>NC_047016.1:47584388-48269152 GCF_902652985.1 Pecten maximus
TACAAATGATATAGGGTATTTGATTGATTGAAATCCTTAACGAAAACTAGAAAAAGATTTTTTTTTTTTAAATGAAATGAAATGATAAAAAAATTATGAAAAGATTTTGACTTTCTGTTGATTTGAAGTAGAATAATTAGAGAATTGATAATATATAGCCCCTTATTCCCTTCTAGTTGTACAATGAACAAAGTGAATTCAATATCTAAGCCTGCATTTATGTATTCTGAGTTTAAGTCTCATTTAATTTTGAAAAGTATTTGCTATTTTGGATTATAATGTATTGTATGAAACAGAAAAATGTTAAAGAATTGAAATAAAAAACTGAAAAAAATGAACTGCTTGAAAATTTACAAATTGAATTAAATATTCAATTTAAAAATGATAATTATATATAATTATTGTATACCTCAAAATTGTATGTAAATTACTGATAACGATAATTTAATGACACAAATTTTAAACCCTTGAACTTAGCACCTTTTCTAAAAAGTAGTCCATGTATGGTAGCTTAGAATTTATGGATAGAATTAGAGTACATTTAAAAAAAAAATGCATGTGATCTTCACCTAAAAAATACAATTTTATTATATAATTACTTAGTTAAATGATTTCTTAAAATGATTTCTATAAAAAAAAAATCTTGCTAAACACATTTATTTTTTTATTGTCTCAAACATGACGTATCCCGAGCTAGTCTCTATTATGAATTCCAATTCATGTTGGGCGGACAAACATGTCTGTTCAAATAAATTATTAAGTTTTTTTTTTTTTAAAATCTGGTTAAAAGCATGATTAATTTAAAAAAAAAAAAAGGTTTTTAAATTGAAATAATTTTGACATTTCTGACATTAAGTTGTCATGCTTGTGCTTAGTCATAAATGAATATTGATAATTTGGTTAATTGTGAAATAGCATTTCAGAAGGGATGTGTATACATGTGCGTGTGTGTGTACACGTGTGTATATGATGGGAGGGATGAGGATTTTATACAAATGTTTAAAGGTATTTCTTAGCCATGTTCCAGGTGAAACAGATTTGTATGTGCCTACATACATCGTCACAAATGAGTAATACATGTATTTAAAAAAATAAAAATTATGGTGTAATTAATACATCTCTTAATTAGACCCCTAAAGTAGAGGATGTTGTCGTGTTTGATGACGGTCAGTTCTAATTAGGGTTTGAAATAAGGGGCCAAGCCGAGGGATGAGTTGTCACAAATCATTTTTTTGTCTGTTTCCTAGTCAGTAAGTTATTACTGAATTTTCGGAAATACTTGACATATCATTGCCGTTATCGCCGGAGGCGCTGACACAGAGATTCGTCTCAATGGGACCCAGCGGGGTCAAATCTTAATAAATAGATTTCTTAAAGGGACACGGACGGGTCTGTGCGGGTGTTCCCCCATTTCACGTGTTTTACTTACATAAAGTGATGTATAATCCTGTCCAAAGAAAGGAAATTTCACTGGAAGAGATATTTTGCCAGATCCGCCATCGTCCTTTTGCTTATTAGCTGTATCACCATGAATTTCTCCAAATGGATAGAAGTCACTGAGGAGTACGTTTGACGATACAGGACAGTACGTTAAAGCTAATATGACTAGCAGAAATCCAACTCTATAGCAATGACATGATAGTACATTTGAACACATTATATTTTCCAAACAGCATTGATTGGAAATTGTTTATTTCACATCCTGTCGAGCGGGTTACCGAGCACATTTCTGTGTTCAAACCAAACATCCATTCGATCACAAATATTCACAATTCGACGGAATCACCATCCTCAAACTGGACATTTCCTCACGTTGTATTAAAACTACATCTTGGCACATGTATCAGCTGACTATTACCACTACGACGACACATATCTACGAACAGTTCGACCCTCCGTGTGGTGTATGTGTGTATCCATATACACACGCGTTGTAGAGTGGCTTTCAGACCAGAATCTGGGTCATTTAGTATGTTAGCTGAGTAAATGGGTGTGTCTCCCTTTATACGCCAACTGACAGCTGGATAGCTATAGTGTATAGACTTGTCAGTTGAAGTAAATCCTTCACTTTCCGTCTGATGTAAATCCGGTCAACTTAAGTCGTTAACAAACTCGGAATGTCCATTCTTCCTGGTTAGATCTCGTCAAACAGACTGGCTGCACATGCTTTATTAATAGAACATTGGAAAAAATCCGATATTAGATCGTGACGTCACTAAGGGATTTTCCTCTCCCATGTTTGATACAGACATTATATTAAACGGTCTGCAACATGCTTAGGCATATGTTCTGCCTTAAAACGTACAATGCAATAGTTAAGATTCATCTGACATGCAATGGTATTTGCACAACGGATATAACGTACAGTACAGACGGCGATATTCAAATGCTCAGGTCCCTGCGGGCGCTTTAACCCGGCAACGTCTAGGTACAACACTTCGGGGTAGCCTACATGTATATCATAATTCAAGGTGCACTTGAAATTGCTTCTGTTCATCGAAACCCAAGTACACGCACAAACACGTGTATATTCCTTCGTTAATTTAATTATGTTGTCCATTTAATTATATGCAATACCATTTATATCCATGAAAATTTAATTTAGCACGAGTAAAGCTATCAGACGGAGGGACACCTTGAAGAACTCTGCTTAAATTATTGAAACATTCTGAAATGCGTCCACCAATTATGTCAAAATTAACCAAATTATGTAATATTAAACAATTTTTACCAAAGATATATCACTGAAATGCAAGAAAACCCTTTTGTTCCTATTTTTCCACTTTGAAACAAAACTCGAGGTATGTAATCGAATTGTTTTTAATTAATCGTATAAATTGAATTCCCCAATATACCTACCTACACATTTTTGTTAATTTGACATATTCATTGTTTTGGTAATTCTAGTTGTACATCTGTCTGCGAAATGTCGTTACTTTTCCGACGGCGATGGGAGCGTCGTCATCGTCGTCGTCGTCGTCGTCGTCGTCAGCATTTCACTTCAGTTTTTCTCATTTAGATCCGCCCCTCCCCCTCGAAAAAAAAAGAAAAAAGAAAGAAAGAAAGAAGGAAGCACGAATCCTAAATTAATCCCACCTGGAAGTATGTTGTATAAAGTTTGATCATATAATTGACATCTCAACACTCTGATTTGTAGAATATCATCCTGATTTAAGGATGCTGAGAAAGAAAAAAATGATAAAGTACACGGACTACAGCCTAGTATATCTTGCACTGTACATGTAGTATGGACATATTAACCCACTGATTATACAGTATGTATGTCTAGGAGACACCAACAGCCAATGTCATACGGAGATGGTGTCAACGAGACACCAACAGCCAGAGACATATGAGTATTGGTGACAAGGGGATAACGATAGTAAGTGCCATATGAGGATGGATGTCTAAAGGACACCAACTGCCAGGGCCATATGAGGACGGATGACAAGGAGCGCAGGCGTCTACATCTGGTAAGTATGTATATACAATAATAATAGTAATAAAAATAACCCATACTCCTACCAGCCTGGGTCAAGGAGTCACCTACAAAAAAAAACTCCACCAAAACAGAAGTGAGGAAAGAAAGGAACGATTCAATATCCCTAATGTTGGAATGGGGGCAGAATACATATTTTGATTTCATAAAAGTCCCCTGGATAGAAAGACGCGAAGAAAATACCACGATTCTTCAGGGAGCTCACTTTTACTCGTCTTCTATGATTTACATACAGTAGGTTACAGCGGGCCTTATTCTAGGATTCTGTAATGTCTGCTGAACTGAAGACAAAGGCAAAAACCACTCCGACCCTGATATGGCTCTTTAGAGGGAGTAGTTCTGATATATATGTACATACAGTTTCATCAAAATCGGCCCACAATTTTACGAGGATTGTTAAACATTACTCTCTAAGGCTTCTGCCTCATGCATCTTTTATCCACAGGGATTTGACACACACAACCCCAACCCATGACCGAATACGATATACAAATATATATATGGACCGTGGATTGGGGATTTGTGCCAAGTCCCTGAGGTTGTACGTAATACCAAATTAATCTAAACTCTGTGTTACCTCAGACACTGTTTGCTAGTATTCATTTTCACTGCTGTTCAAAGGGAAGCTACTCCTATACTACATTGTAAAATGCATTATTCTCTTAAAAATGTTCAAAGGGCAGCTACTCCCGTGAAAATTAGTGAAATGTCTTAAGGTAACAGATTTTAAACATTAACTCTTATGATTAAAAAACATATATGTCAAACATATTTCAGTAATGTTTTTAGATTAAAAATTATTACGAATGAAGTTTTACAAGGACACAATATCGGCAAAGTTAACTTGCTGTGAATATGCCCTGTCATCGTAGCTATACTTAGAAATACACATTTTATGACAAGACATTTTAAAAGAGGATCATAATTTTGTGCTTGCGAAAAATGAAAATACCTTGAAGTGTTGATATCGCACTAGCAGAACATCAATGAATTATTTGAAATATATTTATTTACAGGAGAAATGCATAGTAGATAAAGTACATTTTGTACGTGTAAATAGGGACTTTCATTTCATATGTGATTTAATGACACGCGAATCTTGATGAGCAAAAAAATTAAAATTAAAACTTCGAGACAAGTTTTTTTTTTCTCTTTTTTTTCTCTTTTTTTTCTCTCTTAACTCTCATATCGTTAAGTTTGTTTGTAACATATATCATAACATTTGCTCCGTAACTGAAATGATTAAAACATTGCACTTGCCTCCCCTTCATAGGTGCAGAACATACTGTTCTACTAAGTTCTAAATAATTTTGTTGCAAAATACCAAACAGATCTTTTCATTCTAGTAGAAACAAGAAAAATGTCTTCTCACCGAACCCTCGTGCTTTCGAACACGTGCAGACATCTAAGGACGCCTATAGACTTTCTTTCTATCCTCGTACAATCATTAAGTGGAACCTCCTCCCTCAACCAGTCATTTCAGCTGACAGAATGGAATCCTTTAAAATTGCCCTCCCTGTGTCATATCTCTCCTCTACATTCTAAATTCTTCTCTCTTTGTACATAGTTTTATCATAACAAAAACAACCAGAAATACAGAAATGTATAGATATCCCAGCGCGTGACATGTAATCGTCCATCTGTTGACGGTTTGTCACAGTCACGAAGAATCAGAAGAACAAGACATGAACATTTTAGATACCTTTTATCAACCAACTCAAACTCAAACGCAGGCAGCTATTTTGTTCCCTCAATTGATGACAAAACACCATTAATCATTATTATGACGTCAAAATCGATTTCTAACTGACAAAGCCAATGAAAAAAAAATCAAAAAAGTAAAAAACGAAAACAAAAACAAAAACGCTCCGGAATGTTTTACACTGGTGACATATGCAAATTGATGATAAGACTACCATGATATACAATGTTATAAAGACATTTAATATATCTGTTTTCGTTATATATGTGTAATTACACATTCCGCTAATCTGATTGGGTGGTTCCGTGTGAACTGTATTCATACCTTACGACCTACTTTTTTTTTTACTACGAAGCATAAAAAGTGGTAACTGCCAAGTCTAGTTTTCCCTTCAAATCAAATGATGCAGATAACAGTACAAATCAAATGATGCAGATAACAGGACAAAGCCCAAAGTTTGCAGAGTGTTAACAATTACAGCCATGTTAACGACACCCAGCACAAGAGCATATCTAGGATTTTCGCCGACGCAACGGTTACACAAAATACGGCAACACTCATTTCGACAAACGCGTGTAACGTTCACACAATCCAAAACACTGCCAACAAATCGGCCTCAAACGTCGCCTGTCACGGAAGTATGAATACAAAGTTCAGTGGAAACATTCTTGGTTGAATCTTAAACATCACTATCAACTCCCACGAGGACGTTGATAAATCCAAAACGGTGAAAAGGCACCCATTATTAATGGTCGTGTACGACAGAGACAGCGAATTAACTGGTACAACGAATCCTCCATAATCGCGCCAAGTGACGTCACGACAACGTCACATCAAAAACAGTCGCTCAGGCACTGTCAAACTTTAATATTTTCTACTGCATTGTTTCAAATCACTAGGGACAATTTATTTATTAAATATCATACTAAACGGAAAAGCCATAACATTTGTTGTGATTTAATAAAAATGAATTGATTTTAAGATTCAATTTTGTAGCACTATTTCTTCTCTCGCCGGTATAATTTTAATAATCAGAGTGATTGGGTGATTTAGTTACAACATTGAACTCAGCTGGTGATGATGTGACGGCAAAGAGAAAATCAGTTTTTGATTGGGAACGATAAAAAGTCATATGATAAAAAGAATATCATATCAGCTTTATGATACTCGTTTAAGGAATATTAAAAACTCAAAACTCGTATCAAAATCTAATATTAAGGAAAATTCATGACAGATCCTCTTCATGTTGCATTGTCGATTTCAATGCATAAAAGGCCGATTATGTTATAATGAGACTGCGTCTAAAATGGAAAAAAAAAAAAAAAAAAAAAACTTAGACCGCAATTATAACTTTAAGGGTCTGTAAGAGACAATTTTTTTTATCATGAAATCAATTTCAGTTATATCGCCATGCTATTTAAGGTTGATTAAGTTTAATAATTTGCTTCTGGTATAAATCGTTATCCCTATTAATAGGCATATTTTATGATTTACACGTTTTTTCATGCTGCCCCCTGACCTACTGTAATGTTATGACGATACAATTCTAGTCAGTAATTACTGGCAGATTTTAGATTATCATAAAAGTGAGTGTGCTACCATGCGATGATGGCTCCTCTACTATGTACTGTGGAACCTTCGGAGGCAGGATAGAGTCCGGTCTTCGTTATTTACTTATGACGTATGTGAATACATGTCCGCCATCAAAGCGTGTTAAAGAGACATGTTCGGACAAAATAGTCATGAATTCGCATAAATGTGTAGCGGAACTGGACTGGAATGAATGCCGGCGACCAGGTATCTCAATTGGCAGTGAATTCGGGTAGTGTTCGGAGGTCCCGGGTTCGAACGCCGGTCTGGCCGTGCATTTTCCTCTCCTATTACATATGGCGCACAAGGTGGAGGAATGAAGCGGAACTTGACTTGAATGAACGCCGCCGACCAGGTAGCTCAATTGGTAGAGCATCCGGCTTGTGTTCGGAGGTGCCGGGTTCGAACCCCGGTGTGGTCGTGTTTTCCCCAGTCCTATTACATACGCTCAAACAAAAGAAAATCATGTAAAGTCTTTCTCTATGGAAAGGAATACAAATCGAGTCGCCGGGTGGCACATTGGTAACATTCGCCTTTCGCCTAGGGGGCCGGGGTTCGATTTCCCGATCTAACATGAAAAGGTATTGGGTCACCTGCCAGACCACGTGGGATTTCTCCGGTTACTCCGGTTTCCTCATACAGCAAGAGCCCTCGCGCGCTTTTTTTTGCAATTGTTGTAAAATAAATAAAGTTTACAGGAATGCAAACCGAACAAAATGTATCTTTTCTCACAAGGAGGGGATACAAGACAAGAAGAAAGGAAGGTATACTGTAAACGTACTTATTTTAGCACAATCAAATTTTAGCGCATTTGCAGATTTTAGCCAGTTAGCGCAATGATGAATTAGCGCATCCACAGAACTTTCTATAGAAATAGAACGTACAAAAAGTAATTAGCGCAATCATAATTTAGCGCAAGGCTTCCAGCGCGAAAAACGCTAAAATAAAATTACCGCTAAAATATGTACGTTTACAGTAATTACAAAATAGCAATCAAAATTTTACCGAAACCAGTCACTTTACTAGACATATAAAGTAAAACCTCTATGATTCGAACTTTGTTGATTCGATTTTTTGTTTAATTGATAAATTTTTATTTTGTTGCGTTTGAGGTAAATCAGCTGAACTTTTCGATTTGGGCCTGACAGGAGGCGATCAACAAGAAGACATCGAGGACATGTAACGCTATGGTCATTATCAAGAAAACATCGGTCTATTGTCAACCATATATAACTCGAAGTCCCGTTGTTTCCAAGTTTTTCTTTTAGTCACTTGAACTTCGAAACACCGAAGTTTGACTGTATATGAACACCCATAAATCCATTAATCCTTCATGTGCCCAATATGGAAGGGTTTCGCATGCGAATCTGAATTAAATCGTCACGGAAATCCGTGTTAGTAAAAAAGCGGAAGATGAATGTAAGTGTGATATTTGTAACAATACATTTACTCCAAAGGTGTCCCTTAGGGAACACGTGCCCAGGAAACACCAGTAAAAAGGCGGAATACGTATATCGTGAACCTATCATTTGGGATTCTACACTCAGCAAACACAGGCAGAAATGTCATTGCTGATCAGGATTGCAGCCAAATTGAACAATGTGTTTTGTCATGAATATAATTTAATGCCGAAAAATTCAACACGGTTAGCTCCGAAATTAGATTGCTTTTAATTATGGAATCATCTAGGAAAACGGATATATCTGTTATATTTGTTCGCGAATAGATTGTCGAAAGCTCTTATGAAAATTGATCTGGCTACATAACACATTACGACAGTATACTTCTACATCTTTAAAGAGAATTGTAAACAATATGTTACCAGTTCATACAAGGTAACGGCTATATGATGTACGTAACATATTTGATCCCCGTTTCATCAAACCAGATACCAAGTACATTATCTACTACTCCGGTTAAAACAATAATAGCTTTTCCTTTCTATTGTTGACAATTAAATCACAATTTCTTTATATTGCCATTTCTCATCGCTATTTATTTATCAGATATGATCCCGCTAATTCTGGCGTCGTAGTAGATGTGACAGGGCGAGACTTTCATCCCTTTTTGACGTTTCCTCACAACTCCTTTCCTCCCTGAATAGAGCAAATGGTCCACTAGCTTCCCCGTTTTTTTCGCGTTGACTTTGTCCGCCTCCGTATGTCAACATTAAAATGGTAATCATGTTGACTATGATGTTGAAGTTATTAATCTGAAATGACGTACATTTTACCAGGTATTGTTCACACCTGTAGAATTTCTCTATAAAATAAAATAAAATAAAATAAAACATAAATGATGTTGCATCAAAATTTTATTTTCAAATATCTTATATGTTTTGCAGTATTTTTTAAAAAAGTATTCTTGCTGTATCTCCGCTTCTATCCTTGTGAATCCTGTGATGACTCTTGACCTGAGCTCTGATAAGCCCGTTCCCTCCCCTACCACACAATTGTCGTCCATCTTTCCCACCAGCTTTTCTGATCGAAAAACACAATTTATTGCCGAAAATCCAGATTTTATCGGTCAAAATATTTTTCAGCCGTACACCGGTAGGTTAAAATTTGATATGAAATACAATGAGGTTCAACTCTACCACAACCACCCGCCACCAAAACACGACACAACACACCATATCGTCTGAAACCAAACAACTCCATACTTATGCTTGTGACGAGGCCTTTAAAAGATTATATACTAAAATCATATTACAATTGTATAGTGTAATTCGCCTAAATCTAACATTGGTCATAATAGAAATATAAGGACGTACTAACAACATTGATGGAGGACAAATGAAAAGAAACAAATGGTTTCATAAAATTTAAAGCTTAAAACATGTATTATGTTTGGATCAGTTCCTGGCATTAACCAGGAACTTTTGTTTGTTTGTTTTTGTTTACGTCCTTTTAACAGCCAGGGTCATTTAAGGCGCGCCAGGTTCTGGAGGTGGAGGAAAGCCGGAGTACCCGGAGAAAAACCACCGGCCTACGGTCAGTACCTGGCAACTGCCCCACGTAGGGTTCGAACTCGCAACCCTGAGGTGGAGGGCTAGTGATAAAGTGTCGGGACACCTTAACCACTCGGCCACCGCGGCCCCAACCAGGAGCTATATATCGTGTATTAAAATGTCGCGTTACATCATTTGGCAATGTGATCTTGAAATCGTGACCATGCAGATTCAATCAATACAAGTGACAATGGGATAAAGTTGTTAATTTATGCATAATTACCACCGGTTTTTCCTAGATACCCAATGTTAACACAGTGTGGTGAAAATACGTCGTAATGACGTTACAGTCATGTGACAAAGCATAATGTTGATAGTACCGTGTAATAACCGAAATCTTTACTAAAATTCGATAAAACGATGACGGCTATAAAAATAGATTTTAATGGAGGTTCATGATAAAGTACAAAGGGATCATGTGTTCCGCAAGATAAGCGTCTTTTACCTTATCGAAGATACCTACCTTTTAGGATTATGTCAAATTCAGGAAACGTCACATTTCTTAAAATGAGAATCGGCTTTGGAAACAATAAGCATATTAACAGCATGTCATACAAAAGTCAGTCGCATGTACCACTATTAAAGATATCATATACATTGATAATATCGCACCTCCACAGACAGGAGATGTTTATCAGAGTCCATACTACACGCTGGGCTCATATCCACGGCGGCGTCCTCTCTCAACTTGTTCAATCTCGATTTTCGTCAGAAGACATGCTCTTTGCCTCGCCCAAAAGAGCGTTCGTATGCAAATAGCACCTATCATAAAAATCAATGGTTTAACTTCCTGAAGAATGCTGATCCACAGGCAGTTTTAGTTATAAATTAAATAACAATACTACAATACCTGGTAGAGGTCTTTATAGAATAGAGACAAAGTGGAAGATTGCCGTTTGGCGTAAACAATATTTCCTTGGTCTGTAATTTTTCGAAAATATAACCCACGAACATCATATCGATATTACAGTAAAGTTAAGACACTCAACTATCCATTGCCATTGGTGTCAACTTTCATTCGGTTATTCTATGAGATGTTACGGAATAGTTCTGGCATTTAATATTCGAAACACACAACAACTAAATTACATGATTGGAAGAGATGTGACCACACCGGATGTTGATACAAAAATTACGGGGTTGATATTCAATTTTTTAACGTTACACCGAAAAAAAAAAAGTTATTATGAACTCATTCATTTTTGGGGGTTGTTATATTTCTTTAAAGTTACTGCCGTCTAAATCACATTTTATCTATGTCAAAGCTATGGGAACATGATAAAAGTTAGCCCGAGTTTCCTCTGGCCCTGACACCATGTCTGGTGTCAGGGCCAGAGGAAACTCGGGCTAGATAAAAGTGGACAAAAGAGCAAGCTTATGGATATTTCATGCCATGGTGTTAACAAATATACAGAAACTGCAAATTGTGTAGTAATGATTAAGTGGGCTGTACTTGATAATGTTTTGTGCCCCCATCCTCTTGTCACTGTTTTGGCAAATTAAAAAAAATAAAAAATAAAAAAATAAACAAACAAACAAACAACAACAACAACAACAACAACAACAACAACAATAAAAAAAAAAGCAAAAAAACCCCCAAAAAAACACTAAGGATACTGCTAAAATATTTCAGCTTACACAATTAACCATGGAAAGCCAAGAAACCAACAAGCAGCGAAAAATCTACCCCGTGACTTAAAACTTATGACTGATAATATATCTAGTCTGATCTTAACAATTGAAACTGCAGATACACACTGCTCTCTTCAAATCTGTTATCGAATACACTATATCAACATAAATATGAATTTGATCAGATTTTATTTATATATAAATCCCAGAGAAATTTGAATAAAGTCCAATAAAACTTCACAGAACAAGTTAAACAAGGCATCTAATCTGATCAAATGTTTTTGTTGTGCAATGTTCGTCCAAGCATTCATCACTTATAGCGCTCTGAAATACCTCGGAGACTTGATATCTCGATGAAATCAATTATTTTTCACTTTATTTAAATCCTCATGTCACCACTGTTGTCAAGGTGTTGTATTTCATAAACCTAGGAACTGCGATAAAAATTACTATTGTGTCATTAATTGTCAAATTTACATTTGCGATTTTCCAGGCCGTGACGAATTCTTGATAGTTAATATCTAAGGGACGCCTCACTAACTGAAATCCGCACTTTTGATGATGTCTAATAATTCATTTCACACGTTTTTGTTTTAATGGCATTTAAAAATCCCTTTGCTGATTGTTATTGATTGATTAATCAAATGTAGAATAAATTTATGCATAAATCATCTTTTTGCTTACTTGGTTGTGATTTCAGTGTAGTATGGCATCGGCATGTATTTTGATTCAGACCTTCCTCCATAGAAGAATGCTATAGTAGGAGCTGTTGCCAATCATGGAAATGTTAAAGATGCTTACCCCGTCGATAGCCTTAACATTGCTTATCACAAATCTTGCAAAAATGACTCCAACAATATAGAAATATATTTAATTAATATACAAAAATAAAGAACATAATATTAAAACGTCCTAAAATGATCACATATCAAACCCGAAGTTAATTACCAAATAAAGAGGCCGACTACGATGTAATTATATTTCGGGATAAAATTAATTATTCATTAAGCTCAAACTCTTGAAGGGTAGTAATAACATTAAGTTTCTAACTTCCGGTATTGTATTAACTGTTAAAATTTCTGTCGAAGATGAAGCATCTTTAATCGTAATATGTATGTACAAAAGATTAAGTGAGAATGCCTACGGATACATGTTTTATTTTCATCTTGGTCTATCTAGAACGCCAGAGAATGGAACTGTGATACTCAATGTATTACAGCTTTCTTCTCTGGCGTTCTAGGTAGGCCAATGTACTGACGTCATTTCCGTGGGTAGTAGAGGGTGATGATATTGTTGTTTGATCCAGGCATCTTATTTAATTCACCTAAGTGATCACTTAATGGTTAAAATGTAAACCAAATGTATCCTGAATAAAATGCCAGTACGTCAGTCTGGGGGTTTTGGTTTGTTTTGTTTAACGTCCTATTAACAGCCAGGGTCATTTAAGGACGTGCCAGGTTTTGGAGGTGGAGGAAAGCCGGAGTACCCGGAGAAAAACCACCGGCCTACAGTCAGTACCTGGCAACTGCCCCACGTAGGTTTCGAACTCCCAACCCAGAGGTGGAGGGCTAGTGATAAAGTGTCGGGACACCTTAACAACTCGCCCACCGCGACCCTCTCAAGGGAGACACTAGGAAGAAAAAATGTTGTTTAGAAAAGAAAAGAAACGATTTAGTCTCTATTACGATCGTGCATTTGGGGCTGTTGGTACCATTCTTGTGACTTACCTGCAGGGCAATTTAGGAAGTATTATTCAACAAAAAATATATTACATCAGCGTAACGACACTGGTTACCAGACATGAGGGTTCATTGAGGGTTCTGACGCCATTTTAGATAAGTTTTATGCAGTATGTCTTTCCGAAAAAAGAAGTCGTTAAAATGTTCGGTTTTATATCATAACGATTTTTTTTAAAATCAAATGAATCGCTACCAGGCGCTTCATTTGGAAAATCAATTTTAGCAAATATATTAGAATCAACTAATACATTCAACAAAACCTAATTAAGGAATTTGTTTACTCCAAATATGACGCCGATTGGCGTTTTTTACCATGTTAAATTGGAGACAATTGCATACGCCTCGTTAGTTTAAATTGCTGGTTCGGATTTATTTTCTCTGAAACTTCCATGTGTCATAGCTGCAAGCCGTTAATAAAAGACGATGACAGAGCGCGTTCGTCGACATAATGGCTCTTACTAGGGTTTCACCAGTCACCAACCATAAGTCTTTTCTTCTCTTTATAGTGTACACCTGAGCCCTGAGGACAGGTATGCTATTTATGAAGACATATAGCGCACGACTTTGTGATATTTTCGCTATGAAAAAAGGTAAGGATTATCATTGCAGTTACACAAACGGGTTCCTAATGTACTATATAGGCGCTATAGAGCTTCGGCGAAAACATAGGTTGTTATGTAATTAGCGGATCAACCTTTTGTGGATTTCCGGAAACATAGGAAACTGTGATACCCTTCGGCATCCCTCGGACTTTATGCAATAATTAGTGAACTAATTGCGAGACATTGTTGTAATGGATATTAGCGAGGCATTGATATGTTGAAGTGATATACAGAGGACATCTAATAGTGTCTTCTGTAATGCCAAATATGTTTCACTCGTGTGGCAGATATTTTAATATTTTTCACTCCTACGATGTTTTGCCAAATATTTTTAACGATTGGGGCTAATATTTTAATATTTTTTTATGAGTGCGCAGCACGAGTAAAAATATTTAAAACAGTCTGTTAGCCACACGAGTGAAATATATTTGGTATCACTGAAGATACTGTTAGATATTCTGTTATTATATTCATATAGCAAAATATACCAGGTTAGCTTTTAATTTTCCCCATTGTCGTTTGTATTATTGTTTTGATTAGTCAAATAAGAAAAGTTATATTTTTCCCTGGTGAAAGGTTGAGGCTTTTCCTTTCTTTTTAATGCATTCAGTACAATTGAACCCGGCGAATGAGGGGACTGTATATCAAGCCAAATGTACATGTAAGCATTAAACCCATAATTTACCAACACACTCGGTATTGTTGCTTTAAGACATTAACAAACGATTTTCTAAGCTATTTTGTATCACAGACACTTCCAATTATCGTTTGAACCTGCGTTTTCCTTCATCCAGCTCTGGTAGAGATACTGTGTAAACATAGAGCATCATGTATTTTGGTCCCAAGAACAAGTCAAATAAAATGTTTAATGGTGCATTAAATCAAGATCAATCTCGCCCAAAGCCCAAGAGGAATAATTCTATACGTTGTTACGCATTCAAAACAAATGTTTTAGTATTGCAAACCAATTCGTGCCACCTGCAGATTTCTAGTGAATTTTCGTTTGATGAGATGTCGCATTTGTTGCTATAACAACAGCTGATAGTGGTTTGTTTGCATGAAATATAAGTTTCGAAGGCAGACCCATATGAACAAACTGTGTCCTTCCTTCTATTGGCCGGCATATTTTGATTCATTAAAAGCTGATCAGAACAAGTAAACAGGCGGCAAAGGCCTTTAAAGGCACCGATACACATTCCAATATATTGCTTTTAGATGACTAAAATTATTTGCAGACTACATGTATAACGATTGGACATACCTTAAATCAACAGCGTTGCTAACATGTGTACAACAGGAACACCTTACTGTTTGGCTGTTTCGCTATAACAAACATTTCCCAGTTGAGAACTTTCCATTTCTAGATAGTAACATCCTACTTCCGCTTCCTACGGCGTTCACATATCCCACATTTAATTCGGGTTTTCAAGAGATCAAACCAGATTGATTACTGACGGAAAATAAACATCAAACGTGTTCGACGCTTTGGTGGTTCCATTTCATACTTGTTAGATTTGACCTAGATTTGCATTGCTGGTTTCGCAGCTGACGCAGAAGACGCTTAGGTTTCCGGAACACATTGTCGTATTCTCCTGTCGGTATTTTCTTTATTATGTGTGTTAAGTTTCGGGAATTTTGTTTCTGTTATCACTTTGAAGATGGCGGTATTCACTTTAATTATATATACAAGTGTAGGATACCATTATGTCATTAGAGATATTTGAAGACGATGCTTAGTGACGATTTTTCATTGTTTTAGGACGTCATCTTGCAGGAAGTAAACATCAAGGATTTCGGGAGGTTTCTACCCGCCCTTATGGCAGTATGACTATAAAAGTACACATACACAAATGTAATAACTGTACATTCTTTAAATTAATTTTGAAAATATCACCTTGAACATTCTAGGGGTTGCGTTCATACATGATATATATGATCGTGAAGGAGGCAGGTGATCCTTGCATTTCGAGGATGTGAAAAATGACACTAGGAAAAACCCCTTTCTTTCATCCAACTGACTTTTCACATAATCGAAGGTCATCAAAACGTTTGTTCTTAACGGAGCTGGTTTGATTAGATTTGTAAATGTAAGTGAAGCGTTAGTGTCACAATGTATCTTGTATTAGTGTGTTAATTCTAGTCTCCTTATCAAGTTTGATCAATGCTACACTAGATTTTTACTTGTCTGCTGGTAGGATAATTTTATTCCATCATTCTTAAAATGCCATTCGTTCCTCTTTATTGATAAACTTTCGAATAGTTTTCCTATCTTAATGATTTTAGTGATTTCACTTCTGAGATTATTTCCTTTTATTAATGATATTAGTTATTTTACTTTGGAGGTGTTTGCTTTTGAATGCCTTTAGTGATACCACTTCTGAGGCTGTCTTCGAATGTTAGTGTGTGGAGTAAAGTCAGAATCAGCGGAACTTTAGTGAGAGTGACACAGAAACCTTTGACTAGAAACGACCTTTCATTGCCAGATTTATCACTCTCACTACCCTCTTAAGTTTTAATCCCTTTTCTTGTTTAGTATATATATATTTGACTCCCGCACTTCCTTTTTAACTTCTGGTTGGTGTCAAGAGTTGTGTAAATTTCTCCGTTTTATGAAATTTCAGTTCATTTTTTAAAATTCTTATTCTCATAGAATAGTTGGTGTTCTGTTATGTGTAGAGAGGTTGTTGCATTTACACCCTTATCTGCACGTATTTTAAGATATTTACAGGGTATGATGTCATGGCGACAACGAATATTGAAATATTTGTAAATTTGCCATTTGATTAATTTGCGATGTCACTTCTTGTCAACTCCAACTAATTTCAGGACTCTGTTGCTGGGTGGAAAAAGGAACAAAACAATGTTTTTCGACATTCTGGATGGATTGTCCTGGCGAGAGTTGACGTGGTATGCAGTTGATATCGAGTTTTACGATGTCTGTTCCATTCAATGAATTCCATTACAAGTTATCATTGTTCCTATGATAACAGATACTGTAAAAAGTACTTTATTGGCGTACTCAAATTTAAGAGTATTTCTTAATTTTAATAGATTATTTAAGGGCTGAAATGGTTCGCCAACATTATTTTGTATGAAAACAGTTTATAGAAAGTGCAATTAGCGAAATCATAATTTAGCGTCATGTGTTTAGCGCGGAAAACGCTAAAAATAAGATCTTCGCTAAAATATGTACGTTTACAGTAACTGGTCGTTGATCGACCTTCAATCCAATATACCAGCGAATAAGATTACTTCGACAGAAATTTTCAAGCAGAGTTTCATTGATGGATCATGCATCTTTCTGCCTCATTGATTACAGTTCACATGATGAATTTAAACCGCATCGACAACTGTTTATTTCCAGAGTCTAATATAACAATTGTTCAGTAGGATCATACTTTACATAAGGGTCGGTAGGAGCGCCGCCATTTTGAAAATCCGTGATCCCTATCTACTTCATTATCACGTGATCTACAAATTTATCACCATGACAACGATTTAACTTCAGAAGGTATCAGTATACCTGGGACTTTTTTGACAGCCCCTCCCTGTTTCAGACAGTCAGGATCATATGAGCATCTTTGATCATTTGACCTTTGGTAAGCTACCAACCACTGGACTGACTGTCTTAAACCTTTGTTGGAAGGTGGACTGATTGTCTCAAGCGTTTTCGGACTGGTGGACTGACTGAATCAAGCCTTTCAGGGTAATGTGGACTGACTGACTGAAGCCTTTCAGGAAGGTAGACTGACTGATTCAAGCCTTTATTGGACAGGAAGACAAAGACAGTTGTTTTCTCAATCATTTATTGACACTAAACTTAATCTGCAGGTACCATTTCTGGCATACCATAGGGTACTACAAATGTATCAAGGAGGTATCTTGATAAAGTACAAAAGACATAAAAGAAATTGGCAACGCTCATTAGAAATTCAGAGTTAGATACAGCAGTTACTACAATTTGATAATCATTTAACATTGTTAAAATTGATATATTGTATACAGTAGCGGAAAACAAATTTAAACCCTTAACCGAATCTAAACGGGAGAGCTAACATACGTGAATCTTAATGCTTGTCGTAGAAACCAACAGAGAGAAACTACAATCAATACACTCATTATCATGATTTAGTGGGAGGCTTTCAGCGCCAAAAGTGTGAAAAAAAGATTTCCGAAAAAAATGTATATTTACAGTAACGACAACACCAGTATAAAATCATTCTCTATATACATGTCATACATATGTTTTAACGAAACTACTGGGTAATAGAATGCTTTGCCAATATCATTAGCATGGAACATATCTCTTGGCTACGGCAGGAAGGCAAAAGGTGGTCTTGCTCTCGCCAAAATAATGTTAATTGCTTATGATACTGAGTATGCATACTTGTACTCCATATTTAAAAGAACTATAAACAATACAACACTGTACTTTTCAGCAGGAATCTAAAGATTTCTAAACCGAATTATTTTAATAAAATAATATCACTATCAATTCCGATATTAGTGAAGATTTATTTTTATTCTTCAAATCAGGGCTAATACATGATCAACATGTGTTAAAACTCACACATTTTAACATTCTGTTATGAGCCATAAGTTTCTGATGCAAGTTCAAAAGACGAAAGTACATATACATTGTAATAAGATAAATTCATTCTTCAGGTCAGGATGATGAGCGATAACTCTAGCTTACAAACTGAAGTTTGAAGTGCACATACCACATTGTTATTGATGCAGTACTACTTAATTGTCTCTGGTAAATTGCCAAATCAATTCTAGCTGTTTTTGTACAAATCATGCCTTGATATCGAGTTATGGATTCATCTATAGAGCATACCACGTTTTATCAACCATGCGATTTTAAAAACAAAATTGTAGCATTAACCTCGCTCAGAACATGATCACAGCGCAAGCTTTTCTCCGTATATTACAAAACCTTATTTCAATTTGATTTTGAAATAATTAAAAATAAATCATTAAATCACGTTAGAGCAGTTTACATCCACATTAAATGATGATATAGTCAACAAGGTTCCTGAGTAAGATGCATTAGTCACCAAACAAGCATAACTTTGCACGTTATCCCAAGATTTCCTCCACACGAATCCACTTTTATTTTATTAACTCCGATTTCCTTGGAAGTGTAATATTTAATCAAGTGTATTGAGGAAAAGGCTGCCACGAACTCTTGTATCGATCAGAGTTTTATACCGATTTGCAAGTTTGTAGTTCTGTGTTGCTGTATGTCTTATTGCATGGGAACTATAAGCAAACAAATAAAAACAACATTCTGTCCCGTAATTCCTTGATTTTATCCTCTATAGATACATGTATTGCAATATACGAAGCATATGTTGTACTTATTAGGGTATTCTTACAAGTTGGGTGATTTAAAAAAAAAAGAGAGTTATATATCATTGTCACAATGGTGGAACATGACAGAATGAACAACACAAAATGAAAGTTCTTGTATAGACAATATGCGTTTCGTTATAGTACATTCATGTAGCGTTTAATATAAACTATCAACTCAATCCTAACGCAATAGGGACAAACTGACACAAATGTTAAAAAACATAAACTATAACATACTTTTCAGGCGATGTGAATATACCAGAAACATTGAAAACCTTGTGTATAAATTATATTTTGTATTTTTTTTGAATACAATATTGACCTACAGATCGGGTTAGCATTTAAACAAGGGCGAAAATCATAGTGTATAAGAAAATACATGTATTGCAAAAATAGGGTTAATGTGATAGATAACTCTGAAATAATTTTTTTTTTAAATCAATAAAAAACCACAAGATTGTTTTTTTTGTTTGATGAACAGTTTACTTCCTCGAAACAGTTCCAATCATTTTACATTAAAAATATATGCAAACAATATTTTGTTTACAAACTAGACCGTGCAGTAAGTGAGAATAGTACAGCAACTTAACCAAAGCAAATATGACAGTTGTCAAGATCATTGGAAGCGGAAGATACCGTATGAAACTGTGACTAGCTTGGCAGCCAGTGATTGGTTAAATTGTCTGGATAAGTTCCCTAAAACTAATTGAACTATTGGTGTACATGATCAGTATTCCATCTGATTTTGTTTTTCGTGTTTTCAAATCATTTTCATTGTTACGAAAACGGGGGTATCTGATTTGCCGAAATCATTTTGCTCGTAAAAACTCTTTAACAGCAGGGATGGACGGTTACACAAGAATTGCACATATTCCGCTCTGCACATTAAAATTTTAACTATCATGGTAATTAGAACGGATGCGTCTTATTAGCCAAAGGTAATCTATGTGTTTCGGAAAATCAAAAATTTCCAATTTAGACTAGAGCACCCAGAAAATACATTACAGAAACGAAAATGCATTTGAAGAGTTTCTATTAATAAATCTGGTACGCTTTTCAACCATGTAGTGTTACTGAAAATCAACTCTTATTAATAAATTATTAAATAAATTAATGCATTACAGGTTAATACAGGATAATTTGATACTAAACCTTAATAATTTACACCACCAATATATCTTAAATGTGAATATCAAATGTCACATTCTCCTCATCCAATAGATATACCACATTCAGTATTGGATCTGTTTGATGCGACCTAACAATCTTTTTTCAAGAATGGCGATCTCTATCCTCAACTTTTCCTTTTTAAGCTTGTTTATTTCTTTTTCATCATCAAACATGATCTGTCTATCCTTGTAATATTGTGTCTCTTCTACGAGTTTGACAATTTCTTGCATGGTTTTTTCTTTTTCAAATTGTCTATTTTCAGTTTCCATTCCTGAAAAGGCACTGACATACTGCACGTTGCCTTTGTGAAATGTTTCTGCGCGTGTAACTGGGACGTTTGTTCCATGCTGGTGGTCTTTTATCTTCTGTGCTTGGTCAAATTGTCCTAAATCAGAAATAAATAGATGATTAAAATCCAGATTTATAGAAAGTTTACTACAATACTTAACTCTCATAACATGCTTTTTCTATAACCAATACATTTTAGTCTATAATCTGTGGATGAAGGGCTATCCAAATTGCCTTTCCTCCGTGGTCATTCAATGAAAATTTCAGCAACGCCATGCATTGAGAAGTACTAAACTATCATTACAATTTACTTTTTAGTGTTATAGGGTTATTTCTAGTGTCCAGATGCCCACCCCTTTTTTTACTGTAAACGTGGAAATTTCTGCGAGTGGGAAATTTACGCTAATTACGCAGAGTCCTTTTGATCGCACGTGTGTTATTTTGATATCAACTTGCATAATCTCGAACTACAAACGAAGGTGGATCGATCGCGAAAATTACCCCAACGCGTATAGTTTTCATATCGAAATTGCGAAATTAACTCCCCGCGAAAATAACCACGTTAACAGTATCAAATGAATATCATATTTAAAATTAATTTACATGCACGCTTAGTATATAATATTATTAAGTGTTTAAATGACACAAAACACCGAATTAAAAAGAAGAGGAATCTGTCCAGCCCTTGACATAACATCGATCAAGATGTCAATCCCTCAGCGCAAAAGGATATCATTTTCGTTATATTAGAAAATGACGATTAAAAATCAACAATTAAAGATGATATGCGGAAGAGGAATATGTACAAGGAAGCAACCATTAAATTAACATTACAAGGAAATCTGTGCTTTTTATGGAAACTTTCATATGATTTTCATAGGAATTTTTATGACGCTTGGAAGTGTAATTTATTAGCCGTTCAACTAGTAATTTTGGTATTGTTTTTGTTATTACCTCCCTTGCCAGTATGACCTCGACTTTTCGCCGCATTTCTCATCTTGTTCTTAGCATCAAGGATAGTCATCCTTTCGGTATCCAGGTCACTGTCTGAAAAAAGTATTCTGGATTTAATGTGTTTTGCTGTTACCAAATTGATTTATTCTTGACATTGCTCATTCCATAAACAGTTATTATTCGTCAGCAAATCAATATATTTTCTTTCAAACTGAAAGGTTCATACTTAAAATATAAACTTTATTTATCTTACAACAATCGCGAAGCAAGTTAATTATATCACCCGGGGAAAACCTTATATATCTGCTTTCCACATAAACGTTGGTTGACTAAGTTGTTCCTTTAAAGGGTTGTTAGAGTCGCTAAATAACGCTTCGTGAAATCGGCATTTTCGAGTTTTGGCAACACTTCAGTAAATCAATAAGCTAAAGGAATAGCAAAGATAGAGAGGGTATTTAAACATCGGTATACATTTATTGAATCCATTAATGCAAGTGATAGCCTATTTACTCCTATCAGATAAATTTCCTATCTGACAGTAGTTGACATGAATTGAATGCATCTGAGCAGATACAGTATTATCAAATAACTGTTAACTGGAGCATGTATATCCCCTCTGCCGGGTCCTTTTAATGATATTGAGTTGTGTTCTGGTGTTTTTAAGAAATTATATATTGGAGTGTGTTTTCGTTTCAATTTTAGGTTTTTGTTTCAAAGCGCATTTTATGCATAACAAAATAATAAAGTTGCCTTTCTCAATCGATGTTCGGAATAGAATTAGTATATGCAGTGCTTATTATTACATTCATAAAGGTGCTTTGGACTCGCTTGTCTTCAGAACAATCCTTTTTACTGGTTTTGAATTACTTTTACACTTGCGTCGCATTGTTACTAGATGAAGCTTAGCAACCCCAATGTTGTTAATTTTCGATAATTACGCAAGGTGATTATGCTTGCGATTTGATATTAAATAAAATGTAATCATAACGATTTGTCTTAAATTGTCCATGTTTGAAAAACCAATTGATAGTTTATGCTGTAGAAAGGTAAAGAAAAATGTCAATCCTTAAAACAACAACGTTAGATATATGGCTTTTATGAAAATAAAAACATTCGGTAAATCAAAAACAACCCATTTGGAACGTCCCATCAAATGTCGCCAGGTTGTAATGGAATCCCTAGAAAATAATCACGATCCAGTTTGAATAATTCTACGTCAGCCTTTCAGTCAAACATGTCGTCAGGGTTTCCATCGAACTCCTCCTCCCATGGATGGACGTCCCTTTTAATAAGACGAGTTAGTCATCAATGATGACCATTTCCCCCGCTTTTTTGACCAGTTGATCAGATGGCCTCGTTACGCACTTGTCGAGGTATAACTGCGCGGTGGTGAATTATGATTTTATGCAATACGATCAAAGAAATATATATTAATTATGAATTGTCAATTCACAAAAATAAAAAAACAAGGTGTAAATATTTTTGATAAATATTGCAAAACAAGTTTATTGCATTATTTTCTTTCCGCCACCTAGTGTTTCCCGCTTAATTTGGCTGTTCTATTAAGTTGACCGCTATTCCAACGATGTGTATCAGGTGCTTTGCTTTCATTGAAAAAAAATGTCACAGTGACCAAGTGTAAATATTAGGATTGTTTTTTATTTTTCGAAGTGGATTTACATTGGGTTAAGTGTATATTTAAATTTTAACTAAGCAATATACACTTCGATGCAGCAACGAGAAATAAAAATCAATCTTTAAATTGAGGTATTCTTGAAACTGTACAATGGAATTGTTAATAAAGTTATATACTTATAACTTGTTATATACCAATCAGCATATATAAAAGAGAGGTTTCGTTAACACGATTCAATAATATTGATTTCAAAATAAGAAGATATACTACCGTCAGTATCTAGCACAATCAAACCCTTGTTCGGTTCTAGAACCTTGCCAGACTGGGGTCTGTATGATCCGGTGTTTGGCATAAGGGTAGAATGCTCTAGTGGTGTATGAACGGGTGACATCGCCTTGTTGTCATCACTTGGTCTCGGCATTCTGATGGAATCCAGTTTATCCTTAGCTTGGTAGATGAAACGAGAATAATATAAGTGTGTATTGACAGGGACAAGTGTGTGTTTTAAGCATAAGAGTCATATTCTCCAAAAATAGTCGCCAAATTCCAAAAGAAGACTTTCCTTTAATTATAACTAAAGCCTATGTAAATATAATCAGTTTAGTTCAACTTAAGATTCCATTGAATTGAAAAAAAAATGAGAAGTGGCATGCTATATGCTGAACGATTTTGTGAGCTAATGTAGAGTTTTTGGTTATTACACATACTCAACAAAGTAATGTCCCTTACACTTTACAATATATACATCATATTATCTCATTATAGCACATACTTTAATGTAATGCGTTCGATTTCTTTCCCTGTAAGTAATGAACTTCTTTCCAGCTGTACAACTCACACAAATTACTATTCAATAATTTGTTGTTTCTCCGTATACTGTAAAAGTACATATTTTAGCGGTAATATTATCTTAACGATTTCTGCTAAATTATGGTTGTGCTAATTGCATTTTCTACTGAAGGTCCTGTGGCTGCACCAATGAATTATTACGCGTATCTATTTCAAATTCAGTTATACGCTAAAAAGTTCGCTAAACATACAATTGCATGTACATCCTTGTGTCGATAACATCACAGACCCTTTTCTACCACATGCAGTTTTATTTTATTTGTATATATATTTATATATGTATAAACCAGTCTTATCGATGTATACCAGGGGCCGCGGTGGCCGAGTGGTTAATGTGTCCCGATACTTTATCACTAGCCCTCGACCTCTGGGTTGCGAGTTCGAAACCTACGTGGGGCAGTTCCTGGTGGTTTTTCTCCGGGTACTCCGGCTTTCCTCCACCTCCAAAACCTGGCACGTCCTTTTATGACCCTGACTGTTAATAGGACGTTAAACAAAAACAAACAAACAAAATCGATGTATACCTTTTTGTTTCAGTATCAAATACTGCTTCCGGGCCTCCTCGACGGATCTCTCGAGTGCTGGCGTTTTAACAAATGACCGATAACCTGTTAATACAAAAACAATGTATGTCGATACTGATAACAGGCCTATACATCATTTCCGTCATATCTAGGCGCGTTCGATGATTAAATTATGGGTTTGGAATTACGTTTCCGCTTTGGAATTGTCTTTGATGATCCGAAAAGAAATAAAAAGGCTATAAATACGAAAGTAAAACTAGACTACTTACTATGATATCGTGAACATAAAACTACAGAAGAGCGAGTTTTTTGTTGACATAAAGATTACTGCTAATTTACCAACAGAACGGTTTCATAAATCTAAAACTTTATTTGCGTTTTTGTGTTGCGTGTGAATATCTGAACATCTGAACTATAAAATATCAACAAAGGTATGTGCTTACACCAAAGAGAAAAGGGAATAAAACAAAAATGTTGTGGGGGGGTCTGTTTTGCGAAAGTTAAAACCTGCATGCCCAAGTGTCTGCTCCCTTATGATACTCCTATGATGTAAGTTTATTACAATATAGCGACGTCCTAATGTTAAGGACAAATACATGACGTGAGATTGAGCCGTTCTACGTCGGGGGGATAAGTATTGTGTTCACACCAACAATATATATCAAGCTTATCTTCCAATAGACACAGTTTCGGCTATACTAGCGATTCAAATGAAAGAAAATATTTGCAAAACAATCCTTTCTATCAAAACAATACAAATTGAATACACAAATGTAAAACGAGCTTTCATTCAGTAATAAAAGATACGGGCTTACCCCCTGGTGATTCGTCCACTTCCGTATTTGGCGATGTGAGATCTCGTGCAGAGAATGGCTCCCTGGATGAGATTTCTGACGTTACTGTATGCAAATTATTTGGGTCATCAGATGTCATACCCATAGTGGTAGGGGGCGCACCGTCTAAATCACTATCTGTTTAAAATTAAGCAAGACGTAAAATATACATGAATAGTAGCAAGCACAATATACGCTCTATATGTAATGTACTGCGTCATAAACAAGTTCAACAATGCATCGAAAATGGCATTCTTGCATACTAGAAGGGTTTATTTTTTGTGTTCAGAGCAAATGCAAATCTGCATGGCGGATAAGCTTCGTCTGAACGCCTCATTTCTTTATATGGAGTCGTGTCGGACGGGCGCGCATTATATATAACATTATATAACATTATACAACATTAGATGATGCAGGTCTAGAACGAACAATACTGTTTTTTTATGCTGGGATATGTAAGAATGACAATATACGAGCAACGGAAAATGTCAATTATTTCTAATTTGTATTAATTATTTATCAGACATATCCTGACTAATTCGTTTAAGGAAAAAGACAGACGCTCTGGACTACCAGATAGGAAACATATGAGCTACCGGACCACCGGTGTCCAGCACAGTCCGTGTTCAATACATGCCTCCCTTATCCAAAACTTGGACTCCGAAGACACACATAAACACTATATCACTTTCCTTGAGTATTCTATTTGGGTGCCAATTGTAATAGGAGGGGAAAATGCAAGGACCAAACCCGGACTCGAAACCGGATTCTCCGACCTTTAGACGGACGCTTTATCGCTTTCAAACATGCATATCGCAAACACGGGAGGCCGTCCTTAAATGACATTAGCACTTGATAGGACGTTAAACAAAAACCAAAGCAAACCAAATCGCTTTCACCAATTGAGCTACTTGAACACTGGCGTCTCTACAATTATAAGCCCGTTGGGACAAGTGATATTCCTTATTCGATTTTGCTGGTTTATATTGTATATAAAACGTATATTTAACGAAGAAAATTGTTTAAACGAGAGTGCCACCTATTACAGCAAAGGTGTGATAAAATATTTGTATAAATAAGAAGGAGTCAATCAGTTTGTTAGTGATAGAATGGATATTACTTGCATTGTACATATCGATAATAACTAGATATGCTATGTTTTTACCATCAGTGTCCAGACTAAGGCCTGTCGGCGACTTGACCGCACGGTACTCGATATTGTCTGGCACGGTGAGGTCCGGTATGGAGGGACACGGAGATTTGGCCTCTCCATCAGATTTTGACCACCTCACGGAATCCAGCTTGTCTTTGGCTATTGTAGTAAAATTAGACATCCTTAGTGTGTTTCATAAACATGGAATACATTTTATGTCAAAAACATTTAAAAAAAAAAAAAAAAAAAAACAAACAAACAAACAAACAAACAAACAAAAAAAACACCCAAAAAACAAAAAATCAAACAAACAACTTAAAAATACCGTCTCAACGTCATCAGCCAGCTGGAAATGTGTTTACAATTATCGTTATAAAGAAGTTATCAAACATTTACAAATCACTACTGTTGTCACGGGGGCACACAGTAGCGGTTTTAATGTGGGAAGAATTGCTATACCCCAGGAAACCCCACACGGTCATACAGGTGATCCCTATTCATTATCAAATCTACATTCTATATGCTACAGATCTCTAGAGTATAAAGTCGAATCATTCCGTTTTTCTCCAATATCTCCATATATGGGATAACTCTCTCATTCCCATATTATGTGGGTAGATATATCTTTGGTTAAGTTAATAAGTTCAGCACAAGGTTATGCCAAGTGCTAAATTAAAAAAAAAGTTTTCCCAAAAGGTTGAGTACTCAAAATCACTCATATTTCACGTGGGATTTATTTGCGAATTTAAATCCTTCGTATTTATTTGCACGAATATATAGCACCTGGTTGGAGATAAAGATATGGGTTACCGATATAGGTGTCTTTCTTACAGATCATGATGCCAAATGTTCATCATCTACGAATTGAATGTCATTTCTAGATCAGCCTTCTCAAATTCATGTATTCGCGAATATTTCTGAAGAGGCAAGTTCGAAATAAAATAATCATAAAATCCAAGTGATTTACCATAAGATATGTATTGACTAAAGATGTGACAAGCCAACCTCCATATTTTTTTCATGCAATACTGCACTCTTAACAATGGAAATCCTGATTCAGAATCAGAAATCATGATACTTTGATGGCCTTGAAGAATAATATTATTAGCTTAACTTTTCCATGAGGTAATGTGCACTATAATCTGTTTTAATACTCGTCGCATTGTAATTCTATATTGACTGCTTCAAACTGTCAAACTATCGAGGCATCACTTTCACTTACTGGCCCGATGTTCTATTTTGATAACTAACATGCAAATTCGTTATCGATACATTATTTAAAAAGTGATAATTAACTTAACCAATGAAAATGCATGTAACATTGTTTTTGCTTCATGTTTTGTATCTTATTTCCATAGAAATTTAATTCATAACTTTTTTGGACCTCGCCAGTGTTAAGTCAAAAATATCAATACTAACAACATTATTTCGAGACATTTTTGTATTCCATGGAACATCAAAACAACAAAAATTGATTTCATGGTATTTCTTTTTATTTTCGAATGCAATATGCCATGCTTATTTATCGGGATGTTTTGTAGCTCCTAACAGATTACAGTAGGACAGTTCATTCAAAAAGAACTCTAAAGGAAGATGATACTGTTTACAAGAATAGATATTGAAAATATATGACAATTTTAGTCAATGAAAATTTGAGGTACATAAACAGATTTACATCTTTATTGGAATTAATGATCTAGTGTACATTGTAAACATATAATAGCCCTCTTTTAATACACCACTCCTTTCCTAATTTACAATTGTTAAAGTTAATTCTTTCTTCTGTCCTGCTTAACAAATATTTGCTTTTGACATCCCTGTCCTAGAATCTACTGTATCTATTAATGAGTTATCCTCTTAAGTCCTATTCACGTTGGAACGTTATGTATTTTCCCCTGCACCAACCATCAACACATGTATGCTTTTATTCTTGTTTTGGTGTTTTTATTGCTTTTACGGTGGTATGAACACAATGGGATACAGATATATTCTATATAGCGCGTAGATCATTCCTTTAAAAATGGCGCCTTTTAGTTGACGTTCCGGTAACGGAGACGAAGTCAAGATTATTTTACCGATCCCCGCGTAAATAGATAATTTTAGATAGGCTCCCTCAAAGTGGTCACTTTCCATGATTTAATTGCTATCTGTTTAGAAATTCTTTGTAGAACATTTGGTAAACTATACAGTTACATATTGCTATCATGCAAGCACCAAACATTGATGTTTGCGTCGCATTTCACAAAACACAAAAGAGAAGTGTGACAATAGTATTCAATAACAAATTGTTGGTGTGTTTTCTTTACACAAATACTTGGGTCCCAATCTAATTAAAATCAAACTTGTGATTTCCGCTCCTCCACCATGCACTTCAATACAAGCAGTTATATTGCAGTGCATTCTAGAAGAGCGGAAGTCTAATTTTTATTAGATGGACTGGATTTCCCTCGACAATTGCTTGACATGAACATGCACATGTATACTCTTTCACATTTTACTTACATACCCCAAACAATTGAATGACCATAAATACAATATACAAATGATGTGCATAATACTACAAAAAGCATATTGGCATATAAATGGGAGCACATTCATCCAAATTATCTTACTTGGCTGACAATCTTTATTCATGATAGGTTCAACGACAGACTCAAAATCTAATACTTGCAATGTGGTGGTCCCATGCTTAGAGCCAATATATGGTTCCTGTGTTAATAGTGAATATTCCATTAGCTACAATACCAATTATAGAGTAAGATTTAGAGAGAATATTCTTACCTCTTTGTTTTAAAATAGCGTACTGCTTCCGTGCTTCTTCAACCGATAGTTCTACAGATTTTTCAAATGATTCAGATCTTCTGAAAACAGAACCAATTTATACTGATAATCATCATTTGATTGTCAGGGATCATTAAATAAAACAATATTTGATTAAGGTAGGTATCATAATCAAGTCACCGAAACATCACGAATAAAATCTAAATTTGGTTGTGATATACGAATTTCTTTACACAAACAACTTACCAACCTGAAAGAAAATGCTTCAAAAGTTATCTAATATCCAATTGAAAGATAAATAGCTTTTTTTCCCTTGTGTTTGATGCATACATACATATCTTTTACTGTTACCATAACTCTGGCTGCTACTTAAATGATTGATGATTCATGAGAAAGGAAACAGCGTTTATTCTGGAATCGTTAGAAGGTGGTGACATTTCAGCGCCTGGAGCTGATTTCAAGTTGATAAGACATCGCTGGTAAAACAGCTCACGTGACACGTATATGTCGATAACAATGGGATGGCCTCACTGATAAATTTTAGATCAAACAATTTGTAAATAAGTAATCCATCAAAATTATTCTTCCAAATCAGTAATCTCAAAATTGCGATATTGTTTTTTGATAATGACTTTTACAAACATCAGTTGTTAGCGTCAAAGGGGTGTTTATTTTTTGAGTAATCATTTAATGATTTATTTAACAGGTTGTATATGTAATACGAGGTTGTGTATTTAATTTAAGTATTAAAAGGATTTGCTTTGAAAATACTGACACCGGTATCATTAAACCGAAGAATTCCAGTGCGAAACCGGTTTAAATGTAGATATTGAAGCTCAATAACACATATTTATCTAATCTCAAATCTGATATGTGTGCGTTGAAAGCATTGTTTCAAAATAATTGATCTTTGGTTTAAAAACAAAACTCGTTTATCGCACTATTCCTTTATAATGCATGTCATCGCCCACACATTATCCGAAACAAAATACCGATACATTTTAAAATGCAAAAGTTCAGTATATAATGTTTCAATAAATTCTAAACCAGTCACGCTATGACCACGATATGATAGGGTATTTGACACGCGTTTCCTAGTTATTTTAATTTCATTAATTTCAATTTCATTTAAAAAATACTGTATGATCTCTTTTATATCTGCGCTTTTTCATTTTATTTTCATTTTGCTTACGAGTAATTAAAACTATTCCATTTATTATGTTGCGTTAAATGAGATTTCTCACAGGGGAGATAAATTCCACAAAGAATGATTAATATTTCATCATTTCTACCGTACACAGTAAAACACCCTGTAGGAATGAAGGTGAAGGTACTTTCTATTTGGTCTTTCAAAACAATAACAATCAACAACAACAAAAAACAAAAAAAAAACAAAAAAAACCAACAACAACAACAACAACAACAAAAAAACAAAAACAAAAACAAAAACAAAAACAAAACGACGACGACGACTCCCAATGTAAATGACGATATAAGCCGTTGATGCAGAAGTGTCTCGAATGTCTTTGATTAAAACAAAAGCTTTTAAATTTCAGATCAACATTTAATTGAAGTGGCCAAAACTGAAGGACATTTCCTAGACTTATATTTTCCCGATAGATTCGGTCTCAATGAAAACACCAAACAGAGGCACGCCGACGCAGCAAAGATGATGATCAATAGGACTTTCAATTATTCTCACGACTCCTAGGGATATAAGAGAGAAACAATGTAGACAATGTTTTCTTTTTAATCAATTCAGTCTATTTGGGTTTTTTTTCCCTTTTCTTCTGCAAGTAGAAAAATGCATAATTATTAACAAACGGGGAAATATATTTTACATCTCCTACAGACAGTGTAAGTTCTGAATCAGTGTGTTGTAAACAACACGGATGTTTAATACAACAGAGTGTCATGATAGCGTGCAGGTAATCATATCGGGGAACTCTCAGGAACAACTTGAACCTTTAAAATGATTACTCTTGAAATCAATGTATATACATATAGTTTGGGAAGAACTTCCACTGTATTTAGTCGATCTTCTTTTTGGCCGGTGTTGTTCTGGACAGTCGTAGGGAGTAAATCCTAAAATGTTGTCTCGAAAGAGGAATTCGGCAAAGTTTTCATCGATCATTTTGTTTTTGGTCTAAAATTCGTCGTTGGTGACACGGTAGGTTAAAGATGAATGCTTACTTAATGAAGGTATGGTATGCAGCGTGTCAGTTTTCATAAATGTGTTATGGTCGATTGTAGTGAGATGGGGTGTCGCCAACCAAGTGGCGTAGTTGCCAGCATTGTCCTTTTCTACCCAGATCCCTGCAATACCTTTTTTTGTATATTGTAAATATTAGTAATTAACATTGAATTAATTAATATATTCCGAAAGGTATGCTCACTATATTTTAAACATTCACAAGGATATCAGACTAAAACAATATTGCAGAATTTTCAAAACTTCAAAAATATTTCATAATTTCACTATATATTCAGCGATACGGGATGTTGATGCCAAGATATGCCTTATTTTCGTAGTGTTCTTAACAAGAAATGAAAAGTTCATCAATAATAAAACAACAATAAACTGTGGACTGGTTTAATACTATATTTACTCTCCTACTTAACTCCTGCAGAACCTTATTCTTTTTTATCTGTCATAAATAATCTGGTTCAAGTTCTACTGGATTCCATTCCTCTGTTGGTATTGATTAAACTGTTCTATGGTTATGCGTTTGTTTGCTCTGCTTGGGTAAATTCGATAAAACAGGAAAATTTGCAGCCAAGTTTATTTCAATGATTCCGTCTTCAATGTCACAATTCGGCATGACTGTTTGTACTCCAACAATGTTAGAGGATAACACGGCGAGAAACTTAGGACAGGCGCCGTGTAACCTCTAACTTCCCAAGGCGGATGTACACTGCGCAGAATGCAAAATTTTCAAAGTCAGGATTTTGATCATGTCAAGCAGCTAACTTACCTTTATGTGTTCAATGGTGTCATGTAATTACCTCTTTTACATGAATCCATAATTAAATCCACAAAAATAGCACTCAAAGACACACAATCACGATTATTTACATTTCCAGGCTTCATTCCGGTAACAAATCGGATTGAAAATGGAGGCCCGGTAAATACAAAAATGGACTATAAAGAAAAAACAAACGAAAAGCTATTTGCGTTGCACTTTATATTTCTTCCGGTTGGTACACATAATCCATATTTTTTACAACCTATGCAGCCATGTTAGAAATAGGTTACGAGAAGCGGCCGAATGGTGCAGCTAAGTGTTTTGTGTCAAAGTATTTTTAATTTGGTGTGAATTAGTGATTGGACTGTTTAAATGAGATATATATCTACAAACTATAAGTACACACCGTTGTCGCCAAGTTTAGACGTATGAATACCGACATTAGTGTCTCTTTCTTTCCGCCCTTAAATCAGGGCGGGACTTGCGCAGAGTTCTGCTCCTAAAGGTCGGTTGGCGTCAGAACCAAAAAATAGCCAGAGACCTTTACCTAGCTGAAGTTCAAGTTTATTTATTACTTTGAGTCTTACGACTCATCAGTGTAAGTAGACTGTTTGGTGTCAGAGTAATAACGGCATCCAGTTAAGAGTTCCGCAAAAGGGAGATAAGTCATGCAACTGAGTGTGTGCATGTATGTTCGTGCATATACTTACGTCTAAATGCCATATGGTGTCGAAGACGGATATCATGTTGTGGGAGATCTGACCCGTTTTGTTTGTATAAATTTTACTCTCTAAAAGCATTATACTTTTTCAAGAATACATAAAATACAAACAGAAGAAAAGCGAGTGGATTATTCATACGGGAAGTCAAAATGCGATTAATCACCTTTAAGAATTTTAAGGTGGCTTTATCTCTGGTCATTGCTCTCCTGTTAAGTTTCGGCTGTTAGCTGTAACATTTAGTTTTTTCCGTTTTTTTTTTATCAAAAATCGTATTGCCTTTGCAAGATATAAAAGTTATACAAATTGTAGTAGGTAAATACATTTAAAACACGAAAATACCCGGATGAAAATGGGATAATAATCGTAGTAGTGTCATAATTGCGTTGTTAACATCACATTGAGAAATCCAATGACGTCGTTCTTCTGGTGATTTCGCATCACCCCAACATACACTCATATATATATATATAAATCTAAGTGGTACAGATCACCATATGCATCTACGTGTTCCTGTAACCCAGATGTAAAGTATGCAATCTAGATGTAAAGTCTGTAACCTAGATGTAAAGTCTGTAACCTAGATGTAAAGTATGTAACCTAGATGTAAAGTCTGTAATCTAGATGTAAAGTCTGTAACCTAGATGTAAAGTCTGTAATCTACATGTAAAGTCTGTAACCTAGATGTAAAGTATGTAACCTAGATGTAAAGTCTGTAACCCAGATGTAAAGTCTGTAACCCAGATGTAAAGTATGTAACCTAGACGTAAAGTCTGTAACCTACATGTAAAGTCTGTAACCTAGATGTAAAGTATGTAATCTAGATGTAAAGTCTGTACCCTAGATTTAAAGTCTGTAACCTAGATGTAAAGTATGTAATCTAGATGTAAAGTCTGTACCCTAGATGTAAAGTCTGTAATCTACATGTAAAGTCTGTAACCTAGATGTAAAGTCTGTAATCTACATGTAAAGTCTGTAACCTAGATGTAAAGTCTGTAATCTAGATGTAAAGTCTGTAACCTAGATGTAAAGTATGTAATCTAGATGTAAAGTCTGTACCCTAGATGTAAAGTCTGTAATCTACATGTAAAGTCTGTAACCTAGATGTAAAGTCTGTAATCTACATGTAAAGTCTGTAACCTAGATGTAAAGTCTGTAATCTAGATGTAAAGTATGTAACCTAGATGTAAAGTCTGTAACCTAGATGTAAAGTCTGTAATCTAGATGTAAAGTCTGTAACCTAGATGTAAAGTCTGTAACCTAGATGTAAAGTATGTAATCTAGATGTAAAGTCTGTAACCTAGATGTAAAGTCTGTAATCTAGATGTAAAGTATGTACCCTAGATGTAAAGTCTGTAATCTACATGTAAAGTCTGTAACCTAGATGTAAAGTCTGTAATCTAGATGTAAAGTATGTAACCTAGATGTAAAGTCTGTAACCTAGATGTAAAGTCTGTAACCCAGATGTAAAGTCTGTAACCTAGATGTAAAGTCTGTAACCTAGATGTAAAGTCTGTAATCTAGATGTAAAGTCTGTAATCTACATGTAAAGTCTGTAACCTAGATGTGAAGTCTGTAACCTAGATGTAAAGTCTGTAACCTAGATGTAAAGTATGTAACCTAGATGTAAAGTCTGTAACCTAGATGTAAAGTCTGTAACCCAGATGTAAAGTCTGTAACCTAGATGTAAAGTCTGTAACCTAGATGTAAAGTCTGTAATCTAGATGTAAAGTCTGTACCCTAGATGTAAAGTCTGTAATCTACATGTAAAGTCTGTAACCCAGATGTAAAGTCTGTAACCTAGATGTAAAGTATGTAACCTAGATGTAAAGTCTGTAACCCAGATGTAAAGTCTGTAACCTAGATGTAAAGTCTGTAATCTAGATGTAACGTCTGTAACCTAGATGTAAAGTCTGTAATCTAGATGTAAAGTCTGTAACCTAGATGTAAAGTCTGTAACCCAGATGTAAAGTCTGTAATCTACATGTAAAGTCTGTAATCTAGATGTAAAGTATGTAACCTAGATGTAAAGTATGTAACCCAGATGTAAAGTATGTGACCTAGATGTAAAGTATGTAACCTAGATGTAAAGTCTGTAATCTAGATGTAAAGTCTGTAATCTAGATGTAAAGTCTGTAACCTAGATGTAAAGTCTGTAACCTAGATGTAAAGTATGTAACCTAGATGTAAAGTCTATAACCTAGATGTAAAGTCTGTAACCTAGATGTAAAGTCTATAACCTAGATGTAAAGTCTGTAACCTCGATGTAAAGTCTGTAACCTAGATGTAAAGTCTATAACCTAGATGTAAAGTCTGTAACCTAGATGTAAAGTCTGTAACCTAGATGTAAAGTCTGTAACCTAGATGTAAAGTCTGTAACCTAGATGTAAAGTCTGTAACCTAGATGTAAAGTCTGTAAAAAAGACAGTGAAAGGTGCAGAGAAAAAGCACACCATATTGCGTTAGAGCACAATGCGGTGTTCGCCTGTAAAGTTTTGTCACTTATAATGACTATGAACTCCGGAACAAGGCAGTTCAACTCTTAATTGAACAAATATACCGTATTTGATTTACTCAGCAGACGGCACCGGAAGTCTGGAAGCTCGATGCAAAAAAATTGCAAAGAGGAATCGTGTTCCGTGTCTAAGATATATTCTAATATCGCCAGGACCCACAAGAAAATGGCGGAGAAATGTTGTAATGATGGCGCCAATACGTGACTAGGCATATTAATATCAATAAGTAATGTCTTAAAAAAATGTGTGATATGGGATTCTGCCGAAAGTTCTATCTCTGCCATTACCTATAATATAAACCTACTATAAGGCACAATTAAAACAAATGCCTTAGACCTAACCAATTCATCTGACTTTGTATTCAAATTATTTGTACAGTGAAAATTTAATGTTAACATTTTTTTTTATTTTTTTTTTTTATAAAACTAACTATTCTTATACAGACAAAGACGTCGCCAAATAAATCTATCCCGTCGCTATATGACAACAAACAATAGGATGTGTTAATGTTCAAGGTAATCAGAGTTATAGAAATGCTGGCTTTGTGAAGCCGTCGTGTCTATTCCGCACGCTTAGCGATTAAAGCTAATCATAAAATAATCTTTACATGAAATAGTCCATAGCTATGATTATAACCTTAATATATCTATATATCTTTGTTCTATTATTTGGATAGTTCTCTTTCGCGTGTAACCATCTCATTACAAGAAAGTCTTGATTAAGGAAAGATGAAATAATATCATACATTATGTATAATATAAAGAGCAAAGAAAATAAAAAAACAAAAACAAAAAAACAACAAACAAACAAACAAAAACAAACAAACAAACAAAACAATTTGCATGCAGAAAATATTTAGAGAGTTCCTCTTTAAAGATAAAAAGAGATATGCATGTACGAAATCGATAAGAAACTTGAGTTTATTATTGCCTAGGATATGAGGGGTCCTGATCGGTAGAGTACCAAGTCGACACTGGGCTGGAGTTTGTAATCGCCCATGAGGGGTCCTAATCGGCAGCGTAACGAGCCGATACTGAGCTTAAATTCAAAGTGAATCGAAGCTCATCCCAATTCCGGCTTTTCAAGTGTTAGACCTTGTTGATATAGTAAGAGTAGGGGGTAATTTTTTTCTATAAATACTAACCAGATGCAGGCGACTGTGCATAGATCGACACGAACAAGACATTCAAAAATCACGGTGGTTCATCTCGCCTCAGAGGTGAGTACACCCACGAGAAGAAGAAGAGCACCAAGGGGTCATCATCACAGCAGTTTGAAATGCAAAAAATGCTGTTATTGAGAGTATACGGTATGTTGCATGTAGATAATCAAATCATTAAAAGTCACTGATAAAAACTCCTTGCAGCAGACACAAAACTCGCGAATTAATTATCACGTGATAAGGGGAGACATATCAAAAACAATACGAGATTACACTTGACTTTACGAAATTGGTAGGAGTTGAACATATCTATAATCGTTTGCACACTTCCCCCCCTGTTATAAAAAAAACTTTGCGAGTTATATTCGCTTCATTTAAAAAAAAAAACCCAAAAAAACCAAACAAGCAAACAACAACAGCAAAAAAAAATAAAAAAAAATAGGCCAACTGTAGTGCTCTCTAAAAGCAAATATGCTTTTTACATTTGTGTTGACTTTGTCCTATAGTTACAGCCAAGAATAGTTTGCCTGTTATATATTTACATAATTATGCGTTTCAGAGTTAAATATAACTGCATTCTGCGTAGAAAATACGTTTCCGGGAGAAACAGAGGAATTGCATCTCATCAAACCGACCGGAACTTGATTTCTCAAGCTGATATCAAAATGTATCTATGTAATCACTGCCGTGTACCCATTGTGAGGGAATGGTCTTTTCAAGATGGCGGACTTAGATGTTCACAGAAGGTGCAATTTAAGCTACAAAATCACTTTTTGATAAGTTCAATATGACCGAGACATGTACAAATTAGTCCAACTCAGAAACCGTTAAAAAGGTATATTACAAAATGTATCTTCTGCTGTTTAATTCATAAACTACTCTTTCTCAAAGATGGACGAACTGTAGAACTCGGAGCGTGAATCGCCGAGCGGTTTTGTTCATATTGAATTTTCTAAAACAGTCTCATGTTTGTCTACATTGTCAGAAAGATTCTCCAATGACCTTCGCTTTCAAGCAATATGATGTTTATGCTATTTGTAAACATTACAGGGCTGTGAGCATAAACAACATATTTCTTTAAAACATTGGCAAGGATACTAGGTATCGAGGAGGCATGCCAAGGTAAGGTTACCTTCATGGCCACCATTGGGTTTCGGATTGATACAGGTACTACAGTAAAATGTAGGTATCGGGTTACCACGGCGGAAACTATGTGTCTGGTTGGCACGTCAAGCTACAAGGTCACCTGCACGTGCAATATTTGGAATTCTACAAGCACAGGTATACGGTTTCAGTAAGTCAAACAAGCTTTTCGGTATTGTGATATTTTATTGTTATCGCACATTCTAATTACACAGCGACATTCGAAACATACGTGGGACAGTTGCCAGGTACTGACCGTAGGTCGGTGGTTTTTCTCTGGGTACTCCGGCTTTCCTCCATCTCCAAAACCTGGCACGTCCTTAAATGACCCTGGATGTTAATAGGACGTTAAACAAAACAACCAAATCCAAACCAAACTGCGACATTATGACTGAGCTACCGTGCCATAATGAGACAACCAGCAAGCGAAAGAAAATAAAATGTTTTAACACTCAAAATTAACTGATTAAAAATCATTTTAGGAATTCTAGATATACACGTATATAGAGTGAGTATCCATGGATTTTTGGCGTTCGAAGTGTGTGCGTAACCGCAGTTGTGGTGGTTTGTCTTGAATTGCAGTAGTGTAAAACACGACATTCTTTACTTTAGCTACAAGCGCTTAAACCCTGACATAGCTTCAGCAACAACGTCTGTCTTGTCTGCGTATATAAAGTATGATTTATATGTTATATTTCATGCTCAAATATCATTACCGGAGTTAGCCCGGTTGCACTGTCAAATTAGCATGACTACGATTCCTAATATACGTAGTTCCTTGTATATCTGATAGACTCATTCGATTTGTCTAGACCTTTGATGAGATTAGACAAATCTCCCATGTCAGAAGGAGCGATGTCTCGCAATACCCCGGAATATGCCGTAATATACGACCATGTGTGTACAATGAAAAGTACGAATGTGCCACAGGCAGGGATCTACCTGCGGAAATGTGGTTAACACCATGTAAACGTAAAAAAAGTATTTTATCATGCATGTGCTACAAGGAACCATCCTTGCCCGGAGCTGTTTTCTGAATCCATTCTGTATCATTCTTATTCGTTTAGTTTCATTAGGGTTATAAGCAGAATATGTACGAAACACATTTTTTAACACGCAAAATACATATACATACAAATGAACATGAAGAATGGCTTTGGGGCCATAAAAGCAACATAGACGTTTCGCAGTCTTTGTTTGTTCTTAAATATTAATTCCTGTGCAAGGATGTAACTAGATACAGATGAAAATGGATGTTCGTTGTTTCAATTCGCGTTTCTAAAATATATAGATAGTATGTATAATTATAATTAGAGAAATATGACGTCAGGATATGACAAAAGCAATTGGTCTTATTTTTGCCCTTTAATGAAGAAACAAAGTCAAGAGTCATGTTTCACCGAGGAAATTGGAAACAGTAGTTTGTACCAGACATGCAATGCGTTCTCTGTCCAGAACTCAAAACATCAAACAACGTTGCGTTAACAATAATCTCGTCAATGGGTTTACACTCTCGACCGTCAGCAGCAATTTAAAATGATAAATATTGCATCTTAAGATAATGTAGGAAAATGGAGTGTTAACATTTATTATGATTTAAAACGTAGAATTATTGCTTCCCATAACCTAAAAGGTAAATTCGATAATTTCAATATGAGTAAATCCTTTCGCGTTCGGCTCAAACAATATCAGTATCGGCACATGCGTATTCGATACATAGATAGAAATCGCAAATCTGTGAAAATTTCATATAAATATAGTATAACTTAGGTTATAATTGAAAGATTAAAATTTTTAATCAATAATCAATTCGAGACAAAAATGGCTCAAATATGAACGAAAATATTCCTACGGAATACGGTCGAAAAGACTTATAAACACACGATTACAAGATACACTAATTGCAGTTTTACCTATTGTCGCAAAGGGAAGCATATTTCCGTGTCCAAGAAGGGTCTGTAAAAGTTGTTGTGATGGGTTGAAAATATTACTGATTTTGTGTGATAGGGTAACCGCCGGATGAATGTTCTGATTGAAATAATTTCTTACTTGTTAGAAATTACAAAAAGAAGGAAAAGGATTAAACTATTAAAAGGATGAATGTTACAGATCGCTATCACAATGCAACACAACATTTAAAGACAAAAAAAAAAAAAAAAAAAAAGAAGTAAGAAAGCGAAATTGGAAAAAAATGCGCGGAACGGGAAAATTAATTTGCTTTTAAAGAGCCTGAGTTTTACGCTTGTGAAGAATTTCACTGTACTCTTATGTATCTATTAAATGAGTAAGGTATTTATAAGCAGGCTTTATATTCTAAGGTATCATATTGCTTTATATACATATAATATATACTTACATCATAGACATCATAATTGATGTACCATTTCCGTCCTCTTCCTTTACAACTCTGTACACCTTGATTAAATGTGTATCGCCAAGTCCTCGCCATATACCAGGTATGCACTATTACGGAGTGATTCACCTTAAATGTCTCGGATTTTTCTCGCTTCTATCTCAAAGCTGCATCACAATAACGATACAATAAGGCTTCCAATTCCCCCTTGTATTGTATAGGGGTAATGACACAGGCAATTAACAGAACAATAAATATCAAAGTTATCTACATATAACTTATAACGATACTGGTATACTGCTATACATAACTTAAAAACTACATTATAGCTGAAGCTAAATGTAACTGACTTTGTTTAATTGTAACTAACTTGTGTTAATTGTAACTGACTTTGTGTTAATTGTAACTGACTGTGTAAATTGTAACTGACTTTATGTTAATTGTAACTGACTTTGTTTTAATTGTAACTGACTTTATGTTAATTGTAACTGACTTTATGTTAATTGTAACTGACTTTATGTTAATTGTAACTGACTTTGTTTTAATTGTAACTGACTTTATGTTAATTGTAACTGACTTTATGTTAATTGTAACTGACTTAGTTTTGAATTAACTGACTTTGTGTTAACTGTAGCTGACATTGTTTTAATTGTAGCTGACTTCGTGTTAAATGTAGCTGACTTTTTGCTAATTGTTACTGATTTTTGCTAATTGTTACTGATTTTTGCTAATTGTAACTCACTTTATGCTAATTGTAGCCGAACTGTCTTAATGTTAAATGTAACTGACTTCATGCCAAAGTTTTGATGACTTTTTGCTAATTGTAACTGACTTGATGCGAATTCTAATGGACTTTTTGCTAATTGTTACTGATTTTTTCTAATTGTAACTGACTTGATGCGAATTCTTATTTACTTTTTGGTAGCTACTTGTGTGTCCTATTCCGATGACCCTGAGTGGTTAAATTTACTGGCGGACATTAAATCACCACTCTGTAGGACACAGCGAAACTGTTACTAATATTGACATCGGCTAAGCATGAAAAAAGTATCTCATATTAATTCAAGATTATTGAATTAAAAAAAATATGAAATTATATAATCGGATCATTACTCCCGATCCTCAATATTTTAGCAGGCCGCAATGAGTTGAGACAAACGGTCTTTAATTCGGCAATTGTTCTAGTCTGGGTACTCTTTTTTCTTTCAACATTGGAAAACCAGGCACTTATAGCATCAAATACAGTCAATATTGGAGATCACGTGTTTCAAAGAAACAGCAACGGTCGTTTTAATTTTCCTACTTTCTTTCCGGATTTCCTTGCATTCGGACAAAGCAGACGAAAAGACGAAACAGTTGTACATGTATGATATATCTGACGTCAGTGACGAGTCTTAGAAGGACGAAACTGTTGTATGATGTCCTTAACGTCAGTGACGAGCCCTAGAAGGACGAAACAGTTGTATGATGTTCCCAGCGTCAGTGACGAGTCCTAGAAGGACGAAACAGTTGTATGATGTCCCCAGCGTCAGTGACGAGTCCTAGAAGGACGAAACAGTTGTATGATGTCCCCAGCGTCAGTGACGAGTCCTAGAAGGACGAAACAGTTGTATGATGTCCTTAACGTCAGTGACGAGTCCTAGAAGGACGAAACAGTTGTATGATGTCTTTAACGTCAGTGACGAGTCCTAGAAGGACGAAACAGTTGTATGATGTCCTTAACGTCAGTGACGAGTGCTGGAATGATGAAACTGTTGTATGATGTCCCCAGCGTCAGTGACGAGTCCTAGAAGGACGAAACAGTTGTATGATGTCCTTAACGTCAGTGACGAGCCCTAGAAGGACGAAACAGTTGTATGATGTCCCCAGCGTCAGTGACGAGTCCTAGAAGGACGAAACAGTTGTATGATGTCCTTAACGTCAGTGACGAGTCCTAGAAGGACGAAACAGTTGTATGATGTCCTTAACGTCAGTGACGAGTGCTGGAATGATGAAACTGTTGTATGATGTCATTAACGTCAGTGACGAGTCCTAAAAGGACGAAACAGTTGTATGATGTCCCCAGCGTCAGTAGCGAGCCATAATTCATGACGTCACACATTGTCCATAGTATGACTTAACAATCAATTTCTGTCTGTCACATGCAATGAAAAACTTTCCGGGGTAGAGTGCACTAGTGAAATATATGCAAAAAAAATAATTGGGCGAATTGACTGGATCACAGGCCGATTACATGATAAAGTTTTATATTGAAACAGATGTATGATGCATTTTTATACTCACTAATCGAGTTGATCTGTTACGAAGAATATATTTAAATGTTATATTCACTTATGTTGCTGATGAAAAATCACAATAAATCAAGATTTTCTTGAATTCATAACATATTCTTAATTAGCAGATTGTATTTGAAATATTTCTTGTATCTTTATTTGTGAAACAGATAATGAGTTGAATGCTGAACATGTTATTTGGCTGAGAAGATATCAAAATAAAACTAAGATCAGTGAAGATTTCAAGTTTTTTTTTTGTAATTTTCATATCGCTTGCATGTAAAACCCAAAAACATCCCCACATAGGATGGAGTTGGGTAATTTTTTCAAAATAAGACTGAATTAAACAACCCTCAGAATACCAAATGTGCCGTTATATTATATTGTAAGCAGCTGAGTGCATTTCTGTTTAAATAAAACTTCCCGCATCATTGCAATTCTGCAGGTTTGCCCGTATCATTGTGGCTCATTACACAGGTTGGCATATATGTGATCCAGTATATATTTATGATTCAGTAGACTTGTGTGTGTATTTATTAGAACTGTGCAAGGGCGTGGAAAGAATATACCTGCATATAGTAATAATTACAAATACGATGTCATAAGACTCGACTTAATGTGGGAACCCTGTAACATCGGGGATGGTTCTGAATAGGGAATGTTAGGCTTGCTGTATATCACTGCAGACTAACATATCATAGTTCTAGTCAAATAAAAGGGACGCCCACCTCATCCCCACCCATCGAGACACAGTTGAACTTTTCCCTTGTCCATGAACAAGGCAAGTCCGCTGTCTTCATTGCTGATGGAATGGAATAATTTTTTATTCAGTTTGACAGTATTTCCTTCCTTTCTGTTGTTCCCTTTTACTGTTTTATTGTCAATCATTCCTTTCTATTCTTCCCTTCTACTATTTTATCGTTAATCCTTCATTTCTATTGTTTTATTGTTAATCCTTCCTTTCTATTCTTCCCTTCTATTGTTCTATTGTCAACTTTTCCTTTCTATTCTTCCCTTCTATTGTACTATTGTCAATGGCGCCCGTGTTGTTACGAGGAAGACAAACAGTGTAAAATGAATAAAGTAGTAAATTGTGTATTTTATATTAGTAAGAAGACTCGTGAATATATCTATAATTACACGTAATTTAGTAGACTGTCATTTATTGTGATTTAGTAGACTGATGTGTGTTGTGATTTAGTAGACAGATGTGTATTGTGATTTAGTAGACTGATGTGTGTGATTTAGTAGACTGATGTTTATTGTGATTTAGTAGACGGATGTGTGTTGTGATTTAGTTGACTGAGGTGTATTGTGATTTAGTAGACTGATGTGTATTGTGATTTAGTAGACAGATGTGTGTGATTTAGTAGACAGATGTGTATTGTGATTTAGTAGACTGATGTTTATTGTGATTTAGTAGACTGATGTGTATGTGATTTAGTAGACTGATGTGTATTGTGATTTAGTAGACTGATGTGTATTGTGATTTAGTAGACTGATGTGTATTGTGATTTAGTAGACTGATGTGTATTGTGATTTAGTAGACTGATGTGTATTGTGATTTAGTAGACTGATGTGTATTGTGATTTAGTAGACTGATGTGTATTGTGATTTAGTAGACTGATGTGTATTGTGATTTAGTAGACTGGATGTGTATTGTGATTTAGTAGACTGATGTGTATTGTGATTTAGTAGACTGATGTGTATTGTGATTTAGTAGACTGATGTGTATTGTGATTTAGTAGACTGATGTGTATTGTGATTTAGTAGACTGATGTGTATTGTGATTTAGTAGACTGATGTGTGTGATTTAGTAGACTGTGGTGTGTTGTGATTTAGTAGACTGATGTGTATTGTGATTTAGTAGACTGATGTGTATTGTGATTTAGTAGACTGATGTGTATTGTGATTTAGTAGACTGATGTGTATTGTGATTTAGTAGACTGATGTGTATTGTGATTTAGTAGACTGATTGTGTATTGTGATTTAGTAGACTGATGTGTATTGTGATTTAGTAGACTGATGTGTATTGTGATTTAGTAGACTGTTGTGTATTGTGATTTAGTAGACTGATGTGTTTGTGATTTAGTAGACTGATGTGTATTGTGATTTAGTAGACTGATGTGTATTGTGATTTAGTAGACTGATGTGTGTGGTGATTAGTAGAACTGGGTGTGTTGATTTAGTAGACTGATGTGTATTGTGATTTAGTAGACTGATGTGTAGTTGTGATTTAGTAGGACTGATGTTGTTGTGATTTAGTAGACTGATGTGTATGTGATTTAGTAGACTGAGTGTGTATTGTGATTTAGTAGACTGTTGTGTATTGTGATTTAGTAGACTGATTGGTGTGATTTAGTAGACTGGATGTGTATTGTGATTAGTAGACTGATGTGTTGTGATTAGTAGACTGATGTGATAGTGTGATTTAGTGGACGGGGTGTGTTTGGGATTTAGTAACTGTTTGTTTGTTAATTTTAGTAGACTAAATGTGTTTGTTTTTTAGTAACTGAGTGTTTTTTATTTAGTAGACTGATTTTTGTGATTTGTAAAACTGAGTGTTTGGGATTTAGAGACGTGTTTTTGGGTGATTTGGAGACTGATGTGTTTTGTTTTTTAAAGTAGACGAGTTTTTGTGTTTGGGTAACTTTGTTATTGTGATTTAGTAGACTGTTGGGTTTGTGTTTTAAGTAGACGGGATGTTTTGTGATTTGGGTGGGCGGAGGGTGTTTGTAAATTTATTAAACCCGGATGTTTTTTTGGTTTTTAGTAACGGGGAGGGTTGTTGTGGGGATTTAGAAACCCTGATGGGGGTTTTGGGTGTTTTTAGAAACTGTTTGGGGTATTTGATTTATAGACTGTTGTTTGTGATTTGGGAAAAACGATGGTTTGTGTTTTAAAGTAGACGGATGTTTTTGTTGTAAATTTATTGGACTGATGTGTGTTGTGATTTAGTAGACTGATGTGTATTGTGATTTAGTAGACTGATGTGTTGTGATTTAGTAGACTGATGTGTATTGTGATTTAGTAGACTGATGTGTATTGTGATTTAGTAGACTGATGTGTATTGTGATTTAGTAGACTGATGTGTATTGTGATTTAGTAGACTGATGTGTTGTGATTTAGTAGACTGATGTGTAGTGTGATTTAGTAGACTGATGTGTATTGTGATTTAGTAGACTGGTGTGTATTGTGATTTAGTAGACTGATGTGTATTGTGATTTAGTAGACTGATTGTGTATTGTGATTTAGTAGACTGATGTGTATTGTGATTTAGTAGACTGATGTGTTGTGATTTAGTAGACTGATGTGTATTGTGATTTAGTAGACTGATGTGTATTGTGATTTAGTAGACTGATTGTGTATTGTGATTTAGTAGACTGATGTGTATTGTGATTTAGTAGACTGTTGTGTATTGTGATTTAGTAGACTGATGTGTATTGTGATTTAGTAGACTGATGTGTATTGTGATTTAGTAGACTGATGTGTATTGTGATTTAGTAGACTGATGTGTATTGTGATTTAGTAGACTGATGTGTATTGTGATTTAGTAGACTGATGTGTTGTGATTTAGTAGACTGATGTGTATTGTGATTTAGTAGACTGATGTGTATTGTGATTTAGTAGACTGATGTGTATTGTGATTTAGTAGACTGATGTGTATTGTGATTTAGTAGACTGATGTGTATTGTGATTTAGTAGACTGATGTGTATTGTGATTTAGTAGACTGATGTGTATTGTGATTTAGTAGACTGATGTGTATTGTGATTTAGTAGACTGATGTGTATTGTGATTTAGTAGACTGATGTGTATTGTGATTTAGTAGACTGATGTGTATTGTGATTTAGTAGACTGATGTGTATTGTGATTTAGTAGACTGATGTGTATTGTGATTTAGTAGACTGATGTGTATTGTGATTTAGTAGACTGATGTTATGTGATTTAAGTAGACTGAGTGTGTATTGTGATTTAAGTAGACTGATGTGGGTATTGTGATTTAGTAGACTGATGTGGTATTGTGATTTAGTAGGACTGATGGTGTATTGTGATTTAAGTAGACTGATGTGTTGCTATTGTGATTACGTAGCCTGATTGTGTATTGTTGATTTAGTTAGACTGATTGTGTATTGTGATTTTAGTAGAATGATGTTTATTGTGATTTAGTAGGACTGATGTGTATTGTTGATTTAGTAGACTGATGTGTATTGTGATTTTAGTAGGACTGATGGTGTATTGTGATTTAGAAGACTGATGTGTGTGATTTAGTAGACTGGTGTGTATTGTGATTTAGTAGACTGGTGTGTATTGTGATTTAGTAGACTGGTGTGTATTGTGATTTAGTAGACTGATGTGTATTGTGATTTAGTAGACTGATGTGTTGTGATTTAGTAGACTGAGGTGTATTGTGATTTAGTAGACTGATGTGTATTGTGATTTAGTAGACTGATGTGTATTGTGATTAGTAGACTGATGTGTATTGTGATTTAGTAGACTGGTGTGTATTGTGATTTAGTAGACTGGTGTGTATTGTGATTTAGTAGACTGATGTGTATTGTGATTTAGTAGACTGATGTGTGTATTGTGATTTAGTAGACTGATGTGTGTGATTTAGTAGACTGATGTGTATTGTGATTTAGTAGACTGATGTGTATTGTGATTAGTAGACTGATGTGTATTGTGATTAGTAGACTGGTGTGTATTGTGATTTAGTAGACTGATGTGTATTGTGCTTTAGTAGATGGTGTGTATGTGATTTAGTAGACTGGATGTGTATTGTGATTTAGTAGACTGATGTGTATTGTGATTTAGTAGACTGAGTGTGTATTGTGATTTAGTAGACTGATGTGTATTGTGATTTTAGTAGAACTGATGTGTATTGTGATTAAGTAGACTGATGTGTATTGTGATTTAGTAGACTGATGTGTATTGTGATTTAGTAGACATGATGTGTATTGTGATTTAGTAGACTGATGTGTATTGTGATTTAGTAGACTGATGTGTATTGTGATTTAGTAGACTGATGTGTATTGTGATTTAGTAGACTGATGTGTATTGTGATTTAGTAGACTGATGTGTATTGTGATTTAGTAGACTGATGTGTATTGTGATTTAGTAGACTGATGTGTATTGTGATTTAGTAGACTGATGTGTATTGTGATTTAGTAGACTGATGTGTATTGTGATTTAGTAGACTGATGTGTATTGTGATTTAGTAGACTGATGTGTATTGTGATTAGTAGACTGATGTGTATTGTGATTTAGTAGACTGATGTGTATTGTGATTTAGTAGACTGATGTGTATTGTGATTTAGTAGACTGATGTGTATTGTGATTTAGTAGACTGATGTGTATTGTGATTTAGTAGACTGATGTGTATTGTGATTTAGTAGACTGATGTGTATTGTGATTTAGTAGACTGATGTGTATTGTGATTTAGTAGACTGATGTGTATTGTGATTTAGTAGACTGATGTGTATTGTGATTTAGTAGACTGATGTGTATTGTGATTTAGTAGACTGATGTGTATTGTGATTTAGTAGACTGGTGTGTATTGTGATTTAGTAGACTGATGTGTGTTGTGATTTAGTAGACTGATGTGTATTGTGATTTAGTAGACTGATGTGTATTGTGATTTAGTAGACTGATGTGTATTGTGATTTAGTAGACTGGTGTGTATTGTGATTTAGTAGACTGATGTGTATTGTGATTTAGTAGACTGATGTGTATTGTGATTTAGTAGACTGATGTGTATTGTGATTTAGTAGACTGATGTGTATTGTGATTTAGTAGACTGATGTGTTGTGATTTAGTAGACTGATGTGTATTGTGATTTAGTAGACTGATGTGTATTGTGATTTAGTAGACTGATGTGTATTGTGATTTAGTAGACTGATGTGTATTGTGATTTAGTAGACTGATGTGTATTGTGATTTAGTAGACTGATGTGTATTGTGATTTAGTAGACTGATGTGTATTGTGATTTAGTAGACTGATGTGTATTGTGATTTAGTAGACTGATGTGTATTGTGATTTAGTAGACTGATGTGTATTGTGATTTAGTAGACTGATGTGTATTGTGATTTAGTAGACTGATGTGTATTGTGATTTAGTAGACTGATGTGTATTGTGATTTAGTAGACTGATGTGTATTGTGATTTAGTAGACTGATGTGTATTGTGATTTAGTAGACTGATGTGTATTGTGATTTAGTAGACTGATGTGTATTGTGATTTAGTAGACTGATGTGTATTGTGATTTAGTAGACTGATGTGTATTGTGATTTAGTAGACTGATGTGTATTGTGATTTAGTAGACTGATGTGTATTGTGATTTAGTAGACTGATGTGTATTGTGATTTAGTAGACTGATGTGTATTGTGATTTAGTAGACTGATGTGTATTGTGATTTAGTAGACTGATGTGTATTGTGATTTAGTAGACTGATGTGTATTGTGATTTAGTAGACTGATGTGTATTGTGATTTAGTAGACTGATGTGTATTGTGATTTAGTAGACTGATGTGTATTGTGATTTAGTAGACTGATGTGTATTGTGATTTAGTAGACTGATGTGTATTGTGATTTAGTAGACTGGTGTGTATGTGATTTAGTAGACTGATGTGTTGTGATTTAGTAGACTGATGTGTATTGTGATTTAGTAGACTGATGTGTATTGTGATTTAGTAGACTGATGTGTATTGTGATTTAGTAGACTGATGTGTGTGATTTAGTAGACTGATGTGTTGTGATTTAGTAGACTGATGTGTGTATTGTGATTAGTAGACTGATGTGTATTGTGATTTAGTAGACTGATGTGTATTGTGATTTAGTAGACTGATGTGTATTGTGATTTAGTAGACTGATTGTGTATGTGATTTAGTAGACTAGATGGGTATTGTGATTTAGTAGACTGATGTGTATGTGATTTAGTAGACTGATGTGTATTGTGATTTAGTAGACTGATGTGTATTGTGATTTAGTAGACTGGTGTGTATTGTGATTTAGTAGACTGATGTGTATTGTGATTTAGTAGACTGATGTGTATTGTGATTTAGTAGACTGATGTGTATTGTGATTTAGTAGACTGATGTGTGTGATTTAGTAGACTGATGTGTATTGTGATTTAGTAGACTGATGTGTATTGTGATTTAGTAGACTGATGTGTATTGTGATTTAGTAGACTGATGTGTATTGTGATTTAGTAGACTGATGTGTATTGTGATTTAGTAGACTGATGTGTATTGTGATTTAGTAGACTGATGTGTATTGTGATTTAGTAGACTGATGTGTGTTGTGATTTAGTAGACTGATGTGTATTGTGATTTAGTAGACTGATGTGTATTGTGATTTAGTAGACTGATGTGTATTGTGATTTAGTAGACTGTGTGTATTGTGATTTAGTAGACTGATGTGTATTGTGATTTAGTAGACTGATGTGTATTGTGATTTAGTAGACTGATGTGTATTGTGATTTAGTAGACTGATGTGTATTGTGATTTAGTAGACTGATGTGTATTGTGATTTAGTAGACTGATGTGTATTGTGATTTAGTAGACTGATGTGTATTGTGATTTAGTAGACTGATGTGTATTGTGATTTAGTAGACTGATGTGTATTGTGATTTAGTAGACTGATGTGTGTGTGATTTAGTAGACTGATGTGTTGTGATTTAGTAGACTGATGTGTATTGTGATTTAGTAGACTGATGTGTGTATTGTGATTTAGTAGACTGATGTGTATTGTGATTTAGTAGACTGATGTGTATTGTGATTTAGTAGACTGATGTGTATTGTGATTTAGTAGACTGATGTGTATTGTGATTTAGTAGACTGATGTGTATTGTGATTTAGTAGACTGATGTGTATTGTGATTTAGTAGACTGATGTGTATTGTGATTTAGTAGACTGATGTGTATTGTGATTTAGTAGACTGATGTGTGTATTGTGATTTAGTAGACTGATGTGTATTGTGATTTAGTAGACTGATGTGTGTATTGTGATTTAGTAGACTGATGTGTATTGTGATTTAGTAGACTGATGTGTATTGTGATTTAGTAGACTGATGTGTATTGTGATTTAGTAGACTGATGTGTGTGATTTAGTAGACTGATGTGTATTGTGATTTAGTAGACTGATGTGTATTGTGATTTAGTAGACTGATGTGTATTGTGATTTAGTAGACTGATGTGTATTGTGATTTAGTAGACTGATGTGTGTGTGATTTAGTAGACTGATGTGTATTGTGATTTAGTAGACTGATGTGTATTGTGATTTAGTAGACTGATGTGTATTGTGATTTAGTAGACTGATGTGTATTGTGATTTAGTAGACTGATGTGTATTGTGATTTAGTAGACTGATGTGTATTGTGATTTAGTAGACTGGTGTGTATTGTGATTTAGTAGACTGATGTGTATTGTGATTTAGTAGACTGGTGTGTATTGTGATTTAGTAGACTGATGTGTGTATTGTGATTTAGTAGACTGATGTGTGTATTGTGATTTAGTAGACTGACGTGTATTGTGATTTAGTAGACTGATGTGTGTTGTGATTTAGTAGACTGTTGTGTATTGTGATTTAGTAGACTGTGTGTATTGTGATTTAGTAGACTGATGTGTTGTGATTTAGTAGACTGGTGTGTATTGTGATTTAGTAGACTGATGTGTATTGTGATTTAGTAGACTGGTGTGTATTGTGATTTAGTAGACTGATGTGTATTGTGATTTAGTAGACTGATGTGTGTTGTGATTTAGTAGACTGATGTGTATTATGATTTAGTAGACTGGTGTGCATTGTGATTTAGTAGACTGATGTGTATTACGATTTAGTAGACTGATGTGTGTGATTTAGTAGACTGGTGTGTATTGTGATTTAGTAGACTGATGTGTGTATTGTGATTTAGTAGACTGATGTGTATTGTGATTTAGACTGGATGTGTATTGTGATTTAGTAGACTGATGTGTATTGTGATTTAGTAGACTGATGTGTATTGTGATTTAGTAGACTGATGTGTTGTGATTTAGTAGACTGATGTGTATTGTGATTTAGTAGACTGATGTGTATTGTGATTTAGTAGACTGGTGTGTATTGTGATTTAGTAGACTGATGTGTATTGTGATTTAGTAGACTGATGTGTATTGTGATTTAGTAGACTGATGTGTATTGTGATTTAGTAGACTGATGTGTATTGTGATTTAGTAGACTGATGTGTATTGTGATTTAGTAGACTGATGTGTATTGTGATTTAGTAGACTGATGTGTATTGTGATTTAGTAGACTGATGTGTATTGTGATTTAGTAGACTGATGTGTATTGTGATTTAGTAGACTGATGTGTATTGTGATTTAGTAGACTGATGTGTATTGTGATTTAGTAGACTGTGTGTATTGTGATTTAGTAGACTGATGTGTATTGTGATTTAGTAGACGGATGTGTAATGTGATTTAGTAGACTGGTGTGTATTGTGATTAAGTAGACTGTTGTGTGTGATTTAGTAGACTGGTGTGTATTGTGATTTAGTAGACTGGTGTGTAATGTGATTTAGTAGACTGATGTGTGTATTGTGATTTAGTAGACTGATGTGTGTTGTGATTTAGTAGACAGATGTGTATTGTGATTTAGTAGACTGTTGTGTGTTGTGATTTAGTAGACTGATGTGTGTGATTTAGTAGACTGGTGTGTATTGTGATTTAGTAGACTGATGTGTATTGTGATTTAGTAGACTGGTGTGTATTGTGATTTAGTAGACTGATGTGTGTATTGTGATTTAGTAGACTGATGTGTGTTGTGATTTAGTAGACTGATGTGTATTGTGATTTAGTAGACTGATGTGTATTGTGATTTAGTAGACTGTTGTGTATTACGATTTAGTAGACTGATGTGTATTGTGATTTAGTAGACTGATGTGTATTGTGATTTAGTAGACTGATGTGTATTGTGATTAAGTAGACTGATGTGTATTGTGATTTAGTAGACTGATGTGTATTGTGATTTAGTAGACTGATGTGTGTATTGTGATTTAGTAGACTGATGTGTATTGTGATTTAGTAGACTGATGTGTATTGTGATTTAGTAGACTGATGTGTATTGTGATTTAGTAGACTGATGTGTATTGTGATTTAGTAGACTGATGTGTATTGTGATTTAGTAGACTGATGTGTGTGATTAGTAGACTGATGTGTGTGATTTAGTAGACTGATGTGTATTGTGATTTAGTAGACTGGTGTGTATTGTGATTTAGTAGACTGATGTGTATTGTGATTTAGTAGACTGATGTGTATTGTGATTTAGTAGACTGATGTGTATTGTGATTTAGTAGACTGATGTGTATTGTGATTTAGTAGACTGATGTGTATTGTGATTTAGTAGACTGATGTGTATTGTGATTTAGTAGACTGATGTGTATTGTGATTTAGTAGACTGATGTGTATTGTGATTTAGTAGACTGATGTGTATTGTGATTTAGTAGACTGATGTGTATTGTGATTTAGTAGACTGATGTGTATTGTGATTTAGTAGACTGATGTGTTGTGATTTAGTAGACTGATGTGTATTGTGATTTAGTAGACTGATGTGTATTGTGATTTAGTAGACTGATGTGTATGTGATTTAGTAGACTGATGTGTATTGTGATTTAGTAGACTGATGTGTATTGTGATTTAGTAGACTGATGTGTATTGTGATTTAGTAGACTGATGTGTATTGTGATTTAGTAGACTGATGTGTATTGTGATTTAGTAGACTGATGTGTATTGTGATTTAGTAGACTGGATGTGTATTGTGATTTAGTAGACTGATGTGTGTATTGTGATTTAGTAGACTGATGTGTGTATTGTGATTTAGTAGACTGATGTGTATTGTGATTTAGTAGACTGATGTGTATTGTGATTTAGTAGACTGTTGTGTATTGTGATTTAGTAGACTGATGTGTATTGTGATTTAGTAGACTGGTGTGTATTGTGATTTAGTAGACTGATGTGTGTATTGTGATTTAGTAGACTGATGTGTGTATTGTGATTTAGTAGACTGATGTGTATTGTGATTTAGTAGACTGATGTGTATTGTGATTTAGTAGACTGATATGTATTGTGATTTAGTAGACTGATGTGTGTTGTGATTTAGTAGACTGATGTGTATTGTGATTTAGTAGACTGATGTGTGTTGTGATTTAGTAGACTGATGTGTTGTGATTTAGTAGACTGGTGTGTATTGTGATTTAGTAGACTGATGTGTATTGTGATTTAGTAGACTGGTGTGTATTGTGATTTAGTAGACTGATGTGTGTATTGTGATTTAGTAGACTGATGTGTGTTGTGATTTAGTAGACTGATGTGTATTATGATTTAGTAGACTGGTGTGTATTGTGATTTAGTAGACTGATGTGTATTGTGATTTAGTAGACTGATGTGTGTGATTTAGTAGACTGATGTGTATTGTGATTTAGTAGACTGATGTGTATTGTGATTTAGTAGACTGATGTGTATTGTGATTTAGTAGACTGGTGTGTATTGTGATTTAGTAGACTGATGTGTATTGTGATTTAGTAGACTGATGTGTATTGTGATTTAGTAGACTGATGTGTATTGTGATTTAGTAGACTGATGTGTATTGTGATTTAGTAGACTGATGTGTATTGTGATTTAGTAGACTGATGTGTATTGTGATTTAGTAGACTGATGTGTATTGTGATTTAGTAGACTGATGTGTATTGTGATTTAGTAGACTGATGTGTGTATTGTGATTTAGTAGACTGATGTGTGTTGTGATTTAGTAGACTGATGTGTATTGTGATTTAGTAGACTGATGTGTATTGTGATTTAGTAGACTGATGTGTATTGTGATTTAGTAGACTGATGTGTATTGTGATTTAGTAGACTGATGTGTATTACGATTTAGTAGACTGTGTGTATTGTGATTTAGTAGACTGATGTGTATTGTGATTTAGTAGACTGATGTGTGTGATTTAGTAGACTGATGTGTATTGTGATTTAGTAGACTGGTGTGTATTGTGATTTAGTAGACTGATGTGTGTATTGTGATTTAGTAGACTGATGTGTGTATTGTGATTTAGTAGACTGATGTGTATTGTGATTTAGTAGACTGATGTGTATTGTGATTTAGTAGACTGGTGTGTGTGATTTAGTAGACTGATGTGTATTGTGATTTAGTAGACTGATGTGTATTGTGATTTAGTAGACTGGTGTGTATTGTGATTTAGTAGACTGATGTGTATTGTGATTTAGTAGACTGATGTGTATTGTGATTTAGTAGACTGATGTGTTGTGATTTAGTAGACTGATGTGTATTGTGATTTAGTAGACTGATGTGTATTGTGATTTAGTAGACTGATGTGTATTGTGATTTAGTAGACTGATGTGTATTGTGATTTAGTAGACTGGTGTGTATTGTGATTTAGTAGACTGATGTGTATTGTGATTTAGTAGACTGATGTGTATTGTGATTTAGTAGACTGATGTGTATTGTGATTTAGTAGACTGATGTGTATTGTGATTTAGTAGACTGATGTGTGTATTGTGATTTAGTAGACTAGTGTGTATTGTGATTTAGTAGACTGATGTGTATTGTGATTTAGTAGACTGATGTGTATTGTGATTTAGTAGACTGATGTGTATTGTGATTTAGTAGACTGATGTGTATTGTGATTTAGTAGACTGATGTGTATTGTGATTTAGTAGACTGATGTGTATTGTGATTTAGTAGACTGATGTGTATTGTGATTTAGTAGACTGATGTGTATTGTGATTTAGTAGACTGATGTGTATTGTGATTTAGTAGACTGATGTGTATTGTGATTTAGTAGACTGATGTGTATTGTGATTTAGTAGACTGATGTGTTTGTGATTTAGTAGACTGATGTGTATTGTTATTTAGTAGACTGATGTGTATTGTGATTTAGTAGACTGGTGTGTATTGTGATTTAGTAGACTGATGTGTGTGATTTAGTAGACTGATGTGTTTGATTTAGTAGACAGATGTGTATTGTGATTTAGTAGACTGATGTGTATTGTGATTTAGTAGACTGGTGTGTATTGTGATTTAGTAGACTGATGTGTGTGATTTAGTAGACTGATGTGTATTGTGATTTAGTAGACTGATGTGTGTATTGTGATTTAGTAGACTGATGTGTGTTGTGATTTAGTAGACTGATGTGTATTGTGATTTAGTAGACTGATGTGTGTTGTGATTTAGTAGACAGATGTTTATTGTGATTTAGTAGACTGATGTGAATTGTGATTTAGTAGACTGATGTGTATTGTGATTTAGTAGACTGATGTGTATTATGATTTAGTAGACTGATGTGTGTGATTTAGTAGACTGATGTGTATTGTGATTTAGTAGACTGATGTGTGTTGTGATTTAGTAGACTGATGTGTGTGATTTAGTAGACTGATGTGTGTGATTTAGTAGACTGATGTGTATTGTGATTTAGTAGACTGATGTGTATTACGATTTAGTAGACTTGTGTGTATTGTGATTTAGTAGACTGATGTGTATTGTGATTTAGTAGACTGATGTGTATTACGATTTAGTAGACTGATGTGTGTGATTTAGTAGACTGGTGTATATTGTGATTTAGTAGACTGATGTGTGTATTGTGATTTAGTAGACTGATGTGTGTATTGTGATTTAGTAGACAGATGTGTATTGTGATTTAGTAGACTGATGTGTGTGATTTAGTAGACTGATGTGTGTTGTGATTTAGTAGACTGATGTGTGTTGTGATTTAGTAGACGGATGTGTGTGATTTAGTAGACTGATGTGTATTGTGATTGAGTAGACTGATGTGTATTGTGATTTAGTAGACTGTTGTGTGTTGTGATTTAGTAGACTGGGTGTGTGATTTAGTAGACTGATGTGTATTGTGATTTAGTAGACTGATGTGTATTGTGATTTAGTAGACTGGTGTGTATTGTGATTTAGTAGACTGATGTGTATTGTGATTTAGTAGACTGATGTGTATTGTGATTTAGTAGACTGATGTGTGTGATTTAGTAGACTGATGTGTATTGTGATTTAGTAGACTGATGTGTATTGTGATTTAGTAGACTGGTGTGTATTGTGATTTAGTAGACTGTTGTGTGTTGTGATTTAGTAGACTGGTGTGTATTGTGATTTAGTAGACTGATGTGTATTGTGATTTAGTAGACTGATGTGTTGTGATTTAGTAGACTGATGTGTATTGTGATTTAGTAGACTGATGTGTATTGTGATTTAGTAGACTGGTGTGTATTGTGATTTAGTAGACTGATGTGTGTGATTTAGTAGACTGATGTGTATTGTGATTTAGTAGACGGATGTGTATTGTGATTTAGTAGACTGATGTGTATTGTGATTTAGTAGACTGATGTGTATTGTGATTTAGTAGACTGATGTGTTGTGATTTAGTAGACTGATGTGTATTGTGATTTAGTAGACTGATGTGTATTGTGATTTAGTAGACTGTTGTGTATTGTGATTTAGTAGACTGATGTGTATTGTGATTAGTAGACTGATGTGTATTGTGATTTAGTAGACTGATGTGTATTGTGATTAGTAGACTGATGTGTTGTGATTTAGTAGACTGATGTGTATTGTGATTTAGTAGACTGATGTGTATTGTGATTTAGTAGACTGATGTGTATTGTGATTTAGTAGACTGATGTGTATTGTGATTTAGTAGACTGATGTGTGTTGTGATTTAGTAGACAGATGTGTATTGTGATTTAGTAGACTGGTGTGTATTGTGATTTAGTAGACTGGATGTGTATTGTGATTTAGTAGACTGTGGTGTGTTGTGATTTAGTAGACTGATGTGTATTGTGATTTAGTAGACTGATGTGTATTGTGATTTAGTAGACTGGTGTGTATTGTGATTTAGTAGACTGTGGTGTGTTGTGATTTAGTAGACTGATGTGTATTGTGATTTAGTAGACTGGTGTGTATTGTGATTTAGTAGACTGATGTGTATTGTGATTTAGTAGACTGGTGTGTATTGTGATTTAGTAGACTGGTGTGTATTGTGATTTAGTAGACTGATGTGTATTGTGATTTAGTAGACTGATGTGTATTGTGATTTAGTAGACTGATGTGTATTGTGATTTAGTAGACTGGTGTGTATTGTGATTTAGTAGACTGTGGTGTATTGTGATTTAGTAGACTGATGTGTATTGTGATTTAGTAGACTGGTGTGTATTGTGATTTAGTAGACTGATGTGTATTGTGATTTAGTAGACTGATGTGTATTGTGATTTAGTAGACTGTGGTGTTTGTGATTTAGTAGACTGATGTGTGTGATTTAGTAGACTGATGTGTATTGTGATTTAGTAGACTGACGTGTTTGTGATTTAGTAGACTGATGTGTATTGTGATTTAGTAGACTGTTGTGTATTGTGATTTAGTAGACTGATGTGTATTGTGATTTAGTAGACTGATGTGTATTGTGATTTAGTAGACTGATTGTGTATTGTGATTTAGTAGACTGATGTGTATTGTAATTTAGTAGACTGTTGTGTATTGTGATTTAGTAGACCTGATGTGTATTGTGATTTAGTAGACTGATGTGTGTATTGTGATTTAGTAGACTGGATGTGTATGTGATTTAGTAGACTGATGTGTATTGTGATTTAGTAGACTGTGTGTATTGTGATTTAGTAGATTGGTGTGTATTGTGATTTAGTAGACTGATGGTGTATTGTGATTTAGTAGACTGATGTGTGTGATTTAGTAGACGGATGTGTATTGTGATTTAGTAGACTGATGTGTAGTGTGATTTAGTAGACATGATGTGTATTGTGATTTAGTAGACTGATGTGTATTGTGATTTAGTAGACTGGTGTGTATCGTGATTTGGTGGACTGATGTTTATTGTGATTTAGTAGACTGGTGTGTATCGTTATTTGGTGGACTGATGTGTATTGTGATTTAGTAGACTGATGTGTGTGATTTAGTAAACTGATGTGTATTGTGATTTAGTAGACTGATGTGTATTGTGATTTAGTAGACTGATGTGTGTGATTTAGTAGACTGATGTGTATTGTGATTTAATAGACAGATGTGTATTGTGATTTAGTAGACTGTGGTGTGTTGTGATTTAATAGACTGGTGTGTATTGTGATTTAGTAGACTGATGTGTATTGTGATTTAGTAGACTGGTGTGTATCGTGATTTGGTGGACTGATGTGTATTGTGATTTAGTAGACTGATGTGTGTGATTTAGTAAACTGATGTGTATTGTGATTTAGTAGACTGATGTGTGTTGTGATTTAGTAGACTGATGTGTGTGATTTAGTAGACTGATGTGTATTGTGATTTAGTAGACTGATGGTATGTGATTAGTAGACTGTGTGTAGTTGTGATTTAGTAGACTGATGTGTATTGTGATTTAGTAGACTTTAGTAGACTGGTGTGTATTGTGATTTAGTAGACTGATGTGTATTGTGATTTAGTAGACTGATGTGTATTGTGATTTAGTAGACGGATGTGTATTGTGATTTAGTAGACTGATGTGTATTGTGATTTAGTAGACTGATGTGTATGTGATTTAGTAGACTGTTGTGTGTTGGTGATTAGTAGACTGATGTGTTGTGATTTAGTAGACTGAGTGTGTATTGTGATTTAGTAGATCTGATGTGTATTGTGATTAGTAGACTGATGTGTATTGTGATTAGTAGACTAGGTGTGTTGTGATTTGGTAGACTGATGTGTATTGTGATTTAGTAGACTGATGTGTGTGGATTTAGTAGACTGATGTGTATGTGATTTAAGTAGACGGATGTTGTTGTGATTAGTAGACGGTGTGTATGATTTAGTAGACTGGTGTGTTTGTGATTTAGTAGACTGATGTGTATTGTGATTTAGTAGACTGATGTGTATTGTGATTTAGTAGACTGATGTGTATTGTGATTTAGTAGACTGATGTGTATTGTGATTTAGTAGACTGATGTGTATTGTGATTTAGTAGACTGATGTGTATTGTGATTTAGTAGACTGATGTGTATTGTGATTTAGTAGACTGATGTGTATTGTGATTTAGTAGACTGATGTGTATTGTGATTTAGTAGACTGATGTGTATTGTGATTTAGTAGACTGATGTGTATTGTGATTTAGTAGACTGATGTGTATTGTGATTTAGTAGACTGATGTGTATTGTGATTTAGTAGACTGATGTGTATTGTGATTTAGTAGACTGATGTGTATTGTGATTTAGTAGACTGGATGTGTATTGTGATTTAGTAGACTGATGTGTATTGTGATTTAGTAGACTGATGTGTATTGTGATTTAGTAGACTGATGTGTATTGTGATTTAGTAGACTGATGTGTATTGTGATTTAGTAGACTGATGTGTATTGTGATTTAGTAGACTGATGTGTATTGTGATTTAGTAGACTGATGTGTATTGTGATTTAGTAGACTGATGTGTATTGTGATTTAGTAGACTGATGTGTATTGTGATTTAGTAGACTGGTGTGTATTGTGATTTAGTAGACTGTGTGTGTTGTGATTTAGTAGACTGATGTGTATTGTGATTTAGTAGACTGGTGTGTATTGTGATTTAGTAGACTGATGTGTATTGTGATTTAGTAGACTGATGTGTATTGTGATTTAGTAGACTGTGGTGTGTTGTGATTTAGTAGACTGATGTGTGTGATTTAGTAGACTGATGTGTATTGTGATTTAGTAGACTGATGTGTGTTGTGATTTAGTAGACTGGTGTGTATTGTGATTTAGTAGACTGATTGTGTATTGTGATTTAGTAGACTGATGTGTATTGTGATTTAGTAGACTGATGTGTATTGTGATTTAGTAGACTGATGTGTATTGTGATTTAGTAGACTGATGTGTATTGTGATTTAGTAGACTGTTGTGTATTGTGATTTAGTAGACAGATGTGTATTGTGATTTAGTAGACTGATGTGTGTATTGTGATTTAGTAGACTGGTGTGTATTGTGATTTAGTAGACTGATGTGTGTATTGTGATTTAGTAGACTGTTGTGTATTGTGATTTAGTAGATTGGTGTGTATTGTGATTTAGTAGACTGATGTGTGTATTGTGATTTAGTAGACTGATGTGTGTGATTTAGTAGACGGATGTGTATTGTGATTTAGTAGACTGATGTGTAGTGTGATTTAGTAGACAGATGTGTATTGTAATTTAGTAGACTGATGTGTATTGTGATTTAGTAGACTGGTGTGTATCGTGATTTGGTGGACTGATGTTTATTGTGATTTAGTAGACTGGTGTGTATCGTTATTTGGTGGACTGATGTGTATTGTGATTTAGTAGACTGATGTGTGTGATTTAGTAAACTGATGTGTATTGTGATTTAGTAGACTGATGTGTATTGTGATTTAGTAGACTGATGTGTGTGATTTAGTAGACTGATGTGTATTGTGATTTAGTAGACTGATGTGTATTGTGATTTAGTAGACTGATGTGTATTGTGATTTAGTAGACTGGTGTGTATTGTGATTTAGTAGACTGATGTGTATTGTGATTTAGTAGACTGGTGTGTATTGTGATTTAGTAGACTGATGTGTATTGTGATTTAGTAGACTGATGTGTGTGATTTAGTAGACTGATGTGTATTGTGATTTAGTAGACTGATGTGTGTTGTGATTTAGTAGACTGATGTGTATTGTGATTTAGTAGACTGATGTGTATTGTGATTTAGTAGACTGATGTGTTGTGATTTAGTAGACTGATGTGTGTGATTTAGTAGACTGATGTGTGTGATTTAGTAGACTGATGTGTATTGTGATTTAGTAGACTGATGTGTATTGTGATTTAGTAGACTGATGTGTATTGTGATTTAGTAGACTGATGTGTGTGATTTAGTAGACTGATGTGTATTGTGATTTAGTAGACTGATGTGTATTGTGATTTAGTAGACTGATGTGTATTGTGATTTAGTAGACTGATGTGTATTGTGATTTAGTAGACTGATGTGTATTGTGATTAGTAGACTGTAAGTAGACTGATGTGTATTGTGATTTAGTAGACTGGATGTGTATTGTGATTTAGTAGACTGATGTGTATTGTGATTTAGTAGACTGATGTGTATTGTGATTAGTAGACTGATGTGTATTGTGATTTAGTAGACTGATGTGTATTGTGATTTAGTAGACTGATGTGTATTGTGATTTAGTAGACTGATGTGTATTGTGATTTAGTAGACTGATGTGTATTGTGATTTAGTAGACTGATGTGTATTGTGATTTAGTAGACTGATGTGTATTGTGATTTAGTAGACTGATGTGTATTGTGATTTAGTAGACTGATGTGTATTGTGATTTAGTAGACTGATGTGTATTGTGATTTAGTAGACTGATGTGTATTGTGATTTAGTAGACTGATGTGTATTGTGATTTAGTAGACTGATGTGTATTGTGATTAAGTGACAGATGTGTATTGTGATTTAGTAGACTGATGTGTGTGATTTAGTAGACTGATGTGTATTGTGATTTAGTAGACTGATGTGTGTGATTTAGTAGACTGATGTGTATTGTGATTTAGCTGACTGATGTGTATTGTGATTTAGTAGACTGATGTGTGTTGTGATTTAGTAAAATGATGTGTATTGTGATTTAGTAAAATGATGTGTATTGTGATTTAGTAAAATGATGTGTATTGTGATTCTATTACGGGTTCGAATCTCAACGGATTTTTTCCCGTTTTTTTTTGTTTTTGTTTTTGTTTTTTAGTTTTTGTGTATTGCCATATTTTTGTTTGTTTTTAAAAAATTTTTTGATTGATTTTTTCTTTTATTGATTTTGTTATATATTTTTTTTTCGTTTGAAGAGGTGCGATTTTTCTATTAAAGCTTGATAAATTAATGTAATTGAAAGTATACGCGCATGGTGTACATTTTTGGTGTACAAATGGAGAATTCCATAACATTTACGTCATAAAAAAACTTGAATTTCTAGAAAAAAAATCCATTTATCTTGAAAATAATCTTTTCTTTTATCGAGATACGACACAAAAATTACTAGAACTTTCGTTATGATTGGTGCTTTAATGATAATCCTATGACACACCTTCTATACGTTCCTCCTTAACGGAAATCACGATCATAAAGACGCTTCATCCTAATCATTTGGGTGTTTGGGCGCGTGCGGTTGTTCTTCGCCAGTTCCATGAGCCATCTGGGCTTTCCCACATTCTCGACAATGCGTCCGTCAAACCCTACTTTATCTTAATGTGACATATGTTAAGGGTGTTTCCCTGCAAAGTCAAGCTGCGCTATCTTTGAACATTTTGGTTTATATTTGCCATCTTTCCAATATAAATCAAATGATTATGATCTGTGAATATCATCTTTAAAGCACATGTACACTTCAAAATGATTCCAACTGCCCTGGTATTTGTCAAACTTTTTTTTAGGAAAGTAACAAATTGGAAAATCTATTCGTTCTGAATCATGATGCATTTAAACACTTTGGTCACCAACATTAACGGCATCTAGAAAACGTTTGAATGGTCTCTCAAAATCTGGCGAAGTTAATTTGATAGAATGGTTTCTGGTTTTTCATGCACGTTACCAAATAAATGTTACACGAGTTGTTCTGTTACTTGTATAACAGCCGTATTTCCACCCATCCAATCATCCATAAGCACCCATTTTGGTAAGGCCATGTCTTTCATGTTGCCTGCCCTACAATATGAGCTAGAAATCGCACGAAAATGGGGAATATCCCATTTGATTAAGTCTGAATCAAATTTCACGATGATGAAACTGGCTAGAAAATGACACCAAGTCCATGTAAGCATTGTCCCCAGACGCCATTGTGTTGAACATTACGTCATCAGTATACCACTAACATCCATTAAGATCCGAAATCACACTACAATGTACTTAGAAGTAGTTGAAAAATTGGAAGATATTTTATCACGCCAAACTATAAAGAGATAAGCATATCTCTGATGTTCAGAAGAATAAGGGGAAAGATAAACTTTCTATATATTTATATACACAACAAAGAAGATCACATGTACGAAACCTGGCATAGGTCAATATAAATGGGAATGTACGGATTTTCCTATCAGCTGATAGTTGCAATAGTACAACCAAATAATCTACTGCCTTCCGTCGGGATTTTAAGAGTACCACTGACATACTAGAATTTCGTGAAATTTCCCTTTGGAAAGATCGTTTGTCAAACATCAAAGAACTTGCAAAGTCTTTTCACTCGTCTCCCGCGTTCACTACTAAGTAATTCGTTCATGATTGTGACTGTAGTGCAGTTTGCTCCTCTGCGGGTTTGAGGTCAGTCTCAAGAACGCTACATCAATCAGGTATAACTTCATTTTGTGTCTGACTGCAAGCTGTGTTTCTCTTGTCTTCGGCCGTTCTGATTTATAATGGTTATTATACGGCAAAGTAGTTCCATAGCTCCGGTCTTTAAAGGTAAATAACAGTTAATAATCCCACCGCTGCCACCACAATTTAATGGGAGGAACATTTAAGCATGTATATACTAAAAAGAACAATATATACAAAATAATGAATAATGATAATTAAAAATGTTACAGCCCCGACAGCCTATACACTGCCTGTCACAAAGATACTACAGCGTCGACAGTCTATACACTGTCTGTCACAAAGATACTACAGTACCGACAGCCTATACACTGTCTGTCACAAAGGTACTGCAGCGCCGACAGTCTATACACTGCCTGTCACAAAGATACTACAGCGCCGACAGTCTATACACTGCCTGTCACAAAGATACTACAGCGCCGACAGTCTATACACTACCTGTCACAAAGATACTACAGCGCCGACAGTCAATACACTGCCTGTCAAAAAGATACTACATCGCCGACAGCCTATACACTGCCTGTCACAAAGATACTACAGCGCCGACAGCCTATACACTGCCTGTCACAAAGATACTACAGCGCCGACAGTCTATACACTGCCTGTCACAAAGATACTACAGCGCCGACAGTCTATACACAGCCTGTCACAAAGATACTACAGCGCCGACAGTCTATACACTACCTGTCACAAAGATACTACAGCGCCGACAGTCAATACACTGCCTGTCACAAAGATACTACAGCGCCGACAGCTTATACACTGCCTGTCACAAAGATACTACAGCGCCGACAGCCTATACACTGCCTGTCACAAAGATACTACAGCGCCGACAGTCTATACACTGCCTGTCACAAAGATACTACAGTACCGACAGCCTATACACTGTCTGTCACAAAGGTACTACAGCGCCGACAGTCTATACACTGCCTGTCACAAAGATACTACAGCGCCGACAGCCTATACACTGCCTGTCACAAAGATACTACAGCGCCGACAGTCTATACACTGCCTGTCACAAAGATACTACAGTACCGACAGCCTATACACTGTCTGTCACAAAGGTACTACAGCGCCGACAGTCTATACACTGCCTGTCACAAAGATACTACAGCGCCGACAGTCTATACACTGCCTGTCACAAAGATACTACAGCGCCGACAGTCTATACACTACCTGTCACAAAGATACTACAGCGCCGACAGTCAATACACTGCCTGTCACAAAGATACTACAGCGCCGACAGCCTATACACTGCCTGTCACAAAGATACTACAGCGCCGACAGCCTATACACTGCCTGTCACAAAGATATTACAGCCCCGACAGTCTATACACTGCCTGTCACAAAGATACTATAGCGTCGACAGCCTATACACTGTCTGTCACAAAGATACTACAGCCCCGACAGTCTATACACTGCCTGTCACAAAGATACTATAGCGTCGACAGCCTATACACTGTCTGTCACAAAGTTACTACAGCGCCGACAGCCTATACACTGTCTGTCACAAAGTTACTACAGCACCGACAGCCAATACACTGCCTGTCACAAAGATACTACAGCGCCGACAGCCTATACACTGTCTGTCACAAAGTTACTACAGCACCGACAGTCAATACACTGCCTGTCAAAAAGATACTACAGCGCCGACAGCCTATACACTGCCTGTCACAAAGATACTACAGCGCCGGCAGTCTATACACTGCTTGTCACAAAGATACTACAGCGCCGACAGCCTATACACTGCCTGTCACAAAGATGTTACAGCACCGACAGCCAATACACTGTCTGTCACAAAGATGCTACAGCGCCGACAGCCTATACACTGCCTGTCACAAAGATGTTACAGCACCGACAGCCAATACACTGTCTGTCACAAAGATGCTACAGCGCCGACAGCCTATACACTGCCTGTCACAAAGATGTTACAGCACCGACAGCCAATACACTGTCTGTCACAAAGGTACTACAGCGCCGACAGTCTATACACTGCCTGTCACAAAGATACTACAGCGCCGACAGTCTATACACTGCCTGTCACAAAGATGTTACAGCACCGACAGCCAATACACTGTCTGTCACAAAGGTACTACAGCGCCGACAGTCTATACACTGCCTGTCACAAAGATACTACAGCGCCGACAGCCTATACACTGCCTGTCACAAAGATGTTACCAGCGCCGACAGTCTATACACTGTCTGTCACAAAGATGTTACAGCGCCGACAGTCCTATACACTGCCTGTCACAAAGATACTACAGCGCCGACAGCCTATACACTGCCTGTCACAAATATACTACAGCACCGACAATCTATACACTGCCTGTCACAAAGATACTACAGCGCCGACAGCCTATACACTGCCTGTCACAAAGTTACTACAGCACCGACAGTCAATACACTGCCTGTCACAAAGATACTACAACGCCGACAGCCTATACACTGCCTGTCACAAAGTTGCTACAGTGCCGACAGCCTATACACTGTCCGTCACAAAGATGCTACAGCGCCGACAGCCTATACACTGTCTGTCGCAAAGATGCTACAGCGCCGACAACCTATACACTTCCTGTCACAAAGATGCTACAGCGCCGACAACCTATACACTTCCTGTCACAAAGATACTACAGCGCCGACAATCCATACACCGTCTGTCACAAAGGTACTACAGTGCCGACAGTCTATACACTGCCTGTCACAAAGATGTTACAGCGCTGACAGTCTATACACTGCCTGTCACAAAGATACTACAGCGCCGACAGCCTATACACTGCCTGTCACAAAGATACTACAGCGCCGACAATCTATACACTGTCTGTCACAAAAATACTACAGCGCCGACAGTCTATACACTGCCTGTCACAAAGATGTTACAGCGCTGACAGTCTATACACTGTCTGTCACAAATACTACAGCGCCGAAAGCAAATACACTGCCTGTCACAAAGATACTACAGCGCCGACAGTCTATACACTGTCTGTCACAAAGATGTCACAGAGCCGACAACCTATACACTGTCTGTCACAAAGATGTTACAGCGCTGACAGTCTATACACTGTCTGTCACAAAGATGCTACAGCGCCGACAGTCTATACACTGTCTGTCACAAAGATGTTACAGTGCCGACAACCTATACACTGTCTGTCACAAAGATATTACAGCCTCGACAGTCTATACACTGTCTGTCACAAAGATGCTACAGCGCCGACAGTCTATACACTGTCTGTCACAAACATGTTACCAGCGCCGATAGTCTATACACTGTCTGTCACAAAGATACTACAGCGCCGAAAGCAAATACACTGCCTGTCACAAAGATACTACCGTGCCGACAGTCTATACACTGTCTGTCACAAAGATATCACAGAGCCGACAACCTATACACTGTCTGTCACAAAGATGTTACAGCGCCGACAGCCTATACACTGCCTGTCACAAAGATGTTACAGCGCCGACAGTCTATACACTGTCACAAAGATATTACAGCGCCGACAGCCTATACACTGTCTGTCACAAAGATACTACAGCGCCGACAGTCTATACACTGTCTGTCACAAAGATACTACCAGCGCCGACACTCTATACACTGTCTGTCACAAAGATGTCACAGCGCCGACAGCTAATACACTGCCTGTCACAAAGATGCTACAGCGCCGACAGTCTATACACTGTCTGTCACAAAGTTACTACAGCACCGACAGCCTATACACTGTCTGTCACAAAGATGTTACCAGCACCGACAGTCTATACACTGCCTGTCACAAAGATGTTACAGCGCTGATAGTCTATACACTGCCTGTCACAAAGATACTACAGCGCCGACAGCCTATACACTGCCTGTCACAAAGGTACTACAGCGCCGACAATCTATACACTGTCTGTCACAAAGATACTACAGCGCCGACAGTCTATACACTGCCTGTCACAAAGATGTTACAGCGCCGACAGCTAATACACTGCCTGTCACAAAGATACTACCAGCGCCGACAGCCTATACACTGCCTGTCACAAAGATACTACAGCGCCGACAGTCTATACACTGTCTGTCACAAAGTTACTACGGCACCGACAGCCTATACACTATCTGTCACAAAGATGTTACCAGCGTCGACAGTCTATACACTGCCTGTCACAAAGATGTTACAGCGCCGACAGTCTATACACTGCCTGTCAAAAAGATACTACAACGCTGACAGCCTATACACTGCCTGTCACAAAGATACTACAGCGCCGACAATCTATACACTGTCTGTCACAAAGATACTACAGCGCCGACAGTCTATACACTGCATGTAACAAAGATGTTACAGCGCTGACAGTCTATACACTGTCTGTCACAAAGATGTTACCAGCGCCGAAACTCTATACACTGTCTGTCACAAATACTACAGCGCCGAAAGCAAATACACTGCCTGTCACAAAGATGCTACAGCGCCGACAGCCTAAACACTGTCTGTCACAAAGTTACCACAGCACCGACAGCCAATACACTGTCTGTCACAAAGATGCTACAGCGCCGACAGCCTATACACTGCCTGTCACAAAGATGTTACAGCACCGACAGCCAATACACTGTCTGTCACAAAGGTACTACAGCGCCGACAGTCTATACACTGCCTGTCACAAAGATACTACAGCGCCGACAGCCTATACACTGCCTGTCACAAAGATGTTACCAGCGCCGACAGTCTATACACTGTCTGTCACAAAGATGTTACAGCGCCGACAGTCTATACACTGCCTGTCACAAAGATACTACAGCGCCGACAGCCTATACACTGCCTGTCACAAATATACTACAGCACCGACAATCTATACACTGCCTGTCACAAAGATACTACAGCGCTGACAGTCTATACACTGCCTGTCACAAAGTTACTACAGCACCGACAGTCAATACACTGCCTGTCACAAAGATACTACAACGCCGACAGCCTATACACTGCCTGTCACAAAGTTGCTACAGTGCCGACAGCCTATACACTGCCCGTCACAAGATGCTACAGCGCCGACAGCCTATACACTGTCTGTCGCAAAGATGCTACAGCGCCGACAACCTATACACTTCCTGTCACAAAGATGCTACAGCGCCGACAACCTATACACTTCCTGTCACAAAGATACTACAGCGCCGACAATCCATACACCGTCTGTCACAAAGGTACTACAGTGCCGACAGTCTATACACTGCCTGTCACAAAGATGTTACAGCGCTGACAGTCTATACACTGCCTGTCACAAAGATACTACAGCGCCGACAGCCTATACACTGCCTGTCACAAAGATACTACAGCGCCGACAATCTATACACTGTCTGTCACAAAAATGCTACAGCGCCGACAGCCTACACACTGCCTGTCACAAAGATGTTACAGCGCTGACAGTCTATACACTGTCTGTCACAAATACTACAGCGCCGAAAGCAATACACTGCCTGTCACAAAGATGCTACAGCGCCGACAGTCTATACACTGTCTGTCACAAAGATGTCACAGAGCCGACAACCTATACACTGTCTGTCACAAAGATGTTACAGCGCTGACAGTCTATACACTGTCTGTCACAAAGATGCTACAGCGCCGACAGTCTATACACTGTCTGTCACAAAGATGTTACAGTGCCGACAACCTATACACTGTCTGTCACAAAGATATTACAGCCTCGACAGTCTATACACTGTCTGTCACAAAGATGCTACAGCGCCGACAGTCTATACACTGTCTGTCACAAAGATGTTACCAGCGCCGACAGTCTATACACTGTCTGTCACAAAGATACTACAGCGCCGAAAGCAAATACACTGCCTGTCACAAAGATACTACCGTGCCGACAGTCTATACACTGTCTGTCACAAAGATGTCACAGAGCCGACAACCTATACACTGTCTGTCACAAAGATGTTACAGCGCCGACAGCCTATACACTGCCTGTCACAAAGATGTTACAGCGCCGACAGTCTATACACTGTCACAAAGATATTACAGCGCCGACAGCCTATACACTGTCTGTCACAAAGATACTACAGCGCCGACAGTCTATACACTGTCTGTCACAAAGATACTACCAGCGCCGACACTCTATACACTGTCTGTCACAAAGATGTCACAGCGCCGACAGCTAATACACTGCCTGTCACAAAGATGCTACAGCGCCGACAGTCTATACACTGTTTGTCACAAAGTTACTACAGCACCGACAGCCTATACACTGTCTGTCACAAAGATGTTACCAGCGCCGACAGTCTATATACTGCCTGTCACAAAGATGTTACAGCGCTGATAGTCTATACACTGCCTGTCACAAAGATACTACAGCGCCGACAGCCTATACACTGCCTGTCACAAAGATACTACAGCGCCGACAATCTATACACTGTCTGTCACAAAGATACTACAGCGCCGACAGTCTATACACTGCCTGTAACAAAGATGTTACAGCGCTGACAGTCTATACACTGTCTGTCACAAAGATGTTACCAGCGCCGACACTCTATACACTGTCTGTCACAAATACTACAGCGCCGAAAGCAAATACACTGCCTGTCACAAAGATGCTACAGCGCCGACAGTCTATACACTGTCTGTCACAAAGATGTCACAGAGCCGACAACCTATACACTGTCTGTCACAAAGATGTTACAGCGCTGACAGTCTATACACAGTCTGTCACAAAGATGTTACAGTGCCGACAACCTATACACTGTCTGTCACAAAGATATTACAGCCTCGACAGTCTATACACTGTCTGTCACAAAGATGCTACAGCGCCGAAAGTCTATACACTGCCTGTCACAAAGATATTACAGCCTCGACAGTCTATACACTGTCTGTCACAAAGATGCTACAGCGCCGACAGTCTATACACTGTCTGTCACAAAAATGTTACCAGCGCCGACAGTCTATACACTGTCTGTCACAAAGATACTACAGCGCCGAAAGCAAATACACTGCCTGTCACAAAGATACTACCGTGCCGACAGTCTATACACTGTCTGTCACAAAGATGTCACAGAGCCGACAACCTATACACTGTCTGTCACAAAGATGTTACAGCGCCGACAGCCTATACACTGCCTGTCACAAAGATGTTACAGCGCCGACAGTCTATACACTGTCACAAAGATATTACAGCGCCGACAGTCTATACACTGTCTGTCACAAAGATACTACCAGCGCCGACACTCTATACACTGTCTGTCACAAAGATGTCACAGCGCCGACAGCTAATACACTGCCTGTCACAAAGATGCTACAGCGCCGACAGTCTATACACTGTCTGTCACAAAGATACTACCAGCGCCGACACTCTATACACTGTCTGTCACAAAGATGTCACAGCGCCGACAGCTAATACACTGCCTGTCACAAAGATGCTACAGCGCCGACAGCCTATACACTGTCTGTCACAAAGATGTTACCAGCGCCGACAGTCTATACACTGCCTGTCACAAAGATGTTACGGCGCTGATAGTCTATACACTGCCTGTCACAAAGATACTACAGCGCCGACAGCCTATACACTGCCTGTCACAAAGATACTACAGCGCCGACAATCTATACACTGTCTGTCACAAAGATACTACAGCGCCGACAGTCTATACACTGCCTGTCACAAAGATGTTACAGCGGCAACAGCTAATACACTGCCTGTCACAAAGATACTACCAGCGCCGACAGCCTATACACTGCCTGTCACAAAGATACTACAGCGCCAACAGTCTATACACTGTCTGTCACAAAGTTACTACGGCACCGACAGCCTATACACTATCTGTCACAAAGATACTACAGCGCCGACAGCCTATACACTGCCTGTCACAAAGATGTTACAGCGCCGACAGTCTATACACTGCCTGTCACAAAGATACTACAGCGCCGACAATCTATACACTGTCTGTCACAAAGATACTACAGCGCCGACAGTCTATACACTGCCTGTAACAAAGATGTTACAGCGCTGACAGTCTATACACTGTCTGTCACAAAGATGTTACCAGCGCCGACACTATATACACTGTCTGTCACAAATACTACAGCGCCGAAAGCAAATACACTGCCTGTCACAAAGATGCTACAGCGCCGACAGTCTATACCCTGTCTGTCACAAAGATGTCACAGAGCCGACAACCTATACACTGTCTGTCACAAAGATGTTACAGCGCTGACAGTCTATACACAGTCTGTCACAAAGATGTTACAGTGCCGACAACCTATACACTGTCTGTCACAAAGATATTACAGCCTCGACAGTCTATACACTGTTTGTCACAAAGATGCTACAGCGCCCACAGTCTATACACTGCCTGTCACAAAGATACTACAGCGCCGACAACCTATACACTGCCTGTCACAAAGATGTTACAGCACCAACAGTCTATACACTGCCTGTCACAAAGATACTACAGCGCCGACAGCCTATACACTGCCTGTCACAAAGATACTACAGCGCCGACAATCTATACACTGTCTGTCACAAAGATACTACAGCGCCGACAGTCTATACACTGCCTGTCACAAAGATACTACAGCGCCGCAGCCTATACACTGCCTGTCACAAAGATGTTTCAGCGCCGACAGCCCATAGACTGCCTGTCATAAAGATGTTACAGCGCCGACATCCTATACACTGTCTGTGACAAAGATGCTACAACGCCGACAACCTATACACTGTCTGTCACAAAGATGCTACAGCGCCGAAAACCTATACACTGCCTGTCACAAAGATGTTACAGCCCCGACAGTCTATACACTGTCACAAAGATATTACAGCGCCGACAGTCTATACACTGTCTGTCACAAAGATACTACCAGCGCCGACAGTCTATACACTGTCTGTCACAAAGATGTCACAGCGCCGTCAGCTAATACACTGCCTGTCACAAAGATGTTACAGCGCCGACAATCTATACACTGCCTGTCACAAAGATGTCACAGAGCCGACAAACTATACACTGTCTGTCACAAAGATGTTACAGCCCCGACAGTCTATACACTGTCACAAAGATATTACAGCGCCGACAGCCTATACACTGTCTGTCACAAAGATACTACAGCACCGACAGTCTATACACTGTCTGTCACAAAGATACTACCAGGCGCCGACAGTCTATATCACTGTCCGTGTCACAAAGATGTCACAGCGCCGACAGCTAATACACTGCCTGTCACAAAGATACTACAGCGCCGACGTTAATACACTGCCTGTCACAAAGATGCTACAGCGCCGACAGCCTATACACTGCCCTGTCACAAAGGATGTTACAGCGCCGACAGCCGATACACTGTCCTGTCACCAACGATACTACCAGCGCCGACAGTCTATACACTGTCCTGTCACAAGTTTACTACAGCACCGACAGCCCTATACACTTGTCTGTCAACAAAGATGTGTACTAGCGCCGACAGTCTATACACTGCCTGTCACAAAGATGGTTTACAGAGCCCGACAGTCTATACACTGCCTGTCATAAAGATGTTTCAGCGCCGACAGCCCATAGACTGCCTGTCATAAAGATGTTACAGCGCCGACATCCTATACACTGTCTGTGACAAAGATGCTACAACGCCGACAACCTATACACTGTCTGTCACAAAGATACTACAGCGCCGACAGCCTATACACTGCCTGTCACAAAGATACTACAGCGCCGATAGCCTATACACTGTCTGTCACAAAGTTACTACAGCACCGACAGCCAATACACTGCCTGTCACAAAGATACTACAGCGCCGACAGCCTTTACACTGTCTGTCACAAAGTTACTACAGCACCGACAGTCAATACACTGCCTGTCACAAAAATACCACAGCGCCGACAGCCTATACACTGCCTGTCACAAAGATACTACAGCGCCGACAGCCTATACACTGCCTGTCACAAAGATACTACAGCGCCGACAGTCTATACACTGCCTCTCACAAAGATACTACAGCGCCGACAACCTATACACTGTCTGTCACAAAGGTACTACAGCGCCGACAGTCTATACACTGCCTGTCACAAAGATGTTACAGCACCAACAGTCTATACACTGCCTGTCACAAAGATACTACAGCGCCGACAGTCTATACACTGCCTGTCACAAAGATACTACAGCGCCGACAACCTATACACTGCCTGTCACAAAGATACTACAGCGCCGACAGCCTATACACTGCCTGTCACAAAGATACTACAGCGCCGATAATCTATACACTGTCTGTCACAAAGACACTACAGCGCCGACAGTCTATACACTGCCTGTCACAAAGATACTACAGCGCCGCAGCCTATACACTGCCTGTCACAAAGATGTTTCAGCGCCGACAGCCCATAGACTGCCTGTCATAAAGATGTTACAGCGCCGACATCCTATACACTGTCTGTGACAAAGATGCTACAACGCCGACAACCTATACACTGTCTGTCACAAAGATACTACAGCGCCGACAGCCTATACACTGCCTGTCACAAAGATACTACAGCGCCGACAGCCTATACACTGTCTGTCACAAAGTTACTACAGCACCGACAGCCAATACACTGCCTGTCACAAAGATACTACAGCGCCGACAGCCTATACACTGTCTGTCACAAAGTTACTACAGCACCGACAATCAATACACTGCCTGTCACAAAGATACCACAGTGCCGACAGCCTATACACTGCCTGTCACAAAGATACTACAGCGCCGACAGCCTATACACTGCCTGTCACAAAGATGTTACAGCACCAACAGTCTATACACTGCCTGTCAGAAAGATACTACAGCGCCGACAGTCTATACACTGCCTGTCAGAAAGATACTACAGCGCCGACAACCTATACACTGCCTGTCACAAAGATACTACAGCGCCGACAGCCTATACACTGCCTGTCACAAAGATACTACAGCGCCGACAATTTATACACTGTCTGTCACAAAGACACTACAGCGCCGACAGTCTACACACTGCCTGTGACAAAGATACTACAGCGCCGCAGCCTATACACTGCCTGTCACAAAGATGTTTCAGCGCCGACAGCCCATAGACTGCCTGTCATAAAGATGTTACAGCGCCGACATCCTATACACTGTCTGTGACAAAGATGCTACAACGCCGACAACCTATACACTGTCTGTCACAAAGATGCTACAGCGCCGACAACCTATACACTGCCTGTCACAAAGATGTTACAGCCCCGACAGTCTATACACTGTCACAAAGATATTACAGCGCCGACAGTCTATACACTGTCTGTCACAAAGATACTACCAGCGCCGACAGTCTATACACTGTCTGTCACAAAGATGTCACAGCGCCGTCAGCTAATACACTGCCTGTCACAAAGATGTTACAGCGCCGACAATCTATACACTGCCTGTCACAAAGATGTCACAGAGCCGACAAACTATACACTGTCTGTCACAAAGATGTTACAGCCCCGACAGTCTATACACTGTCACAAAGATATTACAGCGCCGACAGCCTATACACTGTCTGTCACAAAGATACTACAGCACCGACAGTCTATACACTGTCTGTCACAAAGATACTACCAGCGCCGACAGTCTTTACACTGTCTGTCACAAAGATGTCACAGCGCCGACAGCTAATACACTGCCTGTCACAAAGATACTACAGAGCCGACAGCTAATACACTGCCTGTCACAAAGATGCTACAGCGCCGACAGCCTATACACTGCCTGTCACAAAGATGTTACAGCGCCGACAGCCTATACACTGTCTGTCACTAAGATACTACCAGCGCCGACAGTCTATACACTGTCTGTCACAAAGTTACTACAGCACCGACAGCCTATACACTGTCTGTCACAACGATGTTACTAGCGCCGACAGTCTATACACTGCCTGTCACAAAGATGTTACAGCGCCGACAGTCTATACACTGCCTGTCATAAAGATGTTTCAGCGCCGACAGCCCATAGACTGCCTGTCATAAAGATGTTACAGCGCCGACATCCTATACACTGTCTGTGACAAAGATGCTACAACGCCGACAACCTATACACTGTCTGTCACAAAGATACTACAGCGCCGACAGCCTATACACTGCCTGTCACAAAGATACTACAGCGCCGACAGCCTATACACTGTCTGTCACAAAGTTACTACAGCACCGACAGCCAATACACTGCCTGTCACAAAGATACTACAGCGCCGACAGCCTATATACTGTCTGTCACAAAGTTACTACAGCACCGACAGTCAATACACTGCCTGTCACAAAGATACCACAGCGCCGACAGCCTATACACTGCCTGTCACAAAGATACTACAGCGCCGACAGCCTATACACTGCCTGTCACAAAGATACTACAGCGCCGACAGTCTATACACTGCCTGTCACAAAGATACTACAGCGCCGACAGCCTATACACTGTCTGTCACAAAGTTACTACAGCACCGACAGCCAATACACTGCCTGTCACAAAGATACTACAGCGCCGACAGTCTATACACTGCCTTTCACAAAGATACTACAGCACCGACAACCTATACACTGTCTGTCACAAAGGTACTACAGCGCCGACAGTCTATACACTGTCTGTCACAAAGATGTTACAGCACCGACAATCTATACACTGTCTGTCACAAAGACACTACAGCGCCGACAGTCTATACACTGCCTGTGACAAAGATACTACAGCGCCGCAGCCTATACACTGCCTGTCACAAAGATGTTTCAGCGCCGACAGCCCATAGACTGCCTGTCATAAAGATGTTACAGCGCCGACATCCTATACACTGTCTGTGACAAAGATGCTACAACGCCGACAACATATACACTGTCTGTCACAAAGATGCTACAGCGCCGACAACCTATACACTGCATGTCACAAAGATGTTACAGCGCCGACAGCCTGTACACTGCCTGTCACAAAGATACTACAGCGCTGACAGTCTATACACTACCTGTCACAAAGATACTACAGCGCCGACAGTCTATACACTGCCTGTCACAAAATACATAAAATTCCACATACGGTATAATAACTAAAAATGAAAAAAAAGATAATAGTGTCCTATTAACGATCTTTTATCAGACCTTAAGTTTTAATCCCACTAGATTGACCTGTTGGGTCGGCAGACGAGTCGATATTCATGAAGGAAAAATGCAACAGTTTAAAATGATGTCCCAGACATTTTTCATTGACGAATCAGTCATGGGGCTTAGTGGCTAAGTCGGTGAGCGCATGTTAAATTTTAAAAAGTTCGAATTCCGAAGAGCTTTAATTTTCCTTTGTAATATTTTTTTGTTGGTGAGGATTTACGTGTATTTTTGTGTTTGTTGGTATTAGTTGTATACATTTCTGTTTTCCTTCCTTTTTTTTTTATTATTTATTTCTGTATTGATTCATTCCTACTTTTCCTTCTTACTCTGTTTACTGCAATTTTACATTCCATCATTGCCGTCATCCTTGCTGCCAAACTGAATAACTCGAGCATCGACCTAAACGCGAAGGAGCGAAGGAACGAAGGAGCGAATACACAGTGACAAAGGAGCGAAGGAGCGAAAACACAGCGGTGAAGGAGCGATGAAACTTCGCTTCTTCGCCATCGTGTTTTCGCTCATTCGCTCTTTCGCGTTTAGGTCGAAGGAGCGAAGGAGTGAGATAAGCAATTTGGCCCTAACGGAACACCATACTTATCCGAGTGATTTATTCCCCCACTCTAACTCCTAGGCACATATAAGCATTTTCAAAGTGGTGGAGGACACAAATGAAAACGTAATGCTACTAAACTAAGTTCCGAACAGTCAGAGTGTTTATTGATGACCCAAGTGGACTATAGTCCACATTTCCACAAAACATTGTTCCAACAAAGTACCACTTATTTTATTTAATGTCCCTAGTGGTTTAAATTTTCACTATCTTCCCACGGAGTTACAATGGAATCTGAGAAATACCATTCTGAGCAAGACCCCACTTCATCAACAGATCGTCTCCTACAATACATACAGGACTGCCACCAATACGTTTAGAGCATCTACCTCTCCCATGACAATCATTTGTCAACAATTGCGAAACACATTTTACCAAATTATAGTAATTAAGTACTCTTGTGGACCCGGATGTAAGCTCAAGAGGGGTCTTAATGCGGGAGGAAACCGGGATACCCGGGAAAACCCCATGTGGTCGGGCAAATGACCTGATATCCTACCCTGACCGCCAAGGTGAAAGACAAAAAATGCTACCACTGTGACACTTGACCACCCTGCATTGAAAGTAGATGGTATCAGGTATTTTTAATAAAAGGATATAGCCTTCTTGGGCTGATTCCATGCTCGCAGTAATAACAATGTATTTATATAGTATTGAAATGGCTACTTAAAACCAACAATAAAACTGAAGCTATTATCTTAATATACTTTGATTGACGTCACTGTAGTTATCGGTTACTTTTTCCTTCGTATGATCACATTTGATACACTAATATTTTCAGAGTATCTTCACCATTGTTAAATCTGTGACGTGTACACTAACATTGTCTTTTGGCGCTGCTTTTCCGTGTATGTAAAACGACACATTCAGACATATCATTTTGTCAGAGACTAGCACAGAAGCAAGGTTCCTGGTTGGAGACAACAGGTTTATCAACCCCTTACAATGCTAACGTCTCCTGGTATATTCCGTTTATTTTGACTGATACTTTCCTCCCTAGCTCTTAAAAAACCGCCGATCACGTGGTTTATTCATAAAGGCTCATGTTATATATATATATATATATATAAAATGAACTAGTGTAATAAATTTTATATTACATTACCACTAGTGTAAGATGTCTAGCACATAACTCGTATTTATGAGAATATAAGTAAAAACTGTCAAATTCATTTTGATATAAGACAGATGAATTGCGGCTTCGGCAGTATAATTTTCCCTCCGCAGACAATCGTGCTTGATGACGTCACAATAGTGTTATTATACAGGTGTCATGCGTTATTTATGGCTTAGCCATGTGACAATGGTAGAAGGAGTCACCTATGTGGTATATTTGTTTCCTTGACAACGGATCAAAAGCAGATCCCATTATCTGGGATGCAACAAATTCAAAACAGAGCTTGGGCAATACTTCACATGACAGAACAAATTATATTTATATATAAGAAATAATGGATGTCTTCGTAGCGCGCTGGCAGTGGTTTCAAATATTTCTTGGCTTTGCTTTCTAGCGCTGTAGATCGTGAATTCGAGGTTATGAAAATGTACAGGCTAAAATTTGCCTTCCGTCATTATTTGTGATTCTATATGTTATATATCGAATTATAAAATGCAATGTGTCATATACACCGACGTTGCTCATCCAAAAGGTTTCAGATGTGAATTCCCTGCAGGATTACTATGTAAAAAAAAAAAAAAAAAAAATAAGAAAAAGATAATTATTCAACGGTATATGACACTCATTGATAATGCTTAGAGCATTACTCTTACTTACCTTCCTTGATAAATCATCTAAAGATTGCCGGAAGGTTTATCGGCGAACACCAACACAATTATCTATGTTTCTGTGGCGTAAATGTCAGTTTTTGTCTTGCGGATGGCTTCGGGTAAATGCAACAAATTACTTTGTCCCTAATGTCGCTATTACTACATTGATCTTACTGTACACATGTTCATATTCGCGAGGATTTAATTTCGCTGTATTCGCGGTCATTAGATGCAGCGCGAAAATAAATACCCAGTGACTATTTATACATACAAACGAATGTATGGAAGTGCTTACTGCAAAATGATACAAGGCATGCTTACGCGAAATTTAATACCCGCGGACTAGGTCGGACTAATATCAATTAGCCCCATGGAAAACAGTTTAAGAACTAAGAAACACAATACCAGTATTTTTCTCGTAAATTGGATGATTTTGGCAGATATCATTTTAAACTGTTTTAAATTACAATTTACTTTTTCTTTAAGAAATCAAAATAGTTTTAATGTGGGAAAAAATCTTAATGTCATAGGATCTATAATATGTTCATGTGTAAAAATGATGCCCAGTTTTCAAGGAAAAACCCCTTAGATTGAATGTATGAATACTTTATAACTTACAGTAATTTAGTTTCACTATCATTGTCGTAGTTGACGAGATATTGAAGACCAATGTGAAAATTGAAGCTTATTAATTATGCATCGATGTGTCCCTTTAGCTAAACCGCTGATCTAGCTAGACACGCATGATGTGCGATTGTTATTTACACTAAAACGAGCTTTATACAAACATAATCAGTGCTTGTCATGAAACGATGGAGATTTTCGCTTAACATACGATTGTTCAGAAACATGATTTTTTTTGCAAAAATCTCCAACTTACCAATATATACGATAAGGTTTTTGTACGATATTCATTCGTGACATTTCTAAATGAAAAATACCGAGGTGTTCCGAATATTGTTATTTTCCCCTTTACTAACAAGATAATGCCACAAAGCATCTTGGGTCCCGCGTACCAGGTGCTCACATGAAGCTATAGGGTCAGTTCGACTTCATATGAGCGGATTTCATTCGATTTTTTATCGGACGGAAATTGATTACCTACTGATTTTTTATCAGAAAAAAAAATCAGTTTTTTTGCATAATATTTGAGGTAAAATTAAGTCTCATGCATTTTTTCATTACTTGCACTAGAGAAACCTAAACTGTTTCTTTCTGGGGTATTCTGGCTTTGATATGATAACAATATTCAAACGAGGACACATTTACTACATTAATTCACACTTGCAAAATCTACAAGTGCAATTTAACTAACAATAAACATTTCCTATATTTACTTCAACTAACTAATCACAAAACCTGGCTTTCCACATCGTCGGTACTCCTGTGATATGTCTTTGCATAGCTCCGATCGATTCCGTAAGGTCACTGACACAACAAAAAATCTAGTATTCATGAATAATTCATAAACCAAATCCAGTAATCTGATTGGTTCCGTAAATAAAGGTTACGGAATATCCGACCAATCAGAAACGTCGTTTTGTATGTTCTTTGGTTTGTTTGGCATGCTGTTAGATATCAAACCATAGCCATCTCGGTAAACGTTTTATTTTTTCTGTCGAAGGAAAGTTTTATCAATAAGAAGAATTTTGATTGGTCGATAGAAATATGAATATTCATGTCAAAATGAAGGTTTTCAAGTCAGTGCTACCATGGGTCAAAAGAATAAAACGTAGAGAAGACTCTGTAAGGGCCGACGATGGGTTCCCACCGTACGTATATCAAATCTCGACAATGAATGAACATTTAGACGTTTGTTGTCGTAGTACAATTGTAAATGTCCGCTACAGTTTGTCGTTTCTTCGTTTGGTTAAAGTTCCAAAAGCCTGTATTTTTAGGGACGTATGTTTACTAGCAGGCGCGAACAGTAATGTAAGTATTTAGTTTACATTCTACTTGGTTGAAGAGTAGACAAAGATACACATACATGATTATTCAACATTAAAAGAGCCATCGATTGCTCCAAATCCTCCACAGACAACGCCCTACGGCAGCCCTGAGCCAGGATGTAACATAATATGGAGATGGCATGGAAACAATACAAAAGGGGAACAATGGACAGCAGAAATGTTGTTTCAGGAATGCTAACTATGTTCAATATCCGTGTGTTTATTTAAAGATTTTCTTGATTTGTTTTAAACATAAAGATCAATAACAGCTCTTCACAGTTTAATGAAGAGAGCTTCTGGATTGTTTTGTGTTATGGTTCAATATCTGAAATATTCGAATCATTTTAACCAATAGAAATGCTGCTTTCAAGTAAAATCAATTTTTCTAATTGAATAGTCATTTTCTTAGGACAAATATTTTATTGCAAAGCAAATATTCGCATACCAGGATATTTATATTAGAGCTATTATGGTTAGGGATTCTTTAATGCTGTTGAATAATTAGCAATGTATATATAGAAATCAGCTGCTGCGTAGAACATGTGCATTGAATATAATTCAAATGATCCTTAAAACAACATTTATAAATCTTTCATTCAGTAAAACGAAGAAACGGAATTTATTTCAGAAAATGCCATTGTCGTTGTGAAATGGCTACATATCAAGGTTTAAGAATGAATTAAAAACATAAAGACATGAAATCTTAAAGAAATATTCCCACCATCACACATATTTCAATTAATTAGGGAAGACAGCTTGTCACACTGTATTAATATAATCAGATTTACGTCAGAGAGCGCGAGCATTTATTGTCAAATACCATTATAAGTTGAACACATGAGACAAACAAGCTGGGTTGTCTGGGATTTAAATACCAACATTGTACCTGTGATGGTTACTGTTTGTGATTGCATTGCATTGCAGAGAGAATGTCTAAAAAGTGACCAAAATACATAAATTGTAAGTTAGATACAGTAGAGCGAAAGTTAAAATATTTTTGCGTCGGTAAATTTTGGTGTTTTTTCGTCAGATAGCGTTGGTATTAATTTTGGTGTGTGTAAATTTTGCGTTTGCATCAACCCTGTGTCAAATTTAGCGTATTCCGATGTTCATGAATGCAATACCGATTTTTGCCTTCTGAGCCTGAGACAAAATATATTTTCCCCAGGGCGCCTTTGAAGTTTCATCATCGTCATGCGGTGATTGCTTTTGATGCCACGGCGATTCACAGACAGCGCAATCTACGTTTGCCAATTGGCTAAACCTTTTTGTTTAAAACACAAACAAGTAATTTATTCTTATATATCTATTGATGTAAAAAGTAATTGATATATCTTGTGCAAAGGTATTGTTACATTTCAGCTATTTGAATTTGAACAAAGAATCGATCGAAACAGTGTGAAGAGTATAAGCTGTACCAAAGTATACACAAACAATACTGAAAACGAAAGTAAAAATATACAAATATTATCAAATCAACTTTTAATAGTAACCATGCCCTTAATATTCAAATTTCTACTCAAGTTAGACTCAATGAAACTACATAATTTATTCTGTTTCATTCATCTATGAATTTGACCAGATTAACATCAATCTGCGCATGTGAAAAAAAGTATAGTTCACAAACCGCCGGCTTCTACCCGATCCTTTAGGCCGACCCATGTGTACATTAAGCCTTAGTTAAAAATTATCCCAATAGACTTATTTTGCAGGAAGAATAGGTCTGGGTCAGAAATAGCATACATGTAATATTTCAGGGCTTTAGATGAAGTGAATTGGACAGTTCTATTAGACATACATAAGACTCAAGTACATTTGGATTCTGAGATTTTTAACAAAAACACGGGTAAACATCACAAATTCAGAGTAATGACTGATCTGGTATATATTCAGAATTAGCTCATATTGTTTTAAATATGCCCATTTAAAAATTTTAATCTTTTTTAATTTTTGATTATTTTTAAACAAATTGTTATGGACACGTTTGGAATTTATAATTAACATTAAGTGCATAACTTTTTTACATAATTTTAAATCGTATATCCATTGTTTATATATTATTTAAATGAAAATCTAGCTATTTAGTCCCTTTAAATTCAAAATAAATGCATAATTTTCACTTAAACGGTCCGATTATGACCCTGTAAATCGTCCGAGTGGACAGTGGATTGGGAGCCAAGCCATCGTGTCAAGTCCCTGTGTGTCTGGAGGTCGAAATAACGCCTCCATTAGAAACAATGTATACAAGGAATTTCAATTAATAAAATACTACCAGTAAACATTTAAATGACCTTTTCATCAGTTTAAGAACTCGTACCAAGGTTACATCCATCGTCGTAACATATTTCGTAAAGATGGCTGTTCATTTCGAAACGAGGCGGGAGACAACCGGATATCACATTCTAGTCATTATTCTACTGCACAGCTGGCGGAGCGTTTTGATAATAATTCTTAATGCAACGACAAAATTAATATTTTAATTGAATCATGTTTTTTTTTTTTTTTTTTTAAATACTATTAATTTGAAATGTGTTGCATAATCGTATTTTTATCTAAATAAGACATTTGGTCATCCTTTGCAGTTCATTAAATTTGTCTCAAGAGAAAATCAATTCATCTCTGCATGAAATCGACAAAAACAACATTCAATCCTTAGTTGAAGGACAACAAAACGACACATTCTATGCAAACACACTGATAAAAAATGCCACATTATCTAATTTCGAAGCCGGAAAACGGTGCGTCTGGAATATTCGGAATTTGAATACCGTCATAAATAATAAAGTCTGCTGCTTGTCATCTCTATATGGAACCCATATTACAAAGAGTTATAAATATAAAAACGCACAAGTGACCAAAATCTTGATATATGATATAAGTGATATTGTTATGTTATTCATCATTGATGTCAGGGTAATCGAGATGGGCCTGAAGAAATGTTGAAATATGCAAAAAATAGGTATTTTATCCTTACGAGCTAGGCTCACAAATAACCCTGAGGTATGTATCTTCCGAGAGGGGCAATGAATTCCATCATATTGTAAACTAAAACTCTCCATTAATATCGGATAAGTCAGTTGATGAAGAGCACGGATTATTTGCTTCTTAAAATTGTACCTGTTGCCCCTATTGCACGTATCAGTGTTTGAAATTTAAGGCAATGTAAGTTCTGATATAATGCAGATTAGTGGATAGACAAAGACCTAGTGGAGAGACTGATCTAGATGTAGACAAAGGCCAAATGGATAGACACAATGTTTAAGTAAATGCATCGCAAGATATTTCATTATAAATTGATAAAACAAAACACATTTGAAGTACACGTAATTAGTATTGTTTGATGGATTCACTATCCAATACATGAAAATTGCCGAAAAATTGGACATTTGTGTCTCTCGGGAATACCTTACCACAGACTGATGATACATATTCTACTTTGATAGAACCTCTATGTGCCATATATAATTATATATATATAGAGGATATTGAATTGTTCCCCGTTGAATATAACATATATTTCACGAGTATGACAGAATATCGATATTTTTCTGTCACTGCCCTGCAGGTATGGCGTAAGAATTGTACATGCTGCCCCCATTGCATGATCGTAAGAGGCGACTAAATTTGGGATCTTATATTTTCTCTTCTTTCTTAACAACTTAGTTCTTCCTAACGTCTCCCTTGACAATGCCCCACTTTTGGCCTTTTGTTGAGCGTTCGCCCCTGTGAGGAAGGCTTTGGGTTCTGTCCCCTAGCCGAGACATACCAGAGTCTTTAAAAATGGTAGTTGCTACTCCTGCTTAGCGCTCAGCATATTTGGAGTGGGACGACTGGTTCGCCCGTTGTCAGTATAATGTGACCGGGTGGGGTGTGCTGTTGGATGTCTTCGGCAGTATGCTTCAGTGAGGTAGCACTATAAATCGGCAAAAGTTCCGGCCTATCACAAGGAGACTTAACACGGACATACCGCAGCCTCCCAAGACACACATACGCACTCACCACAAATGCGTGTCGCACGCACGGGAGTCCGTCCTTAAATGACCTTAGCTGTTAATAGGACGTTAAACAAAATAAACCAAACCAAATTTTTTCTGTCATACGAGTAAAGTATGTTATATTCAACAGGAAACCATTAAATTTTCTTTTTATTACTTTTTTATGATAAAATCACAACAAAACAAAACGAAATCAAAAACTTCGAAAAAGTATCAAAAAGTGCGCGAGTCCGTAACATAATTCGTGACATCGTCTCTTTGTGACGTTACTTCACGTCAACTCGACGGCGCCATTTTGAGAGGACTGATCAATGCAATTGAAGCGTTTTATGCTGGTATCGGAGAATCTGTGCATGGAAAGCTAACGTCAAGTGGATATTTTGTCAAAAAATATTTTAGGATTACAGCCAAATCGCCCATTTATCTATCTTTGCTTCGATTTGAAAATTCGGCAAGTTTCAATGAATTCAATACAAAGGTTCGCTCTGATTGGTCAAAAACGAAAAACTTATATTTTCACTACAAAATCTTATATTTTCACTACAAATGTTAAATTTTCACTGCTCATCGCTGCAGTTGAAATTAACGTTATACTAGTTTGATACATTTCTATATTTCACTTGCAAAATGCAATAAATATATATGTACAGACTATATATGTATATGTATTTCCCTTAAATTTGAAATATTCAAAACAATCTGTTCTAACAGTTCAAAAGATGTACAGAGAAAACTAGATGAGGCCGAGTTTAACTGCGATGAAAAATGATGTTCACGATGTAGAAATATGGTTGAGAAACTGAACCGAAAAAAATAAACAAGCTGCTGAAATGTACACCCCTACTTCGATAATTTGTTGAAAGACAGACGAACCAACTCCTCCAGGAAATCATACAATTCTCTACCTTCCGAAAGTCATACAATGACACAATAGAGGACAGCGTAATTGGCCTTTTATATGCCTATAGGGTGGATATATGTGACTACCACCTCCACGGCACGAGGAGTGTGACCTAATACTGATCTTTGCATACGATGAGAGAAACTTTGTCAGGTATATATTCCGGCATTTTCTCTGATAGTGAATCATAAAAAGGAGAATCATTTTATAGCAACAATTCCTGAGGGTTGATTACTTCAGATGAGGTCAATAAAGTTAAAGTTAACAAAGAAAGGCAGAATCCCAGAGGCACAGTTAGTTTAAGCTTGCAAGGTTGCCATATACAGCATCAGCGGCCAAGAGCTTTTGAAATGGAGGATACCGCGACCTATTCAAATATATTTACAGGAGGCAGAGCCTTATTAGTCTATACACTTCCTGTGATATTTTGGAGTCATATGTGTTCGATGAGATAACCTATGGAAATATGTGACTTAGAACAACCCGCAATCAAATAAAGTCCACGACATGTTCAATACAAGGAAGCTGAAATTATGCAGCATTGCATATGAGGAAGAAAGTTGAAATCCGGTATAGAGTGGAAATCTTGATCCGTCAAAGATCTTTTTACATAATCTTAGGATGAAAGTTGTGCGCGCCCATGCGATTGTCTTATTGGCATTGACCCAGTCTAAGCCAGATATATTGTTTAGAAAGTATGAGACCAGTACATAGCAAAAGACTGCAAGAGAAGGCTTTACATGCAACTATGAATGATTAATGTCAAGAATCACATCCGAGGACAGTGAACAAGTTTCAGTTCACCTATTCTCCATGCCGCTGATTCAGCAAGAAGTGAATGCCAATCTGTTGTGATATGTTCAAAGAACACAGGCGTTTCATGTCGTTGGTTTTTACATGGAATCACTGGGTACCAACTGTTCTGGGAATACTGTGAAGATGTTGGACATGGTTGGTAGGTTTCGGGTAGATTCATTCACTGCTAGCACGAATGTCTACATGTACATGTATCTATATAGTTCGTTCACGAATGAATGCTTACAGGGATGAAATACTGTTACTGTATCTTAGGCAAAGGACAAGCGATGTCCTTTTAGCTATCAACAGGGATACCTAGAACACAGTTCTAAAGTTGAAACATATTGGGAACAACCAACCAATTGAAAAAATATATTTTTGAAACAGCCCCTGTGTATAGAAAGTTGAGCCAAGGATAAAATGTCGGGCAGCCACTGATTGGCCAGTATGTTATGAAGCGAGAAAATAGATATGTAGCCTGATAGATAACTATCAATAAGAAATGTTGATATAAATTTCGTAAGTCCGATTGATTTTTTTCCCAAAAGTTCAGGTAATTATAATAAACAGGTAAACATTTAAGATTTTTGAGAATTTTTACAACGAAATTCACCTTTTTTCAAAATGGCTACCCTGGAGAAAATTTGAGCTGAAGGACCCAACTTTTTTTTTTGATTAGGTGTTAAAACAGACCCTAAACTTTTGTTATAAACCATAATTGGCATATTGAATTCAAGAATTTGAATGAAATACTCCAAAACGTTAACACTAAAGTCTATGGGAAAACAATTGGTTGGTTGGTCTCTATAGGAGAATTGATGGACAAATAACAGTTATTTACCTGTCTCCTCTATGGACCAAATTTATCATCCACAAATGTCAATGATCTCAGGTGCGACCTTTTCGAGCTAACAAATGTAATATGGAGACTCGTGACCTGTAATAGGTACAGAAAGCCAATTACCAGTCTCCAATAAGCAGACGATCGAAGTCATACAGAGCCCAAATATACCACGTCCCCTTGGTCACGAGGGACTGCAGGGAGTGAAGAAGTTGAACGGTTGATAGGGCGCCTGATGGATGGCTAGCCAGTACCTAAGTCTGTCCCTGATGTATCTGTAGCAGATGTGGTGTTAAAGATAAAATATGTGTAATTGCCCAACAAACTGAAAGACCTCATATGTGAGGTGTCAGACTGTTAGAGACCGGCGTCTATCTTTGCGTCAGATGGCGAAAATACAAACCACGATACTGAATAAATGAATAATGCTCACACTCCCTAAATTTCTCTTGAGTTTCACTATAAGTGTACATGGTGATATTTTAAACACAGTTTCAGGATATTTCAATAACAATTAGGAAAATAAACAAATAATGATTTAACTAATAAGATTCATGAAAATCAGTAGTGATTTTACAATTTGGGCACAGTAACATTTTCTGTTGTATGGACCTATATTCAACACACACACAAGCATGAGTGTCACTACAAATAGACCTACTTTTCAACATTTAAAAAAAAATGGATTTATTCCATTCGGCTCTACTGTATACAAATCTCAATTTGCTTTGAAATTTGCTAATATCTTGTGTGCATTTTTGCAATCCTTTGGGGAAAAGATTATAGTCTGACGTTATACATGAATTTGTGTTTAATTAGAAGCCGGACATGTTTTGTAACGGCTATTTTCCGTTTTACATTCATTTTTGTGTAAGCATATAAAACACTACCGCATTTGTCATATCCATGCCTATCATATGTTCTATTTATAGCGATATATGCCTTTTAAAAAAATCACTAAGAATTATTCCTCTCCGAAGGTACTGATACACCCTGATTGTGTATACACCAACAATATATAACTTTTTCTGCTTTATACAATTTAGGATTTTTATTTTTCGAGTTTATGATATCTTGTAAACAATATAAATTATTGGGTATTTTCTGAAATGAGATTTTAAATGTGATATGCTGGATCACGTCAGACGTCGGGCTCACCAGCAGAGATTACCATTTTGCTATCTCGACAGATTGCTTAACGACACTAAGATGAGGAGACTGTGTTCTATTAAAATCTAATAAATTGACGTGTTGATTTCTGGAGCAGTACCGTTTAAGTACTTCAGCACTTCCGCTTAAGTACAGAAGCTCTTTTTCTTACCTTGTCAATTGAAAATCTGTAAAACGTTCACCAGTCAGGGATAATTGGGCGGTTATGTCTATTGGATAAACCGAACTATCCTCGTTACAATGGTGTGCCTACCACGTCACTTGATAAACCCCACTTGAGTAAGGAGAATACTGCCTGATTGATCTGATTCTCGGTCAGCTAACAATTTGGACGGTATTGTCACCTCAATTGCACACGCCTTGTTAGACTAAGTGTTCTACTCTGTAAGTCCTACTGACATTTCATGGTAGCAATTATAGCCATCGAAATGACACGCGCGCAACTAACTGCAAGTTATATGTATGGCTTGTTGTCATAGATATTCATTTCTTCGTTCGGCACAGCGAACGGAGAAATGAAACAACTATACTGCTCTGCGTACCTTGCGCTTACATGTAAAGACCGAACCCAGTTATTTTCTTTCCATAGTATCAGTTGGTACAGACATGGAATAATATATTGGTGAAAAGTAATAAAGACTACACTTTTTATCAAATGTATCACAAAATCTTCCTTTTTAGCAAGTACAGTAAATTCTTGGAACAACAGAAGCAAAATCATCACTATCCATCAGACATTTAAAAACCTTCTAATATACCAAGATACCGTTCCAACTCAAATTCAACAATTTCTCGAATACGGGCATAGAAAAGTCAACATAATACATTGTCAATTACGTAATTGTTGTAGTCCTTTAAAATATGATCTTCATAAAGCCCATCTTTCAGAAAGCCCCACCTGTGAATGCGGTCAACGCTGTGAAAACTCCTCCCATTTCCTATTACCCTGTAAAATATGATCGAACCCTTAACTGGTACAGAGAAATTACAGTGGAACATCTTCTTTTTGGGGACGCAATACTCGATACTAACCATAATATTCTTAATTGCAGGTCCTTACCAATGTTATATCAGGTCCCAAAAGACTTAATATTAGAGATGAGCTTGTCCAATCAAATACCCAGTTTGTTAATGCTATATTCTTTCTTTCTTTCTTTCTTTCTTTCTTTCTCATCATGCCACTTTCCTGCCATCCCATCTAAACCCCTCCTTCCTACATCAACTGTATAATAGTACTGGTTAAATATATCATTTTATATTTATATCAGTAAATTTCATGTTGTATCGAGTGTACCTGGTTTCACTAGTCTTGTCGGCGAAGGTAGCTACGCTGTTGAAAGTCATACCAAAAAAGGATTACGACTGAACATGGAGAACGATACTGAGCACAGGATGTGACAAACATTAAAAAGCAGAAGGATTTATGTGTTAAAAAACAGTCTACTAATTGAAGCGCCTTTCTAAACAAATTGAGTAAAAGGACTCATCATATGATGCTTAAGGTCTAAATTGTTGACACCTAGGATGGAAGATCTAATCAATCAGTCAGTTATTTATCTTTTGATATATTTTAGGGTAAAATGGTTTGCTCGTCCATTTCAATTTTTCTATCAATTTTTTTATGACACCAGCATAAAAAAACAAAAACAAAAACAAAACAAAAACAAACACACAACAAAAACAATTGAACATCAAGAGATAAAACAATCAATATTTACTTGTTTTTGTCATATTTATTATATATATATTAGAAAAAAAACATATAGTATATAAACACGCATAGCGATCACTGACCCTTGGTACATACACAAGGTGTGTTTCAGTTTGTCACACGATCTAAAAATACCCCAATACAGACGGCAGGCCCACGTAATATCACGTTCTTCACCTTACAAAACTCTACACAACTTTACATTAATTTTTCGTTGGTGTTCCTTATCTATGCTGCTCCTTTCTATCTTCATCCCTGTTTTCGTTAAAATACAATATTAGTATAAATAATCTGTTACGTGACAAATGCTGCATATACAAACTTGTTACGGAAAAGACGTAAGTAAGTTGTATCATTTTTGTCCAATCCATTTGCTTTTATCTGCAATAAAATTGATTTAAACCAATCAAAAAGCCAAGAGCAAGCGACATACAGTGGAACTTCGTTAACTCGAAGTCGACGGGACCACGGAAAAACTTCGAGTTATCCGAGTGTTCGAATTAAGCGAGTTATCATTTTTGGTGAAAAGTTTGGTCAATATTTGTCAACATTATATAATCATTATAACTTCGCTCTGTCGCTCATCAGTTTAGTGTGAAGACTGTTCAATACATGTAAATATATATGTAATGTTTCGTTATGTCACTTGTAATTTGGTGTAGTTTTGCCGATATACAGTCACGATAAAGTTTCTTTCACTTAGTCACTTCAATAACGATCTGATGTGCAAGTCATGTTTGCAAAAGGTAAACGATAAAACGGAATTCGACAAAATAACAAGTTATTAATGTCAAAACAAATAACCGTTTAAGTTTAACACAGATTGCATACAAAACGTATCAGAACCATTACCTTTTATTGGACATATATAAAATACTGTTTGATCGGCCTACTTACTTTTTATTGATAACCACGCCATTTCCATGTGTATTAGCACCGGAAGTTGGGGTGCGCATGTGCGTATAAAATGTTACTGTAACTGAGTTGGCGTTTTATCCGATTTAATAGACAGCACTGACCGTTACAGTTGTACTCTGAACACCTCGGCAGTAATTACGCTATTGTTTCAGCAGTTTAAAGATTTAATAGGCGCCGGTGACTGTGTCATTTCTACACCTGTAAAAACATCAGCCGGGTAGATCTACCGGTGTGTCAGAGATTAGTTCCGCTTGAGCGAACGGGTAGATGAGTTGTTGACTATCGTGTGTACTGATATCGGCGACCGCCTTGGGAAATTACCTGATGTAAGTAAAGCAGTACTTTTTATCACCAAGACTTGTTGTTATAAGATTCAACCGACAATTTCTTTTATGAATTTATGAAACACTTATAATAGCATGTAGGTTAGTAGTGCCGATATGTTCAGTATTACAAACGGAATTTAGCTCTTAAAAAATGTCGGCGTTTGCCACCGATCAACGAAAATTAAACTTCGAGTTATTCGAACATTTCAAGTAGGATTTTTATTGTTGGGACCAAATTTTTACTTCGTATTATCCGAGTTTTTCGAGTTATCCGAATTCGAATTATCCGAGTTTTTTTTTACTAAGATAAAGAGAGAATTCGGCCGGGACCGGCGAGGTACTTCGAGTTAAGCGGGGTATTCGAGTTATCCGAGTTCGAGTTAACGAAGTTCCACTGTATATGTGGAATGTATGTTGGTGGCTTAATTTTACTTGGCCCAATAAAACAGCTGGCTCTCTTCGTCCAATATATGAGAGAACTTGCTAACATTCCAGTTCGTTGAATCTCGATATTTCTAATTTCTTAGAAAAAAAGGATTAAACTTCTTCTTGCGTAAATCAGAATTAGCATTAATAAGAGAAAGTGGTTTTAAAATGTCTGTGAAATGAAACTTTGGTTCTTTTTGATAACATTCTCTCTGGAATTCTATTTTCACGTAGACCTCTGTGTAATAGTAGAATCTTCATCTCTCAAAAAGACCAGTGACGTGCATTTGTACTTCGCTTTTGTTTCGTTATATTGTCATTTCGGGACATAAAAGATTCTGTGGCTGACGAAATTTGTCATTATGAATGTTCTGTATCACATGTAATTATCTTCCTCTGTGTCCGTCGTTTTATAAAAGTCATGTTCAACTGCTAGACTTCTAGTAAATGTCTTCGAGGTTATGTTTTATTGAATCACCTGCCAGACAAAAGACGGCGTTAATTGATATACAAAAAGTGAAAAGGTCAACTACCTGATTTGCGATCTACAGAGGCCTTTTGGTTTTCACTATAAAACATATTTATCATGTATACGAAAAGTTAATGTCCCTCTGTTTGGAAAGTCAGACTACCTTTTCACTTCTTCGTAGTAATGTCACATATTTCCTTCATAGAGCGATGGAAATCGTCATCAAATACCTCTGTGTAGTTTTAGAATTTTAGAACAGGATTTGTAATGGAACTCGGTGATGAAAACTGGGCAAACTTTGAGTTCGAGCCTTCAATGGTCGATATGTGTTGTTGTGCTTAATTTAGATATTAAGGGGTAAAATGGTTTGCTCGTCCATTTTTTTTTTTTTTTTTGACACTTAATGATTTAGTTTGTCATTTTTTTTTTTTTTTCAAACAAACATTTTATTCACTCAGATTTATAGCAATACACATTACAATATTTGTCCTCTCACAAGAGGGCTCTCACTCGTCATACTTCATTCACACACTAATTTAATTTACTAGTTTCCATATTGTGTACTGTACCTTATATATCTATTGACTAGGCCTAAAAAAAAAAAAAAAAAAAAATATATTACATGTTTTTTTTTTTTTTTTTTTAAATCCGCTTATCCGACGACCGTATCGTTGTATTACCCGCCATGCTTACATTTCCGGTTTATATTGGGCATGTGGATTACGTATACGGTGGTGTGTGTGCAGTCCATTTAAATTTTTTTAATCGTTCTGTCAGTTATTACTCATGAGATGTGATACCAGCATCACACAAAAAAGAAAAGAAAGAAAAACAACTAAATAAACAAAAAGAAAACAGCACACAAACAAATACAGAAAAATAAAAACAAAACAAAACAATTGAATGTCAAGAAGTAGCACGATAAATACCAACTTGTTTTCGTCATATATATTATATACAGTGTATATATATAAGAAATAACATATACATGTAGTATATAAACAGGTATAACGATCACTGACTCTTGGTACCTACACAAGGAGTGTTTTAGTTTGTCACAAGGTCTAAAAATACTCTACTACAGACGACAGGTCCACGTGTTGTCAAACGTGCAAAATGGATTGAATGCCATAATTATGTTTACCTATGGAGGTGTGTGGCAATTATTACCTGCTAGTGACGAAAAGAGCAACAAGGCTACTTTCAATTTTTTTTGCTATGTGTTATATTGATAATTATATTGATATGCTAAAACTTGGTCAATGACGTCACTTGTTTGTTGTAATTATTCGTTTCAGAAGGTACCCCCTAAGGAATGCACATAAACTGTATATACTATGGAAGGAAACAAGAATACATGGAGAAAACCCAAGTGGTCGGGCAAGTGACCACATACATTTTTAAATCCGATCGGGGAATTGAACCCCGGCTGCCTTGGTGAATGTCGGGTCTGTTAACCACTGCGCCATCCAACCATAATCACATTCTGAATCATCTACAGTAATACCGAGTTAGTAGACTCCAATTGAATAAATAAACCTTTTTTTGTTCAATCGTGGTATCAAAGTTGCAAAAATGAAAATTATACCATGCATGAATCTAACTTCAATCTTTGTCAAGTTTAGGTCAAGCGAAGCTATTAATCGCCATATATGTTTATTTGACAAATTAAGATATTTTTTCTTCGTTATTTCTAGAAATGCAAAAGTCAGAATATCATTAAGAAGGAATCGGAGTAAATTCTGGATATCTTAGGTAAAAAAAAACTATTTTAAAATAACCTTTTTAAAACCTAAACCGAACCCTGAACGTCACTTTACAGCAGGTACCATAAAAAGAGGGTTGGGTATCCCTTAATCGATATAGATCAAGTGACAGTAGCGAGGGTGAGGTATTTTAATCTTCTGGAATCCTTTGTTATGCTGCTTAGACGGGGTGTCAATATCTATTTTGCATGCTAATGTTATGGTAATTATTGGTGAAATGAAAACCTCTATATAATCGATATATTGTATATTGCAGAAACAAGATGTAAATTTCTGTAGTGCAATACACTTTCGGACGATGAATATTGTTTTGTTTTGTATGATGTAATTAAAGGTGGTTTTGTTCATTGAATAATGAAGTATAGGAAGGCTGTATTATTATTTTAATGGCGAATGTAAATAAATAAAAACTGTTGTAATGAGCCGCAGATTAATTTTGATCTTTTAATTGTTCCCATATTATGAAGGAGAAAAAAGAAGGAAATCCTCTATTTCGCAGGGGGAGCTTTCAGCCTCTAGCAAGAAATGAATTCTCCTGAGTGTTCCGTAACAGAAATATTAGAGAAACCATCTTCGATCCCTGAGGGGACCACACAGCTAGTCGCCTTTTACGACATTCAATAAGTCACCGCGTGAGTATACCCTGTTGTTTCGCGAGATTGCGTTAGGTATCATCATTGTTTTTGGTCATTCCTACTTCACTTGTATAACTTGATCAGTTGATGCAGGACGTATTTTTTTTGTCTTTTATCAGAAGGGATTATGTATCAACAAGGAAGGCACGTTAAAGTGCTCTAGCGAAGATAGCCATTAGAACTCAGAGGCAATGTTTGTGTAATTACTCTTAGTGAAATGTACTTTCTCCAGTTTCTGATTGTGTCAATAATGTGTTTCAAGAAAGTTAGGAAAAACCCTCCGGATACTTATTTTCTTGTTTTTTTTTTTACACCACAAAACCATCATTTTAAAATTGACAACATCTCGTAGTCTAAATTTTATTCAATGCATTTCAAATTAATGGATTTGAGCTTGGTTACCGGATTCCGTTCCTAGAAACTAAAAATGTTTATATTGGTTGAGTTCGGCAGCCCGAAACAATGAGCGACGTCATGTGAGTTTGAATGGTGATATTTAGAGATGGGTTCATTAAGATTTACGACTTCAAATCCTTTTAGTATCAATCGATACTTCAATCTGAAAAGACACGGGGATATTACATGAAACCGATATTAAATCTCCTTTCTTATCACATCTCACGTTAATCACCATATATCGGATTTTTTGGTGCCAATTTCGCGACCCTATCAAAATCGCAATAATTGAATTAAATAAAAATCGTGAAATTTGCCAATGCAAGTTGTCAGTGCAAGTAACCTCCCTTGTTCAAGTAGGTCAAGGTCATCTCCCATCAGGCGGTGAAGTAAAACCCTCTTTTTCAATACTGCTGCTCTTTAAGCTCGCTAGCGATGATAATTTAAAACATCTTACAGTAGACACATCTTGACGAATATGCAACCGATTTTGGCTATTTATTGTGAAAATGTACGATTACCAGGTTTATAATAAATCAGACAACACAATTGATTGATTCGAGCGTAAATTGAGGAGCTTCACTTCACACGCCTGTTAAGGATATGCCCGGATCAGAGGACACAAACGTCATATATTTAGGTTGAGTAGCGGTCGTTGAAAGACACTGCCTCTAACCGTATTTATAGCCGAACTGTCCAGAGGAGACTCAGGAGTAAGGCCGAGAACATTGGGTTTGGTGACACATTTAGCGCTACGGACATTGCCATTCTTTCTGAGAGGCGCTTGCTAGATGACGCTGACGATAATAAGCTGAAAGGTCTTTAGGATTTCAAACCAGCCCTGAGATCCAAACGTAAAGGCGGAGTTCTGTTTGGTCTATTGATACCAAGGCTTCGTGACCATCTTTTATTGGAATCCGCAGAATTCGAAAGTACATCATGGATCAAGACGGATGATAGTCCTTTCGCTGGTCATTGATATTTAAAGGTTTGATTTTGACATTTACCCAAAGTTCAATTGACTTTAAAGACACCATGGAATAAAGACGTGAGTTAAAGAATTTAGAACAATTATCAATTTAGTGAAATACACAAAAAAACGGCATAATAGAAGGGCAGAGTAAAATCAATTTTCACTCTACATACACCAAAAGCATTATTAAACCTTTTACTATAACTCTACATAAACCAAAAGCATTAAACCTTCTATTATTACAATATTAAGAAAGTATTGCTTTTATTTACATATATACACGTAAAAATACAATCAGAATACCACTTTAACTTAATATAACACCAAACGAAGTAAATGCCTAAGTAAGAAACGTATTGCAAGAAAGTACAATAGCACAACATTACACAAGACATTACAAAGGAAGTTACCAGTTTATCCTCCTAGTCAGAGCAAAAAATGCCTGGAGTTCACCAAAACTAGAAGAAATTATTCTGGGGGAAACGGATAAAATCAGATTACATACGCATAGTAACACTATTAAGAAAATGGCAGACAAGTGAATCAGAAGTATGAGGCTTTTGTAAAATGCCCAGGGGCAACGAATATACCAAACTGACTATGCCACAAAACAGTGGATAAGGGACATTACTTATAGAGTAAGACTAACAGGGGCATGAAAACGCCAAAGTTCCGAGTCAGTTGGGACCTTTATATCCGAGATATGGTTTTTCGAAGAGTTTACTAAAAATATTAAGCATTAAAGGAAAAAAAAAAAAAAAAAAAAAAATTCACAAAACACGTGTGAAATGGTTTTCAATACTTTCCCACGCGTGCAGTTTTCAGATGAATCAACTTCAAATATATGCATCCGGTAATTTACCGGTAGAATATCATGAACAATTTTAAACACAACATCCCTAGAGCGGGCATATAAAGAATTGTTAAAAACATTAAGGAAAACTCGACCGAAGTCTACCGATGTCTACCGATGTCTACCGAAGTCTACCGATGTCTACCGATGTCTACCGAAGTCTACCGAAGTCTACCGATGTCTACCGAAGTCTACCGATGAAACAACTCTGACAACACGTGGTGTCTTTGTTACATTGGACAATAACTTCAAATACAAATCTTAAGTGGTTGACGTCTCAAAATTGCCATTTGAAAAATCATGTTTAAAAAAAAAATATCAGTTAAAAGATACATGTTTAAATATGGAGGACACCAATCACTTAGAGGAAAGTTATTATCAAGCGTAAAAAAAACAACAAAACTCCATGGACAGCCAATACATTGTTAAATACCTCCACGTGGCCTTAGACTGTTCACAGGCAAACTTTTGACAGTGCTTTAAATATATAGATTGCAGTTTAACCTTTATGTTTACAATAGCAAGCCTATCACTAGTACAATGTAGGAAATGCATAATAGGCTAAGGAGCGCGCAAGTGGCTCTATGTTATAATTTAACGGGAATCTAAACAGAGCTCTCTGAAAAAAGTACCAAATAATGCCTACGCATTGTGAGAATAGTACCAATATACCAAATTTTGCTGCAAGCAAGGACTTTTATGATAATCGATTTCTGTGTCAAAGGTAAATTTCGCATTTTCCATAAATCCAAGATCTTTGAAAATTTGATAAAAATCGGCTGCCAAATATCGGCAGGAGTGATGTTATTACCAACCAAAATTCCACAGATTTTATGTTTCTCTATCCGGCTAATACCAAAAGGTTGATCACAGCCAAATACCCTGATATTGTTGTCTATTCAATTTAGCCCCTGACGCTTTGCCGTAAAAGTGACACATTAGGAATTTTTTTGAATAGATGCATCAGTGCAGCAAATGCAAGTACTATCACCAGCATAGATGGAAATGTTTTGCCGTCTTGGAGGAACTCGGAAGTTTTATACATATAATATAGAATAGTAACAACGAACGTTTACAGCAAAGGGTTCCAAAACCAAAACGTACAAAAAAGGAGAAAGACTACAAACTTGCCTTACATCACGAATGATGGGAAAGGGGTCAGAGATAAACCCCTTTGCATTAACAGAAGAGAAAATAATACTGACCCATTTTAACAAAATTAGGGCCAAAGTTAAACGAATTTGATACTTTGAATAAAAACCTATAATTAACGATAGCAAATGCTTTATCCTGGTCAAAAGATATAAATTCACATTTTAAATGTCTTTTCATTAACATAATCAACAATATTATGAAGTAGATGACAATTATCCAAAGTGGATCTACACTTAATATCACAAGTCTGATCAATACCGACAGGCTGGTAAACTTTATTTAATATATTTGAAATAATTTTAGATACTATCTTATAATCAATAATAATGAGTGAAATTGGCCTCATTTTTTTTCTTTTTAGAAGAATTATTGGGATCTTTACATAATAAGTAGATATACGACGTTTGTGTGTCACCCAGTTAGCGCCTTTTATGAACTGCATTATACATTGAAACTGGCTGATCACCAAGTATGTCAAAAAAAGTAAAATATAATTCCTTCATGAGACCATCATCTCCAGGTGAATCTTTTGGCGAATTATCTCTAAATTACATCAATGGTCATATTTATCCTGTAAAGATTTTAAAACAATAAGCTTTAGCTTGAGGCTTACAATATTCAGCAATGAAAAACTTGACAGCATATTTACATTTGTCCCACTCCTCTAAAGAAACAGGTCTTTTGCTCACGAAATCAAATCAAAATGCTTTAAACGCAATCTGGAAAGCACTGTCTGTTAAGAAATATCATTTATTTTCCCTAAAAAGGCCCAAACTTTCCCTCCGAAAATGATTTAATTTTCAAAAATACAAAATTTCATTACATAATTTAATAATGGCTTCTAAACCAACTACCTTCCACCGACACATATGCTACATTCACACATATAAACTATCCCACTTTTGCAATCACGAATGTGCAGCGAGAATTAGCATGAAATCACCTTTTCAATATGCAGTACTCAAACATAAATCTCTCGTAACTCTCTCAAACTAGAAAAATACTCCTGTGCTAAATATTCTGGACATAAAACACGCACAGAACATCAATGATTTCTTTATGATTTTATAAAACACTTTCATGTATACGAAAAAAAAATAAAATCTAACAAAGGGACACAACCCAAAACAATTTTCTCCCGTTATCCCCCCCCCCCCCCCCCCCCCCCCTGCTCTAAAGTAAAGACAAGTATCGTTATCCCAATACTGATATTTTTCTAAAGACAAAACATATTTAGATGCAGAAAAATGCAAACGTCACAAAATGCACTCCCGTTAAAAATGTCGCCAACGGAACGCTCTGTTTTATCAGGAACGATATCTTAAGACTGGATGGTGTTAGACCATTTAGTAAGAAAGTGTAATTAATGCGCTGATGACGTATTCCTCCATAATTAAAGTTGTGTTATTTGATTGGGCTAAAGGAGATGTAGCCAACCATAGTATTGAATATAGATTTTTTAGTCGTTGATCAGCATTTTGATACAAAACCTGGTGCATGTTTAGAAAATTGGTTTCGATGTACTAGTTTTTTGTTTTTGATAACTACTGTGTTGACGTTAGACAAACACTAAATGGCTCATGTTTCTGGCACACTTCTACAACTACAAACATGAACCACACATCTCTTGGTTCGCTATATAAAAGGCATAAAGTGCGTTACCATTGTTTAAAGCGGCGGTCATTGATCAACAGGAGAATCTCTTGCGGGCTAAAAAAACAATATCAAAGTGCGTTACCATTCTTTAAAGCGGAGCGGTCATTGAACAAGATTGTAAATTCGTCGTAGGCTAAAAACAATATAAGCATTAGAGAGGAAGTTAAAGCGATATTATTTGAATTTATTTAAATAATTTGATAACCCTTAACCATTTTATTGTATATTTCCAAAGCAAAAGACATGCAATACTGGCGAGTTATCGTTAAACGATTTCCTTCTTCAACATTCTAAGGATCTATCAGAAGTATCGAAAGAGGAAGCGGATATTTTAAAAGCCATGATTATTGAATCAACCTTGAACTAGACGTGGGCTTTTGTCCTGAGGTCACGATTGTTATTAAGGATTAGTGTGGAGATTAAAGTGCAGGTAGCAATATGATTTTTAATGATTTTTTTTTTAAATATAAGGACATATTTTCACCTGTCTTAATATAATTATCTAATATATTTCATATCACCGCGTGAGCTTCTACTAATGTTGGTTTTTAAGTTTCTGAAGACGTTCCTTGTATGATAGCATGAAAGTCCTAGTACTTTGTCGCTTTAATTTTTTTATCGCTGTTTCATGCTTTTCTAAATGAGGACACCAGACTTAGTTTGCATACTCGATATGCTAACACCATTTTTTTCTGAGTCAACATACTTGAATTAACGGAAACATTACGCTAATGTGTAGTTGAATTTATCAATTTTTGTGATTCCAACGTGATAATTGATACATTTGACAAATTTGATATTTGTCCGGATGGAAAAGTAGTTGCCAGGCTTCAGACCATTCGCTGCAGGACTGCAGAATCTTGTTAATTATTTATTGCACTGACAGTCTTGTGTTACTAGAGATACGGCAAGTGTCCGTCCTCGAGCTTGTTACACTCATGTCATGTATGTATAATACAAAACGAAGTGGTCCCAACCACTGAGTACAGGGTTTCATTGCAATATTTTTCCGTTTCTCAACATCTCATTGTTTCCTTGTCCCCTATAAAGCAGGAAGGCCCTTATCCAAACAGCAAGTTGCATGCAATAACATATTTCTCGAGTTTATATAACAAGTGTCGAAAGGGACCTTTATCAAAAGCTTTCATGGAATCACAGAATATGACCTTAAAGTACTCACTTTGATCTAAGAGAGCTGTCAATTTATCCACGACTTTGACAAGTTGAATTAGTTTATAAATTCAAATTGGGCTCTATTACAAAGGATATTTTTCATCAATGAGACTCATTAATATATCCCTCATTAATGATTCTAGAACTTTACATCCTTGTCAGACTGGCTGGTCCAAAGTTGGAAGTCTCTTTCCGTTCTACCTTTTTGGATTTGCCGATATATTTCCGCATATCCGAACTTCGGATAACTCTCCATTATCAATAGATGTTTGATATAGCATTGATAACGTCTTGGTGACTTCTTTTAATATTTTTGGTTTTGTTTTCACGTGAGCTTCCTTTGATGAGTGGATATTGTATCTTTCATGGATGTGAAAAAAATACAGATCTTCCATTGTTTTTCATCATCCTTCTTGCATTCCGAGAAACAATCACTCCAGTTTACATCTATTTCCCGAGAATGTTCCCGATACATGAACTTACATTGATCGTACGTACATATACCGAGTTTTATTTACATTTTCTAATACAATGTTCCTAAATATACTAGCGGAAAAAGAAACACACGTTTCTTTTCGATAGTTATTGTTTTACATGATTCTTTGATGAGGTGTGCATGGTGTGGGTTTCTCGATTATTTCACCTTTACTTAATATATTTTGGTGATTTTTGTTGTCCTATCACAAACGGTGTAAAAACAAGAGTACCCTACGCGGTGACCTGATCCAAATCAGTAACGTGTATGCCCACCATTTGCATCAGCCGCTGCTCTTACTGTCGTTAACAGTAACCCCATGAAGATGTTTATTTCCCTTTGAGGGGTAAAGCGAGACTTGTCAGTAATTAGGTGCATCTGCAAACAGCCACTTCATTCGACGTTTGCGTCGCCTCTGGGTAACTAATGGACCAACATAGGGGCGTCGTGGCCTTAAATGAAACTCCCGCAACCGATTCTTAACTGTTCTTGGAAACGCAGGCCGACTATGAGTGCCGATAACTTGACGTGCCGTCTCCGTCGCCGCCTTCTCAAATCGGTTACGAAGGTGCGAGAGACGTATGCCTCTATCTTTACGTCGCGAGATAATGCACGGGCGTCCGTTCCTGGGACGGTCACCTAACCGCCCCGTGATTCTGAGACGCCCAACTAAATTGGATATTGTTGTCTTATGTACACCATAATGGTGGGCTACATGACGTTGCAAATGTCGCTGCATTATCAGAGCATTGGTCCTTCCCCTATCGACTTTACTCTAACGCGGCATTTCGCAATCGCTTCGAAAAGAAATGTTGTGTAACTGATCTGTACTGTTCCAATGTTAGATTTGTAATGATTTACCAGCACATATAGTGCAAGAGTACACCAAATGCACGTTTTCTTGAAAAATCTGCTGAAAGCATGCAGCGCCGAACAGGATCACAGTCGACTGAATTTTAATTGAAGAACATTTTCACAGTGCTCGGAGTTAGCTCAGAGCGAAATTTAATTGAATCAAGATCACGGGTCTAAAAGTTATATTTAGAAAACCCAACTTGCGGTTCTTTTTTCCCCTGGTATATTACCGAATGAACGAAAGCTCTTACCTAGAGGGGGTCTCAATTCGATTGTCTTAATCAGTTGAAATTATACCAATGTCACTTGGATGATCTGTGGGAAGTTCAAATCTTCAAACTGTACCTTAAAAACGTGTTTTCCTTTTGTTGTTCCAGTCATAATTCACTCGAGTTTTCCTCACCGAAGCGTTCGGACGTCTGTGAAAAGAGCCAAGTTGTAGTTTTTCTCTGGCATTTGTCTCTAGTTCACACAAAATAAGGTCATTGAATGCTTTGTTGTTTAATTTTGGCATCTCTGATGTCTTTTATGTGTTTGATCATACCTCTTCATGACGATACTCTCGCAAGTTTAAGGGGTACCATGTCGTAACCAGCCATATGATTTTCAGACTGCATAATTTCTCTTTTAGAATGCCTTTGTTTAAATTCCAAAATGCTGATGACAGCAGGATTCTTCTGTACTATCTTATTTTTAAATAGTGTATATTATGTATGAGTAAGATTATCTGCATTTGTGAGTATGTAATTAATGCACATATCGTTGGTCGTTGGTGCTAATGACGTTTCTTCGTCTTTGTTAAGCACTTCTACCACAATTGGCCTTGGACATCGAACTTCAATTCCCCCGACTTTTCTCTACGTGCTTTAGCCACGTTATCATTTCTTTGATTGATTGATTTTCTTTTCTCCGGAGTCATGTCATGCGTTACACTAACTCCTTTAATAACCTCGTCCGTTCCGTCAGCGAGGTTGCTCAAATTGCTCATAAACACGGTTTGGGCATGTTGATTTTTAAATATGACTTCATCTGGTCGTTGTTGGGTACTTTTAGCTCGACTTAGCCGCCTAATTCCGAGTCTCTATACATTAGCTTTGTCCTCCAGATCTGTTTTCGATGCATGACATAAGCGCTCCACGAATGGACGATCTTTCTGTATCTTGAACTATCATATGCAGCTTTATTGACGTTAGATAATATTATATTTGTGTGTATCAATAGGTCATTTCTCTCGGAACTTCATTGGGTTTAAATTTTGTCAAGATTTATTTGAATATTTATGACTCTTTTTTTGTTCTTGACCATGTTTTTTCGAGACATTGGCTCTTTCCACGTCAATGATGTTTTTGACTTGGCTTTCGCCACATTTAGCCTCGATGTTTCTGCCAAGGATACAAATGTAGCTACACTGTCCTCGACTGCAGATGCTTTGCATTGTTTTGTGATATCCATATCGTCATTAACTATTCTTTCAATTGTTTAAAGGCAGTCTGAACATACATGTACCCATAGAGAGGCCGGCCTCTTAAGAGTGTAATTATCTGCTTCTTTCTTTCGTAGGCATTGGTTGCAATGTTATTTCTTAAACATCGTCAGAATTTCACCAATTTTATGTCTCGTTGACGTCCGACACGTAGACAACATCAAACTGTTCCAGGCCCTCATCATTATTTGAAGGCGGAGGAAACTGTTGATTTTTCGTTTCATATCTACAAAAGTACTTTTAGCTTCGGCGTCTCAAGGACAAACAGCCTTATATCTTTTTAAGGAATGAAAGTTTTATTCTGGATAATGAAACTCGAATTTTATTTCTTGACACGTATGCCGCACGTATCGGAATTATTGTTATGAAAAGTGTGGTCATACAACATCGTCGCAAATTAGAAATAAAACCGTCTTCTTTTCCTCAAATATTAATAGAAGGTTAAGAAAACTGCCTTTAGTTTTAAGGTATATTTTGAAATTTGGAGGTATTCATCTACCAAATTATGAAGCTAATTAGGTATATTTTTTTTTTTTTGCAAATTAAGCAAGAATTATGCAAAATGGATTTTAAATATATATCTTGGTAAGACAACAGGTAAAACAATGAAAAGCAGATCATTGAAATGTACACGCAAGCTCAGCATAATGTGTTTATTAAGGAATTGCGTGATGCATATGAAATACCTTCTAAGCTTTTTGCCGATACTGTTCAAATTCTGTGATATTTAGTTAGTCCCATAGCTAGTTCAAATACAGAGGCATATTACTTGATATCTATATAACCAATTACCTCGGGAACTATAGCCCACCATCTCGGGAACTATAGCCCACCATCTCGGGCACTATAGTCATCGCCTCGGGCATTTTTGCCAACTACCTCGAGTACTATAGCCCACCATCTCGGGAATTATAGTCCATCACCTCGGGAACTATAGTTCACCACCTTGGGCACTATAGCCCACCATCTCGGGTACTATAGCCCACCATCTCGGGTACTATAGCCCACCACCTTGGGCACTATAGCCCACCATCTCGGGTACTATAGCCCACCAGCTAGGATACTATAGCCCATCACCTCGGGTACTATTGCCCACTATCTCGCGAACTATAGCCGCTCACATCGGGAACTATAGCCCATCATCTCGGGAACTATAGCCCATCACATCGGGAACTATTGCCCACCATCTTGCTGCTATACATAATGTAACTCACCACCATGGGTAACAAAAGTCCATTAACTCGGGTACTATAGCCCACTACCTCGGATACTATAGCCCACCAGCTCGGATACTAAAGCCCACCAGCTCGGATACTATAGCCCACCAGCTCGGATACTAAAGCCCACCAGCTCGGACACTATAGCCCACCAGCTCGGACACTATAGGCCACCAGCTCGGATACTATAGCGCACCAGCTCGGACACTATAGCCCACCAGCTCGGATACTATAGCCCACCAGCTCGGATACTATAGCCCACCAGCTCGGACACTATAGCCCACCAGCTCGGACACTATAGCCCACCAGCTTGGACACTATAGCCCACCAGCTCGGACACTATAGCCCACCAGCTCGGACACTATAGCCCACCAGCTCGGATACTATAGCCCACCAGCTCGGATACTATAGCCCACCAGCTCGGATACTATAGCCCACCAGCTCGGATACTATAGCCCACCAGCTCGGATACTATAGCCCACCAGCTCGGATACTATAGCCCACCAGCTCGGATACTATAGCCCACCAGCTCGGACACTATAGCCCACCAGCTCGGATACTATAGCCCACCAGCTCGGATACTATAGCCCACCAGCTCGGACACTATAGCCCACCAGCTCGGATACTATAGCCCACCAGCTCGGACACTATAGCCCACCAGCTCGGATACTATAGCGCACCAGCTCGGACACTATAGCCCACCAGCTTGGACACTATAGCCCACCAGCTCGGATACTATAGCCCATTGGCATTGTCTACTCACCCGCAATCTCAAAAGATGTTATAAATGTCACACAAGATATTCATATTAAAATCCATTATGATATATCAATAGTAACAATTGGCCATTATGGTGCCATTTCATTTCAACTGAGATATCTATCTATACACGTACCTCCAATTAACACGTACGAGAACACTTGTAGGAAACATGTGATCCATTACCTGTATAATCAATATCTTGCTCACTTTATCATTGGCCTAGTTTCCCTGTTAGACAGGGTTGTCATGGTGATAGATTTCATACATCGTTTTTAGTACCACGTGACCTCATTAATACATAAAAATGATTGATGAAGTAAGAAGTAGAACAATGTATATTAAGAGCTGACAAATATTACTTCGATAATTATGTGAAATTTCTTTCACCGCCAGATAATTGCATAATAGTCACGTAGCTGAATATAGTGTTGCCAATTTAAGGATTTTGCTTTTCCAATCAGCTACAGTTTGCAAATAATACAGTCAACCCGCTTCTAGTTTAAATAGAGGTAGAAACGGTTGCCATTTCTTTTTCCTTTTTAGTCCGATGATAAAAAATGTTTGATTGGCAAGATTAATAATACTTGTAGCTTAGGTTCCCTGATTTTGTATTCACCGGTTTAAAAGTCATCTGAAAAAAAAAAAAAAAAATAATAATAAAAACGATTAGCAACTCTACATGCCTAATATTGCTTCTCGGGTCAAACACAGAAATAACTTAATCGATTCCTGGTATACGCTTCATGTCTAATCGTGACTCTTGTTTTTGTCGCGTAATTTTCTAAACAGTTCGGCAGTTTAAAAAAAAAAAAAAAAAAAATCATGTTGTGCACAAAACAATCAAGCCGCTACGCTTAGAAGTGCCTACATAGAATCCAATGACGTATTTGTTTAATAAGCTTTGTCTCTATAAAAGCGTACCGTACACATTGATTTTGTTTGGAACTTGAAATGTAAATGGCCGGCCGTGAACAGTATTACACAAATATGTCATATAGAGAGGCAATTCAGTTATCAAACATGTTCTAATTCGATACTCTTATAGCAAGAAGACTATTTTCAAGACAAATAGTAAAATTGTTTTTAGGGTTTTGCATTGTTTTAATCAAACTCGGACGTTGAAGCGTTGAACTATCTTTTCTTAAACAGTCTTCTTGCTATAAAGTGTCTAATAAGAATGATTTTGATGATTGGAATACCTATTAATGTGCTATATTTGTGATATTCTCCGCAACCACCATTTGTATTTTAAGGCGGAAAGGGAGCCCACGTGTACGCTTTCATAGTCATCTAGTCAAATGAATATTCCTATTGCATCATAATCACAATCGGTAACTGTCGCCATTTTCCGTTAGCAAATAGTTTCCGCGGAAATTGTAGAAGGTTCGGATTGAGCGATACTACACAATGATCGGCTGCTAATTTTTCCAAACAAACCGCCACAGATGCATTAAAGAACTCCTGTTCCATCAGCATCCACGGCCCTTGAATCCCTATAATATGTCTGGTTTCCTGTTATTTCACCTCTAACTAGTAAATTTATGCGAATCCACTCTTGGCACTTGCACACTGGCTTCATATGGTCGCATTTTTTTTTATGTTTTTTTTTGTATTTTCCTTTTTTCCCCTGTTTGATCGTGTTTACGGCATATCAATGGCGGATTGAAGCAGAAGAATTGAATGAATCGCCGCAGTTGGTCCCGGAAAGAGGACAACAGCGTCATGATATATTAAGTTACAACATTACATTCTCTCTGCAGACGAACGGATCTCCGAATCAATTCACACAATTCTGATTACAACTGCTTAGGGGAGGTATTGCATATGGCATCAGCGATGATGGCGCCCACAATGAAGTCGGAGAAAATATTTATCTTACAATGGAAAGGAAGGTCCAACAGAGGATCCAAAGAAAATTAAGTTTGTTTGTGTTGGTAAGTACAAAGTGTTTTGAAACCAAATAAAGCATATTTAAGTTATTGTTGTGTCGTTAAAATGAAAATACATATGTAATAGTCAATATAAAAAGATGACGAACTATCGGCGAGAATGTTCAGTGAAGGTATTACGATTGCCGATCTGAATTTTAGAGTTACATGTAGCAACTTATCGATTCTCTTGCTAAGGTCATCTAGTACTTTTGCAGTTTTGGACAATAGTCAATTTACGTTGAATACCTTTATATATAGAATATAACCCGTTAAACCCAAATTGTAATGTGGGGGTATCCAAATTATGATATTACCTAAATTGGTTACCTTTCGCTTTTTATTCTATTTTAAAATACAGAAGTATGATGACTGCTTTAAAAATAAAATATACAATCAGACAACAATAGGGACATCTAGATTTGAAATTCGCAAAAAAAAAAAAAAAATAAAAAAAAATAAACGAAAGACAACAGGAAACTCATATTAATAAATTAATAGTGAAATGTAAAAGGTTCTTAATCAGCAAATGAAAAGATGAAATATATGTATTACATGTATAATTAATATTTAAATGAATAGGTATCTAAATGAGCACAAAAAGATGAAAACTTGACGCAATAAGAAAAAAAAATCACAAACTGTTGTCCGTAATTATATTTTTTCTTGCACATTGAAGAATGAAGCGTTAAATGTTACTCTTGGCAGCTAACATTACGACTGAATTAAAAAAAGGTGTTGATGACATCTTCACCCAAGGTGATCTGCCGCATAAACTATCATAAATGTTAGGAAAATCAAAGCTCGGATACTATTATTATAACATACTATTGTTATGGCGAAATTTATTCACTATAAAAAGTGAGAACTTCAATGTACATTCATTTCGGTTCATTTCCCTCGGTGAAACATATTTAGTGACAGCTATATATTCGATAAAGTTATCCGGAAATATCTACGGTAACTTGGTGCATTGATTTCGATAAAGAAGAACCCGGGGTGTCGTTAAAGGTACACAAACATCCTTTGTAAAATGTCCTTCAATGAATTACGAGAGCTCCCGAACTGAAATCGTAAATACGCTGAAACATTTACCATAGCTACATATAAAACCCCGAGGGACCCGGGGTTGATTTGATTTGATCAGATCACCATTGTTAGTGTCGCAATAACCGACGTAAGTAATTATCAGGGACATCAGTACTGGATATATCCAGGATCAAAGTTCTGAGAATTTTTTTTAGCAAAAATGATGATACCATTATTGATTTGTATTGTTTTTCAAGTGGAGGTCTCCATTTTGTCTCCCTCCTCTCGGAAATTGGAAAATACTTAGACTTGTTTCATTAACCGTATCTAAATTGTAAATTCGTTTGAAATGACCCATGAACACATATTGATAATTGGATATATAGACTTACTGACAAATGGACAGACAAATGGACAAACAAACATACCGACAAATGAACTGACAGCATGCAAGCAAATGGACAAACAGAAATACTGACAAACAAACATACTGACAAATTAACAGATAGACATATTGACAAATGGACAGACAAGAAATACTAACAAATCGACAGATGGCTATAATGTCAAACGAACAGACAAACAGACAAATTGACAAAACAAACATTGAAAATAGACAAACAGAACTACTGACAAACAAACATACTGACAAATTAACAGATAGACATATTGACAAATGGACAGACAAGAAATACTAACAAATCGACAGATGGCTATAATGTCAAACGAACAGACAAACAGACAAATTGACAAAACAAACATTGAAAATAGACAAACAGAACTACTGACAAACAAACATACTGACAAATGGACAGACAGACATACTGACAAATCGACAGATGGCTATAATGTCAAACGAACAGACAAACAGACAAATTGACAAAACAAACATTGAAAAATAGACAGACATGCTGACAATGGACTGAAAGGTAAATGGACAAACAGACATACATACTGACAGATGGACAGACAGACATACTAATAAATGGACAGACATGCGCACTGATACACATACTGAAAATGGACAGACCGACCTATGCCATACACACATTTTATGAGACGTATATATCTAGATAATGTTGATGCCTAATATGTTACTTGGCAATCAAATTGGCAAGTCTGTACAATAATTATCAATGCGCGATGTTATAAAAGAATTAGTCTATTGATTCATATCGTATCTACTTTTCGATATTCTTGTACCAAGTCAATGAAGACCAAGATGGCCTCAATTGATTACTCCCGTAGTAAGATGTAAGATAGGCTCCAATATATCAGTCTTTAAATAGCGGGGCGCAGCCTTGGGGGAGTGTAAATATAGCAAAAGTCATGCTGATATCTAATCTAGAAAAAAATGATTATAAGATCCGAAATCGTTTCGATTCGCCTTAAAAAAGAGACATTACTTTTGGATAGGCCGTGTCTATGCCGTATCTGTGATAAAAAAATCTATGTGTAATTAAGTCATCAAAATCAATATAGGAAAGAAAGACCTATGTACCAGAGAACAACCGCTCTGTTCTTTCTCTACTAGCGTGTCTAGAGAAGGTGTTTTATCGGTATATACAGATCTACTGACTTCCAGTCAAATCAACAATGCTAAATCGAGTTCTTAACTTCGACTAAGGCGCGCGTATAACGGGAATGACAGGCGGATTACAGCGTTAAATGTCGAAATGAGAGATTCCAACTTGTAACGGCGTTAAAACAATGAACCTACTTACATCTACTCATAAATAACCCCATTGTCTTACGTATGTACATTGACACAACCGGTGTAAGCATTTATATGACTGACAACTCTAACGCTGAGCAACGAGAATAAAGATCTCGAGGCATATGGAACCACATGTGAAGCCGATAGCAGCTCAATCGTATTTCACACTCTATCGGAGTAACAGTATCAGAGAGGCCGCAGCGCAGAGCCTAGCGATACAGTCCGACTGTATCAAACTCTCGTCAACCACAGAGCAATCAATTCTCTGATTGTCCGTGTAAGGACATCGTAAATGGACATCATAATTGTCAAACCTGAGTAGGCAACGCAGAAAGAATCTTTAATTTGGCGTACAACTATATCTTATTGATCAGGCGACAATAGTGTTGGGAGCCAGGAAATCCGTACAGAAGCAAGGAAAGCCTAACAAATTGTCATATTAAACAATAACGCGAACACTGAAAAAATGAACAGATTTATATCGATCAGTGAAATGTTTGTAGAGGGTAGAAGGATCATTTAAAGCGTCACTGTGTCAGTGACTCGTCCAGATAACAACTCCGAGTTATCGACTCAACACTGAGGTGGTCTTGTAAAACATGATATGTGAATTCGGACTTAAAACAGTTACTACGTATTCATTGGAACTGGAACTAAGTGACTCTCAGGAAAATTTGTATCAAGTTAGATCAAGTAGCAAGAGGTGAGTGGCATGTTTTTTTTTAGAACTTTTTAATCCCCTAATCGTCAAACAGCTGGTACATCGGTGCTTTCTGGTCCAGCAAATGCTGATTGAGTGAACTGTTCTAGCGAAGCACAATTAAGGTGTCCTTGCCCACAGTCCACAAAATGTCTGTGCAATCTTGATGACATTTGTTGTTTATTTTCATGATATAAAAATGTTTTTTTTTAACCTGCGTGTGTGAAATTAAGAATATATCAATTGACCTTTGTAAATTTAACGATACAAATCAGGCAGCGAAAGGTCATCGACCTTATTCAATAATTTAACTAAGGTAGATTTGCGTGGTCTAGGTTTTTCATTGAAGTTAAGCTTCGGCTGCTTTTAACCAAACCATTGTATTGTCTATGTTGAAAAATAGTATCACATCAACTTATCAATTGAATAAGTTGGCGAAATAATTATTTCACAAACTCTAGATTTTGCTATATATATGTGCGGTATTTCTGGCTAGGCGATTGGGTGCCGTAGATCGTGAGTTCGAGGCCCGGTCAGGGCACGAGTCATAAAGTTGTCTTTCTTCGTCAATTTTGTTACTATGTTATACATGAATATATTTATATCCATGAACGTCCAAAGCGTGTTTAGTAGTAGCCATTCGGGATTTCTGATTATACAACAAACAGTTCAGGGTATCAACTTGAAACAAGACGTCTGTAAATTCGATGTGAAATATTAGGGTAAACAGAGAAGGATTTTATCTGATTTGTAGCAAATCGTTTTCGTGTGTTTGGAATTCCTTGAACACGAATTACCATAGTTGGTGGGTGTTACGTATGCCAAGTAACGCGCGAAGTCAATATGTAACGTGTTTCCTTAAGGAGAATCTCACAGTTAATGACTATAGCTATTTCAAAAGGATGTTACAGGCCTAATGCATAAGAGACGAGAGTGCGGTGAAAAACAGGATATTTGTAACTATGGAATCACAGGATTGTCGGTAAGATGTTTGTAACAGGAAATGTCTATTTATCGAGGTTTACCGTCGTCGCCATAACCAGTGTCATATAAGGATCGGAGAATAAAATGTTTAAAAACAAGAAGGAGAGGCCGGAAGGTATATAACACGACATATAAAATATAGATAGAAGAGGTCGGACGGTATATAACACGACATGTAAAATATAGATAGGAGAGGTCGGACGGTATATAACACGACATGTAAAATATAGATAGGAGAGGTCGGACGGTATATAACACGACATGTAAAATATAGATAGGAGAGGTCGGAAGGTATATAACACGACATGTAAAATATAGATAGAAGAGGTCGGACGGTATATAACACGACATGTAAAATATAGATAGAAGAGGCCGGACGGTATATAACACGACATGTAAAATATAGATAGGAGAGGCCGGACGGTATATAACACGACATGTAAAATATAGATAGAAGAGGCCGGACGGTATATAACACGACATGTAAAATATAGATAGAAGAGGTCGGACGGTATATAACACGACATGTAAAATATAGATAGGAGAGGTCGGACGGTATATAACACGAGATGTAAAATATAGATAGGAGAGGCCGAACGGTATATAACATGACATGTAAAATATAGATAGGAGAGGTCGGACGGTATATAACACGACGTTTAAAATATAGATAGGAGAGGCCGAACGGTATATAACATGACATGTAAAATATAGATAGGAGAGGTCGGACGGTATATAACACGAGATGTAAAATATAGATAGGAGAGGTCGGACGGTATATAACACGGCATGTAAAATATAGATAGGAGAGGTCGGACGGTATATAACACGACATGTAAAATATAGATAGGAGAGGTCGGACGGTATATAACACGACATGTAAAATATAGATAGGAGAGGCCGGACGATATATAACACGACATGTGAAATATAGATAGGGGAGGTCGGACGGTATATAACACGACATGTAAAATATAGATAGGAGAGGTCGGACGGTATATAACACGACATGTAAAATATAGATAGGAGAGGTCGGACGGTATATAACACGACATGTAAAATATAGATAGGAGAGGCCGGACGGTATATAACACGACATGTAAAATATAGATAGGAGAGGCCGGACGGTATATAACACGACATGTAAAATATAGATAGGAGAGGCCGGACGGTATATAACACGACATGTAAAATATAGATAGGGAGAGGCCGGACGGTATATAACACGACATGTATAATATAGATAGGAGAGGTCGGACGGTATATAACACGACATGTAAAATATAGATAGGAGAGGCCGGACGATATATAACACGACATGTAAAATATAGATAGGAGAGGTCGGACGGTATATAACACGACATGTAAAATATAGATAGGAGAGGCCGGACGGTATATAACACAACATGTAAAATATAGATAGGAGAGGCCGGACGATATATAACACGACATGTTAAATATAGATAGGAGAGGTCGGACGGTATATAACACGACATGTAAAATATAGATAGGAGAGGTCGGACGGTATATAACACGACGTTTAAAATATAGATAGGAGAGGTCGGACGGTATATAACACATGTAAAATATAGATAGGAGAGGCCGGACGATAAATAACACGACATGTAAAATATAGATAGGAGAGGCCGGACGATATATAACACGACATGTTAAATATAGATAGGAGAGGTCGGACGGTATATAACACGACATGTAAAATATAGATAGGAGAGGTCGGACTATATATAACACGACGTTTAAAATATAGATAGGAGAGGTCGGACGGTATATAACACGACGTGTAAAATATAGATAGGAGAGGCCGGACGATATATAACACGACATGTAAAATATAGATAGGAGAGGCCGGACGGTATATAACACGACATGTAAAATATAGATAGGAGAGGTCGGACGGTATATAACACGAGATGTAAAATATGGATAGGAGATGTCGGACGGTATATAACACGACATGTAAAATATAGATAGGAGAGGTCGGACGGTATATAACACGAGATGTAAAATAAAGATAGGAGAGGCCGGACGGTATATAACACGACATGTAAAATATAGATAGGAGAGGTCGGACGGTATATAACACGAGATGTAAAATATAGATAGGAGAGGTCGGACGGTATATAACACGACGTGTAAAATATAGATAGGAGATGTCGGACGGTATAACACGACATATGAAATATAGATAGAAGAGGTCAGACGGTATATAACACGACGTTTAAAATATAGATAGGAGAGGTCGGACGGTATATAACACGACATGTAAAATATAGATAGGAGAGATCGGACTGTATATAACACATGTAAAGTATAGATAGGAGAGGCCGGACTGTATATAACACATGTAAAGTATAGATAGGAGAGGCCGGACGGTATATAACACATGTAAAGTATAGATAGGAGAGGTCGGACGGTATATAACACATGTAAAATATAGATAGGAGATGTCGGACGGTATATAACACGACGTGTAAAATATAGATAGGAGAGGTCGGACGGTATATAACACGACATATGAAATATAGATAGGAGAGGTCAGACGGTATATAACACGACGTTTAAAATATAGATAGGAGAGGCCGGACGGTATATAACACGACATGTAAAATATAGATAGGAGAGATCGGACTGTATATAACACATGTAAAGTATAGATAGGAGAGGCCGGACGGTATATAACACATGTAAAGTATAGATAGGAGAGGTCGGACGGTATATAACACATGTAAAATATAGATAGGAGAGGTCGGACAGTATATAACACGACACATAAAATATAGATAGGGGAGGTCGGACGGTATATAACACATGTAAAATATAGATAGGAGAGGTCGGACGGTATATAACACATGTAAAATATAGATAGGAGAGGTCGGACGGTATATAACACATGTAAAGTATAGATAGGAGAGGCCGGACGGTATATAACACGACATGTAAAATATAGATAGGAGAGATCGGACGGTATATAACACGACATGTTAAATATAGATAGGAGAGGTCGGACGGTATATAACACATGTAAAATATAGATAGGAGAGGCCGGACGATATATAACACGACATGTTAAATATAGATAGGAGAGGTCGGACGGTATATAACACGACATGTAAAATATAGATAGGAGAGGCCGGACGGTATATAACACGACATGTGAAATATAGATAGGAGAGGCCGGACGGTATATAACACGAGATGTAAAATATAGATAGGAGAGGTCGGACGGTATATAACACGACATGTAAAATATAGATAGGAGAGGCCGGACGGTATATAACACATGTAAAATATAGATAGGAGAGGCCGGACGGTATATAACACGACATGTAAAATATAGATAGGAGAGGTCGGACGGTATATAACACGACATGTAAAATATAGATAGGAGAGGTCGGGCGGTATATAACACGACATGTAAAATATAGATAGGAGAGGCCGGACGGTATATAACTCGACATGTAAAATATAGATAGGAGAGGTCGGACTGTATATAACACGACATGTAAAATATAGATAGGAGAGGTCGGACGGTATATAACACGACATGTAAAATATAGATAGGAGAGGCCGGACGGTATATAACTCGACATGTAAAATATAGATAGGAGAGGTCGGACGGTATATAACACGACATGTAAAATATAGATAGGAGAGGTCGGACGGTATATAACACGACATGTAAAATATAGATAGGAGAGGTCGGACGGTATATAACACGAGATGTAAAATATAGATAGGAGAGGCCGGACGGTATATAACACGACATGTAAAATATAGATAGGAGAGGTCGGACGGTATATAACACGACGTGTAAAATATAGATAGGAGAGGTCAGACGGTATATAACACGACATGTAAAATATAGATAGGAGAGGTCGGACGGTATATAACACGACTTGTAAAATATAGATAGGAGAGGCCGGACGGTATATAACACGAGATGTAAAATATAGATAGGAGAGGCCGGACGGTATATAACACATGTAAAATATAGATAGGAGAGGCCGGACGGTATATAACACGACATGTAAAATATTGATAGGAGAGGTCGGACGGTATATAACACGACATGTAAAATATAGATAGGAGAGGTCGGACGGTATATAACACGACATGTAAAATATAGATAGGAGAGGTCGGACGTTATATAACACGACATGTAAAATATAGATAGGGGAGGCCGGACGGTATATAACACATGTAAAATATAGATAGGAGAGGTCGGACGGTATATAACACATGTAAAATATAGATTGGAGAGGCCGGACGGTATATAACACGACATGTAAAATATAGATAGGAGAGGTCGGACGGTATATAACACGACATGTAAAATATAGATAGGAGAGGTCGGACGGTATATAACACGACATGTAAAATATAGATAGGAGAGGCCGGACGGTATATAACACGAGATGTAAAATATAGATAGGAGAGGTCGGACGGTATATAACACGACATGTAAAATATAGATAGGAGAGGTCGGGCGGTATATAACACGACATGTAAAATATAGATAGGAGAGGCCGGACGGTATATAACTCGACATGTAAAATATAGATAGGAGAGGTCGGACGGTATATAACACGACATGTAAAATATAGATAGGAGAGGTCGGACGGTATATAACACGACATGTAAAATATAGATAGGAGAGGTCGGACGGTATATAACACGACATGTAAAATATAGATAGGAGAGGTCGGACGGTATATAACACGACATGTAAAATATAGATAGGAGAGGTCGGACGGTATATAACACGACATGTAAAATATAGATAGGAGAGGCCGGACGGTATATAACACGACATGTAAAATATAGATAGGAGAGGTCGGACGGTATATAACACGACATGTAAAATATAGATAGGAGAGGTCGGACGGTATATAACACGACATGTAAAATATAGATAGGAGAGGTCGGACGGTATATAACACGACATGTAAAATATAGATAGGAGAGGTCGGACGGTATATAACACGACATGTGAAATATAGATAGGAGAGGCCGGACGGTATATAACACGACATGTAAAATATAGATAGGAGAGGTCGGACGGTATATAACACGACATGTAAAATATAGATAGGAGAGGCCGGACGGTATATAACACGACATGTAAAATATAGATAGGAGAGGCCGGACGATATATAACACGACATGTAAAATATAGATAGGAGAGGCCGGACGGTATATAACACGACATGTAAAATATAGATAGGAGAGGCCGGACGGTATATAACACATGTAAAATATAGATAGGAGAGGTCGGACGGTATATAACACGACATGTAAAATATAGATAGGAGAGGCCGGACGGTATATAACACGACATGTAAAATATAGATAGGAGAGGGCGGACGGTATAACACGACATGTAAAATATAGATAGGAGAGGCCGGACGGTATATAACACGACATGTAAAATATAGATAGGAGAGGCCGGACGGTATATAACACGACATGTAAAATATAGATAGGAGAGGTCGGACGGTATATAACACGACATGTAAAATATAGATAGGAGAGGCCGGACGGTATATAACACGACATGTAAAATATAGATAGGAGAGGCCGGACGGTATATAACACGACATGTAAAATATAGATAGGAGAGGTCGGTCGGTATATAACACGACATGTAAAATATAGATAGGAGAGGTCGTACGGTATATAACACATGTAAAATATAGATAGGAGAGGCCGGAAGGTATATAACACATGTAAAATATAGATAGGAGAGGTCGGACGGTATATAACACGACATGTAAAATATAGATAGGAGAGGCCGGACGGTATATAACACATGTAAAATATAGATAGGAGAGGCCGGAAGGTACTATAACACATGTAAAATATAGATAGGAGAGGTCGGACGGTATATAACACGACATGTAAAATATAGATAGGAGAGGTCGGACGGTATATAACACGACATGTAAAGTATAGATAGGAGAGGCCGGACGGTATATAACACGACATGTAAAATATAGATAGGAGAGGTCGGACGGTATATAACACGACATGTAAAATATAGATAGGAGAGGTCGGACGGTATATAACACATGTAAAGTATAGATAGGAGAGGCCGGACGGTATATAACACGACATGTAAAATATAGATAGGAGAGGTCGGACGGTATATAACACGACATGTAAAATCTAGATAGGAGAGGTCGGACGGTATATAACACGACATGTAAAGTATAGATAGGAGAGGCCGGATAGGTTTGAGGGTACATTAGGAATTGACCCTGAATGCACACGTGGTCTTGCTCCTTGTTATTTCCTGTTTTTAATGAATATCGGCGGTAACTGCGAAGATTTTGTTAAAATGTGATATTTCACTATCTCAGATTTCGTCATTAATTGATTCCATAACCTGGTATTATGAGATTTTTCCTTAGATGAGAAAGTATGATAATTTTCTGAATAAAGAAATTACTTTTTAACAGCTACAATTATGATAGACTGTGAAGGATCTGTCCGCAAGTGGTTGTACTGTTTATTTTTGTTTGTTTACGTTTTCACTTCCTCTGGAGGTTTTATTTACAATTAATCATGCTATACCTTCTCTCTAGCTGTTAAATGAGATTGTATTCATAAGTGTAAAAGATGATATTTCAGTAAGAAATAACCTTGCTAAAAGTATGTTGATGCTATTTTGTTGGTTTAAAAAATGAAACAAATAACCGTGGTCTCAGCAATGACCCTTGACGTACCCCTATTTCGCACATTCAACTTTCCGTGACAATCTCGACACATCGTTATAACTTCTATTTACCAGCCGTGTCGCAATTGTCTTGTCGGATGTAATCACCGAGAATTCCTAACGCGCGACTTATAGAATGTATTAAGGAACCAAATGATTTAATGGACTCGTGCTCGTGTTTGGTGAGGATAGAAATAATTCCCTAAATAAAATATATAACCATCACTAGTGGGGCAGCCATACACTAAATATTAAGAGAGAGAAAAAAAGAAGAAAAGAAATTGCAGACTATATTTTATTAAATATTGGCACCAGATTTTGGTCAGCATGCATACATGTCACTACAGTTAATGAATAAGTAAAGTGGATTTTTTTTTTTTTTAAATCAACCTCTTTGTCCGTTAACTCAGTAAACACAGTATTTACGGGTTTACATCGGGAACCTTGGTATTATGAGAATATGATAAAACTGATTTTGTTTGTGGCAATCGTTAGGCAGTGACGTAGTTGGGTCATAATCTTGTGAAATTGATCATTTACTGCTTGGTGAAATGACCTGGTTTAACAGCTTAAAGTAGCTTAGTACAATTATAACGACATTTTAACGGTATTTTAATTATACAGTATAATTTGTATTATATTACATTGTACAAATCACGCCGTTAGTGAGCCAATTCACAGAAAATATCCAGTTTATGATGCCACAGAGTAGTTATAAAACATTTTGCATCTTTTGTGTGTGAATGCTGTAATGACGTCTTTATTAGAAAAAAAACCGCATACAAAATATCACGAATCACTTGAAAATGATTGGCTAAAATCATGTCACATGATTGCCAGTAAAAGGCCATATTTACTGGCAGTGCCAAAACGCAGATGGAAGCTGGTGATTGGGTGTTCAAAACTAGATTATGAATTACCTCCCCTTCGCAAAGTCCAACAATGTTTCATGTTTTGCACACAAAAGCAAACACTAACTTTGAAAATAATATTGTTTATGAATGTATTTAAATACATAGGTTACAGTTTTGATTGTGTGTTGTTTAAAATATATGATTAAATATCTGCAATAATTGTTTCATACAATAAAATCAAATAGTACAAATATCTAATACTGTCTAATAGTAAAATATCTAATACTGTCTAATAGTAAAATATCTAATTATGTCTAATAGTAAAATATCTAATAATGTCTAATAGTAAAATATCTAATAATGTCTAATAGTAAAATATCTAATACTGTCTAATAGTAAAATATCTAATTATGTCTAATAGTAAATATCTAATACTGTCTAATAGTAAAATATCTAATACTGTCTAATAGTAAAATATCTAATAATGTCTAATAGTAAAATATCTAATAATGTCTAATAGTAAAATATCTAATACTGTCTAATAGTAAAATATCTAATACTGTCTAATAGTACAAATATCTAATACTGTCTAATAGTAAAATATCTAATAATGTCTAATAGTAAAATATCTAATACTGTCTAATAGTAAAATATCTAATAATGTCTAATAGTAAAATATCTAATACTGTCTAATAGTACAAATATCTAATCATGTCTAATAGTACAAATATCTAATAATGTCTAATAGTAAAATATCTAATAATGTCTAATAGTAAAATATCTAATAATGTCTAATTGTACAAATATCTAATAATGTCTAATAGTAAAATATCTAATAATGTCTAATAGTAAAATATCTAATACTGTCTAATAGTAAAATATCTAATACTGTCTAATAGTAAAATATCTAATAATGTCTAATAGTAAAATATCTAATAATGTCTAATAGTAAAATATCTAATACTGTCTAATAGTAAAATATCTAATACTGTCTAATAGTACAAATATCTAATACTGTCTAATAGTAAAATATCTAATACTGTCTAATAGTAAAATATCTAATAATGTCTAATAGTAAAATATCTAATAATGTCTAATAGTAAAATATCTAATCATGTCTAATAGTAAAATATCTAATAATGTCTAATAGTAAAATATCTAATACTGTCTAATAGTAAAATATCTAATACTGTCTAATAGTAAAATATCTAATACTGTCTAATAGTAAAATATCTAATAATGTCTAATAGTAAAATATCTAATAATGTCTAATAGTAAAATATCTAATACTGTCTAATAGTAAAATATCTAATACTGTCTAATAGTACAAATATCTAATACTGTCTAATAGTAAAATATCTAATACTGTCTAATAGTAAAATATCTAATAATGTCTAATAGTACAAATATCTAATAATGTCTAATAGTAAAATATCTAATAATGTCTAATAGTAAAATATCTAATAATGTCTAATAGTAAAATATCTAATACTGTCTAATAGTAAAATATCTAATACTGTCTAATAGTAAAATATCTAATACTGTCTAATAGTAAAATATCTAATACTGTCTAATAGTAAAATATCTAATACTGTCTAATAGTAAAATATCTAATAATGTCTAATAGTAAAATATCTAATAATGTCTAATAGTAAAATATCTAATAATGTCTAATAGTAAAATATCTAATAATGTCTAATAGTAAAATATCTAATAATGTCTAATAGTAAAATATCTAATACTGTCTAATAGTAAAATATCTAATAATGTCTAATAGTAAAATATCTAATAATGTCTAATAGTAAAATATCTAATACTGTCTAATAGTAAAATATCTAATAATGTCTAATAGTAAAATATCTAATACTGTCTAATAGTAAAATATCTAATAATGTCTAATAGTACAAATATCTAATACTGTCTAATAGTAAAATATCTAATAATGTCTAATAGTAAAATATCTAATAATGTCTAATAGTACAAATATCTAATACTGTCTAATAGTAAAATATCTAATAATGTCTAATAGTAAAATATCTAATACTGTCTAATAGTAAAATATCTAATACTGTCTAATAGTAAAATATCTAATAATGTCTAATAGTAAAATATCTAATAATGTCTAATAGTAAAATATCTAATACTGTCTAATAGTAAAATATCTAATAATGTCTAATAGTACAAATATCTAATAATGTCTAATAGTAAAATATCTAATACTGTCTAATAGTAAAATATCTAATAATGTCTAATAGTAAATATCTAATAATGTCTAATAGTAAAATATCTAATACTGTCTAATAGTAAAATATCTAATACTGTCTAATAGTAAAATATCTAATACTGTCTAATAGTAAAATATCTAATACTGTCTAATAGTAAAATATCTAATAATGTCTAATAGTAAAATATCTAATAATGTCTAATAGTAAAATATCTAATAATGTCTAATAGTAAAATATCTAATAATGTCTAATAGTAAAATATCTAATAATGTCTAATAGTAAAATATCTAATAATGTCTAATAGTAAAATATCTAATCATGTCTAATAGTAAAATATCTAATACTGTCTAATAGTAAAATATCTAATACTGTCTAATAGTAAAATATCTAATACTGTCTAATAGTAAAATATCTAATACTGTCTAATAGTACAAATATCTAATACTGTCTAATAGTAAAATATCTAATACTGTCTAATAGTAAAATATCTAATAATGTCTAATAGTAAAATATCTAATACTGTCTAATAGTAAAATATCTAATAATGTCTAATAGTACAATATCTAATAATGTCTAATAGTAAAATATCTAATAATGTCTAATAGTACAAATATCTAATACTGTCTAATAGTAAAATATCTAATACTGTCTAATAGTACAATATCAATAATGTCTAATAGTAAAATATCTAATAATGTCTAATAGTAAAATATCTAATAATGTCTAATAGTAAAATATCTAATACTGTCTAATAGTAAAATATCTAATAATGTCTAATAGTAAAATATCTAATACTGTCTAATAGTAAAATATCTAATACTGTCTAATAGTAAAATATCTAATAATGTCTAATAGTACAAATATCTAATAATGTCTAATAGTACAAATATCTAATACTGTCTAATAGTAAAATATCTAATAATGTCTAATAGTAAAATATCTAATACTGTCTAATAGTAAAATATCTAATAATGTCTAATAGTACAAATATCTAATACTGTCTAATAGTAAAATATCTAATACTGTCTAATAGTAAAATATCTAATACTGTCTAATAGTAAAATATCTAATAATGTCTAATAGTAAAATATCTAATAATGTCTAATAGTAAAATATCTAATAATGTCTAATAGTAAAATATCTAATAATGTCTAATAGTACAAATATCTAATAATGTCTAATAGTACAAATATCTAATCATGTCTAATAGTAAAATATCTAATAATGTCTAATAGTAAAATATCTAATACTGTCTAATAGTAAAATATCTAATCATGTCTAATAGTACAAATATCTAATACTGTCTAATAGTAAAATATCTAATACTGTCTAATAGTAAAATATCTAATACTGTCTAATAGTAAAATATCTAATAATGTCTAATAGTACAATATCTAATAATGTCTAATAGTAAAATATCTAATAATGTCTAATAGTAAAATATCTAATAATGTCTAATAGTACAAATATCTAATAATGTCTAATAGTACAAATATCTAATAATGTCTAATAGTAAAATATCTAATACTGTCTAATAGTAAAATATCTAATACTGTCTAATAGTAAAATATCTAATCATGTCTAATAGTACAAATATCTAATACTGTCTAATAGTAAAATATCTAATACTGTCTAATAGTAAAATATCTAATACTGTCTAATAGTAAAATATCTAATAATGTCTAATAGTACAATATCTAATAATGTCTAATAGTAAAATATCTAATAATGTCTAATAGTAAAATATCTAATAATGTCTAATAGTACAAATATCTAATAATGTCTAATAGTACAAATATCTAATCATGTCTAATAGTAAAATATCTAATACTGTCTAATAGTAAAATATCTAATACTGTCTAATAGTAAAATATCTAATACTGTCTAATAGTAAAATATCTAATAATGTCTAATAGTACAAATATCTAATACTGTCTAATAGTAAAATATCTAATCATGTCTAATAGTACAAATATCTAATACTGTCTAATAGTAAAATATCTAATACTGTCTAATAGTAAAATATCTAATACTGTCTAATAGTACAATATCTAATAATGTCTAATAGTAAAATATCTAATAATGTCTAATAGTAAAATATCTAATAATGTCTAATAGTACAAATATCTAATACTGTCTAATAGTAAAATATCTAATACTGTCTAATAGTAAAATATCTAATAATGTCTAATAGTACAAATATCTAATAATGTCTAATAGTAAAATATCTAATAATGTCTAATAGTAAAATATCTAATACTGTCTAATAGTAAAATATCTAATACTGTCTAATAGTACAAATATCTAATACTGTCTAATAGTAAAATATCTAATACTGTCTAATAGTACAAATATCTAATCATGTCTAATAGTACAAATATCTAATAATGTCTAATAGTAAAATATCTAATAATGTCTAATAGTAAAATATCTAATAATGTCTAATAGTAAAATATCTAATAATGTCTAATAGTAAAATATCTAATACTGTCTAATAGTAAAATATCTAATAATGTCTAATAGTACAAATATCTAATACTGTCTAATAGTACACATATCTAATAATGTCTAATAGTGAAATATCTAATACTGTCTAATAGTACAAATATCTAATACTGTCTAATAGTAAAATATCTAATCATGTCTAATAGTAAAATATCTAATAATGTCTAATAGTAAAATATCTAATACTGTCTAATAGTAAAATATCTAATACTGTCTAATAGTAAAATATCAATAATGTCTAATAGTAAAATATCTAATAATGTCTAATAGTAAAATATCTAATACTGTCTAATAGTAAAATATCTAATAATGTCTAATAGTACAAATATCTAATACTGTCTAATAGTACAATATCTAATAATGTCTAATAGTGAAATATCTAATACTGTCTAATAGTAAAATATCTAATAATGTCTAATTGTACAAATATCTAATACTGTCTAATAGTACACATATCTAATACTGTCTAATAGTACACATATCTAATACTGTCTAATAGTAAAATATCTAATCATGTCTAATAGTAAAATATCTAATAATGTCTAATAGTAAAATATCTAATCATGTCTAATAGTAAAATATCTAATACTGTCTAATAGTAAAATATCTAATACTGTCTAATAGTAAAATATCTAATACTGTCTAATAGTAAAATATCTAATAATGTCTAATAGTAAAATATCTAATACTGTCTAATAGTAAAATATCTAATACTGTCTAATAGTAAAATATCTAATACTGTCTAATAGTAAAATATCTAATACTGTCTAATAGTAAAATATCTAATAATGTCTAATAGTAAAATATCTAATACTGTCTAATAGTAAAATATCTAATAATGTCTAATAGTAAAATATCTAATAATGTCTAATAGTAAAATATCTAATACTGTCTAATAGTAAAATATCTAATAATGTCTAATAGTAAAATATCTAATAATGTCTAATAGTAAAATATCTAATACTGTCTAATAGTAAAATATCTAATAATGTCTAATAGTAAAATATCTAATAATGTCTAATAGTAAAATATCTAATAATGTCTAATAGTAAAATATCTAATACTGTCTAATAGTACAAATATCTAATAATGTCTAATAGTAAAATATCTAATACTGTCTAATAGTAAAATATCTAATAATGTCTAATAGTAAAATATCTAATAATGTCTAATAGTAAAATATCTAATCATGTCTAATAGTAAAATATCTAATGATGTCTAATAGTAAAATATCTAATACTGTCTAATAGTAAAATATCTAATACTGTCTAATAGTAAAATATCTAATACTGTCTAATAGTAAAATATCTAATACTGTCTAATAGTAAAATATCTAATAATGTCTAATAGTAAAATATCTAATAATGTCTAATAGTAAAATATCTAATACTGTCTAATAGTACAAATATCTAATACTGTCTAATAGTACAAATATCTAATAATGTCTAATAGTAAAATATCTAATAATGTCTAATAGTAAAATATCTAATACTGTCTAATAGTAAAATATCTAATACTGTCTAATAGTAAAATATCTAATACTGTCTAATAGTAAAATATCTAATCATGTCTAATAGTAAAATATCTAATAATGTCTAATAGTAAAATATCTAATACTGTCTAATAGTAAAATATCTAATACTGTCTAATAGTAAAATATCTAATACTGTCTAATAGTAAAATATCTAATACTGTCTAATAGTACAAATATCTAATCATGTCTAATAGTACAAATATCTAATAATGTCTAATAGTAAAATATCTAATAATGTCTAATAGTACAAATATCTAATAATGTCTAATAGTAAAATATCTAATAATGTCTAATAGTAAAATATCTAATCATGTCTAATAGTAAAATATCTAATAATGTCTAATAGTAAAATATCTAATACTGTCTAATAGTACAAATATCTAATAATGTCTAATAGTAAAATATCTAATAATGTCTAATAGTAAAATATCTAATAATGTCTAATAGTAAAATATCTAATAATGTCTAATAGTAAAATATCTAATAATGTCTAATAGTACAAATATCTAATAATGTCTAATAGTAAAATATCTAATACTGTCTAATAGTAAAATATCTAATACTGTCTAATAGTACAAATATCTAATACTGTCTAATAGTAAAATATCTAATAATGTCTAATAGTACAATATCTAATAATGTCTAATAGTAAAATATCTAATACTGTCTAATAGTAAAATATCTAATAATGTCTAATAGTAAAATATCTAATAATGTCTAATAGTAAAATATCTAATAATGTCTAATAGTAAAATATCTAATAATGTCTAATAGTAAAATATCTAATACTGTCTAATAGTAAAATATCTAATAATGTCTAATAGTAAAATATCTAATCATGTCTAATAGTAAAATATCTAATACTGTCTAATAGTAAAATATCTAATACTGTCTAATAGTAAAATATCTAATAATGTCTAATAGTACAAATATCTAATGATGTCTAATAGTACAAATATCTAATCATGTCTAATAGTAAATATCTAATAATGTCTAATAGTAAAATATCTAATAATGTCTAATAGTACAAATATCTAATGATGTCTAATAGTACAAATATCTAATACTGTCTAATAGTAAAATATCTAATACTGTCTAATAGTAAAATATCTAATAATGTCTAATAGTACAAATATCTAATCATGTCTAATAGTACAAATATCTAATACTGTCTAATAGTAAAATATCTAATAATGTCTAATAGTAAAATATCTAATAATGTCTAATAGTAAAATATCTAATAATGTCTAATAGTAAAATATCTAATAATGTCTAATAGTACAAATATCTAATACTGTCTAATAGTAAAATATCTAATAATGTCTAATAGTAAAATATCTAATACTGTCTAATAGTACAAATATCTAATAATGTCTAATAGTAAAATATCTAATAATGTCTAATAGTAAAATATCTAATAATGTCTAATAGTAAAATATCTAATAATGTCTAATAGTAAAATATCTAATACTGTCTAATAGTAAAATATCTAATAATGTCTAATAGTAAAATATCTAATAATGTCTAATAGTAAAATATCTAATAATGTCTAATAGTAAAATATCTAATACTGTCTAATAGTAAAATATCTAATACTGTCTAATAGTAAAATATCTAATACTGTCTAATAGTAAAATATCTAATAATGTCTAATAGTAAAATATCTAATACTGTCTAATAGTAAAATATCTAATACTGTCTAATAGTAAAATATCTAATAATGTCTAATAGTAAAATATCTAATAATGTCTAATAGTAAAATATCTAATACTGTCTAATAGTAAAATATCTAATACTGTCTAATAGTACAAATATCTAATAATGTCTAATAGTAAAATATCTAATAATGTCTAATAGTAAAATATCTAATACTGTCTAATAGTAAAATATCTAATACTGTCTAATAGTACAAATATCTAATAATGTCTAATAGTAAAATATCTAATAATGTCTAATAGTAAAATATCTAATAATGTCTAATAGTAAAATATCTAATAATGTCTAATAGTAAAATATCTAATACTGTCTAATAGTAAAATATCTAATACTGTCTAATAGTACAAATATCTAATAATGTCTAATAGTAAAATATCTAATAATGTCTAATAGTAAAATATCTAATACTGTCTAATAGTAAAATATCTAATACTGTCTAATAGTAAAATATCTAATACTGTCTAATAGTAAAATATCTAATCATGTCTAATAGTAAAATATCTAATAATGTCTAATAGTAAAATATCTAATACTGTCTAATAGTACAAATATCTAATACTGTCTAATAGTAAAATATCTAATACTGTCTAATAGTAAAATATCTAATACTGTCTAATAGTACAAATATCTAATAATGTCTAATAGTACAAATATCTAATAATGTCTAATAGTAAAATATCTAATAATGTCTAATAGTACAAATATCTAATAATGTCTAATAGTAAAATATCTAATAATGTCTAATAGTAAAATATCTAATAATGTCTAATAGTAAAATATCTAATAATGTCTAATAGTAAAATATCTAATAATGTCTAATAGTAAAATATCTAATACTGTCTAATAGTAAAATATCTAATAATGTCTAATAGTAAAATATCTAATAATGTCTAATAGTAAAATATCTAATAATGTCTAATAGTAAAATATCTAATAATGTCTAATAGTAAAATATCTAATAATGTCTAATAGTAAAATATCTAATAATGTCTAATAGTAAAATATCTAATAATGTCTAATAGTAAAATATCTAATACTGTCTAATAGTAAAATATCTAATACTGTCTAATAGTAAAATATCTAATAATGTCTAATAGTACAATATCTAATAATGTCTAATAGTAAAATATCTAATACTGTCTAATAGTAAAATATCTAATAATGTCTAATAGTACAAATATCTAATAATGTCTAATAGTAAAATATCTAATAATGTCTAATAGTAAAATATCTAATAATGTCTAATAGTAAAATATCTAATACTGTCTAATAGTAAAATATCTAATACTGTCTAATAGTAAAATATCTAATCATGTCTAATAGTAAAATATCTAATACTGTCTAATAGTAAAATATCTAATACTGTCTAATAGTAAAATATCTAATCATGTCTAATAGTAAAATATCTAAGACTGTCTAATTGTACAAATATCTAATAATGTCTAATAGTAAAATATCTAATAATGTCTAATAGTAAAATATCTAATACTGTCTAATAGTAAAATATCTAATACTGTCTAATTGTACAAATATCTAATAATGTCTAATAGTAAAATATCTAATAATGTCTAATAGTAAAATATCTAATACTGTCTAATAGTAAAATATCTAATACTGTCTAATAGTAAAATATCTAATAATGTCTAATAGTAAAATATCTAATAATGTCTAATAGTAAAATATCTAATAATGTCTAATAGTACAAATATCTAATAATGTCTAATAGTAAAATATCTAATAATGTCTAATAGTAAAATATCTAATAATGTCTAATAGTAAAATATCTAATACTGTCTAAATATCTAATCATGTCTAATAGTAAAATATCTAATACTGTCTAATAGTAAAATATCTAATAATGTCTAATAGTAAAATATCTAATACTGTCTAATAGTAAAATATCTAATAATGTCTAATAGTAAAATATCTAATAATGTCTAATAGTAAAATATCTAATAATGTCTAATAGTAAAATATCTAATACTGTCTAATAGTAAAATATCTAATCATGTCTAATAGTAAAATATCTAATAATGTCTAATAGTACAAATATCTAATAATGTCTAATAGTAAAATATCTAATAATGTCTAATAGTAAAATATCTAATAATGTCTAATAGTAAAATATCTAATACTGTCTAATAGTAAAATATCTAATACTGTCTAATAGTAAAATATCTAATAATGTCTAATAGTAAAATATCTAATAATGTCTAATAGTAAAATATCTAATACTGTCTAATAGTAAAATATCTAATACTGTCTAATAGTAAATATATGTCTAATAGTAAATATCTAATAATGTCTAATAGTAAAATATCTAATAATGTCTAATAGTAAAATATCTAATAATGTCTAATAGTAAAATATCTAATAATGTCTAATAGTAAAATATCTAATACTGTCTAATAGTACAAATATCTAATGATGTCTAATAGTAAAATATCTAATACTGTCTAATAGTAAAATATCTAATACTGTCTAATAGTAAAATATCTAATAATGTCTAATAGTAAAATATCTAATACTGTCTAATAGTACAAATATCTAATACTGTCTAATAGTAAAATATCTAATTATGTCTAATAGTAAAATATCTAATAATGTCTAATAGTAAAATATCTAATAATGTCTAATAGTAAAATATCTAATAATGTCTAATAGTACAAATATCTAATACTGTCTAATAGTAAAATATCTAATAATGTCTAATAGTAAAATATCTAATAATGTCTAATAGTAAAATATCTAATAATGTCTAATAGTACAAATATCTAATACTGTCTAATAGTACAAATATCTAATAATGTCTAATAGTAAAATATCTAATAATGTCTAATAGTACAAATATCTAATAATGTCTAATAGTACAAATATCTAATATGTCTAATAGTAAAATATCTAATACTGTCTAATAGTACAATATCTAATACTGTCTAATAGTAAAATATCTAATACTGTCTAATAGTAAAATATCTAATACTGTCTAATAGTAAAATATCTAATAATGTCTAATAGTAAAATATCTAATACTGTCTAATAGTAAAATATCTAATACTGTCTAATAGTAAAATATCTAATAATGTCTAATAGTAAAATATCTAATAATGTCTAATAGTAAAATATCTAATACTGTCTAATAGTAAAATATCTAATAATGTCTAATAGTAAAATATCTAATACTGTCTAATAGTACAAATATCTAATACTGTCTAATAGTAAAATATCTAATACTGTCTAATAGTAAAATATCTAATACTGTCTAATAGTACAAATATCTAATACTGTCTAATAGTAAAATATCTAATAATGTCTAATAGTAAAATATCTAATACTGTCTAATAGTAAAATATCTAATAAGGTCTAATAGTAAAATATCTAATACTGTCTAATAGTAAAATATCTAATACTGTCTAATAGTAAAATATCTAATACTGTCTAATAGTAAAATATCTAATACTGTCTAATAGTAAAATATCTAATAATGTCTAATAGTAAAATATCTAATACTGTCTAATAGTAAAATATCTAATAATGTCTAATAGTAAAATATCTAATACTGTCTAATAGTAAAATATCTAATACTGTCTAATAGTACAAATATCTAATAATGTCTAATAGTAAAATATCTAATACTGTCTAATAGTAAAATATCTAATACTGTCTAATAGTAAAATATCTAATAATGTCTAATAGTAAAATATCTAATAATGTCTAATAGTAAAATATCTAATACTGTCTAATAGTAAAATATCTAATAATGTCTAATAGTAAAATATCTAATACTGTCTAATAGTAAAATATCTAATACTGTCTAATAGTAAAATATCTAATAATGTCTAATAGTAAAATATCTAATAATGTCTAATAGTAAAATATCTAATACTGTCTAATAGTAAAATATCTAATACTGTCTAATAGTAAAATATCTAATAATGTCTAATAGTAAAATATCTAATAATGTCTAATAGTAAAATATCTAATAATGTCTAATAGTAAAATATCTAATAATGTCTAATAGTAAAATATCTAATACTGTCTAATAGTAAAATATCTAATACTGTCTAATAGTAAAATATCTAATACTGTCTAATAGTACAAATATCTAATACTGTCTAATAGTAAAATATCTAATAATGTCTAATAGTAAAATATCTAATAATGTCTAATAGTAAAATATCTAATAATGTCTAATAGTAAAATATCTAATACTGTCTAATAGTAAAATATCTAATACTGTCTAATAGTAAAATATCTAATACTGTCTAATAGTAAAATATCTAATACTGTCTAATAGTAAAATATCTAATACTGTCTAATAGTAAAATATCTAATAATGTCTAATAGTAAAATATCTAATAATGTCTAATAGTAAAATATCTAATACTGTCTAATAGTAAAATATCTAATACTGTCTAATAGTAAAATATCTAATACTGTCTAATAGTAAAATATCTAATAATGTCTAATAGTAAAATATCTAATAATGTCTAATAGTAAAATATCTAATAATGTCTAATAGTAAAATATCTAATACTGTCTAATAGTAAAATATCTAATAATGTCTAATAGTAAAATATCTAATAATGTCTAATAGTAAAATATCTAATAATGTCTAATAGTAAAATATCTAATACTGTCTAATAGTAAAATATCTAATAATGTCTAATAGTAAAATATCTAATACTGTCTAATAGTAAAATATCTAATACTGTCTAATAGTAAAATATCTAATAATGTCTAATAGTAAAATATCTAATACTGTCTAATAGTAAAATATCTAATAATGTCTAATAGTAAAATATCTAATACTGTCTAATAGTAAAATATCTAATAATGTCTAATAGTAAAATATCTAATACTGTCTAATAGTAAAATATCTAATAATGTCTAATAGTAAAATATCTAATAATGTCTAATAGTAAAATATCTAATACTGTCTAATAGTACAAATATCTAATACTGTCTAATAGTAAAATATCTAATAATGTCTAATAGTAAAATATCTAATACTGTCTAATAGTACAAATATCTAATCATGTCTAATAGTACAAATATCTAATAATGTCTAATAGTAAAATATCTAATCATGTCTCTAATAGTAAAATATCTAATAATGTCTAATAGTAAAATATCTAATAATGTCTAATAGTAAAATATCTAATACTGTCTAATAGTAAAATATCTAATAATGTCTAATAGTAAAATATCTAAGACTGTCTAATAGTAAAATATCTAATACTGTCTAATAGTACAAATATCTAATACTGTCTAATAGTAAAATATCTAATAATGTCTAATAGTACAAATATCTAATAATGTCTAATAGTAAAATATCTAATACTGTCTAATAGTAAAATATCTAATAATGTCTAATAGTACAAATATCTAATAATGTCTAATAGTAAAATATCTTATAATGTCTAATAGTAAAATATCTAATAATGTCTAATAGTAAAATATCTAATAATGTCTAATAGTAAAATATCTAATAATGTCTAATAGTAAAATATCTAATACTGTCTAATAGTAAAATATCTAATTATGTCTAATAGTAAAATATCTAATAATGTCTAATAGTACAAATATCTAATAATGTCTAATAGTAAAATATCTAATACTGTCTAATAGTAAAATATCTAATAATGTCTAATAGTAAAATATCTAATACTGTCTAATAGTAAAATATCTAATACTGTCTAATAGTACAAATATCTAATACTGTCTAATAGTACACATATCTAATACTGTCTAATAGTAAAATATCTAATACTGCTAATAGTAAAATATCTAATACTGTCTAATAGTAAAATATCTAATACTGCTAATAGTAAAATATCTAATCATGTCTAATAGTAAAATATCTAATAATGTCTAATAGTAAAATATCTAATCATGTCTAATAGTAAAATATCTAATACTGTCTAAAAGTAAAATATCTAATAATGTCTAATAGTAAAATATCTAATACTGTCTAATAGTAAAATATCTAATAATGTCTAATAGTAAAATATCTAATACTGTCTAATAGTAAAATATCTAATACTGTCTAATAGTAAAATATCTAATAATGTCTAATAGTAAAATATCTAATACTGTCTAATAGTACAAATATCTAATACTGTCTAATAGTAAAATATCTAATACTGTCTAATAGTAAAATATCTAATACTGTCTAATAGTACAAATATCTAATCATGTCTAATAGTACAAATATCTAATAATGTCTAATAGTAAAATATCTAATCATGTCTCTAATAGTAAAATATCTAATAATGTCTAATAGTAAAATATCTAATAATGTCTAATAGTAAAATATCTAATACTGTCTAATAGTAAAATATCTAATAATGTCTAATAGTAAAATATCTAATACTGTCTAATAGTAAAATATCTAATACTGTCTAATAGTACAAATATCTAATACTGTCTAATAGTAAAATATCTAATACTGTCTAATAGTACAAATATCTAATAATGTCTAATAGTAAAATATCTAATAATGTCTAATAGTAAAATATCTAATAATGTCTAATAGTACAAATATCTAATACTGTCTAATAGTACAAATATCTAATCATGTCTAATAGTAAAATATCTAATACTGTCTAATAGTAAAATATCTAATACTGTCTAATAGTAAAATATCTAATCATGTCTAATAGTAAAATATCTAAGACTGTCTAATAGTAAAATATCTAATAATGTCTAATAGTACAAATATCTAATACTGTCTAATAGTACAAATATCTAATCATGTCTAATAGTAAAATATCTAATACTGTCTAATAGTAAAATATCTAATACTGTCTAATAGTAAAATATCTAATCATTTCTAATAGTAAAATATCTAATTATCTCTTATAGTACAAATACGTAATAAGCTCAATTAGATCAAATATCTAATTATCTCTTATAGTACAAATACGTAATAAGCTCAATTAGATCAAATATCTAATAATCTCTTTTATCATATGACTACCGTTATATACGGTGTCATAAACCCATCACATAAATTTTCTTTATGACACTAGTGTAATAACACCTTTCGCTACGCTGATTGGCTGGTTCCGTGAGAACTGTATTCATACGCGTGGGAACGACCTACTTCTTTTTACTACGACTCGTAAAAATGGCGACTAGTGCTTGTAAACTTTGAAAAAAAATCAACTGAACGACAAATTGGTCTATTAACATAACATATTGTACAATCAAAGATAAAATCCAAGATGTAAACATCCTAAGTTTTTTAATTATATTTATACTATAAGATGTTAAATTAGGCCTGGCAAACATCTATTTTATGACCCCTAGTAACATATTTCAACTCCGATAGAAAATTGCGGTTGCGTTGTCCGATGAGACATATCTAGTCTAGATTCTTTTCAAATAAACAAATAATAACATTATTTAATAAAATCCTCATGAAAAACGGCAATGTAGTTTGTAACAACTTGCCTTCAACGGTTACTCAGAATAACATGCTGACACTGTCGTCGACAAACACGTGTAATGTCAAAACAAACAACACTGCCAACAAATCGGCATCCAAAGTCGCTTTTCACGGCAGTCTGAACACAATGTTCAGTGGGAATATTCACGATGGAACATTTCACATCTCCATCAACTCCCGCGAGGACGAGGATAAACACAAAGCAGTGAAAAGGCGCCGTACAATGGTTCTGTACGACAGCGACAGCGAATAGACATTTGTACAACGAAGCCTCCATTATCGCGCCAAGTGACGTCACGGCTTCGTCACATCAAAAACAGTCGCTCATGAACTTTCAAACTAAAATATTTTCCTCATTGTTTCAAACACCAAGGACAATTTATCTATTATAGATTAAATGAAAAAATGCTGAAATTTTGTTTTGAGACGTGTATTTAATAAAATGAATCCTTTTCAAGAGTCAGTTGTGTTAGAACTATTTCTTCTCTCGTCGGTATAATTGACCTACTTCGAAGGTTCGGGTGATTTGGTTGAGATGTGACGATTCAAGGCAAAAGAGAAAATCAGTTTTTGATGGGGAACGATGAAAGAAAACGTCATATGATAAAAAGAATCTGTCATTCGTTTCCCTTCATATTAGATTGATGATACTCGTTTAGAATTTTTTATTTTTGCTCGCCAGAGGCTCGCAAAAATAAAAAATTCTAAACTCGTATCATAAATCTAATATGAAGGGAAACGAATGACAGATCCTCTATATACATGTAGTTCAAATATCTAATAATCTATTTTGGCACATAAAAAAAAAGTATATATTTTTAATGGTAATAATGTTGTTAAAGGATGGAAAAAATTAAATATTATGCAAGTAATATAAAACTCATCGATTAAAACAACATGATTCAATACTGTGTTAGAAGGATAGATTAATTCTTGTTGACAGCTAAATTGTACACAGAATTAACTCCTGTCGACGCATTTTGAGGGGCTTTAAAATATCTAACCGTCATTATACAGCCTGTACAGAATCATTTATATACTCTGTACCGTATCATTTATACAGTCTGTACTGTATCATTTATACAGTCTGTACCGTATCATTTATACAGTCTGTACCGTATCATTTATACAGTCTGTACCGTATCATTTATACAGTCTGTACCGTATCATTTATACAGTCTGTACCGTATCATTTATACAGTCTGTACCGTATCATTTATACAGTCTGTACCGTAACATTTATACAGTCTGTACCGTATCATTTATACAGTCTGTACCGTATCATTTATACAGTCTGTACCGTATCATTTATACAGTCTGTACCGTATCATTTATAGTCTGTACCGTATCATTTATACAGTCTGTACCGTATCATTTATAGTCTGTACTGTATCATTTATACAGTCTGTACAGTATCATTTATACAGTCTGTACCGTATCATTTATACAGTCTGTACCGTATCATTATACAGTCCTGTACCGTAATCATTTATACAGTCTGTACCGTAATCATTTATACAGTCTGTACCGTATCATTTATACAGTCTGTACCGTATCATTTATACAGTCTGTACCGTATCATTTATACAGTCTGTACCGTATCATTTATACAGTCTGTACTGTATCATTTATACAGTCTGTACCGTATCATTTATACAGTCTGTACCGTATCATTTATACAGTCTGTACCGTATCATTTATACAGTCTGTACCGTATCATTTATACAGTCTGTACCGTATCATTTATACAGTCTGTACCGTATCATTTATACAGTCTGTACCGTATCATTTATACAGTCTGTACCGTATCATTTATACAGTCTGTACCGTATCATTTATACAGTCTGTACCGTATCATTTATACAGTCTGTACCGTATCATTTATACAGTCTGTACCGTATCATTTATACAGTCTGTACCGTATCATTTATACAGTCTGTACCGTATCATTTATACAGTCTGTACCGTATCATTTATACAGTCTGTACCGTATCATTTATACAGTCTGTACCGTATCATTTATACAGTCTGTACCGTATCATTTATACGGTCTGTACCGTATCATTTATACAGTCTGTACCGTATCATTTATACAGTCTGTACCGTATCATTTATACAGTCTGTACCGTATCATTTATACAGTCTGTACCGTATCATTTATACAGTCTGTACCGTATCATTTATACAGTCTGTACCGTATCATTTATACAGTCTGTACTGTATCATTTATACAGTCTGTACCGTAACATTTATACAGTCTGTACCGTATCATTTATACAGTCTGTACCGTATCATTTATACAGTCTGTACCGTATCATTTATACAGTCTGTACCGTATCATTTATACGCTCTGTACCGTATCATTTATACAGTCTGTACCGTATCATTTATACAGTCTGTACCGTATCATTTATACAGTCTGTACCGTATCATTTATACAGTCTGTACCGTATCATTTATACAGTCTGTACCGTATCATTTATACAGTCTGTACCGTATCATTTATACAGTCTGTACCGTATCATTTATACAGTCTGTACCGTATCATTTATACAGTCTGTACCGTATCATTTATACAGTCTGTACCGTATCATTTATACAGTCTGTACCGTATCATTTATACAGTCTGTACCGTATCATTTATACAGTCTGTACCGTATCATTTATACAGTCTGTACCGTATCATTTATACAGTCTGTACCGTAACATTTATACAGTCTGTACCGTATCATTTATACAGTCTGTACCGTATCATTTATACAGTCTGTACCGTATCATTTATACAGTCTGTACCGTATCATTTATACAGTCTGTACCGTATCATTTATACAGTCTGTACCGTATCATTTATACAGTCTGTACCGTATCATTTATACAGTCTGTACCGTATCATTTATACAGTCTGTACCGTATCATTATACAGTCTGTACCGTATCATTTATACAGTCTGTACCGTATCATTTATACAGTCTGTACCGTATCATTTATACAGTCTGTACCGTATCATTTATACAGTCTGTACCGTATCATTTATACAGTCTGTACCGTATCATTTATACAGTCTGTACCGTATCATTTATACAGTCTGTACCGTATCATTTATACAGTCTGTACCGTATCATTTATACAGTCTGTACCGTATCATTTATACAGTCTGTACCGTATCATTTATACAGTCTGTACCGTATCATTTATACAGTCTGTACCGTATCATTTATACAGTCTGTACCGTATCATTTATACAGTCTGTACCGTATCATTTATACAGTCTGTACCGTATCATTTATACAGTCTGTACCGTATCATTTATACAGTCTGTACCGTATCATTTATACAGTCTGTACCGTATCATTTATACAGTCTGTACCAGATACACGTGGTGTATCTTTTGATGTTGATCGATAATCGTGTTTTCAAACAAATCAAATAGTTACGTCGGTAAAAATCGAACAAAATGTTTTGGAATTCCATTGAAAAAAACTCCCAATATTGATATGAATATTAACAGGCCACCGTGCAATGCTATAGGTATATAAAACAATCAATTAAAAGACTTTCAGGGCAGTAGAGGACGTTCGAACCTGAATGGCATGAGACTTTTAGTCCCAGTTTGAATATTCCTGGAAGTTTGTTGTGTTTGGGTCTAGTTCAGGCAATGTGTTGTTTTGGGTCCGGGGGGCCGCGGTGGCCGAGAGGTTAAGGTGTCCCCGACACTTTATCACTAGCCCTCCACCACTGGGTTGCGAGTTCGAAACCTACGTGGGGCAGTTTCCAGGTACTATTAAACAAAATAAACCAAGTTTAGGGTCCGGTGGAGGGTTATGTGTTGTTTTGGGACTCATTCAGTTCAGTGTGATGTGTTGTTTCGAGGTCCACTTCAGAGTAATTTGATGTTTTGGGGTCCATCTAAGAGTGCTGTGTTATTTTAAGGTCAAGTTCAAGGCATTTTGATGTTCGGATTGCTTTGCTTTTTGTGTTAATTTACCTTTCGGATTGTGATTTTCTTAATTTGAAACGCAATTTAGCGTTAGAAAGCTAATATTAATCTTCATTACAACATCCGAATGTTTTGCTAGCTAGACGAAATTATTGTTTTTATGGACACAAACCATCAACAGAAAACCAACCGCCATTAGTAAATGACATCTCTGAATGTAGTAGGACCTCATAGCCATTTAGTGTCTATTGTACTTGTTAAACACTATTTTTCTTCGGTTTTCGATAAATAATTTATCATTGTTTGTTGTCTGGAATAGCAGATCTACAGTGAAGTTACACTTGCCAAAGCGAGTCTAGTTTCCTGAACACTATGCCATTAAAGGAACCCCGACATTACTCTCATTTTAATGGACACTGTAGTAATGGACCTTTTCGAACTCACAGTCTAGAATACAATATTTATATATCATACATTTTCTAAAAACATACAAATATGTTTATTTTGTTTTTAATTCATGTGCAAGAGTTAATGTAGCAACAACAAATAAACAGTTTTATTTCTGGTTTTTCCGTGTGCTTGCTAACCTATTTTTTACTTTTTTGGTCAGCCGAGCGATACTCGGTGACCTTTTCCTATCCAGCTTCGTTCGTCGTCGTCCGCCGTCCGTCGTTAGTTAACATTTTCATATTTTCGAAAATTTTTGCAGAAACTTCCTTGCCTAAAGGTCTACTAAAATTGTATGGTCCATACCCTCAGGGACCCGAAGGACGGGCCAAAAGGGGTTGAATTACCTGATATTTCAAAAATCTTCTTCTCAAGACAAAGATATGACAGAATCAAATGCTCTTAATGGAGGGAAGGTTCATAACGTGCTTAATCAAAATTGTAAATTTCATGGCTCACGGTTTTCATGTTTCGTCGTGAGGAAGCGCTAAACTTAAATATAGTTTAAGTTACATTTTTATGAAAATGAGTCAAAATTGGTTATCATTATTGAGGAAGGGCGAAAATTAACAGTTATTTATATAGGGACTGTTTATAATTTCATGGTATACACATCAAAGATAGTTACATGTTAACGACTGAGGTGACCTTTAAGGCCTATGGGCCTCTTGTTACCTTGTACAGTAATCGGTAACGTATATACAGAATCGAAATGTAGCATACAGTAGGTTTCCCCCTTTTGGGACTCGTTAGTGAGTCTAGGGGCCAAAATGTGAACCCTATTTGTGATAATTTTTATTGCCAAATATGTATCATCACAAAACTCCCTTTGTAACTGTTTTAACGTAAACATAAATGTACCCATTTCCTGCGGGTATCAAAAATGTTCTGTTTAGTAAAATACTTAAGATGGCGGAACTGGTTTAGCGTTAAATTTATAAATAAACATTTCCTGTTGATATCAGAAAGATGCCCAGTTAAATGCTAAAGATGGCGGAAGTGCGCCCGTCCGCCCCAACATTGTCGTTATACCAGCGATGCAATATGACAGTCGTTATTGGCGAAAATGAGTATTCCCCGCGGAGTGTAAGGAAGCCATGAAGACTAATGTTTTATGTGCATCGATATCAGGCGAAAAACCAGACCAATTCATTCCTATATATGACAGTAAATGACAAATTTAGACGGAGTAGGTTCAAAATTTCAATGAACCAACTAATTCGGAAGATACATTTCCTACCGAAATACAATTGTTTGAGTTTAAGAAAGATAAATGTCAAATTTATATAATATACGGTATAGAAGATACAATCGATCTGTGTGGCAATACAATTAGTTATTGTCATCGTTCAGGATTAAGGAAAACAACTCTTTAAAATCCATATACAAAATGTATTTATTCATATTATGGTGCAATATAGCAGAAAATTTTTAAAATGTGTTTGTGTAAGGAAGCATAAGTTACTAAGTGATTAATATTACTTAGCTTGAATCACCATTTGATTTCCGAAGAGATAGTGCATATACATGTAAATATTTGATGGTTAACGCTTGAATACCAAATTTGGATCCAGAGCATAGCAAAATCATGACTTATCACGATTGCAAAGCATTTGTAAATGGCTACTGGTATAAGCTTCTATACTATTTCTTCTTGTTGGGGACTAATAAGTCTTTAACTGGCGAGGAGGAGTTGGACCCATGTATTCGTTCGATCCTTTTATTTACTGTGTGGAAGAAATTGGTGTTACGGTCAACTGCGATACTCTAAATTCAAATTACAGCTACTTAGGAACCGGGATCATCGACCCATCCTTGATAGCACATGTAGAGGATTCATCGCTTCTAGATAGTGATCCATTAAAAGATTTGAGAGATACATAAACATTTATTAGCCAATCTCAGATGCCACGGCAATGTCGTTTTGCAATTTATACTGTTCTTGCTAAATCCAAAATCATTAGAAAAACAAAGAATCAGCCAACACCAACCAAAATACTTCAATGCTTTCGGAATTCTAAATGATACCATAGACCACTGAACTCTTTAAATGCAATTTGATGTGTGGAGACCGCTAAAGCGGAGTTATTTTCCCACGACCCCCATGTGTAGAGTATCTACCATTTCCTCTGCCTTCAATATTAAATACCTAGTTTGGCGTTACCGCTCTATAAGAATGCAGGTATAGGGTATATTGAAGCGCTCAACTCTATCATTTTCACATTTAGCGCAAATGAAGGTTCTAAAAGCAGAAATTTCATCGATATTAACGATATTCGAGATTTTATTTGTAGCCCTTGTTCAAAACAAGACGACATTATTGTCATATCAGAAGTACTAAATAATACATCTTAACAGTTATAATATAATATGTGTTATCCAACTACATGGGGGTCACCTTCGGCAGTAGTCTGTAGGGAGAACGATATACTATGTATTTGTCATTTACCCAGTAGTTAATCCTACATCAGCCACCCTGCATATTTTGGTAACAGTTACGACATTTTGTGAGTCATACATCTATACAGTAGCACCTCTGGTATATTCAATGCAAAACCATGAAACTAATTTTATTTTTTTTTGCTCTGTGATAAAATGATGACATAACATGTATTACAAATATCTTAATACATCTTTAAGGGTCTGATGACACTAACTCCTTAAAAAAAAAAACAATCAATAGATAAAAACATGAAGAAAAAAAAAATTTAAAAAAAAGTGCTGGATGGTCAGTTGGCGCATCGGTAACGCACCCGACTTCTCACCTAGGTAGCCAGGGCTTGTTTCCTCGATTGGGCATGAAAAGGTATGACGGTCACCTACAGTCAAACTGGGTTTTCTCTATAAACTCCCGTTTCTAACAGTAAGATTCCACGCTTGCTCTCATCAAGTCCAACAAGATTTTGTTTGTTTGTTATTGTTTAACGTCCTATTAACAACCAGGGTCATTTAAGAACGTGTCAGGTTTTGGAGGTGGAGGAAAGCTGGAGTACCCAGAGAAAAACCACCAACCTACAAATGTACGGCCAGTACCTGGCAACCTACGGTCAGTACCTGGCAACTGCCCCACGCAGGTTTCAAACTTGAAAACCAGAAGTGGAGGGCTAGTGATAAAGTGTCGCAACACCTTAACCACTCGGCCACCGCGGCCCTAGTCCACCAAGAACGATTCATTTAAGCTGATATAACTTTATCCAAATCTACGCTTGTGTACACACTGATATGGCACGTGGTACCATTCGTAACAGTATGTTATTGTTTTTGTTTACACACCGAGGTGTGTTACCACTTTCAAAGCCTCCGATTGGTCATTTGTGACATCCAAGAATTCTGATTGGCTATCCTCTGACCTTTACCACGGACTTCGTTTCCTTCTCTCACTTGTTCTATTTGTCGTCAGCCATTCACAAGATCAACATGGACACATTTTTTGGATTTGCCGGGGGTCAACATTTGTTGACAGGAGTGTCCTCATGGAAAAGTCGATTGATCTTGGGTTTAAGTCCCACGGAATAGAATTTGATGATGGTAAAATGGACAACGTAAGAAAGCGGTGTATTTAATTGATCATGGCGAACCAAAACTGACACCCCCGTCTCCCCCATGATTTTTGTATGCAGTGGATCTCGATAGCCATAAATGAAATGACGGAATCATGAAAGCAAATAACAAATGTTCGTCAAAATGCTTAAATAGCTGTCCCTGATCGCAGTCATTTGAATGAAACGGCCGTGACTTCTAATGTAGGCATACGCCTCGAGCATCCCTTTCCCTGAATCAGTGGAAGCTAGGTCGGTGTCATTCGGTACGAATATTGTACCACCACAAAAAAAAAAAAACCCCAAAAAACCCCCAAAACAAACAAACAAAAATACAAAAAAACAAACAAATAAACGTTTTTTTAACCTTCAATTTACCATTATTACGAATCATATTCTAAACACATTTTTTGGAAGACTTGTCTCGTGTCTGTAAACCGATTACAGATTTCTTTGATATGCTTTCTAGCTCGGTTTCCGAAATATTTGTTGATATTCACGGTGTCTTGAGCGGATAAATCTCAGAATTAATATTCAACATCACCATAAACAATACTAGCATACCTACGAAATCCAGGAAAGGACCGATAATTAGATCTGACGTTATAAGTCTAAAAATCAGCTGTGACGTCCGACTTCACAGTGTCGTCTTTGCATATTTGAACGAAGTCATTTAAACAAATATTCTTTTACTAAAGCACACGGTGATCGTCAAACTAATATTTCATTTTGTAAAAATTAAATAATTTACAAATACAGTAAAAATAGAATTAGTTGTGCACCAAAAATAAATAATAATCTTTCCTTCATCATGCACTATATTTTGTCGCGTAATGATTCGCTTCACAGAATTTAGTTGCGACGTCGGGAAAATTTGAACTCGACAAATTTACAATTGTAAGTAAAGAGATATGGGTTAAAATATTCCTTGACGAATGACGGTTGTTTGTAATGTTTATCTAACTCTCGTTAGTTAATCTTATAACTAACTCGTGCTCGCAGATGTTGGTAGATAGATGAAGTTTATCTTTTACGTCTAGGAACTGACCGTAGGTGGTTGTGTGGACTGGCCTTCTAACAAGGACATGTGAACGCCATAATAGGATTTATAAATAAGTGGCACATCGTCTACAGAACAAAGACGTCTTTGCTTTTAGCATAGACATATAATTATACGCTTCTAACTTCAAATAAGTTTTAGAGAAGGTTTTACAGCCGTCCATTTTAGCGCTCAAGGAGATGATCCATGTAGTTGTCTGCTGAAAACTTTTATAAAAAAAGTATATTTTCGATATCATTACAGTGAAAGAAGAACGTAATTGATCAATTGAAATAATATGTTCATTTTCGTATAGTATAGAGATGTCTCCGGAGTCGTTTTAAGCTGTTAAAATCAAGATCCGTTGCTATTTTACTTGGCTGCTCTGATTTTCGACACTGCGTTTATCCTGTTAATTGCCGTTCCAAAGGGATACACTGTAGAGGGTATTGAGTTTCAAACTGAAATTAGTAATGTCAATTACACGATTTTAGTGAAACGTGGTTAGGGAAGGGATCGTGAGGTCGAATCGCGTGAGGGCGTCGTGTGGTCGAATCACGTGAGGGCGTCGTGTCGTCGAATCACGTGAGGGCGTCGTGTCGTCGAATCACGTGAGGAAGTCGTGTGGTCGAATCGCTTAAGAGAGTCGAACGGTCGAATCGTGGTGATCGTAAGGATCGTGACAAAATTGTGCAATTTTGCCAAATTATCTCGATTCGATTATAAATTTTCAGTGAACGTGAAAGAACGTGGTAATCGTAGATGAATATGCTAGAACTTAACAGACCTTACCAATACCTCACATACCTCGATACACTGGCGAAGGACCATGTAAAGACGATTTCCTCACGTTTCCCTACGGTTCCACCACGTTTCGTTTTGGTTTCTCTGGGCTAAATTAGAAGTAGCGATCCTGCTCAAATCGTGGCCATGAATCGTAGGATAGCTAAAGACTCGATCACAAGCGGACGCAATTTTTCCCTTTTTAATCACGTGTCCTCCGCAAAAAGTGAGATTCGTAGAGGCAGTAGGGACAGAAAAAACACTCAATTCGTAAGGTCGAGGTTAGAACGACGTACAAGTGTCGTATGTCGTACGCCTGAGTTTTTGCACGTGCATTCTTGGTAAAGGTAGTGAGGAGGATGTGCGGTAGTCTTTCGACACACGTTTGGAAGACACACAAATGACTTAGGATGGAAAAGGAATGTTCGGTAGAAGGGCGATGCCCTTGTGTTATTCTTTCATTTGTCTCATGATTACTTTCAACGCTCGTGTGGACGCAATGGCCAAGCGTTTTGTACGTGCGGCGATAACACGTCACTCTTGCGTCCTTTACGTGTCTTATAAATAGTAGAGTAAGCTGAACATGTCCAACATCAATTTAATGTGCAGTTTACAAGAAAACCGCGCAAGGCCCGTGAGTTCCCTTGGGAACATAAGCCGTGTAATTGACGTTCTGATGAACGTGAGAAGTTGAAACAGAACGTTACAAAACGTGGTAGCATATCGTGGTGATCGTAAGAGCACTAGAGTGAACTTGATCAAAATCGTGAGAGATCTTGAAAAGAATTGTGTTGGATTCGCAACAAAACACTATATATGGTAACAAACCGTATTGAGAGGGCACAAAAGTGTGGAAAAGGAATTCCTCAATAAATCGTGAAAATCCCTGATTTGTTTTAAGTCGAAGACGTGGTCAAGTGTAAATCCAGCATAAATGGTAGAACATAATCTATGAGCATCTAATTAAAAAAAAAATAAAAATAAAAAAAAAAAAACAACAACCAAAAACAGGCTATACTCTAGGTACAAGTGATACATTTTAAATCTTGATTGAAATAAGTATTTCTATAGGCTAAAAACTCAACCTGAAACATAATCGCTTTTGTCACGTCGATTTCGATTAACTAGACGAACTGCGTAGTAATTTCTTCAGGGTAAAGAGTCCTTTCCTGAAATTTGAAAATCTCGAATCATATACATGTAAATGTGGATTAAGCTGAACTGCAGTTGTGTACTTCATACTTTATTTCAGGGTCTTGTCTCCATATAGAAGTTAATCGTTATGTAACAGCTCGGCTGTAACCATGTTCTATTTGGTGTTCCGATAATTACCTATTGGGTCAGTAATTCTTTCGTATCGATTCTTGTTTGACATTTACAACCAGAACTGCAAATTGCATGTGAACAAATTCTAGATGTGTGTTAATTGTAAATTACAAGAAGATGTTGCCATACGTGTTTTTCATGGCGATGTGGGAACCAGTATATTTATGAGGATTTTTGTTTTCACTTGCTGCATAGACTTTTCATCAATAAAGCAATGATCTTTTTATTTACATTGCAATGCATTTCCAATGAGTATGCATCCGCTGATTTCCTTCCTCGGTGTTCATTTTCGTAATGTAAATAAAATTCAGACCATCATTATATACTATAAACGTTGAAATTTACGCGAGGGGGAAATTTACGCTAATTACGCGGACTCCTTTTGTTCGCGAAAATCGCCCCCACGCGTATTATTATTTTGATATCAATTTGCGTAATCTTGAACTACAAGCAAAGGTGGATCGATCGCGAAAATTACCCCCACGCGTTTAGTTAACATATTGAAATCGCGAAATTAACCCCCGCGAAAATAATCACGTTTAGAGTACAAGGTTATGAAGATCTGACGGTCGCCGGTAGTATCTGGGCGAAACCCTTCCTCAAGTTTATATTTTAGAGTGAACGCATAGACAAATTCTATGGCATTCATGTGAAAGTCAGTCTTTATTGCAAATGTATTTTTTATCCAAATATACTGATACATTATTGATAGACATGTAAGTATATACAGAAATATCAATGACAACACTTGGTTATACTTGAATGTCTGGTATTTCAGCAAATCGAAAGAGATAGACTTATATATGTAGTTGATACAGATGAACTTATCCATGGGTTTGATGGTCAGAACACATTGCTATTGTTTTCGTTCAAGAAATTTTGTGCTTCGAAAAACAACACGTTATCTGTACTTTTAGTGTAACAAACATTTCAATATTGTAAAACATTTAACTATTGAACATCTGATATCATTTCAATCAAGAAATTCTCTTCATGAAAATTGATAACTTTCTGCTATAAAATATGAAGTCTGTTCTTCATGATTGATGTCAACATATTGGAAATGGCGTATTTAGATAACAATACCATTTTTATGAAAGAGAAATTGGAACAGGCTGATTGTCACCCAGTGTTTATTAATCCATAAAAATGAAACAGTAAATAATCGATAACATATTGAGGAGTTACATCGACGTCTTTGAATATAGAGAGCTGTAAATATCTGAACCGACAAATAAAAGTTGACTGATATTATCTGTTTCATTGAAGCATACGACATGTTTTGAACCCAAATTGTGTTAAAGGGTAAAATCCGCTTATAACTTCATGTAATAACCGAAATCTGACGATAATTAATTTTGTAGACGGATTATCAGAAAATACTTCAGACATAGTGACCTAAGGGAAGCAACTCCAATATTTAAGTACAGTAAATAATTAATTAAGTATTGATTTTCGTTCAAGATTTTTATGAAGTGATATTTTTGAATTAATTGATGAAGTATGCTTGTTTTGAATCAAAACGTTAACCTATTAGAGAACAATACATACCCTAACAATAGATAACTGAAAAACTCACCTTCAGGAGATTGATATGTTTTAGACTCTTATCGAAATTACAAAAAATGTCACGTGACATAGCAAGTTAATATTCATGTTTTAATACCGAAACAGTCGTGATGTATACTTATGAGGTCACACTTACAAAAATTAAAATCATAATACTCGTCCTCCTTTTAAAATCCGAAGCTGATTCATTCGAATTGAGCAGATGCTATTTACCTAATCTCGTTCACCAGCAACAACTCCAGTACTAAGGATAAGATAAAAACTGATTATCAAACTCTTCCGTGCTGTCATGGTAATCGTTACGTTTTTCATACTTATGTAAATAAATTGCTTGAATAATGATCTTGGATATTACCAGACACGGCGCGCCAAACTAATAAAACTAATAAAGAGACATCAATCAAAATTATCCGGACTGGCAATAACAGCCTTCATACCCCTGATTTTACCAGAGGACATATGTTTATAATGGGTTGGCGGGGTAAAATGTTTATAATTTGTCAAAATACGGTTAATGAGCAGACATAATCAATAATAAAGACATGATGTAAAATCAGATATCTTTTTATTATAAACAAAAACACTGTTTCGCGGGCATTTGATTTCGTGGATAAAAAAAAAATCACATGAGATTTCAACTTCATGAATATTGATAAAAATGATTCACGTAAATGTTATCCAACGTGATTCCCCATTCGCAAAAATTCTCGATTTTTCAATACATAATACAATGATATTTATTGATATTATTGGGAACAGTAGACTAATGAATTAGATTCGCCAATTTGTTAAATATATGACATAGTTTTTTTTTAACAAGAGGCGATTTCAAAAACATCTGTTTCATTTCCAAACGGAGCCTTAGTGACCGTTCAAGTTAATCCTTAATTTGCCATACATTAATTTAATTTACTATATATAATCTCTTTGGAAGTGCTTGTTTTAATGATGGACTCTTTTCTCTTAGAAATTATTACATTTTACACCGCTGTATCAGCCAATCAAATGCGACGTTACAAACACAGCGAAGTCATTTTTTTTTTTACATCATGGGCTGATAACCTAAAATTTCAAGTCAGTGAAATTGCTTGTTACAACCAAGATTAAATTATTCTCGTGTAACTCCAGGTCCCAAATTCTCTTTAAAGGCGCTAAAGGTAAATAATTGCTTTCAGAAACTTGTTGATTATTCGTCTTGTGGACAGTCAAACAATTAATTGTAAACACTTTGTCTAATCAATTTTACATATTCCAACAATCATTTTCGCTCACGAAACAAAATTAAATATCGTTATCGGTGTATCCACCAACTGAAAACTGTATTGTATTTTCGAAATTATCTCTGCCTGGCAATGTCTTGCCCATTGTAATTATCGCCAGGAGAATAGAAGTCAACAATTAATTTTAATCATGCATGTAAAATGTACACGATACCGTGCGCTAAACATCTCCAGCAATATACTTCCAACGTATGTATTCACTTGGGAATTCGACGAAGACGCCACGGCAACATCTATCCAGATTAGTTTGCTATTATCATTTTACCTAGAGATTTCCGTCTATATTTAGCCCTACTTCTTGCAAGTATTGCTTCATCAAGCCATTCCAAATGAGCATGCATACACATGAAGGTGGTGAAATGTTAGCGCCATTTTGCTTTTCGTCAAGTCGTAAAAAACCTTAGCTTAAAGATACACAAATCATGGTTTCTTCTTGCAACACATAAATAATCGTTGTGTAGGTGTAAGCTCTTGGTAACTAATGTTTCTGTTATGCTTGTAAAACGGTATAAAAAAAAAAAAAAAAAAAAACTTGAGTAGGACTACAGTAGTAAGACTAAAGTAAGATAAACGAAGATGATAACAAGAGAAATGGTCTGGTTACTAAATAACAAAAAAATATCACAGAAAACACGTAATTACAGGAACCCATCGTCACCATGACAACATAATTCACATAATACAAGAAACCTATATTTACCGTAACGTTATAGCAGAATTCAAGAAGATACAGGAACCGATTGATAACATTACAACAGAAGTCAAGAAATAACAATAACCAATAGTCACCATAGCACCAAAGGTCGCGAAATAATATGAAGCGAAAGACACCATTACAACAAAAATCACGAATTGGCAAGAACCCATAGTAGCCATGAAAACAGAGATCATGAAACCAATTGTCACCGCGACAATAAATTAAAAGCAGGAAATTATGAGAACAATTACAAAGAAAGCAGGAAAACACAACCTCGGGTACACGATATAGTTAGCTAAAACAATATGGTTAATTCATCGGCAGAAACGAAAAAAAGTGTCAAAACGAATGACAACTTCAACATCAAATACTCTAAAAGCACTAAAACAACACGTACTCCAAAAACACCAAACCTATACTAACTCTAGAAATACCAAAACACCATGTAATCTAGAAACATCAAAACAACATGTACTCGAGACGCACCAAAACATCATGTTCTCCAAAAATAACAAAACACGAAAACAACATATGCTCCATAAACACTAATGGAAGACGTACTCGCGATACACCAAAATATCATGTTCTCGAAAAACTCCAAAACAACACGTAATTTAGAAACATCACCACATCATGTTCTCCAAAAATACCAAAACTACATGTTCTCAAAAAACACCATGTACTCCAGAATCGTCATACAACATGTGCCCAAGAGACGCAAAAACAACATATACTCTTGAAGCACATAAACATCATGTACTGAAGAGACGCCAAAATATCATGTACTGAGGAGACGCCAAAACACCACGTACTCCAGAATCATCAAAACAACATGTACTCCATATTCGCCACCAAAACAATATGGATTTCCGAATCACAAAAACAACACGTACGTAAAAAGACATCGAAACAACATTTATTCGAAAGACGTCAAAACAACAAACACTTAAGTGGCACAAAAACAAACATGCACTCCATAAACACCAACACAGCACGTACTCTAGAATCATCAAACCAAAATTGCTGCAGAATCACCCAAACATCATGTACTCCATCAACAACAATACATCACATACTCCAGTAACACCAAAACACCATATACTTAAGAAGCACGTACTCTCGATTACTCCAGATACACCAAAAGAGTATACACAGACAGGACAAGCATGTAAAACTGTTTTGAATTGTAGCTCGTGCTGTTATTCGTTGTCATTTTGCTCCGATGTGGCAATAAAACTACAGTGTAGTCAGTGGTACCTGGTTCTAACGTGATCTTTATGCGTTTTGCAGGGTTTGTACTTGCTACCGGCTCGCGCGTTACGGCGTCAGTGTAAAATTGCTTAATAATGGACTTTTCATTATTCTTCCAAAAGATCTTTTCCGTGTTTCAGGAAACTATAAACATTCAAAGCATGCTCCATCATAAATGTCTCATTAAATATGGTCACATTATGCTGCCCAATATTAATTAATTATTTTTTAAGCTTATAAATATTACACATTAATTCCGCCTTGAACTTTATGTTCCATCAGCTGACGTGGCGCTTTATGTGTTTCACATCAAGGATATTCGCAGACCACTTCGTGGCGTGCCATAATTGCGCGCGCACAATCGGGATACAGTCTCGTCGTTGGGTCGCCATGACACTTGTTATGTCCAATAAAACGGCACGAAAGAACTCAAGGTCTCTTCTTATTTATATACAAATTATCAAAACAACCCACACATATCTAGTTTGCTGGCTAGTCTGTCGTGTAAAAATAGACATCATTTAATGATGTAAGCAGCTTCAACTGACAGACGGAAATCCTACAGAAAATTTACATCTTCCATTAAAAAAATGTCCATTTTTTGGAAAGATACCTGTAATTGTAGAAAAACACTTACCGAAGAAAAAAAGTGTCCTACACTTGATATTGAATATATAAATTATCTTCGATTATCTTTTCTTCTTTCATTAGCTATAGGTAGGTGATACGAAATATAATCAATCTTAATTGGGTCTATCAATACTGATGCCTTTTAAGGCATATCTTCCTAAAACCCATCTTATTGGGGCTACAAACAATCCATTATCCTACTTTTTATCGGGAAATCGGCAGACACTGGATGTAGTCTCTTTCAATACGTGTACCTTATACCGTTTATTTTTATGAGTCGATCAATTGACACGATTTGTTGCCTACCTTTGCTTATGAACACCAGAGCTAGGTCGATATCATTAGCTACGTGTGACTGGTTAGAGTCCAATATGATTATACAGACCTCGATTCCAAAGCAATTAGTTCGGCGACATTTCCGTTTTTGTAGCCTCGGATATGTCTGGTGCAAATTTAGTATTGTTTGCCCGAAGTATAAAAATGGTCCGCACGTTCCTTAATACAAGAGTGTGTCATTTCATGCCAGTTAGTTTATTTGAATTTTTAATTTCGTTAGGATTGGATACGCATCCTTAGTCAAGCGGTGTTGTCCTTGACATTTGTTTTTCAATTCAAATTTCTCTCCTTGATGTCTATAACGTCTATGTGAAAAAGAATTCCTTTAAAATTCACTGTTGGAAAGTTCCGTTTGAGCCTAGGTAATGTTGATTCACAATACCCAGATTTAGAAGACAGCAATGGGTCAAGAGGAACAACATCATTATTTGTAGCCTGTATCGGCTAAATGAAACGAGTTAAATTTAACTGAGAGAAATGGCCATCTATATTGATTACAAAACTTCACGTGTTTTAAGTGCAACCGAGATTTAGAAAGCGACAAGCTCTTCACACCATGTAGCTCGTGAAAGACAAGCCAATTATCTGATTGGATAAAATCGACCACTTTGTCAGGGCAATTCTATTACTGAACACCTACAGCCGAGACAGAGATTCTGCGAAGCGCGGGAATATTTAATTCTTGTTACAGTAGACAGGTTAAATGCTATCCATTAACAACAATGCTGCGTGCCGGGGAAGGCGAGGAGACTAACCTGGTGTTTGCTATGGGGTAAACGGAAGAAGCGACTAATATATAAATTCTCTGTAGAATTTGGGATATATCTAAAATAGATACGCTGTGGCTATCTATGGTTTGGAAATATCTCTCTCTCTCTCTCCTTTCAAACAACACTTTTTCAATTACTTCGCGTTTAGCTTTAATAATGAGCGTCCATCAAAACAGGGAAGTGTGAGGCTTCAAATTTCTCTCTCTGACGAAAACAACGTCTATAAAATTGGTGCTATTAAAGTGGCGGTATAACTGGTACGCCCATTTGACCATTTGGGTGACTGGTCGTTGTCATTCTCTTTGTCAAGGTTTCGACGTTTCAGTTAGATAACACTTTAAAACGGTCCATGGATACCGTCTCCAAAACGTTGCTAGGAGTTTCCATCGACGATAAACACACAGACAGACGATAATTACTCAGTCGGTTATTTTCATTACATAATGATGTAGGTGAGAAGTGTACGATTACTGCGATGATATTTCCCAGTAACATGAGTTTGGTGTTCGGAGTTTGGACGGAAAGATGAAACCACAAAGGAATTGCAAATGGAGTGTATTTTGTTGCTGAAAAGCACTAATGGCGTTTGGTATTGGAAGAGCGTCACTGACGAGAAAAACAAGAAATAATATAATGAAATGTTTAGTACGTTGGATTAATTTCTTTCAAATGGAATATCTGGCAGATTTAATACTTTTCACTTTGAATACATCAATGTTTCTCATCAACGACTGAAATATTGCAATAGAAAGGGAAAAAAATATAGAAAGTTGTCTGAAATAAAGTGCATTGTTTATGATAAGTTATCGTCTGTAACGTATCTTCGACTTTAAATTGAACTGAAGTCATAAAACTTAATTTCACGCAAGGAAACCCATTATTTAGTTTCATAAGCAAGGCCATATATCTATATCGTTCAGCTGTCGTGAAAGAGAAAGTTAAAATTATATGAGCATTTCGTCAGTCTGGATAAAGATGGTACGGTTTGGTACAACGTTGAAAAGTGAGATAGTTTAAAATAACAATATTTTGTTCAAGGGATGGTGACAATTGTTTAACAACTTTTGATTTTGTGAATCCACGCCCCGTTGTATACATATATAGGTATGATCTTTATTTTTGACAACAATACCGAAGCACGTTATGCAAACTTATATTTAGGTCCCTTGTTGACTTAACGAAGGTACAACAACAGTATCCGTAGGAAACCCGTATGTACGAGAAGATGACCCGTATATCGATAACTTTCCTAGGAGAAAGTGTTGGATGTAACCCCATCTTCCATTGACATGCTGGAACATAGTGTCGTAATTGTCGATTATAATTCTGATTTTCCCTTTTTGTGGTTTTACAAAGAATACTAGTGCAAAGTTTGAACAAAGGTTTGGTTTAGGCACCTGCCGAGCAAGCGATGAAGCATTGTTTATTATATTCATGTGACGTTTTAATCACATTTTCCAATTCGTAAGTTCACCTCGTGGTGAAAGGTCTGTGTAATGTAGATTTGAATGTAAATATGTCCCTGCATTTGTCATTGTTCCCTTTGATATAATATTCTACTGTGCCTGCTGTTACGTTGACAGGTTTCAAATATTTAAACAATTGAAGAATTTTAAATTGAAATAGGAATGGCAAATATGTAAAGGCTTACAAGCCCTATAACTGCTTATTAGGTTTTACGATTAAATAATATTGAATCCGGTTATTAGGTGACATTTTAAGATAATAATGCCGGAAATGGATATTTGAAATCCATATTTGGAGCACAGATATAGCCTATCCGCACATTAAAATAATAGTCATATTACGCAAAACATCCCGAACAGAATCTTCCGATGCGAAATTGTTCGCCAAAATTTGGTCAGATTCAAGGTTGACTAATAATACGGAGTTCAAAATAAACACAGAATTCGTATTCTAATGAATGAATGAATGAATGAATAAATAGGGGTGGTAACATTTTAGAGCGATTTCATTTCAAAATATTGTATTGAGAAAACAATATATATTCCCTAAATTTAAGATGTCGAATTCTGTTATTTTAGCGGGATCTGAAATATAAACGAGGTTAGGTGTTTATAAACAAAGAGTTTGGATGAAATCAGTTTGAAGGCACATCACACCAGCAGTAAAGACCTATCAATATAATCCTATACATACTTGTCTTCCTGATCGAAATCTATGTTCTCTCCAAACAGAAATCATATCAAATTATCAGGCGTATGCCTACATTAAACTTATATCCAATAGATTTAATAAAAATCATATCAGAAATAATTAGGAATGGAAACATACATGTTAAAGCGAAAGTTTATAAATATCTGTATATCTATACGTGGTTATATGTTTACAACTTAGATGACGTGTCAGTGATTGGTATCTATGCAGAGGAGGGCAGTAAGTGCTAAACGATTCCGGAGTCTCTGATTTCAATGTCTATCACTGATGACGGAGTTAGCTGGTACAATTGTTCAGTTCTCTGACATTTTTTGCGCATCTGGATTTTTCTGTCCAAGATTAGACAAAAAATCATATCACAATAAAATGCGTGTAGATAAAACCAATTTTCTAACGAATCATGATTTGATTTGATTTGTATTTGAAGAGAACATATATTTTAAGGAAGAAGTCAAATATTTATAGTATACCATTGATAAGGTCTTTATTGCCGGTGTGGTGGGCATTCAAACTGATTTCGTCTAGACACTTTGTTTATAAACAAGAAAACTCGTTTATATTTCAGATCCCGCTAAAATAGCAGAAACTGACACCTTAAAATCGGGGAATAAAATAGTATAGGATTAAACGGCATTTCGTCTGCAAACCGAATTTTTTATGGTTTTTATTTCTCAAACTAATTTCTGTTTTTCATTAATCATTCTAAAATCTATTTAAACTTCGGCAGTTTGTGTGTCGCATATCATCCGCTTCGTTCGCCGACTGAGATCATGAATATTATGTGTCCCATCCAGTCGGCTTGGAATATCCCTATGATTATTACCACTTTTTGTTAAACGAAAATCAAACAAGACTCCATTGTTCAGCATATTTGCAGTATTCTATTGTTGGTAAGCATAGAATTTCTACGAAAGAACAGAAGCCTTTATTTCCTTACATCTTGGACGTAAAAATGTACCTGGTGACCCATTGCATGATCGTAAGAGGCGACTAAATTTTGGGTCTTATTTATTCTCTCTTTCTAATGTCTTCTTTTGACCGTTAGTTGAGCATTTGTCTCCGTGAGGAAAGCTTTGGGTTCTTTCCCCTTGCCGAAATTACCATAGCTATATTTGTCTATAAAAGTGGTGGTTGTTCTCCTGGCAACAGGTTTGTCTATGACCGAGTGGGGTGTACATGCCCTTCAGGGCCCAGTTGTTCAAAAGGTGATCAGGCTAATCACAGTTTAACAACAATTATGACAAAATTATTTCTGATAAAACTAACTTGACAAACTTTTATGAAACTATAACACTCGTCAGTTTCTTCTTACCTGCTTATTTCAAGGAATACACACATTCGGGTTTTGAAGAAACGGAGAAATGAGATTCTCGTTAATCAAGTGATTACGCTTATCACCTTTTGAACAACTGGGCCCTGGATGTCTTCGGCAGTATGCTTCAGTGAGGTATCAGTATACAGTCTACATCAGACTCGTGGTATCAAAAGAGGACAAGCACAAACATATCACAGTCTCCCAAAACACACGCACGTGTATACACTTCACGCATGCATCTCGCACACTCGGGAAGCCTTCATAAATTACTATAGGTGTTGGTACAGAGTCCGATAAAGCCAAAGCAAACACGGAAACCTTTGTTAAAATTTTAAAAATGGAAAAAGGCCCATAATATACTATATATATATATTTATATACACAATTTTTGTATCTATAACACAGTAAGTATATTGACGCGATGGAAACCCAAATATTCCGATGACTTAATTATTCAAATATGTATAAAGATAACAATCAACACGAATGCATTGACATAGATATGTATTTCAGGCATTCGGGATTCACATATTATTGTGTCATATACAACAGATATTTGTATTTGTTTGGAACAGACAGGAAATCAAAGTGATAGTTAATTAGAAGAAAACCCATCTCAAACTAATTTATTCTGGTGTATGAAGCGTAGCATGTTAAGACTTAATCTCTAAAACATGTTTACGTTTCCACACGCCGCAACCAACCACAAAGATCTTTTTGTTAATAAAGCTTCCTTAAATGATCGAAATCGATCAAAATAATTGATTACTAAGTTTCCTACAAGGAATTATATATATAGGATATTGAATGAGTTCTCGGAGAGGAAAAATTCAAACTGCGGGGCTAGGTTGATAAAATCACAAATGAAACGAAAAGAAAATTGGATACTTTTTATCACACAACTCAGCAAATTGTTTTCGTAATAATATTCGGCCAAGATCATACAGCATGAAAGTGTTAAGGAAATATCATTTGTAGTTCCATGTGTAACCAACTCTTTAAAATGTCTAGTTTGGTGACTTATACATCGTCAAAGATTACAGTAAGGTTGTCCTCTAACACTCATACATACAATATAGATATCTACCCATTGTTTGTGTTATCATTAGGTCTGAAACATTCTAGACAACAGCATCTTTTAGTTGAAAACGCCTTCAAAATTGCGACATCTAAATAATTATGCTATAGTTTTGGACAGTAAAAGTTTTGAAAATAAATTGTCATTTTTTATTTTTTATTTTTTTTTTTATTTTTTTTTTATTTTTATGTTTCCATCTGCCCTACATTGCTAATATATAACTTTACCAAATAAAATAGGAAGTTATATCATAATTCTCTCATAATTATTGTATAAAAGAACAAGTGAAAAGTCTATTACATATCCTTTTATTGCAGAATTCATCCAATTACAAAATGGCTAACCTGGAAAAAGTTTGAGTTTGAGGACCAAACTTTTTTTTTTGATTTAGTGTTATATACATCCCTTAACGTTTGTTTTTAATCATAATTGCAAAAATAAATTCAAGTATTTTAATGATATACACCAAAACATTAACACTGACGTCAACAAAACAAATGGTTGTTGGTCGCTTTTAATTATGAATACTTCAATAATTTGGATGTTGCGAAACGCCATCCCACTAAGAATATATTGTGTTCAAATGAAATGATATTACGTTCGCATACATTTTTTATTTCACTTCATCTCTTTTTAACTTATGTTATAAAATCTAAACATCTTGCATTGCATGAAGTCTAGAGTCTACTAGACAAATACGGTTTCTTGTTTTTTATTGTGAAAGCAATATACTACACTATTTTGATACAGCTATCTGGGGTAATTTCTTTTTTTACTTCAGTTAACTCATTTGCATGCAGACACTCAGGAACGAAGACATGACAATAACAGCCTTGATATTTCCGTACCTGTCAGCTTGTTCTGAACAAAGATATCAGACAGACGGGCAAAGTATACGTTCTCTACTGCCGCTGTACCATCTTCATGTCGGAAACCAAGCACAGTGTCGAACTCTTCCACGCCCTTCATATATGTAGTTATGTACAATACAATAACAGCGTGCTCTAAACTTTATCCCAAACTGGTAATAAATACACTCTGTTTAGGATCTTACACTAGAATCACATACAATGTCTCTTAGACGGAACCATGAAAACAAAATCGTGTTCCGATGTCAAACTCCTAGTGATCATTGTAATTTGCAGCAATTCATGAAGTTATGTTGTATAGAAGATACATATCCTCATGGTGGAATATATTGATTGCAATATTTGTATTTGAAAAAAAAAACGCTTCCGAGAATCACATACATTTTTGCGAGCCTTGCCGAGCACTTTTCAAAGTTCGAGACTAGTTAAACAAAATTATATTTGAAATCAAAACAAATTTCAGATATGTTATTCATTTAATTGATTTCATTTGTTTTGCCATGAATCTGTAAAATTTGTTCTTTGACCACCACACGCTTTGAATTTCTCAGCCGCATGCTTATTTGTAAGGACAAAGCATATTTGTGAAGTCTTGTTGTAAAGTTAGAACTTAAAAATATCAATTAAAATCTGTGTTGGATTACCTTAAAACACTGGGTTAAATGAAATATTCAAGGTCATCGGCGTTTAAATGTGTTACTAAATGCCAACGATGTTTCTCTGGATAAGCCATAGACGATGACATTCCCCATAAGTGACGAATTTACATTTGTATAAACAAACGACAGTCCTGAAAGCTTCTATGACGCTTTAAATTGAAACCTTCGCAAATATGTCACACATCACGTGCTCCAATAAACACTTGTCTTATCCTGGGTCAGTATCATTGGCACACCATACAATAAAACCATGTTTTATGGATCAATTGATCTTCCAATTTGGTAAAAATGGAACAAAACTTATAGGGTTGATGTCATAGATGTGAGTCCCTTGGCGACTCATGATACGATACGACCATCAGGTGAGAATGAAATCAGATTAGTCCGCCACAGATTGGTGCCTGGGAGGACGGTTTGATAACAAACTGATGAATCGGATATCAGCGATAATATCACGGAAATCGTCAAGGGAGTTAAATCTGTATTAAACGTTCGTGATTTAAATTAAACATGACACAGTAATGACAGCCTGCGAGAATTGGGCGCCATAGGAATTATTTGTCTGTAGTTTAACTACAAAATATTATGAAAATGCATAATTCACGGGATAGGATATCCCTTAGCAAGAAGACAGCATACGTTTTAATTAGAACAGCTTTTGTGAAGGTCTCGCGCGTTATGCGTCAGACCCGAACTTAAAGTTTTGTTTGACAACAATATCGGTTTGTGATAAGGTTGTACATTTTTGTATGTACGCCCATCATACGAAGTGCTGCTTTTTCATAGAGTACCACACTAGGTAAAGCTTCCAGAATGTTTGCCTTACTTCAGTAGTTTCCTCCAAATATGTCAAGCGTGACGTCACAAGGATACGGCCTCACAGATTATGCTACTGATTCCCGCACTTTTTGACGCACATATTTTTTTTCATCATTTTTTTCAGTCTTTTAAAGATGAAAAAAACAATTTGACGATCTCCCATCGAATATAAGGTATATTTCCCCCGTATTACAGAAAATACCAATATTTTTTATCCGTGCTTTGCTCTATATAAATTATGGGTACTGGTATGTCAAGTGTATTATTTATTGTCACCTATAATAATTAATGTTGTGTTTCTTTTATATATACGTATATATATAATAAAATATCGATATTCTGTCATAGGCGTGAACCATATGTAATATTTCAAGGGAAACCATTCAATATCCTTTGTATATTGTGCGAACTGAATCGAACGAATCCGCCGCCTCTAATCTGTGTCATCGCTTGAAGGCATTAAGTGTGCTTTATTTTACCTTAAATAAATCTAAGACCATCCGCGTAATCCTAACATGTTTTCAAGTGCTGCATTTGATTATTATTTCAATATCAATTATGATATAAAAAGTGACAAGAAAGTGAGGAAAATAAACATTATATAACTACATCGTTATATTACACTAATACATTATGGGTGTCTGTGCAATAGTCCAGAATATTTGTCACGAGTTACTGGTAATCGACCGATGTTCTATTGCACGAGGCCGAAAGACATCCATGATATTATAATAAGTGACATCACCACTTTCCTGTAGGCCTCGAAGTCACCATGACTGTCGTCGGCAGTGTTGACATATGATCATGAGTGACTTCAACACTTGTAAGGGTAGGACGAAATTCCGAAACGTCACAGGTGTTCAATAGTTCGGACGTGGCCACATTCCAAAGCGACACAAGTGTTCAATAGTCTGCACGTGACTGCGCAATAGTCATTTTAGCCGTGCAATAGTATACAGTTGTTTCATATCTTATCAGTCAACAAGTCAAAACTCTCCCCTCGGTGTTGGAACCAACTCGAGGGAAACAGTTCATCGGGTTGGTCCCAACACCGATGGTGAGAGTTTTGACTATACAAACCCTTTTATGACGTTTTATGTGGTAGCCGAATCCCTGTTTACAATTAGATACAAAAAACCCTGATTGGAGATTTCTTTAAACCTTTCTGACTTCGAATCTAGGGAGCGTTGCTAGAGATACTGTTTACGACGAAAGCTTGCAAAACATTCGTGCACAAAACTTGTTTACAGATAAAATTGTTGATGCATATAGCTATGTTTTTGTAACAACTGGTTCTGCATAAAAATACATAATTGATGCATAATAATATAATGCTTTAGTTTAAACCTCATTTAATTTCATTAACTTGAAGTTACAATATACAATCCATGTATTATATCCATCGTGTTTCGTCCGTCGTCGTCCGTAAACTTTTCACATTTCGAACTTCTTCTCAAGTTCCACCAGTGGGATTGAGCTGAAACTTACTAGAAATGATCCCGTGATGGTCCTGACCGAGTGTTATTATTTTTCGGCTCGGTCCGAAATCCAGGATGGCCGCCATAGCCGCCATTTTGAAAACACATTTTAAACTTCATCTCAGGTTCCGCCCGTGCTTTTGAGCTGAAACTTGCCTGAAATGATCCTGATCTGATCCTGATCAAGTATTGTTATTTCTCGGGCCGATTAAAATTCCATTTTCATTAGTTTTTGTCTTGTTTTCGGATTAAAAAGCTAACTAAAAGGAAGTTATTGTTATCAGTGTTTTCGTGACCCTAGTCACCGTGCTTATCGTAGCAACTACACTCTTAACAACTGACATATCGTTAAAAAAAATATGTGTAAAAAAAAATCAATATTTTGATTGGCCTGAAGTCTTATATTGCGTTTACGGTCGTGTTTGTGATGCCATACGCTTAACGGATACGGACATATTCTATCTAGCGATAAAATGCAGTTTAATCTTCAGAGACATTCGTTTGTAAATCAGTTGTGTCGATAATGTTGTTACACGCAGAAAAATACATTTATCTTTCGTTGGAATTGGAGACTCACACCTTGGGGTGTTTAAGATTTCAACAAGAGATTTTCCCTTCAACCCCAGTTTGGTTACCAATTCCTGTTGTAATGGCAAACAAGGCATTATTCTGCACTAAAACGTCTTGGTTTTTTGTTGTATAACGGCGGGTATGTCATGTTAAGACGAGTACGGCTGTACTGAAATTAGTCGTGCTGGGCGTACTTGGCTCGTCCAGAGCCGTGGAGAGATAGCTAGATGTTATATATACAAAGGAAGATATTACAAACAGGGGTCTGATGAAGATGATGAGATATTAATATGAATTGTCCCAGAGAAGTCACATAATCACTCTACTAGCTGTTGCTCATGAAACACTTTTATCTCTATATGCAAGGTAGACTCACATTCTGTCAGACGAAACTGCAACAAACTGAAAAGGAGAACAACATTACTGACTTGCTACATTCAAAGATGTTGAGGATTGTCTGATCAAAACTGACTGTTCTAACTATTTATTACTGAGAAATTGTCTCTGCGTTAACTGAGCATAGGACAAGACTCGTTGATGTAGTAACTGTCCACCCTAGTCTATGCCAGTAGGACTTGTCCTCCACCTTATCGCCCTACACAATACCAGTAGGGACACGTCCTCACTGTATCGCCCTACACAATACCAGTAGGACACGCCCTCACCTTATCGTCCTACACAATACCAGTAGGACACGTCCTCACCGTATCGCCCTACACAATACCAGTAGGACATGTCCTCACCGTATCGTCCTACACAATACCAGTAGGACACGTCCTCACTGTATCGCCCTACACAATACCAGTAGGACACGTCCTCACCGTATCGCCCTACACAATACCAGTAGGACACGTCCTCACCGTATCGCCCTACACAATACCAGTAGGACACGTCCTGATCCGTATCGTCCTACACAATACCAGTAGGACACGTCCTCACCGTATCGCCCTACACAATACCAGTAGGACACGTCCTCACCGTATCGCCCTACACAATACCAGTAGGATACGTCCTCACCGTATCGCCCTACACAATACCAGTAGGACACGTCCTCACCGTATCGTCCTACAAAATACCAGTAGGACACGTCCTCACCGTATCGTCCTACACAATACCAGTAGGACACGTCCTCACCGTATCGCCCTACACAATACCAGTAGGACACGTCCTCACTGTATCGCCCTACACAATACCAGTAGGACACGCCCTGATCCGTATCGCCCTACACAATACCAGTAGGACACGTCCTCACCGTATCGCCCTACACAATACCAGTAGGACATGTCCTCACCCTACACAATACCAGTAGGACACGTCATGATCCGTATCGCCCTACACAATACCAGTAGGACATGTCCTCACCGTATCGCCCTACACAATACCAGTAGGACATGTCCTCACCGTATCGCCCTACACAATACCAGTAGGATACGTCCTCACCGTATCGCCCTACACAATACCAGTAGGATACGTCCTCACCGTATCGCCCTACACAATACCAATAGGATACGTCCTCACCGTATCGTCCTACACAATACCAGTAGGATACGTCCTCACCGTATCGCCCTACACAATACCAGTAGGATACGTCCTCACCGTATCGCCCTACACAATACCAGTAGGATACGTCCTCACCGTATCGTCCTACACAATACCAGTAGGATACGTCCTCACCGTATCGCCCTACACAATACCAGTAGGATACGTCCTCACCGTATCGCCCTACACAATACCAGTAGGATACGTCCTCACCGTATCGCCCTACACAATACCAGTAGGATACGTCCTCACCGTATCGTCCTACACAATACCAGTAGGATACGTCCTCACCGTATCGCCCTACACAATACCAGTAGGATACGTCCTCACCCTATCGCCCTACACAATACCAGTAGGACACGTCCTCACCGTATCGCCCTACACAATACCAGTAGGACACGTCCTCACCGTATCGCCCTACACAATACCAGTAGGATACGTCCTCACTGTATCGCCCTACACAATACCAGTAGGACACGCCCTGATCCGTATCGCCCTACACAATACCAGTAGGACACGTCCTCACCCTACACAATACCAGTAGGACACGTCCTCACCGTATCGCCCTACACAATACCAGTAGGACACGTCCTCACCCTACACAATACCAGTAGGACATGTCCTCACCCTACACAATACCAGTAGGACATGTCCTCACCGTATCGCCCTACACAATACCAGTAGAATACGTCCTCACCGTATCGTCCTACACAATACCAGTAGGACACGTCCTCACCGTATCGCCCTACACAATACCAGTAGGACATGTCCTCACCGTATCGCCCTACACAATACCAGTAGGACACGTCCTGATCCGTATCGTCCTACACAATACCAGTAGGATACGTCCTCACCGTATCGCCCTACACAATACCAGTAGGATACGTCCTCACCGTATCGCCCTACACAATACCAGTATGACACGCCCTGATCCGTATCGTCCTACACAATACCAGTAGGACACGTCCTCACCGTATCGCCCTACACAATACCAGTAGGACACGTCCTCACCGTATCGCCCTACACAATACCAGTAGGACACGTCTTCACCGTATCGCCCTACACAATACCAGTAGGACATGTCCTCACCGTATCGCCCTACACAATACCAGTAGGACACGTCCTGATCCGTATCGTCCTACACAATACCAGTAGGACACGCCCTCACCGTATCGTCCTACACAATACCAGTAGGACACGTCCTCACCGTATCGCCCTACACAATACCAGTAGGACACGTCCTAGACAGCATGGCTGGTGCTCCACTCCTCCTAGATGAAATGTTTCGTTTAAACGAAAGTTCTTCTGCTTACAAACATGACACAATAGTTAGTGATCGCGTGTTGTATAATATGATTTTGATGTCTAATATCATTGTAGTTTTTTATGTAATGTACTTGCTACATTTAGTTATACCACAATTACATATCAGAGAAGTACATATTAAGTTGGCTTGATTTGCGGACAAGAACTTTAATTAAGTTTTGATTCCGCTCACACGCTGCATACAGTACACATGGTCACGTACCGTCGTCGGGAATTCAAAGCAATGACTCGCAAATTATACCATATCAATGTAAACGAATCTGTACATACTGTGTTTTTGAGTACTGTAGTATAGTTGGGTATATTTCTTGTTAATGGTATAGATGAGTAGCCCATCAGGAATTTGCTATGCCTCGAGGCAGTATGATAGTAGCTTAGATATACAGTACTTGTGTACCGAACCAGAGACGTGTATATCAGACTACAGCTAACTTCTCTTCAGCTCGATCGGTTGAGCGTAAGATTTATTACTGTAAGTACTGATTTGATAAGATATTAATGGTAACATCATCCAATGTAAAAACAAAATAAATCCATAAAAATAAAGTTTTAATACTTAAAATTAGTTCAACTTGAGAAATATGCAAATATATTCTTCTTCAAATATCACAATAGTCATAAATATTCTGAAAATAACACGAGCTTCATCTGTTACCATCAAGGATTACACAATTACTTTACGAAAGTTAGAAATATCTTCATATTTCATTAAATGTCACAGTAAAATGTGGTGGAATTTTATCCAGAATAGTAGTGGAGGTGACATGACCAAAGTGCACTCATTCAAGATGGCCGACCAATAGTCCTTAATAACTGACTCTATCACATAGACTTGATGAACCCGTTTTAGAGAAGTACCGGGTACAGCTCTTCAGAAACAGTGTCTTGTGTAAATCACATGCAATACTCCGAATAACGGGAATCTAGTTGTGTGTTGTATTTAGAACAAAGTTTCGTGGTTTTTTTTTCCGTAATACATAATTTAGTTTAAGTTGGCCAAGTTTATTATTATGAACATTGTGTATATCGTGACCTCTACTTTCCCTCTGTATTGAATTAATTAGCTAAACTTGGTATTCTTCTTAAGATATTATCTGTTGTTTCTATAAGGCTATAATTTGGGGTTAACTGTACATGTAGTGCATTTCATGCAGAGGAGGGAGGGGGTCTTATTCCGCAGCTGATGTATTGGCTTTTATAACAATAATTTTAAAGACTTCATATTTCTAGAGAGTACTGTAGACGTACGCATTTTAGCGGTAATCTTATTTTAGCGATTCCCGCGCTGGAAGAGTTTCGCTACATTTTGTCGCGCCAATGGTAGTTTATCTACAATGTTTTATATGGCTAGCGTAGTCGCTGCGACTCTGTATTAATGCGCTAATCCGTTTTAATGAACTTTTACGCTAAAATTTTAGCACGCAAAAAAGTACGTTTACAGTATATTCATTTACTGTAAATGTGTAAGTTTTTTCGGTGCGGAATCATTGCACTTAAGTGTAATTTCGGCTTCTATACTATTTTATATCAGTGTGGATGCGCCAAGTCATCGTTGAAGTGATGTGTTAAGAATTGGCAATGCGCTGAAATTTGGGAACGCTTAATCAAGTACATTTACAGTATCTGATTATGCTATGATATTTACTCATTTGTTGTTCAGGTGTGTAACACTTGATAAATCTTTTCTTTTCGAAATTCTGGTATTATAACAAAAATACTTTGTTTTTGCAAATTCCGGTATTATAACAAAAATACTTTGTTTTAAAAAATTCTCTTATTATATCAGAAATGCTTTGTTTAAAAAAAATTCTGTTATTATAACAAAATTACTTTGTTTTTGAAATTCTAGTATTATCACAAAACACTTGTTGATGAAATTCTGATATCATAACAAAATTACTTTGTTTTCGAAGTTCTGTTATTTTAACCGCAATTGCTTTGTTTTTGAAATTCTGTTATTATAACTAAATTAGTTTGTTTTTGAAATTCTGTTCTAATAACAAAACTTCAAAAACAAAGTAATCTTATCGGTTATTATAACAAAATTACTTGACTATTTCTCTCTTGTGACTGGACTTCCCAACGTGTCCTTGAACATGGCAATATATAGGACACAAAAGAGACAAAGCGAAAGAAACTTCTAATTCCATTATACGCGGAACCTGTCATTCGCCCAATCCATCCTACTGCATATCTACAGATATGTTGTCATAAAAACAATACAAAAACGTCTCATGTTCCTTTATATGCTTAAAGCATAGACAGGAGAACAATTAAGTATACAACTGAGAGCGATTGTAGCATTCAAATTGTCCTTCATTTCTTGCTGTAATTTTGTGTCAACGACTTTGTCAGTTGTGTTTGCGGCTGCATTCTTCCCCCGTCTTTACCTTAATCGTACCAAAGGGAAGCGTTCGGCCATTCCTGAATATTTTTTACTTATCTGACGTTCGGGGTTTGTATCAGACGGCCAGCACCGGATTTACTGGCCAATAGGGAATTTGATTGCTGCCGGACACAGTCTCCGACAGCGAGGAAACAGACAGAATTTGAATAAGACAATGGAGAAATATGTGTAAGACCTTGCACACAACATGACAGGTGGTTGTATATATATGTGTCTGGATGATATATTCTATTTAACTGATTGGTGTTTATTTCTCAAATTGTCACAGAATGTGATTAATATGGTTGAATATCTTTTGCCTTCCTTCGGATAGACGCCTGAAGTCTGGCTATTGTCAATAGAAAGCTGGTACTTCCAAAATAAGTCGAGGAAATAGCCCTTTCGGGAATTTCCACTTAGGCTATTTCGCTTAGAAAAAAATAAATTTAGATAGGCACTAATTCGACACCCAACGTGGAAGGATAGTTTTCATGACGCATTCCTATAACATACAAGGTGCCGTTGACCACTAAAAATCTTCGAGATAATCAGATCATTTTAGGAACTGAATAACCTTGGACGTAGTGTAAAACTAGTCGCACTCTGAACATACAAGTATGGATTTCTTTTCAACCTTGTAGTACGGCGGCAATGCGTGTATTTAAGATAGCGAGATGACCTCTTCCCTTTCTACGCAATAATACCTTGGGGTGGCGACCAAGATATTGGTAACCGATAAAGGGACCTTGTAGAGTCTATGACTCTAATAGCTCATGATTTGCGAATTCAATATTATCTTAGAAGCGTTCGCGAAATCATGTATTCGCGAATATGTCTGAAGAGGTTAGTTCGCGAAAGAAATTATTCGCGAAATCTACGTAATTTACAGTACCTACACCTCTGTGTGCGTCTGTTGTGGTCCAGGAAATTCAACTCTGTTTTGGCCTAGGTAATTCATCTCTTTTGTGGCCAAGATAATTCATCTCTGTTATAGCCCAGGTAAATTATCTTTGTTGTGGCCAAGGTAATTTAACTTTGTTATAGCCCAGGTAATTCATCTCTGTTGAGGCCCCGGTAATTCATCTCTGTTATAGCCCAGGTAATTCATCTCTGTTGGTGCCCAGGTTATTCCTCTCTGTTGTGGTCCAGGTAATTTAACTCTGTTGTGGCCCAGGTAATTCATCTCTGTAGTGGCCCAGGTAATTCCTCTCTTATGTGACCCAGGTAATTCTGTTCTGTTGTGGCCCAGGTAATTCATCTCTGTAGTGGCCCAGGTAATTCATCTCTGTAGTGGCCCAGGTAATTCCTCTCTGTTGTGGCCCAGGTAATTCCTCTCTGTAATGGCCTAGGTACATATGTAATTCCTCTCTGTTGTTCCCCAGGTAATTCCTCTCTGTAGTGGCCCAGGTAATTCCTCTCTTATGTGACCCAGGTAATTCTGTTCTGTTGTGGCACAGGTAATTCATCTCTGTAGTGGCCCAGGTAATTCCTCTCTGTAATGGCCTAGGTACATATGTAATTCCTCTCTGTTGTTCCCCAGGTAATTCCTCTCTGTAGTGGCCCAGGTAATTCCTCTCTTATGTGACCCAGGTAATTCTGTTCTGTTGTGGCACAGGTAATTCCTCTCTGTTGTACCCCAGGTTATTCCTCTCTGTTGTTCCCCAGGTAATTCCTCTCTTATGTGACCCAGGTAATTCCTCTCTGTTGTACCACAGGTAATTCCTCTCTGTTGTTCCCCAGGTAATTCCTCTCTGTTGTTCCCCAGGTAATTCCTCTCTTATGTGACCCAGGTAATTCCTCTCTGTTGTACCACAGGTAATTCCTCTCTGTTGTACCACAGGTAATTCCTCTCTTATGTGACCCAGGTAATTCCTCTCTGTTGTACCACAGGTAATTCCTCTCTGTTGTGGCCCAGGTAATTCCTCTCTGTTGTTCCCCAGGTAATTCCTCTCTGTTGTACCACAGGTAATTCCTCTCTGTTGTACCCCAGGTAATTCCTCTCTGTTGTTCCCCAGGTAATTCCTCTCTGTTGTACCACAGGTAATTCCTCTCTGTTGTACCACAGGTAATTCCTCACTGTTGTGGCCCAGGTAAAAACATTCGCTAAAGCTCGGTTTTGTTAACGTTTGGAAAATTACTAACTCGAGTAAAAGAAAGACCGTATACAACAACCAAAGTAATTTACCGGTTTTTAAAAAAGTATGAAATATAGACTGTGATTACAACTATACTTATTCGAGTCGACAACGTAGAATACATTTCAAATTTTGTGAACATTTTGTATGCTATTCTTATTGAATGTATCACTACGCCTACCTTATGTATGTCATTATGACATATTTGGTATCAAAATAAAATTTAGTTTATACACTGTAAACTGTTATAATTGATTTTTAAATCTACACTACCCCGTGAAAATGATTAATCATTTTAGTAGTGTACTCTCTTCACTCAACTTGCTGTTATGCAAGGAGGTCCACTACGACTATCAGTTGATATAATGATTATTCATTTTAGCAATCATGATTTATTTTTATGATCTAAATATAGTAAAAAAAAAAATTAGATTGGAGTGGGGGATGGTGCTAATGTTGAATCCTAATAGCCATTGACCCCACCTAACAAAATTAACAAAATTTTGATACGTCAAATGTAGGCGTTGGTAGGTAAGTCTAGACTGGAAAAGAGGAGAAAAAGTTCACTTTTAGCTGCTTCCAATAACAAAAACACAGGGATGCATTTCCTCATTACTCGCTGGTATCGGGGAGCTGGACTTTGAAGACTCGCAGACATGAATAATATTGCACAGTGCCGTGACAGACGATGGATTGATGAAGCATCTTTGTCTTCCTCTTGAAAAGTCTACAAAGTCTGGGTTTTGTTCAGTAATTGACAATTTCTCTCTGATTCCCATGTCTGTAAAGCAAGAAGTGTATCAGTCAGAGTTGAACTCGCGACACTTTTCTTTAATTTGTCCCAGACAGTGTCCTCTTCACCACCTTTTTTATATGCTGCTCAATATATCCTTCCGCCGTCTTTATAAGTTATTGACAGTCAACATAACGATTTTGACCTTACGAAAAATACAAAAATAAGGATAAAAGTATTTTTATTGCGCAAATTATCAACCGAAAATAGAAACACTACAGCTGTTTGGCTATTAGTTATGGTTGTATTGATTGGTGTGTCAGCTTAGCGGGTGATTGATGTATAACGTGAATTATTTACTTGTATTCATTTAACGGATTCGTTAGAACCTCAATAATGACGCTCTGCGTAAATCATCCAACTGTTAATGAAGTTTCTGTGTTTTCAGATTGGTCATATTAAAACTCATTCACCTGGTTAATTTATGACATTCTACATCTTTTAGCATTTAAAATATCGGGCGACTTAGCTTATTAAGTTGAAAACAAATCTCATATCATTGATGGGTTTCGTGAAATACTGCAACATATAGTATATTTGGATGACATGCACAATTTTGTTTTTCGAATCACAAGAGATAATTGAAGAGAGCTATGGTTGTGTCATCAAACATTGCATCTAATAGCATGATTAATTTCGCTACAAATGGTTTCACATGTATTACTTCCAAAAAGACTTGTTTGACAACTATCCGCTAAAGTAGGGATATGTTTGGGTTGAACGTTACAACAGTAAACCACCGATGCTGTACGTTTTGCATTAACTTATCGATGTCAGTTTTGCGTGCTTTATTTTTAAATATTAAGGGTGAGAGCTAAGAAGGCTTCGTTTATTGTCCAATACCCATTGAATCATCGTAATGTGCGGTATTCGCAGAAAGGGAATATCTTCTTAATGTGCAGGCTAACGTAGGAGATGATCTTCGTTAAGTGCGGGATTGGGAGTTAGGGATGATCCTCGTTATGTGCGGGATTGGGAGTTAGGGATAATCCTCGTTATGTGCGGGATTGGGAGTTAGGGATAATCCTAGTAATGTGCGGGATTGGGAGTTAGTCATGATCCTCGTTATGTGCGGGATTGGGAGTTATGGATGATCCTTGTAATGTGCGAGATTGGGAGTTACGGATGATCATCGTTATGTGCGGGATGGGGAGTTACGGAGTTACTGAGTTACGGGATTGTGTGTAAGGGGTAATCCTAGTAATGTACAGGGTTTGGAGGTAGGGGTGATCCCAGTAGGTTGCGGGATTTTGAATAAAGGATAATTCCCGTATTGTGCGGAAAGGGGATTAAATGATGATCCTCCTGGTAAACGTTATATCTGAAGTAACATTTAGATGGATGTACTAGTGTGTATCAGTATGCGTTATGATGTATGACTAGATGAAGTATCCAAAAAGTTTGTGTCTCTATAGTAGGGTGGAACGCGTCTACATGCTGGTTGAATACGTCAAGGGAGCCCTTGCTGAAGAGCCAATTAAATTCAGCATTATATACAATCTCAGTTAATGCAAAATGTCTTTATTGAAATTTTGAGATTTCTAAATCAGCAGTTATAGTATTGGCGTATGATGGAGATATCTTTGTTTCTTTGACTTGAATATAGAAGATCTTCGCTAAGCATGGATTCGTAAGGTAAAGTGGCATTTTAGTTAAGTCCACCAGTTAATGAACGTTTTTACGCCAAAGTATCATGGCGGACTAGTTTAGTTTGGTATTGTTTAACGTCCTATTAATAGCTAAGGTCATTTTAAGGACGGCCTCCCTGTGTGTTGTTAACATCCTATCAACAGCTAAGGTCATTTAAGGACGGCCTCCCCTGTGTGTTGTTTAACGTCCTTTTAACAGCTAAGGTCATTTAAGGACGACCTCCCCGTGTGAGTTCGGTTTTTGTATTATTTAATGTCCTATCAACAACTATGGCCATTTAAGGACGGCGCGATGACAGAAACCAATGATATACTTTTAAAAAGACAGGCAAGATTCATACCATACAATGAACTCGTAAAGCGTAACAATGTGTTTTGTTTAGATACTGTAAAAGTGGATATTTTCGCGCGTTGAAACTTTCGCTTAGTCAGCTTCTAAACTATTCGCGGTGTGGATATTTTCGCGGCATCAGTCATGATGAAAATATATACAGTTTTTGCATCCTTTATGTGAAATGGTAGATTAAAATGTAATATCTTCCACATCGGATAGAATTTTGAGTAAATTGAGTTGATCTATCAGAGCTTTCCTGTTTGTTGATCTTTGGGAGAAAAAAAAAGAACATCCGAATTGTAGATTGGAAAAGCACAGGGACCCCCAAAAGTTGAGATCAATATCCTCTTGGACAGTAAACTGCTGATAATTTCATCAACTTGTCGGCGGGCGTGCTACAGTGATGGGCTACAATTTGTGTTATCGATGAACTCTTTTAGGTTATATATCACAAAGGGCCGGCCTTTAGCTACTTGCTTGGTGACAATTTCAGCGTTTATTTTCGGAATGTTTGGTGAAATACACTGGAGACAGATTACTCATTGTTTGTATAGAAGTTGGTAAACACCAAGTTTTTACTTGGTAGAGAGTTCATTTACTTTTGAAAGGATGGGCTGGGAATTCGTTGGTTGGCGTTTCGACACGTATATCCTTTGTAGATTGGAAACACAAAGAATGTCATCGTTGATTTTGATCTTGGACTACCAAGGGCCAAAGTGACCGAGTGCGTATGCTACTTTAAATGTTTGTTAGTGGAGAATGTTTCCATTTATACTTTAATACATTTGTCTCATTTTCTGTTTATATATTTCTGGCATAGAAGCGAATCGCTTTGAAATTTAGACATTATACAGCTTTCATTGTAGGAATACAGCCGTGTCCTCCGGCAAACCTACATCAGAAAAGACAAAATCACCACTGGGATTTCGCTCCGACTTCAATACCGGAAAGACCATATAAATGTTGCACCATTATAACTTATTGCTAGGATATCGAACTTGTTGTTATGGTAATGGATATCAATCAACTGTAAAGCAGGTTTCTATGGATTTGGGTACTAAATCGCTCGTTATGCAACATTAAAGTTTGTGTATGACATGTTAGTGCTCAGTGATACATATAAAAACAATTGTTTTTTAGAAGAAACATCAATACAGCTTCTCACATGGTAATTGCATGGATGTCCCCCTGAGCAAGGAGAACAACCCTGGGCCTAATCTAATATCGTTTTCTGGAATATATGACATTTTTCAAAGGCTCTACGTACACATAAATATTTTGTTTTGAGTGAGAATTACAAGATCGTTGCATGTCGGTGTTCTTTGCTGTAATGATAAATATCAATGTCGAACTACAGGTTTTACAAAAGGATTTCACATTTGTTTAAGGTTGTACAATTTAAAACCATCTTATCATACCTACTATATATGTATTTCCTATAGATTTTTTCAAGAATGAAAATGTTATTGGTGAATAAGGACTTCTCGATATACATAGATTTTTATGTGTAATACATTGTAGTTATCAAATGAAAAATAACACATTTCTTTTGGTATAATTTTGTCTCAGATTTATCTATAGAAATGATGATACCGACCCTAACTTGAGCATATGGCATGCCTTCAATAAAATGTAAAATTAAGAAAACCAACAAATCCTGAGAACAGACATCTGGTGATTCTTTTAAATTGCGAACTGTAAAAATAATTGAAGAAAGTGCGAAACGCATTTTTAATTCAAGATAAGTTCATTGCGAAATGCAATTGAAAATAACTAAACCGATGGACAATCCAATGATCAATATCAATTTAGCACTGTCCATCTGTTGATCGTTCATCCATATAAATGCGCACTTTTGGTTTATTTTGTTTATCGTTCGATTTACCGTCAGGGTCATTTAAGGACGTGCCAGGAATCCGGAGAAAAACCACCGGCCTGCGGTCAGTTCCAGGTAACTGCTAAACGTGGGTTTCGAACTCACGACCCAAAGGTGGAGGGCTAGTGATAAAGTGTTAGGACACCTTAACCACTAGGCCACCAAGATACTACCTTGATCCATTAAAGCTATAAATAGGGTATATATATAGGGACATCCGCCAACGGACAGAGCATAGCCTGTACTTCATTGCAGTTAGGCACAAAAGTGAATAAATTTAGATTTACTTAAATCTAGATAGAAAAGGGTGATAATCGTTTTGTAGATATGAAAGTGAAAGATACAATGAATCGAGAATGATATTCTGGAATAAATGATACAATTAAACATGTTTTAATGATGAAAAAGAAAGTATATTTGAACTAGAAAAAAAGTATTAATCATTTATGCCTTTTACTAGTTTTCTAGTATCCAGTTAACAGTGACTTTTGCTTATTTGTGTGCACTGTAACAGGATTAGAGGATAGATATCATTTTTTAACACATTGTTTGCTATGAAATCATGACAAATCCATGCATCGTTACAAATGTATGACGTCATTTTCTTCTTTATGCTAACTTAATGTTACATTTTCAGACATTTCAAAAATGCAATATATCTTGAAATCGGCCAAGGAAAATCATCGGAGGAAGAAGCACAACATTTTCTACATGTTTATGAAATTTCTATTGAATCCATTTTAAGACAACTAACGTCATACAATTAATCATCAAAAATTTGTCAAAACAAGTGAAATAAATATTAAAAATAATCACGTGACCGAATAATTTTACATGTATATGACAACGAGACATGAACGCGCATTTTAAAATTAAGTGAACGCAAGATCTCAATAATGAAATGTTTTTGAAGCACCACGATGGAAACAAAAAGGTGAATCTATTCACCTTTAAAGCCAGACTAGATTCCATCGTATCCGTGGAATCATAGGATGACATTGGTTAAGGAAGTCAAAAGATGTGTTTTTGCAAAGCATGTATTACGACACGCTGTCTAGAATGATGTATACGGAAATAACACTGTAGGATTGAACAAACTGCGTAATGGGCCATTGGCCTTGAAATACTCGAAAAAATCTTGTATCTGAATCTAGAATCATAGGGATTGAAAGGATTGTATTTTAGAAGGTTTAGGATTGGAATTTAAATACGTTGTATTCCGGCAATTTCCCCTTAAAATTGATTAGGTAGTATTTTACCGAACGAGGCTCAATTTTGGGCAGCTTCATACAGCTTTGCATCATGATATACATTGTTGAAGGCAAAGGAACGTTCCTTGGTTGATATAGAAATCTAAACTACCTACTGTGAGTTTGTAATGGTGAGGCGAATCGCATGTAATGAACTTTCAGTATCCAATTACATACACTGTATATAATTTCATGCTAGAACCTGTCTTGCTATTTTCTGAGTTCGCTTGCTAGACTCTCCCCAGAACATCAAGAATCAACGTACTGAAAGTACTATAGAACACACATGCTGCATAATGTATAAGGAGACACCGGGTTACAGCAAGCGATTCTTAACACTGGCATTGCCATTACAAACTTTCCATTTCTATATAGTGGTATCATTGCTTTCCTTAACTATGGCACCGTAAAAATTGATTAAGATCTTCAAATGTCTTTTCTCTGTATAACGATATGAGAGCTGTCGACTGCTGACATAGATGAACAGACAAAAAAAAAAAGAAAAAAAAAAGAAAAAATAGCGGGTTCGATATATCAATGTTGAGGAAGACAAATGGAAAATTTAATAGTAATCACATAATCTGATTAAGAACTATTTGATTTCCATTTGCGATTTAAAACTTGACTTGTTCGATGCTCGCTACTTACCTAATTGCCCCACCATTGTCTCTACCACGATACTCACTTTAAGAACTTAGAATTGTTTGATCTTGTTCACATGGCAGGTGTCGTCAACGTAGCAAGATATGATTACTCTAAAGAATATCACCAGTATCTCACTGTTGATATACATTTTTGTCCCGGTTTTATTGATTTCAGATTAAAATGTCGGTCTACAAAGTGGTTTTCTCTTGTCTCTTGTTTTGTTCATCTATATATATTATCAACTGTCACTTTTTCTGTTCAATCTTAGCAAAATGTCTGTATTTATGACATTTACCTTCATTTTGAGTCAGTAAGAACAATGGTTTCAGTGGCATGTCAGTATTTGTTGTTCTTAACAATCGATTGGTCTCAGAGAGATTGATCTACGAAGTTCATAGAAGTTTCTTGAAATCTGGTTAATGCGTAGAAATTGCACGTCGTTGACCCCGCAATTTGCAACTCGACAGCAAAGAGTTGTCGGTATCACTGAATCTTGTTCTTCAAACCCTTGAAGTCATGGCTTTATTCGCCAAGTGATATTACAAAAGCGACAAGAGGATTGAACTCATTACGAAATCATTCTTCTTGTATTGGCTTCGATATTACATTGTTAAACATTAGCAAATCATGCCCTTATAACGCTTCCTTCACTTTTCTTATCAATGGTAATTTTCTTTTCTGCGATTTTGAGTGATTGGAATTGAATTACGGAATAAATCCATGTGATTTATTATAAATCTAGAAATATCCACTTTCTAAGGATATTTTTTTGTTAAACAATATCAATAACCGAATATTCAATCTGTTAAGACTGAACACAATCTTGTGTGACATTCCTTCCGGGTGGCACGCGCATTTGAATAAACACAATAAGCTTTCCCAACGTTCTCACAGTTTATGTAAAATTGACGTCCTGAATAATCAAGGAGCGAGATTTTGTTGTTGACCTGAATTTAACGAAGAATGAAAAATATCATTACGAAGATATAAATAAAATAATGAATGTCATTCATTTTTAATACTGGGCTTGATTTTTAAAAGTAAAAAAGTATTTTATTTAAATACCTGATTCGGCCTCAGACTGAATTTAAACACAGGCACCAGCTGCAACTGGCAATTCATCTTAGATCATATGTATTTAATGACGATCCTAACATCATTTTTTGCAGTATTTTACATACATCATCTTACATTTTAAAACTGTTATTGATGTTAAATGTACAAAAAACAATCACTCGGTGAAAAACGTTGCTTTAATGTTTATTTTAAACAATTACAGTCGTTTCCTTGTTCCTTGTCTGTCGATATCACATCTGTCGAAACTACTTAGAGGCTACATTATTACCAGAGGCTTCTTTTTAAAAAAGGCACATAGAGTATAAAGCTAAATACCTAATTAACACCGGCCGATGAAAAAGCATTCTGAGAGTATTGCTAAAGCAAAGTACATGTACCCTGCCCTCCCCCGCTAAAAACAGTAACAGTGACCTTGACTTTGATTCAAAACCCCTGAAACTCTTACTTTATCTAGAGCTACTGATACTAAAGTTACAAACCAACTTTACCCATTGAACCGTGAAGCATGGATGAGAATAGTGTGGAAAATTGAGTGTACAGACTGACAGACGGACGGACGGTACTGTTCTGTACTCTACTGTATTGTGTTGTGCTTTGTTGTACTGTACTGTACTCTACTGTATTGTGTTGTGCTTTGTTGTACTGTACCGTACCCTACCGTTCTGTACTGTACTGTACCGTACCGTACCGTACTGTACCGTACCGTACCGTACCGTTCCCTACCGTTCTGTACTGTACTGTACCGTACCGTACTGTAGTGTGCTTTGTTGTAGAGTGCTTTGTTGTACCGTGCCGCACCGCACCGCACCGCACCGCACCGTACCGTACCGTACTGTACTGTACTGTACTGTACTGTACCGTTCCCTACCGTTCTGTACTGTACTGTACCGTACCGTACTGTAGTGTGCTTTGTTGTACTGTAGTGTGCTTTGTTGTACCGTACCGTACCGTACCGTACCGTACCGTACCGTACTGTAGTGTGCTTTGTTGTACCGTACTGTACTGTACCGTACCGTACTGTAGTGTGCTTTGTTGTACCGTACTGTACTGTACCGTACCGTACTGTAGTGTGCTTTGTTGTACCGTACTGTACTGTACCGTACCGTACTGTAGTGTGCTTTGTTGTACCGTACCGTACCGTACCGTACCGTACCGTACCGTACTGTAGTGTGCTTTGTTGTACCGTACTGTACTGTACCGTACCGTACTGTAGTGTGCTTTGTTTGTACCGTACTGTACTGTACCGTACCGTACTGTAGTGTGCTTTGTTGTACCGTACTGTACTGTACCGTACCGTACTGTAGTGTGCTTTGTTGTACCGTACTGTACTGTACCGTACCGTACTGTAGTGTGCTTTGTTGTACCGTACTGTACTGTACCGTACTGTACTGTAGTGTGCTTTGTTGTACTGTACTGTACTGTACCGTACCGTACTGTAGTGTGCTTTGTTGTAGAGTGCTTTGTTGTACCGTGCCGCACCGCACCGCACCGCACCGCACCGTACCGTACCGTACCGTACCGTACCGTACCGTACTGTACTGTACTGTACTGTACTGTACCGTTCCCTACCGTTCTGTACTGTACTGTACTGTACCGTACTGTAGTGTGCTTTGTTGTACCGTGCCGCACCGCACCGCACCGTACTGTACTGTACTGTACTGAATGTCACTAGCATACAGTATTTAGCACCTGCAATCGCAAATCACTGCACCAAATCACACAACATACTAGCACTTCTTAATAATAATATAAAGTTAGATACAGTAGAGCAAAAGAAAAAAAGAAAAAAAACCAAAAAACTGCATCATGCAACTGTTCGTCATTTTGGAACTCGCCAGTAATGCTAAGAACCATTCTTTCCCCGTTTATATAGTCAATTTCTCCTTTATATACTAAGAGCTTCCATAGCAGTATGTAGTGAAGGAATTATTGGTAATAATCAACCCTCTCTGTCTCCTTAACAAATTTACTTTTTGAATTTGATTGTTGGGTTATATGGTTTCCAATGTCAGTTGGTCTAATGGATATCGCTGTCGCCTTCCGCCAAGACAGCCGAGGTTCGATATCCCGACTGAAAAATAAAACGTAGCGAGTCAATAGAAAGCCAGCGCGAATTCCCCTTGTCTTTAATTATTGATGCATGTCATCCGCTTGAACAGGTGTGATGATGAATGGAGGTTGATGAAAGAAGGCACAGAACGTAAAAACGCATCAAAATAAATGTTTAACGTGTTGAAAGGCATGATAGAGGATGATATTGTTCTATTTCTTGTGGTTGTCCGTGACGAATGTCGTAAAGTCGGGATGAGTCCCTCCCTTTCTCCCTCCACGAAGGCGATATGATATCAGGCAGGCAGTCCTGTTTTCTCTCAAGTGAGACAATTAGGATATTCTTGAATATAAAACATATGACAAATCGCGACAAATTGTATCTTGTTTCCCTGGAAATCAGCATTTGAGATCTAAGTATCATCCCCTGTGTGTCAGTCGGTCAAACTTACTGCTATCGGTAACAATGTAGCTCTTAACTTGTTTCATGAAAGGAAGTTCCCAAATGTCCATTGTCCATTGCTTTAATCGGTGCTTCTTCCGGTTTGTAGGGAGCATGCATTATTTTGTCACGACACCAGCAACGAGTATTATCAAAACGAGGAACTTTAATTACAGAGCTTCATTAAGTGGGTGGTTAATGGAACGACCTTGTCAAGAATCCCTGTCCTTGCTTAGGTTAGAAAATACAAAAGTACATAAAATTGAACATCAAACGAGGAAATAGTAGATTTGTACATATAATCTAATATACATCGAATTACATTCAGCAAACTTAATTAAAACAAAATTACGTCGACGATCCCCGTCCATAACGATTATAAGAGTATACTTACGGTCCTGCTGGGAACTGGTATTTACGCTTCCCTTCAGTACAATAACGAAAGCTGAAGAACATTGAGTAAAATAAAACAGAATTACGTAAGATCTATTGCCTTGACTGTTTGGGTTACAGAATTTTAACTTGATTTCGGAAGGTTCCCACCGAATCTTCGATTGAACTTAAAAAAATCTAAAACGTTACTAAAAATTTATACAACTGCACTCGTCTATATGTCAGTCAGTTGATACGATCCTATAACAATACTATTGTGAAATTTGAAACTTACAATGAGTTAAAATTTAGTGTCACCCCCACAACATATTAAAAATGCCATTTAAGATAACGATTTTGTATAATTGTAAAGTCTTTGTTTTCGCGGGTCATATTTTCGCGATTCTGTGAAAATGGCATTATGTTTAATTTTTATTTTGATGATTTTTCGGAGGAGGTATATTTCGCAAAAAAAAAAATTCTTCATATGTAAGATCCATTTGACCTTGAGAGTATTTTGTTTTTCTTTTTAAACTCCAAAACAAATATACATGTACTTATCTGATAATATTGTGCCTTTAGATGAAGTTGTATACGATGAATATTGAGTAACGTGTCCAACACGATAAATCAATGTTCCTTATACAGTTATTACAGTATGGAACAAACAACTACCTATTAATGAATTCAGATAAGATAATTACAGTAGTGGAATTCATCTGTGGTCAGTGTGAAGAGATTTATTGATTGATATAGACATCCAATTCTAGAAGAGTCACGAACCCCTACGCTTTATAAAACGTTTTACAGTGGATTAGCATACTTCCGTACAGACCCTGTCCTAGCCCCTCTAATTGCTCTTGGTGCTGTAATGTAATAAATCATAAAATGAATCCGGAAATTGGAATACCCCATGGAGGAAGTATCGCTTTCCACTTTTAGTATCGACAATGGGTCATAATAAGATGGCCGAAGGATTGCTTTATAACTCTCGTCGGTCTTGGAAGCGAAATGTTCTTGAATACATTGGCACCGTCGTAAATTCCTATATACCTTACCGTATTGTTAGGATCGAGTATATACTATTATAGTTATAAATCTCAATTGTTATTCTAGTTGTCGATTGGCTGCTTCAATGCCTAATAAAGAAAATATTTGTAATTGGATGAGACTTACTGCGGTGAAACTCCCAATGATAAAGTTTAACTCATTCCCGCCGTTAGTTTACAAGATTTTGACATTTCATTACTTGAAAAAAAAAAAAAAAAAAAAACAAGCATAATAACCCTGATTTTATAATCTTATTTTCAGCTCAATTCAGAGAAGAATGCATGGAATTTCAAATACCAATCATATTTTTTTTGTATATACTTTCAATAATTATTTCTTAATATTCAAATAGTAATTACAAAGATAACAGTTTTATTGTTGCAATATTTTACACAATCCATGTTGATTCCCCCCTTCCAAACCCATTCTCATATGACCCTGGCTGTTACGAGAGCGTTAAACCCTTAAGAAACAAAACAAATCCTCTTCTAAAATATCTTTTCCCTTAAGGCACTGCATCGCGTTATCAAGGGAACAAATACTTGTATAAATAGAAAGGCATTAACGTATCTATTGACAACTAGCGATGGTTACAGATCGACACATTTGATCAACATCATCGCCATCATCGCGATCATTCGTTCAATGTTTCACATTCATCCCTGATTATTTTAAGTCTTAAAGACATAAATGTATTGCTTATACATTCATAAAATACCCAATGAAATAATAAAGCTTCCTCACAGTAAAAAAGCTTGTTTCTCATAAACTGCACGTGCAATAGACAACGCCATCTATATGTGGAAACTCGCAACCTCCGTGTAATCCGCTCAAACTACGGACATTTTATTTATACAACACGCGGCCATGGAGATCGGTAACACGGCCCCATAATTTACCTCAATATACCTTTATCTGCATCAAGCATTGTCTGTATCGTAATCTCACCTAAGTAGTGTGTTTCAGTTAATGGTGAAATATTGGACGGTGTCAGACAAAGGATTATCGAAGATCTCCACAGGGATCCCCTCATCAGCATCATGTTAACACTCCACAGTGTTTGGTCATTGCCCATGTAAATCATGGACTCTTCGTCAGAGTATTGTCATCGCTACCATACCACAAGACGTGTGTCCTCTGGTATTTATATATTCTTACACATACAAAAAAAAGACAATAGCGACGTCGAGATAGTAAATAATAACAAAAAATGAATAAATAACTACATAAAAATAAATAGAATTAGGATTAATAAATCAATAAAAACTAATGACTGACAAACTAGCGGCAATTTGCTGTGATGCTCAGAGTATTTTAATCTTAAAATGAATATTTATCAAAATTATAAAACGTCTTATTTGTATATTGATATACTGGTATATTGTAATTGTACTCAAATAAAATGAAAAGTTTTTTTTCAGAAAGTATTAATAAATGCCCGCAAAAAGGTGTTACCTATGTCAAAGTCGTAAACATTAGATTAATGGCAGATACTGACAACCAGTTGCCATATCCGTCTGACGTCATCATCGCTTGAGGTCATTTTGAAGAAACGATTCTAATTTTATTTATTCATAACAAATTTCGGCCATTACAGTTGGAATTTCACTCTTCTAAAATCGATTTTGAAATAAACATTACCGTCAGCAAATTGCTGTAGACTTATGGCCGGCCTTACGCACGAATACAAGTCTGTAAATACCAGAATGGTTTTAGGCATTATTCCAACAGCAATTACGTGGAATCGGTCAGCATCTGGTCAAGACATTGGCCTTTTCGCCGTGTTATTGGTCTAAAGTTGGAAAAGCGGTCAAGCGGAGTGCACTCCTAATAAACTGTAGAACGATTTGTCAACTTAATTGGTCCGTCGCCAAATATTGGACACCAATAAATGTATTATGTGATGGTGTACTTTAAAACTCCCACGACAGTCAAGAGCATAGATGAATCTAACAGTTAAAAAAAGACTGGAATAATATGATGATATGATGTTTAAGGAAGGGTTGGGTGGGGATGAGGGATTAGGGAGGGGGAGAGGTAACCAAATATGGATCATACGAATTGCCACCATGCCTATTTTGAAAGAAAGAAAAAATCATTAAATGGTAATTTAACCAGTTTGATAAGAATACCATTAAACATAGTACGGGCGTCTATATACCCTAGTCAACGAATAGGCGATCACTATCTGACCGACTCTTATATGACAAGCCCTCCTCGTGGTCCGGCCGTTAACAATCCTTGTTATCACTATTTCATCATCAGTATTGGAAAGATACTTCACATGTAGATTTTCCCCGGTCCCTGGTCCCTGGTCCCTGGTTGTGGGCATTACATTTTGAGTCTGATCGGGTAAATAAGTTGAGTAACAGGATTTTGACAGTTGAGTAACAGGATTTTGACAGGATTTTGACAGTTGAAGTTTGTTATCGCTATTTCTTAGAACGTACCGGGGAATATTTCTCAAACTTTACATGTCGGTTTCCCTTGGTCCCTAGATGTGCTCATTGGATTTTGAACTGAACCAAGAAATGAAAATGGCCAGTAGTATTTTGACAGTTGAAATTTGTTACTGATATATGTTAAAGTACTTCCTAAATATTTCTTAAGACTTCATATGAAGGTTATGTGTAGCCTTGTTACCAAATGACAAAGAGAAATAATGGAAAGGAAAAGGGTGAAGAAACTATTAGTCTGTCATAGGACCGATCAAGATCGCCCAATGGTGGGTTTTAGTTTGGTTTGTTTTTGTTTAACGTCCTGTTAACAGCCATGGTCATTTAAGGACGTGCCAGGATTTGGTGGTGGAGGAAAGCCGGAGTACCCGGAGAAAAACCATCGGTATACGGTCAATACCTTGCAACTGCCCCATGTAGGTTTCGAACCTCGCAACCCAGAGGTGGAGGGCTAGTGATAAAGTGTCGGGACACCTTAACCAATCGGCCACCGCGGCCCCCTTATGGTGGGCGCCAAGATCCTTCTGTGATCTCTTGTTTAAGATAAGGGCGCCAAAGACAAACTTACGTTTAAATAAAGTTTAAGTATATGTGCATATCTATTATGGCGTTCATTAACGCAAGCAAAATAAATATAAACGGGCTCAGATGAGGTGGCCAGGATACCTCAGTCGATTACAGCGCCGGTCACCTCAACTCAGCTGAGGTGGCCAGGATACCTCAATCGGTTACAGTGCCGTTCACCTAAACTCAGCTGAGGTGGCCGGGATACCTCAGTCGATTACAGTGCCGGTCACCTAAACTCAGCTGAGGTGGCCGGGATACCTCAATCGGTTACAGCGCCGGTCACCTAAACTCAGCTGAAGTGGCCGGGATAGCTCAATCGGTAACAGCGCCAGTCACCTAAACTCAGCTGAGATTGCCGGGATAGCTCAATCGGTAACAGCGCCGGTCACCTAAACAGCTGCGATGGCCGGGATAGCTCAATCGGTAACAGCGCCGGTCACCTAAACTCAGCTGAGGTGGCCGCGATAGCTCAATCGGTAACAGCGCCGGTCACCTAAACTCAGCTGAGATGGCCGGGATAGCTCAATCGGTTACAGCGCCGGTCACCTAAACTCAGCTGAGATGGCCGGGATAGCTCAATCGGTTACAGTGCCGGTCACCTAAACTCAGCTGAGATGGCCGGGATAGCTCAGTCGATTACAGCGCCGGTCACCTAAACTCAGCTGAGATGGCCGGGATAGCTCAATCGGTTACAGCGCCGGTCACCTAAACTCAGCTGAGATGGCCGGGATAGCTCAATCGGTTACAACCCCGGTCACCTAAACTCAGATGAGGTGGCCGGGATAGCTCAATCGGTAACGGCGCCGGTCACCTAAACTCAGCTGAGATGGCCGGGATAGCTCAATCGGTTACAGCGACGGTCACCTAAACTCAGCTGAGATGGCCGGGATAGCTCAATCGGTTACAGCGACGGTCACCTAAACTCAGCTGAGATGGCCGGGATAGCTCAATCGGTTACAGCGACGGTCCACGGAATCTCAGGTGAAGATCCAAGGTGCCGTGGTTCGGCACTCCCTACCCGTGCCATTTTGTGTTTCTCGGGAAGCTTAGAAACGAGCATGTCTGTGCTGCCATGGTTGTGTTCTTGGACAAGACATGGTTATCTTAATTGCTCTGGATAGCATGCGAAGGGCCTCCCGTATGTTGTTCTGTGAGGTAGTCACCAACTACTACAATGAGACCCCGCCTCAAAGTGACCATGATTATTCACGTGGTCATAAACCAAACAAACAAACAAACAAGCTTCTTCATTTTGTTCCTGTCGGATACAGAACATCTTTGTCCCATCACCCAATCGATTATCACGGATCCATTATTTTGTTCTTCCGTCTTTGTCTGCTGTCTTCTCTAATTCGTTAATATGAGGTGCTGGAGATTCAAAACAATCCCGTCTGTTTACAGAACAGACTGCGCGCCAATGTTGTCAATTGTCGTCTGTACCGGAAACAGAAGTGTATAGCTAGAATCCGGACCAAAGAACCCGGATGAAGTGATAAAGCTTGTTGTATTTTTGATGAGGCAGCGAAGGAAACATCTGAATAATATAGGTACATGTTAATTGTACATCAACAGAGACAAAGATCTGATCGTAAGTGATATGGCACTAATAGCTGGTCGGTTACTCGACGTAATTGAGTTTATTTAGTATATGTCGATATACTTCGTGTGATATACAGTATATATAAAGTGTTGTTAAAAGGCTATGACAGCAGTACATGCACGTGTTGTAAAAAGTGATAGACAATTTGAACTTGGGAACCATAGACACTCGAATATCGTTGCCGAATTGACTCCTACTCAATTTACCAATTCGGTATACACACGATTATAGCGAAGCCGAAAACACCCTTGATTTGAATACGATTTCGCACCATTCCAAACCTCTGTGTGCAAGGCTTTAATGGTCGTTTGATGAAGGTGACAAATTGTAGTCAAAGAAACGTCAATTATATTCACAAATATTCTAAAGAGTAAACGTAGAACTGTACTAAAGATATAAAGATCAATAATACAAAAAAATAAAATTTTACAATTATAATATACGGACAAACATATTTGAATTTACAATTTAATTTAAAGGATTACTGTCGAAACATCAGCATAAATTTGCTTAACCGTATAAGGAATTATATAAAGATAGCCTTAAGTGGAAAGACAGTCTGGTTACGGGTATTTTGGTTCTGGTATTTCACAACACCACGAAGGCTGGCTGACATTTTTTGAGGATAATGTACTTGTGTAGCAATATCACTGAGTGCAACTGCAGCTTGTTGGGTATTTTGTTCATTATTATATTTTTGTGTTTTTGCGTCACGAGAATAGCTCTAGCGTATACAATTGATTTGATTACCATATTACCGTTGTAGTGGCCAGTTTCATACAAACCTATGGTCTAAGGTTTTTTGTTTTGAGTCTATAGAGCATAAAATATTGATATGAAAAATACATTTACTTCGTCTGTGACCTAACATTGTAATTAAGTACCGGATCATCCTTCTACTAACAAGCGGCGCTGATGGAATGGAAGCAACAAATAACCATGTGGCGTAAAATGAAACGGTCGTAAAACCTTAGCTTGTTCGAGAGAGCGCCGAGTGACAGGTCTCGCTTCTAATACGAAGGCACAGCTTCCTAATAAAAACACCCGTGACATCTTGACAATTGCAGACCTGGAATAACACAATCTAGATTAGTGAAGATTTACTTATATCAGGATTGAGGTTTTAAGAACCAACCACAGATGCCTTCAGCCAGATTCACCTCTAAAGGAGGTAACGTGTTCAGTTCAAAACATCTTTAAGCTAATATTAGACTGAATAATATCCAGTTCTTGAGTCTTTAAGGAAATGCCAACTCAATTCTTACGCTTGCATATTATCCACTTTATTGATGGAAAAAACCAAACGTAATAAAGTTAAAATGTTTTATCATTTTAATATCCTAGAGACAGAGGCCAGTCTAAGAAGGCATAAAAACATTGATTTTCCAAATCATTTGTCGTCTCTAGATCGCTTCCAGTCCCTGGTAGACCTCCTGTTGTAGGACACCTTTTAACATCTGCTTCCTCATACCTTTTCCAGTTCCCTAGTGTCGAGCAAATTCTCCATAATGATCATCCTGGCAAACTCCAGCATTCAGTCACCCCCCCCCCCCCCCCGACACACCATCTGTCATGACCAGTATCTCGCCTTATTCAATTGAGATCCTTACTGGTCAATTAGAAGGCATTACAGTCCTTTTGGATTCTTACCAAACTTGGAAACAATCCTCGTTTTGAATAGCATATTATCTGAAGATGACCTTAAAGTATTTTCTTGTAAAAATGCTTATCCCTTAGAGGTCGAAGAATGGCCAACATTGGCATTTATTAAATAAAACATGGTAAAACCAGGAAAAAAAATCCTCGGTAATAAATCTTCTCGCAACCAATAAAGTTACGGTCGGAAACACCTGTCTGATATCATTTTGTGACGTACTCCCTCAATGATGAAAAATGTCCCTTCCAAATTATTTAAATGTAACATCCGCAATATAAATAAATGTGACTACATGTTGTTGTGGAGATTTCCGCGTCTTAGGTATTTAAATCAATTTAGATAAAGCAACCGAATTACCACTTAGTTGCAGACAATTTGGGACTATATGTCATTGCGGAATATTTCATACGTGCGTTGTCAGATCAAAATTCAGTTTAGCCGTGGGTTAGATGTTTTCATACGCTTGAATCAGACAGAATAAACACAAACTATTACAGTTTTGAATATATTTGTTTTCAACAGAGGCTTCAGGACAAATGGCTATTATTTAAAGATAATTTTCTCAGTATAAAATGCATGGTAAACATTGCCATTTTTATTTTCATTTACCATCGCCAAAATAAAGCGTTCTTTCCAAACACTTTTTATATACGCTTGCTTCGTCTATCACCGAGAAATAATGACAATCTGAAGCTGACAGCGTTACAAGGATGATGGCTCATAAATCCTAAGCTTGTTCGAGAGAGCCACGCGTGACAGACCACGCTTTTAGTAGCAGACACTGATACGTAAGTACAGTTTCCTAATAATAACACCCTTGACACCTTGACAATTAGACGTGGCTCTAATAAAGCCGGTGTAAATGAGTTACATGTATAGTTACGTTGGCGAAATTGCTGGCTTCGGCACATCATATATATTTGAGGTGGAATTTCGGACACTGAATTATCGACCGCTAGCCAAGTCGGTAACAGAGTACGTAGAATTCAGACTATCTGATCTAGTTATTTCGCTGCAGTTGCTTCCTTCTTGCCTATTAGGTCTGTTAATTACATCATTTCTAGGATAGTACTGTCCATTCGTTGAATACTTATAATATAGAATGTCATGTAAAAAAAAAAACAAAAAAAAACCTGTCTTGTCATCCAAAACATAAATTTTCCTCGGCAGACCCATTCTGTCTCCCAAAACATCTTAGAATTACCTCGAGAAAGCAAAATATTACATAATTTCCTCAATTGACATATTCCATCCTTCAAAACACAATTGACTTGCCTCGCCAGACACATTTTGTAGTCAAAACATTTTACAATTTTCTCCTCAACATAGCATTTGACCGTCAACGTTCTTTTTTTGCAATTTTTCAGACAAACATTCTGTCATCTACAATTGTATATGATTCGCTCGACGAACCCATTCTGTCATTATAGAATTTCCTATACCGACGAACCCATTCTGTCATTATAGAATTTCCTATACAATGCAACTTTGTCTTTCAAAATAGTTTATACTTTCCTCAACGGGCCGATTCTTCCTTTCAAAATATTTTAGAATTTCCTTGGCAGAGCAATTATTTCGTCCAAAACATAGAATTTCCTCGGCAGAGTAATACCTTGGTCCAAAGCATTATGGAATTTTTACGCATCCATTCCGTCCTCTAAGATATCATATATAATTTTCCCGACGTAACCATTTTTTTCGATAGCACAGACTGTATCATTTCGGTAAAATATATGTATTACATGTATGAGAAAGGAGTTTCACATAAACGTATAGTTAAAAAAATGGCCGAAGTGCAAATTATATTCAGCTTTTCGTACAATATGTATGAGGTTAAATTTCTTACAGAGGGTCAATTATTTTGCTGGTGTCTATTTAAAGAATCTCGGCTGTCATCTATCCTAGGTTGTTTGCCTTGTACTAGGTACAAATGAATTGCGTGGTTTGTAAAAGGCGGCTTCATTCCGAATACATTTTTCTCTTATTTTTAAAGATTTTGTTCCTAATTACTGTTGTGGCTGCATCAGCTTTGGCCTTTAAGTTGAGTGCTCGTCAATGCGAAGAAGGCTGTGGGTTCCGTCCCCAGGCCGTGCCGTGTCAAAGTCATTAAAATGGTACCTGTGTCCATGGAAACCCAATGGTCCATTCCGGTGTTCGTATTATTGACGGGGTGACGTCATGCTAGTGTATCGGCAACGCGATCTTTCTACTGTTCGGCACTGTGATACGACAATTAATAGTTGGCCCCTTTAATTAACTGTATCCTTAAATGACCTGACGGCGTTAATACGATATTTAACAATACCAATCAACGCTGGTCGTTGCAAATCATCAGCTTTTCTGATTATGTAATTATTTTTTATTAACATTTTTTATTTTATTTTTTATATTTTTCCTCGAAACTTTAAAATAGCAAATATATCTATTTTGCAAAAAAAAAAAAAAAAAAAAATGCGACAAACAGGGATAAAGGCACTTTATATAATAAAATATAAAATATATGTTTTTCATTCATCGCAATACTGATCGATATAAAATTCACAAACCAAGTAATTCTTTTAATTAATGGAAGACTGAGTACGGTTCAGATCTACAAAAAAATATGTATTTAAACAAATGATATCGAACCAACCGAACATCAATAGAATGTGATCTGGGGATTAGTTGTTCCAATATAGATATACAAATCAGCCTGGGAGACTATCGCCTTTCAATGGCAACTGTCACGTGCAGTGCAAACAAAAACATGCGTTGATAAAGCTGTATCCGTGTCTGGTGGTGTTTATGTAATCCTCAAATTAGAAAGAATTTGTTGTGATTCTAGACTCGCATTAGGGAGCGACAATTTACATTAACACGTGAAAAAGCGCCGGTGTTAAATTGTCGTTCGATTTCGAAAGCAATTATGAAACAATCTTCTGAAACGTGTTCCTTTTAAGTAAAGGTAGTGTTAGTCATTAATACAAAGCGAAGTTACAGGGTTTTAAAACATTAAAACAGTGACCGGTTGTCTAACAACAACACACGACGACAACAACAACAACGACGACGACGACGACGACGACAACAACAACAAAAACAAAAACAACAACAACAACAACAACAACAAAAACAACAACAAAAACAACAACAACAACAACGACGACGACGACGACAACAACAACAAAAACAATAACAAAAACAACCACAAAATGTCTATTGAGACCTGAAGGACAATAGTGATGACGTCACTATTGCAGTTCGCTACTCTATGTAATATTCATAGGACTTCATAATAAAAGTTCGTCAGAGGTCGGTCTTCTTTTGACCTCAGTACGAACCCCCCGTCCCAGAGGTCTTCACCTTTCGTCCACAGACTGACCAGCCACTGACCAGTCGTTAGATTAGTACCACTGGTCACCTTTGTGTTTATGGTACTGTTAAACTCCACTAATGGGTTGTGTCGGTGATAATGGTTATTCTGGATCGCCCGTCACACATACATATGTAGCTTACAATCATACTGATCAATGTGTTTGGACAATACTCAGACAGAGAATTCAGGTATTTGCATATCGCTAATGATGTCCAAGTGATTGCATATTAAGTTAAACTACGTCCTGTGAAAGTCTGTTAGACTTATTAATCAAATGTCTGCGATTGTGATTTGTTGTATTGTTATATTCCGGGAAAAGTGTATAATATCCATATATGATAAAATGGTTTAAGACATCAGTTAACGAAATATGTAGTGACATTTCAATATCAAATTGACATTTAATATAATACGACCATAATGAACGTATCTATGTGATTATATATTGTTTCACCAATACTATATATAAACAGTAATAATTATTTTAACAAAGAATTAATTATTGTATAACATGTTTACAAATTCAGGCCGACTTGGGTTGATTTTTGTTCTGCGTATCTAATGAATTTTATTTTGCCGATATTCATCCTTTTCAAATGGTTCGATGGCGAAATAAGCCGGAATAGTTGTCATGCTGTTACATATATTGATGTTGACGTACAGCTATGTATAATGATGGTCGCTTTAGGTTATTTCACGGGTTTTCAGCAAATTCACGGCTTCCAGTAGGACGGAAATGATTGACCACACTACGGTAGCCGCTGTTTCGTAATTAACTTAGGACCATGATGCCTGGGCCATTTAGAGCACACCCGGAAAAAGGTCACGAAGCCCCACAGAGAATTCACACACGTGGAAGATTATAACACGCGGCTATGGCCGTCTTTGAAGTGTGTGTCTCCAATTAAGGAATTTATTATTCAACTCATATTGACGGTATTGTCTAAAATTGGGCTGGTTAATACAGCAGTACTTTATATGATAAAGCCAATTGTGAAATCTACAGAATCGGCGTAATGGTGTCTATGTCGAAGTCGTGATGTGCTCACGCGTGTAACACATCCCAGTTCAATTCACTCGAAAACATCTTGATAATGTCGAGAGAATATCAATAAAGCGGTATGCTAAGGGCTTCTGTGGACATTCTGGACACCTCTGATCATACTAATTTTCGTGTTGGATGGTAACATATAGTGTGGTCAAATGCAAGGAATGTGCATTGCGGATTGTATTTCGTTGTGTTATCGCATCACATAATACTCTCTCCTAGTATTTGTGTGTTATATGATTCAATCGGAACCGGAAGTGATCATCTTGTTATACACGCGCTTGGATGTTTGTGGTCGTTAAAACGCTTCGCTGACTAAGAGTGCATGGTTTAATCAAACGTACATCACACCATTTAGCAATAATTAGGCATGTCACGCCTGTGTTAATCGAATGGGAATCTTTTTTCCCCTGAGAAACATGACCAGAATTGTTAAACGGTTAAGTTCTTACCGCTTCTAAGCATTGATGTGTACCGGGATGCGTACATACGCATGGGGCGTGGGCCGCGGTGGCCGAGTGGTGAAGGTGTCCCGACACTTTATCACTAGCCCTCCACCTCTGGGTTGGGAGTTCGAAACCTACGTGGGGTAGTTGCCAGGTACTGACTGTAGGCCGGTGGTTTTCCTCCGGGTACTCCGGCTTTCCTCCACCTCCAAAACCTGGCACATCCTTAAATGACCCTGGCTGTTAATAGGACGTTAAACAAAACAAACCAAACAAACCAAACATACGCTTGAGCCATCCCGATATCTTGAGCCACATAAACCCAGTATATGTACAAATGTACATGGGGAGTATGTAATTATGCTACGGAAAAAGTCCAGTACTTTTTACCTCCCCTTTACTGCATGTTCATGATTGATTTTGTTGAATAGTACACTGCGAATTGTAAACAATTGTGTCGCAGATAAAACTTTAAAATCAAAGGCATTGCTCTACTTCAAACATTCTCCTTATGCTGAAGAAAAACTAAGTTGATATTATTACGGTTTACATATGGAATCCTTTTGATACGTTTTGGATAATGTTTCTGGTATATGTCATTCCGTTCTACTGGTTGGTTGATATTTTGAACTTTGTCCCGAACTATTGTCTTTCTTGCATACCTTCTGTCACGTGATCTTTTGCTGACGTCATACCGTCGTGTCCAGGTTGGGACTTGATGTACAGACTGCTACTGAATCTCTATTGTACAACTGTTGCGTTGTCGAAAAATGTTTTCCCCATCAGCTGCAAAATATGCATGATCCATATAACGATTGATCAAGTTGTCCGACAAGGATTCTCTCGATAATTTTGATATTGATGGCTTTATTTCGTCAGATGTAAACACAAAAAAAACTATTAGTAACGTGAAGAAAGTCGAGATTCCTTTCAAGAGGTTCTCGCGGTAAAGCGGCGGATAGAAGCATTTAATGTCGCACAGAATGCATTTCCACTAATATTTAGAGAACCTAAATACGGCAGCATATCTGCAATAAACATTAATAACAGGCTGGTCTCGCACAAACATCCCAGACCAAGGGTCTCGAACTCCGACAAGACAGCGATTAGTCGAGGTTTTTTGGCGAGAAGAAGATGGCACCGCGCCACATACATCCGTGCATAAAGTTCAGCACTGCTCTGTCTATGCACTAGAGAACTGCAGACATTAAAGTTTGAAAGACGTCTTACTATCATGGGGTTGCCATGCACGTGTTCCTGACTGTAAGTTAATTTTAAAATAATAAATTGTATATCAAAATCTAAGTTTTGAATATTAATTTGGGCCTTTTTACATATTAAAATATCACTACTCCTTATTTGCATATGTCAACAAACACTTTTATTCAAGACAGATCACAATTCTGCTGTATCCGACTCATATTGTTGTGGTAGAGTCAGGTCACAGCACACGTGGTTGTTGGATATGTAGCACAGGTATTTATTTCACTTGAGTCCCTTTTGTTATTAAGAAAGGACACTCGTTCAGCACTCACTCGTTGTGTAACATCTACTGATCTGATTACACATAATTACATGATTACGATTTATCTAAATACACATAAACGTGACTGTACTTTAGCTTAATACACATAAACGTGACTAAACCTTTTTAATACACGTAAACGTGACTAAACTTTATCTTAATACACGTAAACGAAACTAAACTTTATCTTAATACACATAAACGTGACTAAAATGTATCTTACTACACATAAACGTGACTAAAATGTATCTTACTACACATAAACGTGACTAAACTTTATCTTAATACACATAAACGTGACTAAACTTTATCTTAATACACATAAACGTGACTAAAATTTATCTTAATACACATAAACGTGACTAAAATGTATCTTACTACACATAAACGTGACTAAACTTTATCTTAATACACATAAACGTGACTAAACTTTATCTTAATACACATAAACGTGACTAAAAATATTCAAAATATACATAAACGTGACTAGAGATTTTCTTAATACACATAAACGTGACTAAAATGTATCTTAATACACGTAAACGTGACTAAAAGTTATCTTAATACACATAAACGTGACTAAACCTTTTTAATACACGTAAACGTGACTAAACTTTATCTTAATACACGTAAACGTGACTAAACTTTATCTTAATACACATAAATGTGACTAAAATTTATCTTAATACACATAAACGTGACTAAAATGTATCTTTATACACGTAAACGTGACTAAACTTTATCTTAATACGCATAAACGTGACTAAAATGTATCTTAATACACGTAAACGTGACTAGAGATTTTCTTAATACACGTAAACGTGACTAAACTTTATCTTAATACACATAAACGTGACTAAAATTTTCTTAATACACATAAACGTGACTAAAATTTATCTTAATACACATAAACGTGACTAAAAGTTATCTTAATACACATAAACGTGACTAAACCTTTTTAATACACGTAAACGTGACTAAACTTTATCTTAATACACGTAAACGTGACTAAACTTTATCTTAATACACATAAACGTGACTAAAATGTATCTTAATACACGTAAACGTGACTAAAATTTATCTTAATACACATAAACGTGACTAAAATGTATCTTAATACACGTAAACGTGACAAAAAGTTATCTTAATACACATAAACGTCACTAAAAGTTATCTTAGTACACATAAATTTGACTAAAAATTATCCTAATACACATAAACGTGACTAAAATTTATCTTAATACACATAAACGTGACTAAAAGTTATCTTAATACACATAAACGTGACTAAAATGTATCTTTATACACGTAAACGTGACTAAAATTTATCTTAATACGCATAAACGTGACTAAAATGTATCTTAATACACGTAAACGTGACTAGAGATTTTCTTAATACACGTAAACGTGACTAAACTTTATCTTAATACACATAAACGTGACTAAAATTTTCTTAATACACATAAACGTGACTAAACTTTATCTTAATACACATAAACGTCACTAAAAGTTATCTTAATACACATAAACGTGACTAAACCTGTTTAATACACGTAAACGTGATTAAACTTTATCTTAATACACGTAAACGTGACTAAACTTTATCTTAATACACATAAACGTGACTAAAATGTATCTTAATACACGTAAACGTGACTAAAATTTATCTTAATACACACAAACGTGACTAAAATTTATCTTAGTACACATAAACGTGACTAAAAGTTATCTTAATACACATAAACGTGACTAAAAGTTATCTTAATACACATAAACGTGACTGAAATTTATCTTAAATACGTAAACAAGACTAAAATGTATCTAATACACATAAACGTGACAAAATATATTCTAAATACACATAAACGTGACTAAACTGTATCTTAATACACATAAACGTGACTAAACTTTATCTTAATACACATAAACGTGACTAAAATGTATCTTAATACACCTAAACGTGACTAAAAGTTATCTTAATACACATAAACGTGACTAAAAGTTATCTTAGTACACATAAACGTGACTTAAAGTTTTCTTAATACACATAAACGTGACTAAAATTTATCTTAGTACACATAAACGTGACTAAAATTTATCTTAATACACATAAACGTGACTAAAATTTATCTTAGTACACATAAACGTGACTAAAAGTTATCTTAATACACATAAACGTGACTAAAAGTTATCTTAATACGCATAAACGTGACTGAAATTTATTTTAAATACGTAAACAAGACTAAAATGTATCTAATGCACATAAACGTGACAAAATATATTCTAAATACACATAAACGTGACTAAAGTGTATCTTAATACACATAAACGTGACTAAACTGTATCTTAATACACGTAAACGTGACTAAACTTTATCTTAATACACGTAAACGTGACTAAACTTTATCTTAATACACGTAAACGTGACTAAACTTTATCTTAATAAACATAAACATGACTAAACTTTATCTTAATATACGTAACCGTTACTAAAATGTATCTTCATACACGTAAAGATGACTAAACTTTTTCTAAATACAGATAAATTTGACTAAAAATTATCCTAATACACAACAACGTGACTAAACTGTATCTTTATACACGTAAACGGGACTTAACGTGAATAAGATTTATATAATTACACATATTAACGTGCATAAGGTTGATCTTAATACACATAAACAACGAACATTTATCTAAGTGCACATATTGACGTGCCTAAGATTTATCTTAATGCCCATATTGACGTGCCTAAGATTTATCTTAATGCCCATATTGACGTGCCTAAGATTTATCTTAATACACATTTTGACATGACTAAGATTTAACTTAGTAATCATAAACGTAAATATGATATATCTTAATACACATATTGATGTGACTAAGATTTAGTTAATACACATATTGACGTGATTAAGATTGATCTTACTACATTTATTGACGTGAATAAGATCTATATGATTACACATATTGACGTGTATAAGATTTATCATTAACGTTTCGGTTTGATGACAGCATTATCGGAATGATTATTTAACATTTGAAAACTTAGCATTAAATTAATAACCAAGAAAAATACAATTTGTGTAAGATTAAATGTAAATTGACGTTGGCTAGTGAATACACATTGGAAGTGAGACTTTATACTTAGCTCTAGTTCTAATTCGAGAAAAAAGAAAACATCAATATTTGAGACAGTAGCGGATTCGAGTATTATAATTAACATAACTAGTGTAATCGATACACGTTTGCCCACATGGTGCTTCAACACGAGTACTGGCCATTCCATTACTTAACTAACAATAGTCTCTATTGTGAACGACTTAATGAAAGTTAGCATTAAAGCAAGCGTTGGATACGACGAGGGACGCGGTCAGGGGTTGATAGCGAGTTCTAAGTGATGAAAATACAACTCAATTTGATCAAGTGCAAATCGATATAAAGCAGGTTTAAGCTAACAACAGTGCTGTGATACCTCATACGAAAGGTATTTAAATCGAAACACCAACGAGTGCTTGCACGAAAATATCGAGGTGTCGATGGGATTTAATATACGAGAGACGAAATAATCGAGATACCAGATGTACGAGTTAAAAAGAGGTAAGTCATTGCGTTTTCTGATTAATACCGGTTGATACTTTTGAATTTAATAATTATTTCCAGGTTATGAGAACAAGGATTATTAACAAAATGTCAAATATATATCTACCTAGTGAATTATTAAATATTAATAATTTGATAAAAATTGTGTATCATCACTGTTGTGACATACAAAATGTACGTATATAGAGGTATTATTATATATAGGCTTTAGAATCGTTATCAATTAATCAGTACCAAAATACTTCTAACAATTGCCGTGTTGTATTTTAGTAACATGTTGCAAGGTAATAAAACTCAACACGCATTTATTATTGGAGAAATGGCGACATGGAAAACAATATTTAGTTTGTTGGGCTATTTACAGAAAACGTTTATTTTACGGAAAACAAATATGAAAATAATTTCGAGTTTATGCAATGTGTATGAAGTCTGCGAATAGATTGACCCATTTTTTTCCCCGCCAGAGGACAGATACGCGGTAGGGAAAAAAAAGCCCAGTCGCGTTTTATAAGTCTCTTATGAAATGAAAACTAATATACAGCCCGACAATTCTGAAATTCGATATATTTGTAGTCTGTTACGACACAGAATACGATATGACATCAGAAAGCCTACTTCACACTAAACAATCGACAATGTCAGCTATCTTGATTAGTTCTTGGAATTCAGGGCAATGTACGACGAGATTTTTTGTTATTAGACAAGCATTGTCTCAATGTTTAAATCGAACACTATGGCTGGTGAAAGAATTGTCAAAAAAATATATATATTGGCCGCTTTCAAAACAAATTATACAGTTATCTGCAGTAAAGCCGAAGTGAATTAAATTGTACCATACTTCTAGGACTCGTCAGTGTTGCTAAGGGCCTGGAGTGTTGACACACCTATATTTGTTACATAAGAAGCAGTAGGGGGGAGGGGGATGAAGAAAATCTGGACAAGAAATTGCAAACATCCATTAATTAAATAAGTTCTTTATTCCGTCATGTAGATTCTTAACCGTGCCTCTATTCAAACGCTTTGTACAACAAGAACGGCATGTGGTTACGACATACCTCGGGGATTAAACCGGCAGTGTTTACCAAATGCATTATCAAAGGATAGGGCAAGAACATACATGTACTAAAAGGTTTTTTATGTTTCTAACTCGTGTCAAGACCATTTCATCCCAGTGTGTGACAAAAGATGGTTTATGTATGGACTGGTTTGGTTTGGTTTTAATTATTCAACGTCCTATCAACAGCCATTTAAGGACGACCTCCCGCGCGAGCGGCATGCAATGCATGTGGTGAGTGCGTGTGTTTTGGGAGGCTGCGGTATGTTCGTGTTAAGTCTCCTTGTGATAGTCCGGAACTTTTGCCGATTTACAGTGCTACGACACTCAGCAGGACGCTCCACCCGGTCACAATATATAGTCAACGGGCAAATCAGTCGTCCAACTCAAAAGATATTGAGCGCTAAGCAGGAGTAGCGACTACGTATACCAGGCTAAGGGAAAGAACCAAAAACCTTCCTAACAGGGGCGAACTCTCTCAACTAAAGGTCAAAAGTGAGGCATTGTGAAGGGAGACATTAGGAAGCAGAGTTGTTAAGACAGAAGAGAAAAGATAATATCCCAAATTCAGTCGCGCCTCTTACGATCCTGCAATTGGGGGGGGGGGGGGGGGGGGGGGGGGGGGCAAAAGGTACCTGCAACTTTCAAAGGGTAGTCCTATTTTGTTATGATTTTGCGGAAAAGTATTTTGTAGAAATGTGCTAGCTTATACTTCTTGTTATAGTCATAGATAGAATATCAAGCATTTGATGTTTTCTGAGACATTGAAGAAACACCCCTCGGCTCGTTAGAATTAAATAGTTAGAATTTACATGTATGCTTCAAAAAATAATCTCTGGGGCTAACGATAACAACATTTCAGACAGTATTAAGACTGCGAGGGGTCGTTGCTGTTTCAAATAAAAACTAAAAACAAAAACAGATTGTTCAACAAAATTTAACAATTTGTGCACTTTCGTTCAAGTCTAAGATTTAACTAAAAATCTACCTGTATTTACCCACTAGATGATTTGTAAGGGACAACTGATATGTCAGTCTTCTGTAGTATCAGGGATTTACTTCATTGTCATCTGCTTTTAGAACACAGACTACATTGAACGAAAATAAATGCACTACAAACATAGCTTTGTGTGTTATAATTGATGTTAAACGTTCCTCCAGAACAAGGCTGACAAACCCGCGTCCTCAGGTTCTCGGTTAGTTGATTTGTCTTATCGCCGTCCACCTTTAATAGGGGTGGGTAATTGCAGGCTCTTTCGGTATGATACTTACATTTTTTGACCTGTTGGAGTGTCGCTCAAATGTGTCCTGTTTTTGGCTCTCTCTGTTATGTGCGATAACACCTTAAGGTAATAATTAAATCGATCGACCATGAATTGGCGCTGTCCTTTTAATGCTCGTAGTTGCAGCAAGATTACAAAAAAACCAATAAACAGATTAGGCGTTCAAGAGAGTAAAATTCCTAGAGAGTTTCAAAATTATCAAAATTCTGTCAAAGCATTTTTTTTGCTTATCCATTCGTCATACACTGTAAATACCTACTGGCCATAAACGAGGGCGGAATGAAATTAAGCGCAAATTAGAGCAAAATTAGAGCAAATTAGCGCATCGGCTAAGGGCGATTTGATTAGTTTAACAGATCTATAAAGTGAAAATGCAATCATACTTTAATCATAACCTAAAAATGGCACATCGATCGGATGGAGAGGACTTCGTCATCTATTTCATAAAGCACCACGGCAGTGTTTCTATGTCCATAGCCCTGTCCGTCAGCGACACTTGGATATTTCTAATTCATTATATGAAACAATATTCATAGAAAATATCTCGAAGATATGCCTGAAGAAAATGGCTGAGTATTATGAGAAAAGGAACCGGTATCTCCTTGTATTATCAATGTTGTCAGTTACACACGTTTTTATCCTCTCGTCACTTGACAGCTGGACATGTTGACGTATCAGGAATGGTCATTTTAGCCACCGACAAAATAATAATCCTGGTGAGAATCAAAGGCCGCTGATGGTCATTCCGAAGTTGGCTTTGTAAAGAAGTATGTCCAAAGGGCATTCGAATCTCTGTGACTGTCATTGAGTGGTTGGCCGGTAAAGGAATATGCCTAGAATGTGAAACTAACCTCCTTGATATAGTATTGTATGTTTTGATGTGCGAATGATGAGGACTATCTGTTTGAGACACCTAATGGGAATGGTCAGCACTCGTCCGTGTTATTTTTAATCAATCCTTGACCACAGATTCTTGATTGATTATCGGGCCGAGTCAAACATCCGAGTCTATTCAATACAATGTCCTAGGCAAACTTTGCGGTGACCCCAATTCATTGTGTGACACGAACGCCACTTCGTGACGGAAATGGATGACTGTCATATCCCAGGATACGCCATTTGTTGAAAGGTCTAAGTCCGAGGGTTGCCGGGAACAAATCGACTGGATGAGATATACCGAACGGCAATATGTTATTTCCACTATAGAGGTGTCTGACATGTTGTATTATAATCCCGTTAGTTATTGGAAAGGGAAAGCGATCTAAGACATATAAATGACATGTTATGACGCTCACCCCTTAGTGAACTTCATATTAGATTCCGTCGTGATGACAGTGTCAAAGAGATCTGGAACGACTTACACATATCCACTGTCATTACTACCACCACCGAGACTTATCGCTGTTTCTAATGACACAACGAAGGCCAATTATCTCTATGAAATGTCTAAATGACGTCCATATATATAGATCACACTACCTGAACCCCGTCGTTTTCTTTTTTGCCCGTCTGATGCGTTTCTTCAGTTTTTGTTCCATTCTTTCTGTGTCTTTGACACTCGTCCTCTTATGACCTATTGAGATGATGTTTAACCCCGTAAAAAATCAAGGCACTCTTTTGTGTAGGGTTGTTCCTCAATTGTAACTTATTTTACGTTTTTTTTTTTTATTCTTTTGATGGATCTACAACAGTTTTCGATTATGCTCCTTTCACAGGTCATTTGTGATTGCAGAAAAACGGCAGATCAAAAATAAAATAAAATAAGATAGCACGTGTTCAATCGCTATAAACTCAATTGCTCAAATATTGAAATGCTAATGGTTAAATTTGATCCAATCTTTATGCTATACGCCGATAGCATTATTCTTTGTATTTAATTCATTTTCGCTCTTCCTTTCGAAAGATGTTAATATAGTGTGTCTTTTATAAAGTCAGAAAAAAACCCACACAGGTTGTCCAACATGGTGCTCATACAGACAAAGGCGGCACATTACCGAACGGCCATTGTACATTTGCACAATTACATTCACACGGACGCACCGGATATGGTTTGATCGGTTGATCAATATTACGGAATGAAAAATAAGGTTTGTGATGTCGTTACCGTATTAATGTTGGTCTGCGATTAAAAGTGGAATCTCAGTTAATGTTGATGTGTACTGCCAATGTCTCATCTCACCGATTGGTGTGCCCAGGCGACAGGATAGCGAACCGATAAGTGGGCTACAGGAATGTACACATGTACTTTAAAAATACACTGAACATTTTTGTTGCATGTTTTTTATGACCTCGCAATTATATGACCATGGTCTTTAGTGTTACATTGCATCAAGGGCGGTTTTTCTGGGAGGCTGAAGTTGGTTCCGAGTTCCGAGTTCCGTTTAAGTAAATAAACAGAACAAGGAACCAGCTCCCAGTTCCGTTTAAGAAAAACAGAACTAACCTGTATAAGTTTTACGGTACTTTGTCCCAGTTCCCAGTTCCGTTTATGAAAAACGGAACACGGAACTTGAGTTCCGTTTTACTTAAACGGAACTTGGAACTCGGAACTGGGAACTAAATTCAGGTTCCCGGTTATTCTGTCATAATTTTTGTTTTCGCTAATTTATACTGTAACAGATACAAACCCTGTATTTCGGTCCGTAGGTGTATGATGATAATATGCAGGTCAAGTTCTGATTTGGTTATATTCAAATTAAAATAAATAAATAAATAAATAAAATCTTAATTTGTAGAATTTTCTGACTGAGGGAATGCTGTAAAGGAACTTTGACTCGAAGATATTTAGGCATGAGGATATCTCGTCCTCCATCACAAAGTCAATCGCACTAGAGTAGTGCCAAAATTTCGCTTTGGTTACCCGCAGGGGTTTTGTTTTGTTTCGATACATCTAGTTTATTATTCTATTTCCATCGTGGGTATACATACTTCAACAATGTTAGAGGATCACACGTCCAGAAGCTTATGACGGGCGCCTTGTAACATCTCACTTTCCATTTCGGATTCACACGTAACAAAAAAAGACACAAAATCACAAAATGATTTTTCACCTCTCCAGGCTTAAAGCCCGAAAAAAATGGCTTGAAAATGGCGTTCCGGCCAATACAAAAAAAAGGATACAATATAAAGGCAAAATCAAGCGAAAGGCTACTTTCTTTGTAGTTCATGTTTGTTCCGCTTGTTACACACATTTCGTATTTTCAATAACCAATGCCGCAATTTTTGAAAACAGGTCAATGAGGCGGGCGATATAATGTAGAAAATTGTTTTGAGGCAAGTTATTATCGTTACGTCTTTTCTTGAAGGACGAATGAATTCCAATTTAAAATAGTCTGAGATAGATTGTTTCGTTTGGCAAAGTTGTGTTGAAAGTCGGGAGAAAAAAATAAATAAAAAAAAAGCAATACCCTACGATTTTCCGAAAGCAACGCTCTCATTTCTCCATATGGATGTTACCTGCTGCCACTGAAAATGAACCATGGGAATGATCAATCATGTCCAACCATGTACGGCATAATGATTGTTTTTATTAAACATAAACAGCAATTTACGAGCAATCTTTCATTATACGTCGAGGCCAAACTATTGATAACCCGTAATTGAAATGTACAACACGACATCCCAATGCCAGTGTCCTCAGTAGAGTTCCGAACGTCAAACCAAAACAAAACCAGAGTTGACAATCTGTCACCGTGGACATCTGCGTTAGTGTAGGGAATGATCTTACTGACATTACAAAATGGACTGTTGTTATCATACCTTGTAAGTGGCGTTTTCTTAATTAACTGAGCGCATGTATGGATATAAGTAGGCCCTGTGTGTTACGGATTTAAGACAGTAGACCGTGTATTACGTATGTAAGACAGTAGACTGTGTATTACGGATGTAAGACAGTAGACCGTGTATTACGGATGTTAGACCGTAGACCATGTGTTACGGATGTAAGACAGTAGACCATGTGTTACGGATGTAAGACAGTAGACTGTGTATTACGGATGTAAGACAGTAGACTGTGTGTTACGGATGTAAGACAGTAGACCGTGTGTTACGGATGTAAGACAGTAGACTGTGTGTTACGGATGTAAGACAGTAGACCGTGTGTTACGGATTTAAGACAGTAGACTGTGTATTACGGATGTAAGACAGTAGACCGTGAATTACGGATGTAAGACAGTAGACCGTGTATTACGGATGTAAGACAGTAGACCGTGTATTACGGATGTAAGACAGTAGTCCGTGTATTACGGATGTAAGACAGTAGACTGTGTATTACGGATGTAAGACAGTAGACCGTGTATTACGGATGTAAGACAGTAGACCGTGTGTTACGGATGTAAGACAGTAGACCGTGTGTTATTGATGTAAGACAGTAGACCGTGTATTACGGATGTAAGACAGTAGACCGTGTAGTACGGATGTAAGACAGTAGACCGTGTATTACGGATGTAAGACAGTAGACCGTGTATTACGGATGTAAGACAGTAGACTGTGTGTTACGGATGTAACACAGTAGACCGTGTGTTATGGATGCAAGACAGTATACCGTGTATTACTGATGTAAGACAGTAAATCGTGTGTTACGGATGTAAGACAGTAGACCGTGTGTTACGGATGTAAGACAGTAGACCGTGTATTACGGATGTAAGACAGTAGACTGTGTATTACGGATGTAAGACAGTAGACCGTGTGTTACGGATGTAAGACAGTAGACCGTGTGTTACGGATGTAAGACAGTAGACCGTGTATTACGGATGTAAGACAGTATACAGTGTGTTACTGTTGTAAGACAGTAGACCGTGTATTACGGATGTAAGACAGTAGACCGTGTATTAGGGATGTAAGACAGTAGACCGTGTGTTACGGATGTAAGACAGTAGACCGTGTATTACGGATGTAAGACAGTAGACCGTGTGTTACGGATGTAAGACAGTAAACCGTGTGTTACGGACGTAAGGCAGTAGACCGTGTATTACGGATGTAAGACAGTAGACCGTGTGTTACGGATGTAAGACAGTAAACCGTGTGTTACGGACGTAAGGCAGTAGACCGTGTATTACGGACGTAAGGCAGTAGACCGTGTATTACTGATGTAAGACAGTAGACAGTGTGTTACGGATGTAAGACAGTAGACCGTGTGTTACGGATGTAAGACATTAGACCGTGTATTATGGATGTAAGACAGTAAATCGTGTGTTACGGATGTAAGACAGTAGACAGTGTGTTACGGATGTAAGACAGTAGACCTTGTTTTACGGATGTAAGACAGTAGACCGTGTGTTACGGATGTAAGACAGTAGACCTTGTTTTACGGATGTAAGACAGTAGACTGTGTGTTACGGATGTAAGACAGTAGACCTTGTTTTACGGATGTAAGACAGTAGACCGTGTGTTACAGATGTAAGACAGTAGACCTTGTTTTACGGATGTAAGACAGTAGACCGTGTGTTACGGATGTAAGACAGTAGACCTTGTTTTACGGATGTAAGACAGTAGACCGTGTGTTACAGATGTAAGACAGTAGACCTTGTTTTACGGATGTAAGACAGTTGACCGTGTGTTACGGATTTAAGACAGAAGAGAGTATGTTACACATGCTAGATAGTAGACTGTGTGTTACATTGTTTAGAAGATCGGTCCTGTGATACATTTCCCTACATAACTTCATCACTCTAAGTGTGTCGAAATAGGAAATAACGTGCCAATAAATCTATGAAATTACGTTTTAATACACAATAAATATGTATAATTTCAGGTGAGCACGTACAGTGAGTTGTTTCAGCGCACTCGTCAGAGACGTCGCATGACGACATATACATGTAGTACACCAGTAAAACGGATATAAAATGTAAACGTATGACATTTGGGAACACACTACTCTACATTTTAATAGCCCCACATTACAAGAAACAATTCTGTATTTTGCAATTAAAGATGTTGCTGTATAGCAGTGATGGCGCCTGACTGCCCTACAGTCCCCGGTTTACTCACACCTAAGGGCGCGTGCTGGATGGAGAGCGATTTTCCAAACATATCTTCTCAACACAGGAAAATTATTTACAAAGGCGTCCAATTGGGTCAGAAAAGTGTGGCAACCGTGTCTTATTAGATAAAAAAAACGTCTGGGTACATCAAGCATGATATCATATGTTTTTTTTTGTTGATGCCGTGTGACCAGTTACCTCCCTTTACATATGTACGGCTGTGTTGACATCGTGAAGGACAAGTCTTCTCAACACAGGAAAATTATTTACAAAGGCGTCCAATTGGGTCAGAAAAGTGTGGCAACCGTGTCTTATTAGATAAAAAAAACGTCTGGGTACATCAAGCATGATATCATAAGTTTTTTTTGTTGATGCCGTGTGACCAGTTACCTCCCTTTACATATGTACGGCTGTGTTGACATCGTGAAGGACAAGTCTTCTCAACACAGGAAAATTATTTACAAAGGCGTCCAATTGGGTCAGAAAAGTGTGGCAACCGTGTCTTATTAGATAAAAAAAACGTCTGGGTACATCAAGCATGATATCATAAGGGTTTTTTTGTTGATGCCGTGTGACCAGTTACCTCCCTTTACATATGTACGGCTGTGTTGACATCGTGAAGGACAAGTCTTCTCAACACAGGAAAATTATTTACAAAGGCGTCCAATTGGGTCAGAAAAGTGTGGCAACCGTGTCTTATTAGATAAAAAAAACGTCTGGGTACATCAAGCATGATATCATAAGGGTTTTTTTGTTGATGCCGTGTGACCAGTTACCTCCCTTTACATATGTACGGCTGTGTTGACATCGTGAAGGACAAGTTACCCCCCCCCCCCCCCCCCCCCCCCCCGTACACATGTACAGCTGTATTGACGTCGTGAAGGACAAGTTATCGCCCTTGAACATACACGAATGGTACTATTTTAAATTATCAAGGTATGTCAAAACCTAGAAACGGAGCACATATATTTCTTTACATGGAGAATTGCTCAATTTTTAACTCGAAAGTAAGGCAGTAGCGATGGAATATAATTACAAGAAAGAAATTTAATGTTGAAAAAGAGATGAGATGTTTAAGAAAAGCTGTCGAATCCTGCGAATCCTGCAATAGTGACGTCAGGCTTGCTCAGCTGACACGCCCTACATGAATGGTTTGGCGTCGTCATCTAAAATAAAATGATAGAAAGTAGGATGTTTGTGTGTACGCAGAAATATTCTTATAATGTATCTAAAGTATGCATGTGTAATTGAAGGAATACAGTTAAAGCACTATAGCAATAATACAAATTAAACTCCATGTAGATATAACTTGTCCGTGTAGATGGCTGTAATGAGATAGAGCAAGGATTAAACATTCTTCGAAATTTTGAAATTCCAAGCCGAAAATATATGCAGTGTTATCTTCGATAATGTTAGGAATACACTGCAAGAACTTGGAACAAAACAAAAGTATCCACGTTTTCAATACGGAAATAAACACATGTTATGTATAAGGTTACATACAAAGTACGTATGTACATATCGTTTTCAGGTTGGAAACGAGGAAGGATGAGTATGAAAAAACACTATTTTTTTTACTTTTTCACAAAATTGTTTCAAATTACAAATTACTGCTGGCTCGTATTGAGAAGATTGGCAGCTCCGCACCAAATGAATGTCAGTTTCGAGACCGATATCACAAATAGACAGACACCTGCAAGCCCATGATTGTTTTTTTTCTGTTTTTTTTGTTTGTTTTTTTTTTGTTTTTTTTTGTATTTTTTTGTTTTTTTGTTTAATTTATTTTGTTTGCTTGTTTTAAATAAATTTAAAATGATGTTTGTTGTGATTTGTGTTTTGATTGTTTGATATTAGTAAAATCCAGTCAATAGAACTTTAAACAAATGCCAGTATAGACAATTACACAGCTGTCTGCTTTAGCAAATATCATCCACATCTATCAAAAACTAAAGGGATTTTCTTGAATTCATATCTTAATATACCCCTCCGGACTAATGAAAATATAAGATGTGTAAGTTAAAAGGAAAATTTTGGACTAATTGTAATCCGTTGAAAAAGAACGCAGAAAAAAACATGTGCTATTTCAATTAATAAAACGAAAATGTCCAAGCTGGCAATACTAACCAAAATACTCACTGGTTCCCGTTACCACGAAGTATGGTTATAATGGGAATCCCCCTCCTCGGAATTTTATTGGTATTGACGTCCGGATTTCCCAGACGGGCAAATAACGTATTGTAGCCCTTAAACGAGAATTCGATGTTTTTGTGACGTGTTTCAAATTGTATGCTTTTTCCCTTAGCGGGACGTTCATGCTCGGTAATCATAAACGCTTGACACTTGTACAATTTTTTATCTAGACCTCCAAACACTTTATTGACCACGACGGAAATAGGTTGCTAATCATACATAAATGGTTCCCTCCCTTCGATCGATGCAGACTGTCAGTTAGGAGCAGAGGTCTGCAGTGCACAACATAAAAGCGCCGTCTATGTTTTCGTACCGATATGGCATGGCTTAAGATTTTAGAGACCACAAGCTTGTGCAGTCTTGATAATTTATTGAATTGTCGTGGGTGTTGTAGCGCTTAAGAACAGCGCCATAAATGTTCTTAACTTTCCATCACGCTCATCAAAAAGAGTTATGGTGTATCGCGACGAGAGTGTGTCGCGTATATCATTTACATAAATATTTACTCTTTCTTTGCATTGGCACTATATTACCTTACCAAAACAAAATAGAATGTTATCAGATCAAAATTCTAGCTATATTCCAATTAATGCAGTAGTACGAAGAACAATGGTTGTGACGTCGGCACTAAATGAGGTCGTTTTGTCTGACGTCACTATATCTTAAGTGTATTTTTGACGTCACGAAAATTCGGGCTACCGGATTAATCTTATTTACTGGCCATGATCTATGTAGTTCTGTTGTATAAAAGGTGAATATCATCAAAGTGGAATATATTGATTAAAATGTTGCAATTAATTCGACAATTTTGTGTTTATTTTCCACGAACTTCAATTTTTTTTTTGGAACGGTTGTATGTACTCGTGATGTCAGCTTTGGAATTCGATAACACAGACATATATCTGGGTTCTGGAGAATTCGGCGCAATCATGCCACTATTAAGTGTCATACAGTTGATTGGACTCACTCAATACCATATGTGTATTGGATAGTTTGGGCTTTTTTTTGTTGTTGCTATAATTAATATATGTTCTTTTAAATGACCCAGCCTCTGTAATGTACCTCTGACCCATGCACTGTTCTCTCAAGTTTTTCACATATACATGAACCATGCTACATGACCTGTTTTCCTAGCCCTTTGGCTATTTCCCCAAATCCTTTGCTATTTCCGCGGTTCTTGTGATGTTTCCATGGTTACTCATGCGCTGTTTCTCTGTCCTTGTGCTAAATCTTCGGTCCTGCGCTATTTCCTCGGTTCAGAGCAATTTCCTCGGCCCCTGTGCTGTTTTCCCGAACTCGCACTGTTGCCTCTGCCCCTGTGCTGTTTCCTCAGCAAAGTTACTATTTACCAGCCCTGAGCTATTTCACCAGCCCATCTATTTTATCTGCTGTTTATCCGGCCCATGTTCGCTACTTCTCGAAACCCCGTGATGTTTCCACGCCCCTGTGCTGTTCGCTAGTCTCTGTGCTATTTCCACGGCATGGCTGTCTCCCCAGCACCCGTGCTATTCCACGTGATGTTTTCCCGAGCCCCTGTGATGGGTGTAATGATCTTGTCACTCTCCCAAGACTGTAATTTAGACAGTGTGTATTTTGTTAATAGATCGATTTTATCAGATCGAGATAAAGTCACATATGTATGTTTAGAAGTTAAAGCTATCGGATCGGGAATAATCGAAAACAAGTCTCGTGAGTTAAATGGAGAAAATCTGCATACGGTCACCATACGAAGAAAGGCTCTTGAGGGATTATTGGAAATACAAACACAGTCGGTTAGTTGTTATTGGTAGACTATAGGGCTAACGGATATAGTAATGCTATCTTCACTCAGAGTTGCGCTTTATATTTTGTAAAACAAGCTTACTATACTACCACCAATATCAAAATGTTGATGTATATGGTATTGATGGCGGCTGCATTTTTTTCGGTGTAGTTCATTGTTTGCTCTTCTGTATCGAATTCTCTCAATTTCTAGGGAAAGGGGGCTTAAAAAGTCTTTTGTACAGCAGATTGAGACTGCAGGTTGTAGACACTTTCTGTGAGTTTAATGGCAACGTGGTTTGCTGTAACATGAATGTCGCTTTTTAATTCTTGCAAATAATGACAAGGTTCAGATATCCAGTATAGAAAATATCATATTTTCTATCAAATTATTCCTCCGTTCGGATATCAGGGACATGCACAATTTATATTGATGAAATCTATGTCCGAACGGTAGTTATATGAGTGTTTGTGCCTACATGTAATGAAATTAACGCCGAATGTACAGGAAAGAGGCGTATCGTATTCAAATACCGTATGTCTTTGCGGTAATTAGTGATACTTCGGGTGGAATTAAGAATTTTCAGGACTTAATACTTGAAGAACTTTGGTTTATCTTGAGTGCAAAACTGCCGTATTAATGTAAAGTTTATAACATATACCACTTGGGGGGAAAATCCAAGTAGTTTAATTTTGACGACGTCAACTTTATTCAAACGAAAGAATGTCCCTTTAAATGTATTTGATTATTGGTCTATGACACCTTCCCATCTAGATATATAAATACATAAACATATTTATTTTTCTTTTACGTATTATGACCTATTCTATGTTTCTTCCGAAGCTTACATCAACACTTTAGGTCCTAACATAACTGACGAATCCTAGAAGGACGAAACAGCTGTATGATGTCCCTAACATTACTGACGAATCCTAGAAGGACGAAACAGCTGTATGATGTCCCTAACATCACTGACGAGTCATAGAAGGACGAAACAGCTATATGATGTCCCTAACATCAATGACGAGTCCTAGAAGGACGAAGCAGCTGTATGATGTCCCTAACATCACTGATGAGTCCTAGAAGGACAAAACAGCTGTATGGTGTCCCTAACATCACTGACGAATCCTAGAAGGACGAAACAGCTATATGATGTCCCTAACATCACTGACGAATCCTAGAAGGACGAAACAGCTATATGATGTCCCTAACATCACTGACGAATCCTAGAAGGACGAAACAGCTGTATGATGTCCCTAACATCACTGACGAGTCATAGAAGGACGAAACAGCTATATGATGTCCCTAACATCAATGACGAGTCCTAGAAGGACGAAGCAGCTGTATGATGTCCCTAACATCACTGATGAGTCCTAGAAGGACAAAACAGCTGTATGGTGTCCCTAACATCACTGACGAATCCTAGAAGGACGAAACAGCTGTATGGTCAAAGTACTTTATTTTGCCTCTACTGTATCTAACATTCAATATGTATGGAATGATGATCAAGTTTTTCACATGGACTTTGCACGAGTTCCCAACCAACAATGCATATATGTCTTATATTATCTATAAGTAAAATATGTATGTGGACGTTTATCATCTAAAGTTTATAATAAACCTCAAATGCATGGCATATGCATAAGAAGCATATAAAGTTCAGGAGTGACCCGATGAAGGATCCAAGGACTGTGATTTTGTGGACAATGGATAAGTGACGTGTATTGGATGTGTAGCTAGAATGTGCGTTGAATTAATTTTGATTAGTTATAATTAAGTTATATTTAAAGATAAATATTGTGTACATCTATTACGAATCCTAACTTGTAGTAAATTCTAATGTAAACTCTTAGGTCTCTAGATCTGTCTTTCTTCCTGTCATTCTTCTTTGCTTCTATTTCTTTATAATCATTATAAGTATACTGTGTCGCTGTCACAATCTTTGTAATATATATTTGTGGAGAGGGCTTTTATAAGTTGTTAAAAACTTGTGCCCAATCCAATGGTGTCTTAACAATAAAATACGTAAAAAAAAACACCTCGGGTTGGAGATTCGTTTTAAGTCCCTTGACCTATTTGGGTATTGCGTGTGTTTCGTACAATCCATTAACCTCCATGGGTTTGGAAGCTAACCTCAAATAGTCTTTTATCCATACGAACTACACTCTTACTCTACATGCGAATACACAAATTGATTTAAATAAATTTAAATTGTGGACTTAAATGTAGGAAGAAATGGAATCTGGAAAACCATTTATCAACTAAACGATACAGATAACGGAGGCAATGCTCAATTATAAAAACACACGGAACACTTAATTAATCTACAACCTACAATGCTAGTAGGAACGGCTGATTTTAAGTCGCACAGACAATGAAACTTGTGCCATATCGATAAAAGGAGATTTTTTTTTTTTTTTTTTTTGCTGCAAAATAAGAGTATCACCCTATTTGTAAATATAATGTAGTTAATTTATTCAACTCAAACATTTTTTTAGTATGCATTTATTTGGCCAAGCGGTACATGTATATCCCTGTGTTTTCCAGGTTATATAAATGTGAGCTGTGTTGTGTTTTAATAAAGAAGCGGGTCACCGACGATGCAAAACAGAGCAACTAGACTATATAAAAAGCCCACCAGCATCAGGACCATTTAATCATCTTTTCTTATATATAAAACTTGTCTGAAATATACATCATATCTGTTGTTTTTGGGACACGAACAATGATGAGAGACGAACGTAAGAAATTTGCCGTCTACATAAGGAAATACATTATCGAATTCTTGTAAAACCTCCTCTCAAAAGCGATTACACGTTTTGGTTGTGAAGATATTGGAAATGAAGTGTAAACGCTCTGTAATGCTTTTTTATGATGATGGATTCTATATTTTGTAGAGAAAAGACAATAAAAAGATTAAAGTTCTGATCGGGTAAATGGCTCGACCATTTCCATCTATAGCACATCAACGTCTTAAATGTGGAGTGTCTTGCTTGCCATTCTTGATGCCCAGGTTCTACCAAGGGAGAAAATACGTCACATCCATCGTTCTTTAATCGATAAATTGTATTTAGAAAAAAAAAGTTTTAAGTTTGAAAATTGAGACAAGCTCTTTTAAAAACTATCGGGTAATTTCTGACCAAAGTTTCGGTGAAATATATACATTACTTTGACATTCAATATCTACATCGATCCAAAAGCTGTTCTTTCTCGGCACCTGAATCTGAGCTTTACAATTAAAGTGACACCTTTCCCTACTTAGCATCTTTTGTAACGAACAATAATCTATGATTTTACTCCAAAAATTAGAGCTTTGACCAATTTCAGGTTTCACAGATTATTCTATTTAAATGAATATCTTCTTACCGATATTCATGTGTAACTCCATTAAAGCTTCGTTACGTATACCTTTCCACTTAAGTCGTTGGTTGGTTGGTTGGTATAATTTGAAATAAAGACCGTGCCAACTTAAGGACCACGTTTTAATTCAATTTCTGTTCACTGAAATCTCAAGTGACAGGAACGTTCGTTAGCTACCTCTCCCGAACCATTAAACTAATTCCGGATAGACCACTCGTATTTCTATCTTTATCCCTTTCAGTGTGTAGGATGGGAAGCAGCAAATGCTCTGACTTATATTAGCGCCGTGTTATTAGCCTGAGGAAAGAATATATACGTTCCCTGACAGGGGAGATACCTTAACTTAAATGGGAAACGTGAGGCAGTGTCATGAATACTTCGGGAAGAAAAGACGCGCTTTAAAAAAACAACAACTAAAAAACTAAAAAAAAAAATCGTCTAGCGGGGCCAGCGAGCATGAATCTTGCTCTCTGCATGAAGAATAGTCCATCACAGTGGCATATTGAAATTTGATTTATTGACATGACATTGATACAGGTCATCAATATGTACCAGAGCCTGTAAGAAGACAATTGATTTATATAGATTTTAGTCAAATTGAAAAAAATGGGTCTGTAACATATCGGAAAGGAATTTATCTCACTTTTGGGTAATTGATATGATTGAGTTCAATTGCATATTGAAGTTAGTTTTGAGAATGAACGATTTTGATAACTTTTCGCTTTGTTTGGCAATGCATCAGTATTTACAAATGTCTGTATATTAATGACATATGTTTCTGTTATGTGTTCACTTAACTGTCACGGGAGTTCGTGTGGTAGTTTAAAAAACAGCAAACAAACAAACAAACAAAACAAAATATTTACTGTTTTAAAACGTACCATGCTTACAACGCGTAACAGAGGAGGCTTATAATTATAAATTACCTTTCTTTCTTGTGTATATGCTTTAAACCACATGGAAGTGTAAGTTTGGAGTAAATTTCGTGATTGCTCGTGGAAGCCCAAGGTCAAAGACTATTGAGGAAAAATGAAATTCATTGATTTTCTGGTTGAAATTTTTTTTATTGAATTTGGTGAGACATTTTATCAGCAGACCGAGTAGATAAGTAAACGTATGTCACAACGAGACTCCCGAGGAACCATATGGCGATGTGTTAAGGAAAGTAATTTACTTACGCTTTATATATATTTTTATCATAAAATACATCTTAAATCTACCAAGTCCACTAAGTGATTCTTAATGTTCTCTTCAAACATAACTACAGTGGTATGTACGTCGGTGACACTTTGACAACCCTCAGAAGACTTGGACAAATCTACAAATATGGTTACAATTCGCTTTCTTTAAAATGAGAAACTAAAATACTTTGTTTTCTTTCCATTTCAGAAATACAGTCAGCATCCAAGCGGTAGACTCGACAAGGTATGGACAATTTCATTAACTCTGATGAAGTCTTGATATCTACGTCATAGCAAACTGCTTTAAATAGAGATTTAGTCACCATATTTGCGACAGGAGCCTGAATATAAAAAACATTAATTTAAGAAAAAAGAAAAAAAAAAAAAAAATATTGATAAGGCAGGAGTGTGTGTACTGTGAAAATGACAAGGATGGCAACTCAACCATGAGCAAAACAGCATCCACCTCACTTCCATCGACTAAAAAAACGTGTTCAAACTAACACGGCAATTACTAGGGGATATACACAACTACCACCAATAAACATTCATCTTTTAACCTTCCGTATCACTCTGAAAACATTGCCGAATTCCTTCTTCAGGACATCATTTCCCAGCCTGTCAAGATTCCTAACTTACATACTGGGTTGAAAGGCCATGCGGGTATATAATCGGCTGTCGACAGGTGCACGTTTTGGGGGTCTTTTCGGCGTGAAGTGAGGTGGGGTGCCGTTTCGCTCTTCACAATACACAGACCTCTGACTTATCTTTTTCAAAAAGTTAAAGTGACATTGTTCGGACATAAGAAACTTGCAAAATTTCGATGATAAAATCTATGCCAGAAAAGGATGATATGAGTTTGTGGGCCTACCAGTAATGGAAGTAACGCCGAAATGTACAGAAAAAATGACGTTTCGTACACAAATACCGTCTGTCTTTGCGGTAATTACATGTAGTTATACATCGGGTGGAATTGAGAATTTTGAGGATTTAATGTTGGAAGCTCTTTGGTTTTCATTGAAAGTAAAACTGCCGTATTAATGTATTGATTATAACTTTTACCACTTCATTTAAACGAAGGAGTGTCCCTTTAACATGACATAGTCAAGCTCCTGTGTATTTGTGCCCTTTCGATCTAATTTCGGCTCGGTTTGTGTTCCTTGGGAATCTGAGATCACGAGCTATCGAGCTGTGTCGTGGTTGCTTCTTAGGCCTTAATGCTCTGAATAGCATGTGTCTGTATCATGAATAATGAGGTTGTCACCAACTACTACCATACTACCATTTCAAAATTGCACCAACTGCTGATTGGGCAATTATTCCGGCAAGTAAATAGTTCCCTTAAATTAGGTCAGTTTTATTAATTCATATTTAAGATTTGATATTTATCTTAATGATAATTTATGGCATGAACAAAATGAAGTCAAATAAGACGCGCGGTAATGCAGTTTTATGGAAATATGACATTGGATTGTAAACGTGCCTTTCATATTTATAATGACGATTCGCTCAAAAATTCTGCGAAAAATTACCCACTTGATAGAACCCCCCCCCCCCCCCCCCCCTCCAAAAAACCCAACAACAACAAAAAAAACAACAGCAAAACAACAACAACAACAAAAATAATATGATATGATTGAACCTCCATTCCTGTGTAAACGGTATTTGCTGGACTTTATCATATATTGATTACAACGGTTTTCAATTCTTTAAATGAAATCATGTTTGTACTCAACGTTACATTTAAAATATCATATTAAATGTACTTGTAAAATAAACTAGGAATTACAAACATGGACAATAAATAATGATAATAAAAAAAAAATGAAATGAGAATACCAGCGGCACGCAAATGACATTAAAAAGCACAACCGAAACTATTTCACAGGCATTGAAACAAAACCAACACAGAAACCCAAAAATCGATTTCTAGAATTATTTTTATTCATTCATTAAGCACCTGCAATGTATGACAAAGTCAAAAATCAATTCAACCAAAGACGGACGAGTTCCTGAAGTAATATGATACTAGCCGTACTTTCAAATTGAAGAGCTGTACGTTCATGAGAGATATAATTGAAAGCGCGGTACTAAAACCTTTCAAAACTTTAAATACGAACGATGCCTGCGGGGGCGATAATTAATTACATGGCTAGTCCCAATTAAATCTGACACTGCATCACTGTCTATACATGGCCCAGAAGCATTTTCCCCTTCGGCGTGCTTCAATTTCTTCTTTCTTCATCGTTAAAGAGTCTGAGGTATCTCAACAAAGATGCTCGATGGGATGGAAACAGAATATGAATTTCAATCTTCTTAGGATGTTTGGCAGACAACGCATATGAGTAGCCTATTGGCTAAACATGAGCATGATGAATAATATATACATTTATAATTGGTTATATCAGTAAATTTAATACATTTTTAAAACTTGCAGCTTAGAATTCTACATAGAAATCGAACACAGATATGATATTTTTTTTTATCTTGGGTTAAAACCACCCCTCAGCGATATGTATGACGCGTGCATGTTTGTAGATAATACGAGCGATAACCCGCATTGGTCGTTGTCTGCGAGCGATATTGTACAAACGCGTGATTCCCTTTTTACAAAGTGAGCGCTGCTTGTTTTGATAAATTAAATTCACTACCTACACATTTTCCCTTTTCTTTCAAAAGAAGAAATATAATAGGTTATCATGCTTCAATATGCAATATTTTGGATCGCCATTTAATTAGTAGGACTTGCCTCGGTTATATTGGATTTCTGAACTTCACAAGAATGCTGATATACCATGTTTCTCACTGATTCAGCCAGCATCTTACCTCGTGCTTATGCTTCCTTTCATCGCACTATGAAACCTGACCTTTAGTCGCGCTGGCATGCATCAGAATCTATTTCATATTAATTCCATTTTTAGAGTATACGATGTCACAGCACGACAATAACTCTCATTTTATAGTTCAAGAAATGACAATAAAAAGTGTGGATCAAAATTTGAAACGACAAGTGCACAAGCTAACAAGATTGCTATCATTATAAGGATTCTAGTTACGTTTTGGAAACGAGATCTTTATCATTAACCGGTAATCTAACAAAAAAACAGTGGCACGGAGCATAATTTGCTAATGTTTCGTCTTTTTTAACACCGGAAACTGTGTTGGTAGGGTTCGTTTGGTACCACGTAATCCCAGCTAATTTTGCCGGCAGGAAATGCAATGATATTTACAGAGAAAAAGAAAGTTATTAATGCCTTGTCTGCAAACAAAACGAATAATTATCATTGAAATCCTTTGGAGAAGTTAAGCCGTCAGTCTCAAGGGATACAGGCCAGGCTCTTATTCATTTTTAAACTGATGGCTCTAATGGATTAAAAAAACTCATAATGTGAATCCATTGCTCTCGTTTTGACCCTTCTCTGTCGAAGAAATCAATGAAATCCATTTATATATTGAAGTATATAAATTGGTTGTCTCTCACTAATATGGATTCGACAGAAAACTCTTGTCATTGCACCAGATTTTGGAGGACAATTAGATTTCGTGTTACTACATGTGAATTATAGTCAACTAAGGATTGCACAAGAAATACAGGGCATACGAACCTCTCAATAGAAATTGAGAATAAGATAGAGTAGACCCAAGACTGCATCATGTAGCTGTTTCGTCCTCCCAGGACTCGTCAGTGTCGCTAAGTGCCTAAAACGTTAATAAGACAAGGAGAGGAAACTAAAAATAGGTCGACAGAAGTGTCAAGATCTAGATTCACAAATGTTTTGTCCTTCTAAGACATTCAGACTTGATAGGGACAGCATATAGCGGGTTTGTTCTTTTAGGACTTTCAGATTTGATAGGAATAACATAGAGCTGTTTTGTCCTTCTAGGACTAGCAGTTTTGCTTGGGTCAAAATACAGCTATTTGGTCCTCCTATGACTATCAATTTTGCTCCATACAACATACAGTTGATCTTATCCTTTAGAAATCTCAGTGATGCTGTCCACCATGCATCTGTCTCGATCTTCTTCAAATGTTCAGATTTGATACGGGTATCAATCAGCTGTTTCATCCTTCTAGAACTGCCATTGATGTTAGGAACACAATATATCTATTCCGTCCTTCTACAACTCTTCATATTTCATAGGGGCATCATACAGCGACTTCGTCCTTCTAGCACTCTTAATGATGCAAGGAACACAATGCCTTTTATTTTTATTGTCTTAGGAATCTGAGTGATTTTCGGGACATCATAAAGCTTTTTCGTCCCTGTAGTACGCGTCAGTGATGCCAGGGACACTATGCCGTTATTTCGCCGTCCTTTAGTTCCCATTCATGCTAGGTACATCATGCGACTGTTTCCTCCTCATAGGACTCTGTTTGATGCTAGGGACACAATATGGCTGTTTTGTCCTCAAAGGGCTAAATGCCTAAAACGTTACGACTAGGAGACGACTCGAAAAAAATGTCGAATAAAATGTCAAAATCTGGATGGAAAGGTGCAATAGTCCCACTTTAATTACAGGTCTAGAAGCAGCTGCATGAAACTAAAACATTGAGGCAACGTGATGTGAAAGAATCTTCTGGTATGCCAGATTAGACAGATTGTCTGTGATATTTAAATTCTCCAACCAATCGTAAAAAAAGAAGAAAAAACCCAACAAAACACAACCACCATGAGATGCCGAGGAGGATCGCGTGTCAATATCAGAGAAGGCAGGAGGACCTTCTCATTAGATCAAATTACAATAACAATTTTAGCATTAAAATTTAAAATAATTGTACAGAAGACACACAGGCGAATAGAACATCGGATTATGAATTAATCAAATAAATTTGCCAATAAAAAACGTTGACTGCATCATACAGAGATTTCGTACTCCTAGGACATCTGAGTGTTGTAAGGACACCATACAGCTGTTTCTGCCTTATAGGACTTTTCAATGATGTAACTCGTAGGTGATGTTCGAGACATCATACAGCTATATCGCCTTTTAGGATACGTCAGTGATGCTAGTGACATCATACAACAATATCGCCTTTCTATGACTCGTCAGTGGTGTTAGGGACATCATACAGCTATATCGCCTTTCTAGGACTCGTCAGTGATGCTAGTGACATCATACAACAATATCGCCTTTCTAGGACTCGTCAGTGATACTTGGAACATCATACAGCTATCTCGTCCTTCTAGGACTCGTCAGTGATGCTAGTGACATCATACAACAATATCGCCTTTCTAGGACTCGTCAGTGATACTAGGGACATCATTTACCTATATCGCCTTTTTAGGACTTGTCAGTGATGCTAGAGTCATCATGCAGTTATATTGCTTTTCAAGGACTCGTTAGTGATGCTGCCGAAAACATACAGCTGTTTCGTCCTTCTAGGATTTTCGTTGATGTTAGGTTCTGCTTACAGCTGTTTCCTCTTTCGAGGACTCGTCAGTGATGACTGATGACGGACAATGTCATAGCACAGGGTTTGGAGTGAAACAGGTTGATGAAGACAATGGGGACATCTTATGGACGTCATCATGATCACATGATCTCGTGTTTTTGGCCTCGTTCCTGTTGTTATTTTATCGGTTATAACTATAATTGAATACAACCTGAATAGTTTTGAAATAAGAATAAAATAATGAATACATAAACCAAACATCGTCGGGGACTTCTTTTTGGGTCGATTGCCAAGAAGAATATTTAGAAATGATTGTTTTATCTTACTCGATATTTTGGTGTTATTATTTGAAGTAGTTTCTATCCAATGAAGGTCAATGAAAAAAACTGCTCAACCTTAACAACGCCGTCGTATATAAGATTTTAACGTTCTCGTGATGACTGATGTCTGTGAAACATTTTATATGGAAAGTGCTTTTTACTTTGACAGCTCTATATGGATATTATACACCAAACGAAATAAGACATGGTCGGGTTAGGGAAATTCTATTGAAGGTATAACTTGAACATTCTTTTATGTTCTGGATATATAACATAAAAAGGGAGTGTACTTTTTTATATGATAAGAGTACACTCCGTTTTTTTTTTTTTTTTGTGTGTGTGTGTGTGTTATACCCCAATAACATTAAAATCATATTCAAGTAAATCCTTATAATATTATCTACTATACAAAATCCCAATGGAAGTCTACGTTTATCGCTGAACTATTTTCTAATACAAATGATTACGCTGTTGTTTCAACCAGTTAAAAGCGACGTTGAAAATGGTGACGTCATTTCTAGCGTCCGTCGTCCGACCGTCTGTTGTCTGGTGTCTGTTGTCCGTCCGGCACAAACTTTTCCATTTGAACAACTTCTTCCCACTAACAAAGACTATTATTTGACTGATAGGTTCCTTGCCTAACGTCCAACAAAGTTTGCCAAAAGAAACACTTTGTGCCATTTGCAAGGTCAAAGGGTCAAATTTCTTAAAACCTATCAACGACTTCTCACTAACCAAATTATCGAGAGTAATGATATTTGGTTGATAGGTTTCTTTGTTACAAAGTTTGCGAAATGACCTCGACCATATTCAAGGTCACAAGGTGTCAAATTTCTTAACACATTCTTACGACTTCCTCACTAACCGAGACTACGATGGTCATGATAATTATTTGATAGGTTACTTGGATAAGGCGCAACAAAGTTTGCAAAAAGAAATTATCTTGGTCTATATTCAAGGTCACAGGGTCAAATTCCTTAATAAACTTGAACGACTTTTTCTCACTTACCAAGACTATCAGAGTCATTACATTTCGTTAACAGGTTGCAAGCATTAGTTTACTAAATATATGTGACCCATAAGAATGTCACATTTGTCAAAATCCTTGAAACCTTCAAACGAATTATGCTCACTCCAAACTAACTAGAATTGTATTTGGCTGTAAAGTTCCTTGGTTGGAATCCCATGAAAGTTGCAAAAAAAAAAATGACCTTGACCCATATTCAACATCACAGTCGCCCATTTTTTTTCAATTATTCGAACGTCTTCTTCTGGTAGACCAAAAGGCCAAATAATTATATTTGGCTGGCGGGTTCCTAATGTAATATGTTTAAGGTCACAGAGGTCAAATTGTTCAAACATATGAAGGACTTCTGATTATGTAAATGGTCTAGAATGAAGTTCTTTTGATTAAGTGAAAGGCAGAAAATCCTCACAGAAGAGAATACCAGGTTTGTGAGGCAGGCCCATTGGGCCTCTTGTTAACGTTATGATATAATTTTTAAACCAATGAAAATGCTTGTTACAAGCAATATTATATCAAATATCGTTATTTCGTTTCAATTGTATACTGTACTTTTTATTCAAAAAAAACAACAACAATTATGACAACACATTGTCATAATCCGGGTTGATTGATACCAGGCATTTAACCATAAAAGACAATTGTAAAGTATACATATGGGAATATTCTTTTCGTATTAGGGTTAAAGCGGACAGCGATTCATGTCATGGGTTTTAAATCAATTTCAATAAGCATCAACCCTATCTGCCGAGAAACTTTGCCCATAAAGTGTTAAGTTGATGCGTCAATGTGTAATATAGTCTCATAAAAGGCGTCATTTGAGAGATCAAACTATATCGGATCGCGAAAAATGACGGTTTTTCATAATATAAGGCGAAAATTCCGGACTCCCCGATGAGAAAGAACTTCTGAACTTCTGAAGTCATAATGTTTTGAAGAAAGGTGAATTGGGTACCCATGATGGATGATAACAGTAGACCTCCTCAGAATTTATAGAGTACATTGGAAATATATTTCAACCAAAGTTTCATCAGTGTATTGTAATAGCGATCTGAGGGATAATGATCCGCAGAACTCCATCATTACATCTGCATGAAGACAGGGTCTCTCACGTGGGGGATAGATTAAGATTTATTCGAGCTTAATCAACATGCAGGATATTAGAACTCGGTATTACTTAACACGCCACGCAAAGACTTTTTCGTTAATATTTTTAGCAATTGGTGATATTAATGGACATGTACCAGATAAAACAAGACATACAATATCAATTACTTTACTAATAGCAGAAAACATCGCCAATAACTTGTAGAGAGATGTTCGCTATACACATGATGTACTTGTTCGAGATAAAAGCTATGTTTCAGCATAGTAATTATCAAGCTGAGAGACAGTGCGCTTTGGAAAATTCATTTTTCTTAACCACAAGTACATTTACAAATGATTTTTATTTTTATGTATAAAGACTTTTTATTATCCGCATTGTTGATATAAAACAGCTTTTAATAATATCAACTGTGTCTTAATTGACTAAAATATAATATTTTCGTATTCATGGTAAATGTAATTAGAAGACAACTTTTGTTTACATTAATGTCCCAACAAGTGAAAAAAGCAAAAAGAATTAGCAGCAAAATACCTCACGACTGGAGAGAACTTCTCTTTAGCTCGCGATTGATCAGTTGAGCGTAAGACTAGTAAGCCAAAGGCTCCGGGTTCGAACTCAAGCGGAGGCAGTGATTTAGATTTAATTTACATGCACTTTGTTATATATATATATATATGACTGTAAATCATCCTAGATTTTCGGTTATAAGATTAAATGTAAAATTCAGGCATCTGGTTATGAATCTAACTTGGTTATGGTATGGAATGAACCTCATACATTTATTTAGGTATAGTGAGGTGATCATGAATCAACAGGAAGGGAATTCAGGCTCAAAATAGATAAAATTGATGAATAAATAAATAAATAAATAATAATAAATAAATGAATAAATAAATAAAATTATCCAAAAATGTATAGATTTACAATGAAACGCGTGAAAATAATACAAGGTATTGACACCAGGTGTTCCGGAAGAGCATTCCCCAAAATTATCTATTTTATTTTAAATTCATCCTTATGCAGATATATTTAAAAAATAGAGAATAAGATTAAGACTTTCAAGTGTTTTCTTTTTGAAAACGAAAATTAAATGAATATTGCATTTCGAGGCAAATACATATTTAATTGATTATTTAACCGAATTGCGTATGGAGTAATAGTCGACTACTGCAGGTGACATTGTTGCACTTGGGACTCATCTGTCATGAGTTAAATAACTAAGGAAATGTTAGATAATACAAAGTAATCAAAAATAAAATGATATAAAGACAATAAACAATTAATCACTGAAATGTTACGGAAGTAGTGATTTTCTTTCATCCATTAAACCACATATCCCTTGGGATTCTTTCCCGGAAAATATTCCTTATTTCCAAAAAAAAAAAAAAAAAGAAATCCAATATCAGTTGATAATTGTTGCAAGTAATTTAATTTCCTAACTATGACGTATTTATTTGAACGTAAATCGTACAAATGCGTGTGCGCGTGGTTCTCCAATTAAAGAATGTGAGCACTTATCTCGCATTCTACTCGTCTTTAACTTAATTTTGGTTCTTCATGGTAAATTAGCGATTCCATTTACTATAAATTTATTCCTAATTAGAACACGAATAACGGTATCACATATACATATCTAATTAAGGGACAGTTTGGAGTTTAATGAAGGTATGTTCAGTTTTTAAATATATCATTACAGATGTTTTTATGCGATTCAACAGTTTGTAATTGTTGCGTTAAATCCACTAAATTATAAACCGTTAGAATTATACGAATTCTGTATAAAGCAAATACTTAGCATTCCCGTGGTAAAATGAATTAAATGTTGCATAGGAACGTTTCTTAGAATGCTGTAATGAGAGTTTGGTCACAGAAAAATAAATTCTTCCTTGCGAATGCTTAAAAAATAACCGTAAATACCTACACGAAAACGCAACGGTTTCTAAGTCAAACCTGATAAAATGAAGACACATAAGGCAAAACTATATTTGCATAAGACATTGGCAAAGGACACATATAATACGACCATGCGTTCGGGAAGAGAAAGCGTCATTACACAAGGAAAGAGATTAATGCCCTATAAGATAACGATTTCTACCAATGAAATAAAATTATAACTTATGAAAGACACATTGAAGGCCAAAGGCATTGTTTATGATTCACATAACACTGCAAAATGTATTACGACGTCAAGCCCGTGTAGACCCTCAGTAGCTTTTATCTAGAATACATTTATATAGAATATAGATAAAAATTATGCAAAAAAATGCATCAAACTTAGAAGAGGTCTTTTGTTGTCAATTTAAACTGAAAAGAATAGAAAAGACAAGGATAATATTGATTGGAAGTTTTGTAAAATTATATGATTTTGAAAACTTATATTTTCATTAATATGTTTAAATAATTTTCATGGCGTTGTTTAGCATATATATCTGTGACACAATCAGTTATTTCCTTATAAGTGTGTTTCTGTATCATAAAGTTTTGATGAACATCGTTATCCTGCTTACCTTCTGACTTGAAGGCGTTCCTGTATTAATGTTATCTAGCGATAAATGTATCAAAATAAGACCTCCGTTCAGTAAAATCTTACAAGTAGTAAGAACCAATAATCAGCAATAACTGCCTCTCACGTTTACGAAGTGGACCAAGTTCTTTTGCATTGCTATTAATAACGAACAAGGGCGTTAAATCTGTGTGTAACTGTTGGATGGTGGATGGTTAAGTGTGAGCATTTAGTTAATATGTTTGAAGCGGTATTTTCTCGTGCTTTCTGTATAATTGTCTAGAAAGCCTTTATGGTTTGATATATTTTATTGTAAATAAAAAGAGATTATACATGTATATACAGTTATGATAACAGGAAAACAGTTCACTGATAAACATAGTTCCCGTTACTCCTATGTTTTGTGCATCTTCGACGGTTATACGTCATTCGATGTTTTCGTACTGTATAAACATCAAAAGGCTGATTAATGCATGACAGACATATACTGTATGGATATCATTGCTTTTAAAAGTTCTGAATCATAAAACAATATCGGACTTGTTTCCATGATACCACACAAGTTATGCATGCTCTCGCTTCAAGAGGTAACAATATCCGGTGTCATCCCCTACATCGTGGTATTTCTTAAGAGGGGTAAGCTACAATTTCTATACGTGATATAGGGGAAAATATAGTTACTGTCTCGTGTAATGCTTACAAAATAATAAAATCAAATATAATTCTCCCATTTCGCTTTACTCCTCTATTCACACAAAGTTAAAATGTTTAGAATACCTTTGTTTTCTTAAAAAGCAGTGAAAGCCGCCTGGTTTAACTTGATCATATTGAAGCTCATCCAAGTACTGATGTCAGTTAGACAGGCTTAAATACTTGCTGTTATCGTGTCCCAGTTGTATTGTGGTCTGATAACCATGTAGATATACACTATATCGTTATAACAATGGTACTGAAGGCTATAACAATAAAAAAATCCCCGATTGGTAATTTTTGGTTCTTGGACTCCTGAGCAACCACGAAATCTAAAGGTTGTCGCCCGAAACATTTGACAAAATGGCAACGTGCTGTCGTTGTTCTCTGAATTATGATTTGATCCAGCGTAGAACAGCATATATAACATTCATCAGGAAACATTAAATATTACCAACATCATGTAGCGATCTGGCCAAATGTTATATCAGCAAAAATGGCTAATGCTGCCGTAATGGATTTATTGCCGACGTTGTTCCCTTCAGCATTGTATCGGCTTAATGTGTTGATACATGAGGAAATGTTATCTAAAATAGTATGTTTTTAAGAACGTTGACTCTGCTTCCTGAAAATAAGATAAATCAAACTCAGCTATTTTTCGTTTGATTTCCTGAATTATGTCCTCGTTTGTTCCCACTAAGGATCATTTCCTTAAAAACAGTGTATAGAAAAAAATAACCTTCGAAAAATACTTAAAGTATCCTAAGTATTATGTTACCGTTGAGTTTTATTATGTTGAGGGTATCTAAATGATATTTTGATGCATTATATCAAAGAAGGATTTATGTTATTTGTTTTGATGCATTTTAACGTTTAGAGTCTTCAGTGCATAACAATATATATTCCCTGCAGCCAGAACGTACAAAATAACATCTGCTGTTGTCATGGCATGATTTGTAATGATACCAAATTTGTGATCTTTGATAATCTCTCTAGTTAAATTATATGACTGTTGTCTCCCTTGACACCTTTGGCCTTTGAATTAGCGTTTCGCCCGATCCCTGCCGAAAGGTTTGGCGACCACCGACAACGAACATTAACTTTGCTGTCACGTTATGATTCATATTGACACGATTAAGAGTATACCATATGCCCAACGTTATTTTGAAATCCTATATTGAAAATGATTGAATATTCAAAATTATTGAATATTCAAAATTAGTGAAAATTGAAAATTATTGAATAATGGGGTTTTTGCACCTACCAATCCAGACTTTTACTATGCTGTCGAACTTTCATTTTGTATATTCAGTTTTCCCGTCGCCTCAACAGTATTAACACTATATGATTTTAAAACCAAAGGCAATTCCTAGAAGAACGATCGAACAGCTGTATAATATAGTTTTATTTATTATGGCTATACTGTATCTAACTCTCGATTTTCATTGCTATTATAGTGTGTGTCTTGTGTATCGCTTGTCTGTTATACAAATTATATATCATATTTCCAGATTTTATGAACACGCAGTCACACCTACGTGTACAACAGGAGATTAGAATATGATACATAAATGCATGCAATGGCGATAGATACGAACATGTGTGTTATACACAGTGGTCGGCGTGATGTTACGTTACCAAATAATTAACTCTGTTTGGATAAGAACTCGTTCTAAGATGCTTACTTTTGTATCACAAACAGGATTTGACGAAAGCACAATTAAACATACGGTGACAAAAACAAAAGCTATGTCGCTAGTGAGTTTGCAAGCGATTGACGTCTTTATCAACCGTGTGCAAAGGTTCGTGCATTTCAGGAATAGTCTGGAAGTGTGTGTTGTGTATTAAGAATAATGAAAATATCAAAAACTGGCGAACGGACCGTGTCAGCTAATTAGCTAATTAGAATTTGGTGTTCAGCAATGCAGCTATTTATGGGTAGCTGCGTTGAGCTGCCGTATTGGTAATACCTGATATCCAGTGCGTTTGAAATATTAATTAGATGACGCTGTTTGTGTTTGTAAGTGTTAACTCGTCAAGGCAAGATTTTCGTATCGGATTAGTTGTTTGGTGACGTCTTTGTTTTTGTTACAGCACTGACACCTTCTGAAGTTTCGAAGACAGATTGAGAGAGGACATATACGGATACGTTTTTGGAAGGTAAGATAAAATCATGTATGTTGGTATTTTATATTTGCCGATATCATATATCGTCTTCTCTTACATAGAGGACAAACATGCAATACAAGAGGTTGTGTGTGTTTATTAATTAAAACAATGCTTAATTCACGATCACGATGGTGATAACGAAAAATGTTTGATGGCACAAGACCGTTTTTCCTGACTTGTTTTCTACTAATGAATTACGTTATCAATAACAGCAGATTGATCCGTCTCTCGTGCAAAACGGCATGAGACATGCAGACGACAGTTGCAGGATAGGATACCGATGCCTACCTAATTACAAACATCTTACATGATATGTAGTGTTATTGCGGTTGGACTACGTCTGCCATTTACGACATCTACGACATTTTTCGAAAGCTAATGAGGGGCAGGACTTACTCTTGCAGTTTATTGAACCGAAATTCTAGATGTTCGAATGTAATGTTGTTTTCACGCTGAAAAGACATTTATCAAACTCATTTGTGATTTTATTTTAAAAAGTGCTGCTGATGTTGCATACATATGTCATGAGATAATGTGTAGTCAGTGGGTCAGAAGTAAATCTCGAGATGATCTAGCACTGAGATTTCAGAGAAAAAGCTTCTTAATGTCTTTTCACTGTTTTAAGCGTTATGAAACGAGTCTAATTAATTTTCCAGTCTTTCGAGCTTCTGGCGAGGTAACATTAAAATTTTTAATTCTACAAAGAAATGGAACGTGTTGGATCCTGTTTCCCATGCAATTAAGATATGTTTGATTTGCAAGCATTTTTGAAAACATAATTTAGTAAGATTGATTGAATGTCTAAGATGTTGTTATTTTCACTCTCTGATACTCTTTCTCTTAAAGTCAAAATGCACGCGACTTAACGAAGCTTGACAATGGGAACGTGCAACCAATCACAAATCTGATGAACAATAATGCACGTGTGTTGATGTAACGGGTGTTTTTTTCTTCTGGTAACAGGAAAATGTATGGGGTTGTCTGACCCTCGGGAAACACTCGGGTTACCTAATTCATGGAAATTGTTTTCGGGTGAGGAACAGTTTGCCATACTTTCATGCAAAGGAGACATTTACTTATCCATCCTGATCTACATAGCTCCTATATATCAAAGCATTACTTATACTTGTGTAACCTTTCCTGTATCTCTCATATCGAATACAGTGTTGTCATTTAGACTCTTGATCAGTATGCTTCTGGTGTGTTAAATGTTTGTTTCATAGCTCAATAACACTGAAATGTTTTAGTCATTCACGGATTTTTCTCATTTTTATATGTTCAGGATTTCTCTGTCATTCCTAGGGTGTGCAATCTCCAATCTTAGGGGTGATATTCTGGGCTTTCGAACCTAGATCCTAGGGTTAGACATCCAAAATTATCGCATCTTGGATTGGAAATGTCACACCCTCAACACAGGGCAAGATTGTTTTTAAAGAACAAACACGGTCTAGATTTTTAGGATGTGAAGATATGTGTGTAATGCCTGTTGTTAAGTGAACTGAGGTTGTAATTGCACTGCAGTAATACTAGCTTAATTATTTTGGTATCGACAAGCAAATGAAATTCATTAGATCCTTTATGCTAAAGACCCAGAAACAAAGCTGTCACCAGATGATGATTGAGACCTTAATACTGGAATAACTTGTTGATATCAAAGCCATCACGTGTTAATTTCAAAATTAGCGCCACGTGTTGATATCAAAGCCAGCACCAGGTGTTGATTTCAAATTTAGCACAACATGTTGATTTCAAAGTTATTATCACATGTTAATATTAAAGTTAAAACCACGTGTTAATAGAAAAATCAGCACCACGTGTTGATATCAAAGGTAGCACCACGTGTTAATAGCAAAATCAGCACCACGTGTTGTTATTAAAGGCAGCACCATGTGTTGATTTCAAAATAGCACCACATGTTGATTTCAAAGCTATTATCACATGTTAATATTAAAGCTAGCACCACGTGTTAATAGAAAAATCAGCACCACGTGTTGATATCAATGGTAGCACCACGTGTTGATATCAATGGTAGCACCACGTGTTGATATCAAAGGTAGCACCACGTGTTGATATCAAAGGTAACACCACGTGTAAATATCAAATGTAGCACCACGTGTTGATATCAAAACTAGCACCACGTGTTGATATCAAAGGTAGCACCACGTGTTGATATCAAAGGTAGCACCACGTGTAGATATCAAATGTAGCACCACGTGTAGATATCAAAGGTAGCACCACGTGTAGATATCAAAGGTAGCACCACGTGTTGATATCAATGGTAGCGCCACGTGTTGATATCAATGGTAGCACCACGTGTTGATATCAATGGTAGCACCACGTGTTGATATCAAAGGTAGCACCACGTGTTGATATCAATGGTAGCGCCACGTGTTGATATCAATGGTAGCACCACGTGTTGATATCAAAGGTAGCACCACGTGTTGATATCAAATGTAGCACCACGTGTTGATATCAAATGTAGCACCACGTGTTGATATCAAATGTAGCACCACGTGTTGATATCAAAGGTAGCACCACGTGTTGATATCAATGGTAGCGCCACGTGTTGATATCAATGGTAGCACCACGTGTTGATATCAAAGGTAGCACCACGTGTTGATATCAAAGGTAGCACCACGTGTTGATATCAATGGTAGCACCACGTGTTGATATCAAAGGTAGCACCACGTGTTGATATCAAAGGTAGCACCACGTGTAAATAACAAAGGTAGCACCACGTGTTGATATCAAATGTAGCACCACGTGTTGATATCAAAACTAGCACCACGTGTTGATATCAATGGTAGCACCACGTGTAGATATCAAAGGTAGCACCACGTGTTGATATCAATGGTAGCACCACGTGTAGATATCAAAGGTAGCACCACGTGTTGATATCAAAACTAGCACCACGTGTTGATATCAATGGTAGCACCACGTGTTGATATCAATGGTAGCACCACGTGTTGATATCAATGGTAGCACCACGTGTATATATCAAAGGTAGCACCACGTGTTGATATCAATGGTAGCACCACGTGTTGATATCAAAGGTAGCACCACGTGTAGATATCAAATGTAGCACCACGTGTTGATATCAAAACTAGCACCACGTGTTGATATCAAATGTAGCACCACGTGTAGATATAAAAGGTAGCACCACGTGTTGATAACGTGTTGATACCAAAACCAACACCACTACATTTTGTAGCAAAATGTGTTGATATCAACAGCTGGTATCCTATATTTATATATATACCGAGTGTTGACTTCAGACCCTTTACTTAGTATCAACTGTCGGCAGGAGTATACGTAACCTTCCTCTGTCTAAGTATTATCTGTAGAGAGCCAACCATATATCATTTACTTTGAACACTGCAAGCAGCTAAAATGAGACTGCGAATTTTGATGGAGACTGATTACTTTAATGGTAGAGAGAAAAGACAGCACATCAAAGTGTGCGTGTAGGGACAGTCATTTAACCGTCAGACGAAGCCTGTCTTTAGAAATTCATTATATATATAGGACACGATTCCCTGCTGGAGGACTTTATACATCAGTCCCCCTCCCTCAAACGTGGTGTGGATCATTTTGTCTTGTATACGACCGTTTTATTTGTATAGAAATATATACCAATGTTACTATCTCGTCAAGCACGGCAATAGAGTAATGATATTTATTTTGATAAAATCTAACAGACGTTGGGCTTCAGTCACAAATATCATATACAGTTACCGTTTAGTAACGGCATTAAGATGTGTATTGTGTAGGTATGTGATCACCGAAGCGTGAGGTTCGTCATGGCTTTTAAAGAAACAATAACCTTCGTTTTGATGGCAATCTCGTATCACTACATGAAATATACACATTCGCAAAAACAGCTTTTCATTAAAACTATAAGCCATGCAATGCATATCGAAAACAGCGCTTGCATTTGAGACAGATGTATGCTCATCTTAAATAATAGAAATCGTGTCAGGTTATACAGTACTGCATCAATGCTCCCTTACATTTGGATGCAGTTTAGAATATGGAATTAACTATAACGTTTTGTGACATTGCTATAGATGAAGTGGCCTGGCATGTACAGCGTAGAGGTGGACTTATTTAACCATCAAACAAGTGTCTTACATGTGTATACGTACAACATTTAGCAGGAATGTACTGAATAATATATCACTGAAAGTGTCAAGATCGATATCATTTATCAACAGTTTATCTTTGAATGGCGGCTCAAAGTGACCCAGAAATAAATTCGGCGTAATATTAGTGAAGACAGGAATTGAGATGGTTGAATATGGTATGTCAAAGGATGTACCTAAAAATCGTAGTGTTTTTCAAGAATTATCAATTAATTTATGTATAGCTGGCAGTACGCAGTATAGCTGACAGTATGCACTATAACTGAAAGTATGCAGTATAGCTGGCAGTACGCAGTATACCTGGCAGTACGCGGTATATCTGGCAGTACGCAGTATAGCTGACAGTGCACAGTATAGCTGACAGTATGCAGTATAGCTGGCAGTACGAACTAAAGCTGGCAGTATGCAGTATAACTTGCAGTACTCAGTATAGCTGACAGTACGCAGTATAGATGATAATACGCAGTATAGCTGACAGTACGCAGTATAGCTGGCACTACGCAGTATACCTGGCACTACGCAATAGGCCTTAAGCAGTAAATGCAGTTAAAATTTAGCAAGCGGTAGGCAGTAAGCAGGAGAGTGTTGCAGGAATTCCATCGGGAATGGGCAGCAATGGAGAAGTACATGTATTACATATATATATTATCCTTCATCTTCTAAATAAGGGCAGGAATGAAAAATAGTATTAACGTGTCTTTCATATTCTAGACAAGCTAGGGCGACAATAAACAGGTCTGTACCTGTTTTTAACAGTCGGAAGTCTGCCTTGACAGAGCGTATGAGTGATGAAAAATTTTGGATGTTGTCGATGAAAGGTCTGAAGCTGGAAACATTGCGGAACGTAGAATAGCTATGATGAAGTAGGACTGTAACTTAGAGGCATGTCACGACTTTCCAATGGCATTTACAACCTGATGATGTCATTGATGTTGATGACATACCTGATACTGACACTTCAGCAGATGTTATGGCATGAAGTTTCATAATCCTATTGAACACGCCTGTCACAACTTTCTTTATCTACACAATTGGTGGTGAAACAAATTCCAGAACGGTAATCAAATTCGAAATATGCAAAGGATGTTGTTGAAATGTATCATATGTACTGTTGAGAGTCTTTGTTTTGCTTTTTTCAGTGCGTGCCATAGTGATGCAATCTTAAGGTGTTATTGTAGTGCTTGATCTTTAAGATAAAGCGGCCACGAAAAATAAAAACAAGATACAAAAGAAGCAGACGATAATATATGTGTTTACTTGTGATACGTAGTCATATGACATTAGGTGTGTGGGCAATATCTCATATAACCTAATCTGTTATGTACACGAAGTCATATGACATTCGGTGTATGGACAATATCTCATATAACCTAAACTGTTGTTAACATGACGTCATAGGGCCTTAGTTGTGTAGACACTATCCCATATAACCTTACCGTTGTTGGTATGAAGTCATTTGGCCGTATCTTTTGCATTGATTTACATGATAACAGCTGCTTTATGGGTAGAATACCATATATCCTTACGTGTAGGGAGCATGTCCCCATACCAACTTATTTTGTATCGGCATACAGCGATATGACCTTAACTATTATATAAGTACAAGTGTCCTTATCCGTCGTGTAGACGTCGTGTCATAAAGAATTTTCGTCCTGACATCAAACCGAAATAAAAGAAGATCTCTTCAACTTCTTTGTGATTTCATTGAATATCACGTGATTACATTGTGTGTGTAATGATTCTATTAAGCAGCGACTGATAGCTTTGTGAGTATAGCAAAGCGATGTACGGTGATAGAGGTTGGACGAAACGGACGTGCATTACCTGATGTCGTAGACAAGTGGCCGTTCCAATTACAACCGTTATATGAAATGAGAGGAGTGTTGATAAGACACAAGATACACTGACAGACAGCGTCTAGACTAGAGACAGTGTAGTTAACCAACGTGTTATAATCTCATGTTTTACTACAATTCTGCCTGTTCATTATTATATTTTGTTTTCTCTGTTTACCGGATATTGCCAATTGTACACAGTGTTATGGTGCAGCAGCTCTTCTCACTGTCTGATTCTCTAATACCTTAGAGCATGGGGTTTTGTTCAGGACATTTATTGCTGGTGGTGGTTATTTGTCAAAGCTCCTTAAATTAGGAACATCACTTTACTTTAAAGACCCCCACCGCAAAAAAAAAAAAAAAAAAAAAAAAAAAAACTGACAGTAATCTAATGTATTCTTGCTTTCCCTTGTTCATAATTGATATCGCCCTAAATCCTCACCTCATATACGTTTTGGGAAGAGTAAGCAGCTCTTTGTGCAATATGCATGCGTGTTGTGAATGAGTATGTTTTGAGAATCTGCGGTATATTCAAGTTTGTCTCCTATGTTTAAGGGACCGAGGTGGCCGAGTGGCTAAGGTGTCTCGACACTTGATCACTTGCCCTCCACCTCTGGGTTGCGAGTTCGAAACCTACGTGGAGCAGTTCCAGGTACTGACCGTAGGCCGGTGGTTTTTCTCCGGGTACTCCGGCTTTTATCCACCTCCAAACCTGGCACGTCATTAAATTACCCTGGCTGTTAAACAAAATAAACCAAACGAAAACCAAAACGTCTTCTTTGTGATAGATCGAAACTGATACCGAATCTATAGTGCTACCTCGCTGAAGCATAATGCCGAAGACACCCAGCTGGACATCCCACGCCGTCAAAACATGAAGACATTTTAGACTGTTATCAACGGAACTACAGAGCAATGAAAGCAGTAATAGTAGATGGAGTCTAAAAATAACCTAATGTGTTGTCTCCTAGATGACGTAGGAACAATGTGTCTCAAAGTTATGCGTGATGTCTAAATCTAAATATACCTACTTTCATCAGAACATTATCATTGTTTCTCGTTTTCTGCTGTTGGAAACGGTGCACTTACTTACGGTTGATTAGGTATATAATGATAGTTTAGCGAGAAGACCCATTTAGGCTTCACTTGGCTCTGATCGGCAACGCGCCCGATCCAAGAACTGACATCAACAACACGCCCAGTTCTGGATATCATTATGGTGGAAATGAATCCGTAACGATGCAAATTTTATCCTAGGACAAAAGAAATGCACGCCACATTTGCTAATTTTGATCATTGAGCCGCAATTGCATTCATGATCAACCTCGAGCATAAATTATGGAAATATGAACTCAGTAGAGAAGTCTCTCGACAGACAACGCATGATCTGCTAAAATGACTTCTCTTAACCTCACTCGACTATGTTGAGCCAAAGGCAGGTATTGTATCGCCAGGTGACGCGAATGACAAATATTCATGCAAGGGAAGTCTAAAACGGCGCCAACTAACGTCAACTGCAAGCGATCAGTGTATTTCTATCTGATTCGCTGAGCAGGACATAGGTGTTTTGAGATCAGACAGAATCTAATGACCTGATTGGAATTGACAAATCGAACTCAATTGATGATGATGGGGGATCTAATCAGGATTTTGAACAGAAACGAACGGGACTGATCTGATAGCACAAATGGAAACTTTACATGAACCAAAAGAGAAATGTTCTGATAAAATCATCGACCGCTTATATAGATAGCAACCCTATCCAGTGATAACCAGGAGGTTCGTGTAGGACAGGACAACATCATGACCTCCTTTCACACAATCTACGACCGAGGAACTGCAATGACCTTGTGATGCCAGGGTAACTTTACGTATTTGGATGAGTTTGTAACGGAAAGGAAAATATTTGAACTTTGAACTTCTAAAACTCTAAATTATTTTCGTTGTAGGTCCTTTGATCCCCTACTGCATTTGTCTGGCGTTCTAAACTCTGTATTGGATAAAACAGTTTAATTAATGACATATCTATCGGATGAGAACAACACCTCAGGCTAAACTTGGTGCCTCTTTTAAGTTTAAGGTTATTCCTGCTGCTGATTTTCCAATAAAGGACCAACTACTTTCAGCTGCTTAAAGAACCATGATTCATCAAGAAAGAAAATCTCATTATAATACATCATCCCTTAAATAACAGCAATGCCTTCCCAGCTGTATTACAAACAGGGAGAAAACCAGTTCTAAACGAAAATATCCACAGAAATATCTCTGTTACAGAGAACGGGAAATGGTTAACTCAAAGGGCAAGGTTTGGTTTTGAATGGAAAACGTTCCAACTGCCATACTTTTGAAAAGATGAAGGAATTCCGGTATCTTCTCCAGCTATACTATCAAACAGAGACAGCCTCTCACATCTGCAAGTTCAATACCGAACCCACTTCTCAAGACGAACCACATTGTCTGCAGATTATCACGGAAAGCTCACGACGCAAAATAGTGTCGTCAGAGGCTTTAAATATCAAACCCTCGTGTCGTTGAGTGTCCGCCTAGCAAGTGTCAGGTCCAAGCTTATCTGTAGTGGTTCTTTTATTAGCGACAGGGCTTCAGCAGTATCTCCCTTTAGCCATCATGCTGACCTTTTGAGGTCATGTGTACTTTAAGGTCAGTCACGTGACAAGCGTATGGTGTAACGCTAACCCTGATACCAAATATGACCAAGTAAAACCAATTTTGCGATTTCGATATGCAAACTATACGCGTTGGGGTAATTTTCGCGATCGATCCACATTCGCTTGTAGTTCAAGGTTGCGCAAATTGATTCCCAATTTTCGCGAACAAAAGGACTCCGCCTAATTAGCGTTAATTTCCCTCTCGCATAAATTTCCACGTTTACAGTATTGTTTTACTTCAAAACTATCATAACATATCATGAGACAAAACAAATTGACCTGCATGCATATTTTGTTAGTTTTAATATACACGTGTTATCAAACTCGAATTTCCTTTAGTTATTTTTTAAACAATAAACATCGACAATGATTTCCTTAAAAATAACGGAAATCTGTGGCATTTTGGCATATACGCAATGTCGAAGGGTGAAATTACTCCAAATATCATGTGGTTAAAATAGAGGTTACATAACGAGTGATTGTTGGATATGGAATTTATTTCACACGAGTAAGTTATTTTTTAAAAGTTACAAAAGACACGAGCTTTAGCGAGTGTTTTTTGCAACTTTTAACAAATAACTTACGAGTGTGAAATAAGTTCCATATCCAACAATCACGAGTCGTGTGACCTGTTTCCACCACAATAATATCGGCTTGAATCAAAGGGAAACGTGGCCAAGTATAATTTTGCGTATGCAAATAAAGTGTACCGGTGACGTCCGGGACCCGGTGATGTGACGTCATTAGATTATTGATGACGTCAATAACAATTGCAGCTTGGGTCAAAGTTCACCGTGTTAGCCAATCAAAATGCGTACAGAGTTTATACCACGTGTGGTATAAACAGATTGTTAATCAACAGCTGTAACGATTAACTGATGGTCTGAGAGTTGAATAACACAGGGTATTGTGGTAGAAACTGCATTACAGTTTAACGGGATACTATTGTGTTACATGTTGACGTTTTTGTTTCCCTACTGAATTCGGGAATTTGCATTGTACTCGTGAGGCGTGAGAGAAATATTCTATATATTTGTTTCCCTGCCATCACCTTGTTCTAAAACAGTTACAAAACAGCAAAAACAAATTCGACATAATGCCGAAACCATAACTCGAATAAACAACGGAATAATCATATATATTTGCATTGAGACCTTTGAAAGAGAACAAGGAGAAGAAGACCAGGTGCCCCGATGGAATAAGCGTCTTCAGCTTAATCGAAGGTACCTTCCATATCTAGGTCAAATCTGGATTAATGCAAACTCTCAAAATAAAGATTAAATTAATGACAACGGAACCACTAGGCATATCAACAAGAATTTAAAACGTCCAACTTCAAATCGTATAATGAAATATAACATTTTCTAATGAGATCACAATGTCGACCATTCAACTTGTCCATGGATTTCATCAACCTGCATCTCTGAGACATTGTGCTGTTAATTTCTCCTTCAGCAGTTGACATCTGTCATGGAAATAGCGACAATTGGAACAAGCCCTTGAACATCGAATCAACTGGGACATGCAAAAAACCGCGGGCAGGAGACATGGGGATATTATTATCTAGAAATGGAAAATTACCAGTAGGGAAATCGAAATCATCATGAATGACATACAGCCAAACGCTGTCCAAGTATGTTAAGTTGTAAGTGAAGATCGAGGTAAGCAACTTATGTTTAAGTATGTTTAGTGTCCTTGATTTTAATTTCAACGGGGGATATTCAATAGACACGTCCAGTTCTCGATTACCTGTTCTAAAAAGCTCTAGAATTTGATCAGCTTCGTACGAAAAAAAGACCAAGTCAGCCGACTGAGGGGCATATAGTATGCTGCGATTTGGATACCAAACAGTTCCAAGAAAAACCTGGCCACAAATCCCAACAAAGATACCATCGACCAGAAGGGTGGGTCAACGCCAATGGAGATTTTACATCAGCGCCGCTCCCCGTATAATCTATTTTATTTTTTTCATCATATGTAGATATATGAAAATAAACCAAAATTGCGTAATTGATTCATCATAATATCACTCGGTAGTCGTAATTGACCTTTTAAATAGTTGTCATAATTGATTTTTAAATTTACATTAGTCTGTGAAAACTATCAGCCATTTTGTTAGGGTACCCTTCTACTCAACTTGGGTGTTATGCAAGGAGGTCCACTACGACTATCAGAAGTAATAACGACTAATCATTTATGTGGTTATGGTTCATTTTCATGCCTCTACAAATTGTGAAAAAAATGACAGAAATTGAGGTGGATGTCAAATGTTGACCCCGCCTGTAACCATTGTCAGGATTTCATCCTCAGTGCATTCCTCATGAGCTCCAGCCTCATGTCCAACGAAATATGTCCCCGTATCGCCCACAATAATTTACCAATACCACCGCCGAAACACAAAACAAACATGTTATCGGCTATCTTTGACTTGTATTGCCAACTACAACTAGTCGTTTCTGGAGACTATACCACGTGACCTCTACGTCATCTTAATAAATCCCTTAGCAGATGTTGATTTCATAGTAGACAAACCAAACTTCGTCTTTCTGCGCAAGTCGCAAGTCGCTTGGATCTTATTTCATAGTAGTTGTGAAAACCACGTAGAAACGTCTGTAGAATTACTGCTTATTTAGTTGAGAACCTTTCGTTTTACCTTAGAACAAATAAGATCCAGGAAACTTCCGCCATTAGGAATCTTTCGTCTTCTGACAAAAAATACATTTTTGACCTAATTAGATTTCGTCCTTAACATACTCGAGCTATGGAATTTGAGTTCTATTGCTTAAAATCGTCCTCATGTTATTCGGCGAATATGACGGAGTTAAAGAATTATTCCGTATAAACATTATGCGGAATCGTATATCCGTACATTAAGATGTAGAACTCAGGAACTAAAAGTCTAATGTCTCCAGAAGTGGATTCAAAATTAACCGTATAAAAAACAAAATCGAGGTGTCCCGATCAAATTCCTATAAGTAGTATGTACATGATCAATTATTTTATGTTTTGAATGAGATATACTGCCAAAGAGACAGACTATATAAGTGTATTTGCTTCCAATGTGATATATATTCTATCGATATATGGATGACTGTTGTCAGTAGTATAGGTGTTCTGCGTGACCAAAGATGAGGCTAGAGAAACGATACACTCTAATGAGTCTTGTATGGGATCTACCGTCCAATTAGGAGTTTTCACTACCGCTAAATAACAAGTGTAGGGTCTTGTGGGGGGGAGACCGGCATACTTATCTAAATATAATCTTTCAGTTTAATTTAAATCATTGATGATTTTATCATCCACTACACCTAGAATTAGCATAATTCTGCAGAATTGACCTAATAGTATCTACATATAAACAAGAATTGTTTTAAAAACATATACATTTGTAAATGGAAACCATATCATCTAAATATGAATTCAGTAATAGTAACGTTTTAGTCATTGAAGGTTGAAGGTGTATTTGTAAAATTGTATGTATCGTACAGCTGTTGTGTTTGTGTTTTGTTTCACGGACACGTCAGTGATGTTAGGGACATCATACAGCTGTTTCGTCCTTCTAGGACTCGTCAGTGATGTTAGGGACATCATGCAGCTGTTTCGTCCTTCTAGGACTCGTCAGTGATGTTAGGGACATAATACAGCTGTTTCACCCTTCTAGGACTCGTCAGTGATGTTAGGGACATCATACAGCTGTTTCGTCCTTCTAAGACTCGTCAGGGATGTTAGGGACATCATACAGCTGTTTCGTCCTTATAAGACTTGTCAATGATGTTAGGGACATCATACAGCTGTTTCGTCCTTCTTAGACTCTTCAGGGAGTTTAGGGACATCATACAGCTGTTTCGTCCTTCTAGGAGTCGTCAGTGATGTTAGGGACATCATACGGCTCTTTCGTCCTTCTTTGACTCGTCCGTGATAATGCGGACATTATACAGCTGTTCCGTCCTTCGTTGACTCGTCCGTGATGCTAGGGACATCATACTGTTATATGCGGTTGAGGTTTCCTAGCCAGCAATACATCATACAACAGCCAATAAAGAAAGTTCTCCGCTGGGAACAGATATCATGGATACTCTAGTTAATCTGAAAATGTAATACTTACAATTAGTTTACGCTTTCAACATCAATGTTTACTAATTACACAAAAGAAGATGTTTTATTTTCTTTAAGGACCAGATTGAGAAACTCTAGCGCGTCCTTACTTGCCATTTAAAAGCAATAAAACAATCAATGACGTCATTTGTAAACAATGTAATGACCACATAAATGTATTATCCAATGAAAAACTGTTTCAAATAAGCTTTGGATTATTTCCTTTTTATCTTCTAAGAATTACATATGCATGTATATCAGCCATTGTGTAAACAGCTTATGGATTTTCAGTAGACGTATACGGTCGGTGTTGGTCGAGTTGTTGGCGGTGGGATGCTCCCAGTTGTGGCAGAAACTGGCAATAATCGCTGTCCAGATGTCAAGAAGGACAGTGTAAATGATTGGTTCCAGTGCTGTAATCGATTTCATAACTCACTTTCGAGAACAAACATGTCACCCACGTCCATTCCGTCACGTGATTATGGAGAATTAATGGTTATGTAGTATTTTCACAATGCTCTGTCCAGAACAAGATATGTCAAGAGAGGTCAGACCATCGATGTCACGACAAAAAATATGGCGCCTGGCTACGTGATAAAGTGACTATAACGTTTGACCTAGAAAAGAACAGCGTGACATTGTTATAGAAAACTGGTTGAGGCTCCAGAGGGGTTTCCTGATTATACTGAAGTTGCAGTTTTTTTTATGCTGACCGGAGAACCAGGTCTTTGACTTCACTTTCTTTAAGTTTCCTACATCTGTGCCTCATGCTTTTTCAAGACATTGATTTCCCAGCAGTATGGTAGCTAATTTTGCTTTTTCGGGTTTTCTCTTTTTTGTAAAAAAAGAAGAACAGGAAAAGGCGTTGTAAAATAGCGTTTTTCTGGGACGAAAAAGCGTTGAAGCGCCATTTATTGTTAATGGCAGTTTTTTTTCTGGTCGAACAAATTACGTTCTTGGTTGCTGATATGTGAGTTGCTCATTTTGCTCTTTTTAATACATGAGAAGCGTTTTCAACCCTGAGAAGAGGTAAAGCGAAAAACCATGTATGGCCTTAATCAGCCAGGATAGTTTAGCCCCTTTGGTTCTACCCTTGCTCAAAAGTTGAAGTTAAATTACATTTGCTAATTAAGAATTTAACAAAAACGTATGTTTTATATTCTTTTGAAATGAAACAAATGAAAATCAATAAAAAATGAAATTGAAAACAAAAGCAAAATTTTAAGAATAGCCATTTAAACTAATATGTATGCATCTTTATGATTTTTTAAAGGATGGTAATGCGTTTTTTTTTCTATGTCTAAGCTTGTTAACAAGATCAAACCACCTGAAGCTAAAAAAGAATACAAATGGTCATCTTAGGCTTCGATGCAATTTTGTATGACCTTATTCAATTCTTATAATTCAATTTGAAAACTAAATTAACACTACATTTGTGTAATCTTTTTATATTTTCATTTACTAAAGCAATCATCGGTTTATTCATTAAAGGGGGCTTATCTTACTATGAAGACTCAGATATTGACGTGAAACGTCAAAACTGTGGACAATAAAACATAAACGGCTATATAAAGTATTGAATTAACTTGCCCTATTGTTTGTGAAATATTCACTAGATGAATAAATATTCATAAAATGACGGGCATACGGAGATGTCTTTCCCATCGCCGTATCCCGTCAATGCTCGGATTCGGCCGAAATGAGCCGATTGAATAAGATTAAAGCCAGTACTCTGGACAAATGGAGCAGTGGGATATCTTATCGCGATGTAAGCGGTCTTGTTGTGATATAAGCGGTCTTGTTGTGATATAAGCGATCTTGTTGCGATATAAGCGGTCTTGTTGTGATATAAGCGGTCTTGTTATGATATAAGCGGTCTTGTTGTGATATAAGCGGTCTTGTTGTGATATAAGCGGTCTTGTTGTGATCTAAGCGGTCTTGTTGCGATATTAGCGGTCTTGTTGTGATCTAAGCGGTCTTGTTGTGATATAAGCGGTCTTGTTGTGATATAAGCGGTCTTGTTTTGATCTAAGCGGTCTTGTTGTGATATAAGCGGTCTTGTTTTGATCTAAGCGGTCTTGTTGTGATATGAGCGGTTAAAAACTACGTCAAACAAAACAAACCATCCGTGTGCATCCATGTGTAAAACACACTTACAATGTACATAAATGAATGTTTATTAACATATACTTCACTGTAACTGCTCATCCGTGGTTGAACGATACCTTGCATTTACCGGAAAGTTGAAAATGAACATGATTGAGCAACTGGGCTCTATGTGTGATACAATAGAGTGTACCGAGTGTAAGCCCACATACATTGTACAACGTACTACATTAAACTCATAACATACGTTAACATCTGATTTTACGCAGGGTAATTTAGAACTAATTGTTTGATACACACAATGGAGTCTACGTGAATAATGTGTCATGTAATATTCTGTCTGTTTAATATTACATAAGGAAACAAAATCCTTTTATTTCGAACAGCAACCCAAACAAACACATACCTGTGCCTGCCCGACAGGTAAACCTGATGGAGCCGCGTTTAATAAATAGATATACTAGATATGTATAAAATGTATACATATTATTGAATATTGGTTTTTCACTTGAACATCACGTCGCTGTACTTGTGCCTCAACACCTTTGAATCAAATTACGTACACTATAAAACGTCCAGGGTAAAAACCAGAGAGAAAAACTTAATAATAATAAAAAAAAACGTTGGAAATATTTTGACATTACATAAACAGCACGTACTAGCGGTCTGAAAATTTTCAATTCCGAAGCTCGAAATAACAAAAAAAACAAACAAACAAAAACAACTACATTCCATTCTGACTGTTACAACTTAAATTAAAAGAAAATGACCACGCGCTCTTCAGTCACAGACTAGAATAAGCTATCTCATCCGTACAACGCACTACCTTCTTACATAATACAATGCACATGCAACTCATTAATATCCATAAGTATACTCCTATCAAACAGACGAATATTTCCAGCTCCAGTACCAATCGTAAGAATTTTTCAATTAGTTTCTTTTTAGTTTCCAACCGCCTTATCTCGGCAAATTCCGTCAATGCTCAATTGTACGGAATTTGCCGAAATGATGCCGTTGACTAAAATTAAAAACAGTTATCTGGACAAATAGAGCAAAGAGATATCTTGTTGTGATCTAAGCGGTCTTCTTGTGATATAAGCGGTCTTGTTCTGATGTAAGCGGTCTTGTTGTGATATTAGTGGTCTTGTTGTGATTTAAGCGGTCTTGTTGCGATCTAAGCGGTGTTGTTGTGATATAAGCGGTGTTGTTGTGATCTTAGCGGTCTTGTTGTGATATAAGCGGTCTTGTTGTGATATAAGCGGCCTTGTTGTGATATTAGCGGTCTTGTTGTGATATAAGCGGTCTTGTTGTGATATAAGCGGTCTTGTTGTGATCTTAGCGGTCTTGTTGTGATATGACCGGTTTTGTTGTGATATAAGCGGTCTTGTTGTGATCTAAGCGGTTTTGTTGTGATATGAGCGGTCTTGTTGTGATCTAAGCGGTCTTGTTGTGATCTAAGCGGTCTTGTTGTTATATTAGCGGTCTTGTTGTGATCTTAGCGGTCTTGTTGTGATCTTAGCGGTCTTGTTGTGATATAAGCGGTCTTGTTGTGATATAAGCGGTCTTGTTGTGATATTATTGGTCTTATTGTGATATAAGCGGTTTTGTTGTGATATAAGCGGTCTTGTTGTGAAATTAGTGGTCTTGTTGTGATATAAGCGGTCTTGTTGTGATATAAGCGGTGTTGTTGTGATATTATTGGTCTTGTTGTGATATAAGCGGTCTTGTTACGATCTAAGCGGCCTTGTTGTGATCTTAGCGGTCTTGTTGTGATATTAGTGGTCTTGTTGTGATATAAGCGGTCTTGTTGTGATATAAGCGGTGTTGTTGTGATCTAAGCGGTCTTGTTGTGATATTAGCGGTCTTGTTGTTATATTAGCGGTCTTGTTGTGATATAAGCGGTCTTGTTGTGATCTTAGCGGTCTTGTTGTGATCTTAGCGGTCTTGTTGTGATCTTAGCGGTCTTGTTGTGATCTAAGCGGCCTTGTTGTGATATAAGCGGCCTTGTTGTGATATAAGCGGTCTTGTTGTGATATAAGCGATCTTGTTGTGATATAAGCGGTCTTGTTGTGATATACGCGGTCTTGTTGTGATATAAGCGGTCTTGTTGCGATCTAAGCGGCCTTGTTGTGATCTTAGCGGTCTTGTTGTGATATTATTGGTCTTGTTGCGATCTAAGCGATCTTGTTGTGATCTAAGCGGTCTTGTTGTGATATTAGCGGTCATGTTGTGATCTAAGCGGTCATGTTGTGATCTAAGCGGTCTTGTTGTGATATTATTGGTCTTGTTGCGATCTAAGCGATCTTGTTGTGATCTAAGCGGTCTTGTTGTGATATTAGCGGTCATGTTGTGATCTAAGCGGTCATGTTGTGATCTAAGCGGTCTTGTTGTGATATTATTGGTCTTGTTGTGATCTAAGCGGTCTTGTTGTGATATAAGCGGTCTTGTTGTGATATAAGCGGTCTTGTTGTGATATAAGCGGCCTTGTTGTGATCTAAGCGGTCTTGTTGTGATATAAGCGGTCTTGTTGTGATCTAAGCGGTCTTGTTGTGATATAAGCGGTCTTGTTGTGATCTAAGCGATCTTGTTGTGATATAAGCGGTCTTGTTGTGATCTAATGGGTCTTGTTGTGATATAAGCGGCCATGTTGTGATATAAGCGGTCTTGTTGTGATATAAGCGGTTTTGTTGTGATCTAAGCGGTCTTGTTGTGATCTAAGCGGTCTTGTTGTGATATAAGCGGCTTATTGTGATATGAGCGGTCATGTTGTGATATGAGCGGTCTTGTTGTGATATGAGCGGTCTTGTTGTGATGTAAACGGTTAAGAACTACGTCAAAGAAAAAAAAACATCCCTGTGCATTCATGTGTAAAACACACTAACATAAAGAAACGTTTATTAACATATACTTTGCTGTAACTGGTCATCCATGGTTAAACGATACCATGTATTTTCTCGGAAGGTTGAAAATGAACATGAGTGAGCAACAGGGTTCTACTATTTGTTCTACGATCAAATGTAATAGGATAGAATAGACCATTATCCCATAACCAGGAAGAGAATGCAGGTCAATTGGCAGTTAGTATGCAATTATATGAAAACATCTTTAATGATGAATATATGATTTACAAAAAAACAAGAAATCGGTTTCAGTGACCACAGGCAACATCGTAAACATAATCAAAATTGATTGTAGGAAGTCTCCTTGAAGAATTGGCATTTTTTCGCCCTCTGGTTAGGAAATATCGAACAGACTAAAATAGACATGCTTTCCAAACAGATATCTTTCTTTGATGTTTCCTTCCTGTCGATTCGTTCTGTCTGTGTTTTGTCTTCCGTGTTCTCCACGATGCCCGTCCTCATAATGTACATGTTTGTATGACCCTGACTGTTGCCAGACAACAAAGTGCATCCACAGCGTATGTTCCAGGTACATGTATTATCTGCATAAAGCAAATAAAATGTACATGATACAGCATAATATGTCCGTTATGACGCCTACACAATGGTGTTACTACAGATAGAACTATATACCTCCGATCGATAGGCCCAATTTCAATTTTTATGTGAAAATTGCTAATTAACTCATCATTTTATTAAATTTCAGATGCTGATACAAGATACTTTTATAAACATTTCCAAATTAAAAGTGCTTAATAATTCATGAATGTCGCTGTATGTATATTCAGTATATGTCGCTTTGTTTACACGACGAATCGGGCGCTCCTTCCGTGTCCTTAATGCTTCGTGAACACAAAACAGTTTTTATACTTAGCTATATATATAAGTCATGTAATTGACATTCGTGTGAAGTAATGAGCCCTCTGGGGGCTACGTGTTCACGTGCTCTGTTTTAATGTGTTTCCAAACGGTCGGCAGGGAAAATGGAGACTGCCAGACGCCCAAAACCACTATACACACGTGTCAAGTCAATATGGGAAATATATAAACAATAATAGGAATAGTAATATAGGTATCCCTTGACCTACATTTTATTGTGTGGCTATTTGCTATCATCAATTGATTGTTGTTGTTGTTGTTGTTGCGGTTGCTGCTGCTGCTGCTGCTGCTGCTGATGATGATGATGATGGTACATGCAATGATGATGATGATGATGATGATGATGGTACATGCAATGATGATGATGATGATGATGATGATGAAGTGGATGATAACATGAAGTTATAACAACTGTTTTGTGATCTGTAATGGAAAGATGTCAGACTAGTGATTGGTCGGGACTTCATGATCGGAACCAATCAGATATCAAACTGGCGATTGTCTTTTTGTCCGGAGTCAGCAAGATTGAAAAGCACTAGTCATAGATTCTGTCATGACAAGGATGCTGAAAAGAAGCATTTCATGTATATATATATAAATGTTAAAAAAAAAAATTAAAAGGGAGAGAGAATACCGAAGTGTAGGCAAAATCTTTACTCCAAGTCGATAGGACAATTGTAAAACAGTTAAACACAGAGACGTTAGAGAAGAATGTATCTTTATTACTCTATAAGGTTTCAAAAAAATAAACATTGGGAAGGAGTTCGTTGACCTTTTCATGTCGGATAGACAAAAACAACAACCAAGCGTTTAGAAAACATCCATACATCTCCTGTAATTCTGTCTACCATGGTGTCTGAAAGATTTTTAAACAGGGAGATCAATGAGTTTAGCTCAGCATCAATCTCCTACATACGTACTATATACGACTGCTAACGTAATCTATATAAATCTATATAACTAACGTAATCTATATAAATCTATATAACTAACGTAGTCTATATAAATCTATATAACTAACGTAGTCTATATAAATCTATATAACTAACGTATTCTATATAAATCTCCTATATAACTAACGTATTCTATATAAATCTCCTATATAACTAACGTAGTCTATATAAATCTATATAACTAACGTAGTCTATATCAATCTATATAACTAACGTATTCTATATAAATCTCCTATATAACTAACGTAGTCTATATAAATCTATATAACTAACGTAGTCTACATAAATCTATATAACTAACGTAGTCTATATAAATCTCCTATAGAACTAACGTAGTCTATATAAATCTATATAACTAACGTAGTCTATATAAATCTATATAACTAACGTATTCTATATAAATCTATATAACTAACGTATTCTATATAAATCTGTATAACTAACGTAGTCTATATAAATCTCCTATAGAACTAACGTAGTCTATATAAATCTGTATAACTAACGTAGTCTATATAAATCTATATAACTAACGTAGTCTATATAAATCTATATAACTAACGTATTCTATATAAATCTATATAACTAACGTAGTCTATATAAATCTGTATAACTAACGTAGTCTATATAAATCTCCTATATAACTAACGTAGTCGGTAAAAAGCCGCATTCATACTTTCGGAAAACAGTGAGGTAGGTTGATAAAGAAACAATTTTTATGTAGACAATTTTTTGTTTTCTGATTCGTATAGTAAGATTCTACAAGGAGAGGTCATTTATTATTTTCTTGTAACTTGTGTCCTATCCTTTTGCTTTTCGGCAATAAAATATGTTTTAAAGTAAAATAAATTGTACATATCTTAATCTTTATAAAACGTTAACCGATAATATTATGTAAATTTGCAAAAAGCAAAAAGACAAAACAAAAACAAAAACAAAAACAAAAAAAACGTAAATTACATATGCAAATCTGTATAAGACAATAAAAAAAAAACAAAAAAAAACAAAAAAACAAAAAACAACAACACGCAAATAAAACAATGGATATCCGTTTTTCTTGACATTTGGTATCGTCTCTCAAGCTTGATTTCCGAATCACTCTTAGCTATGTAGCATTGTTGAATTGTATTCCATTAGATTCCTGGTTTTTGTTTTGTTCACTGGCCCATACTTTGGTATTTTTGGGTAGCTGTTTGATTGAACTATTTATAATGGCGATATATCAATGTTAATTCAAAGTCTGCATGCACAGGTTGTTGTCCAGTCTATTCATTCCTGTGCGAAGTGAATAATTCCGCTGCACTCACCAGGCGTGTCCGGGAATGTCCTAAATACTACAGTGACATTCTCATGTCTTGGTAATGAGCTTCACATTCCAGCAGCGGTTGCCACTTTCGTGAGATGCTTCGCTAATTTTGTGTGTCAAATTGTTCATTTAAATGGCACCGTGCCCCATGTCCGTAACATCCGGTTGTATCCTGACCCTTAACTCATCCTACGCCGACTTTTTTTCAATAACCCGGAAATCAGAGAGTGCCGAACAGATGTACGGTCGACTTCCCTCCCTTATTCCATTAGAGTAGGCCCAATAGCACTTCGACTGACTTGATGCCAGCGGAAATCACAGGCTCGCGGATGATAGCGTTTCTGTTGTTGTAAATTAAATGATGGGAAGGTGCTAACAGTGTTACTGAAAATACTCCATACCAGATGACCGAAATCTCAGACAACTGAATCTTGTTGTCTATTACCGTCACAAAATATCCATTTATCTGCAACGCCCTTCTACGCCATGTCGATTTCTTTTCTTAGAAATGTATGTTACAAATTGGACTAGAAGATAATCCACTCTCCAACGAATTAGGCACAAAAGGGAACACAAATGTAGACTGACATGTACAGGACAAAAAAGACTTCAAACAGTCCGACAATACACGGAGACAATCCGACAATACACGGAGACAATCCGACAAAACACGGAGACAATCCGACAATACACGGAGACAGTCCGACAATACACGGAGACAATCCGACAATACACGGAGACAATCCGACAATACACGGAGACAGTCTAACAATACACGGAGACAATCCGACAATACACGGAGAATGCCCGACAATACACGGAGACAATCCGAAAATACACGGAGAATGTCCGACAATACACGGAGACAACCCGACAATACACAGAGACAGTCCGACAATATACGGAAACAATCCGACAATACACGGAGACAGTCCGACAATACACGGAGATGATCCGACAATACACGGAGACAATCCGACAATACACGAAGACAGTCCGACAATACACGGGGAGACAGTCTGACAATACACGGAGACAATCCGACAATACGCGGAGACAATCCGACAATACACGGAGACAATCCGAAAATACACGGAGACAGTCCGACAATACACGGAGATATTCCTACAATACACGGAGAATGCCCGACAATACACGGAGACAATCCGACAATACACGGAGACAGTACGACAATACACGAAGACAGTCCGCCAATACACGGAGACAGTCCAACAATACACGGAGACAGTCTGACAATACACGGAGAGAGTCCGACAATACACGGAGACAATCCGACAATACACGAAGACAGTCCGACAATACACGGAGAATGTCCGACAATACACGGAGACAATCCGACAATGCACGGAGACAGTCTGACAATACACGGAGACAATCCGACAATACACGGAGACAGTATGACAATACACGGAGACAATCCGACAATACACGGAGACAGTCCGACAATACACGGAGACAATCCGACAATACACGGAGACAGTCTGACAATACACGGAGACAATCCGACAATACACGGAGACAGTCCGACAATACACGGAGACAATCCGACAATACACGGAGACAATCCGACAATACACGGAAACAGTCCGACAATACACGGAGACAATCCGACAATACACGGAGACAATCCGACAATACACGGAGACAATCCGAAAATACACGGAGACAGTCCGACAATACACGGAGATATTTCTACAATACACGGGGACAATCCGACAATACACGGAGATGATCCGACAATACACGGAGACAATCCGACAATACACGAAGACAGTCCGACAATACACGGGGAGACAGTCTGACAATACACGGAGACAATCCGACAATACACGGAGATATTCCTACAATACACGGAGAATGCCCGACAATACACGGAGACAATCCGACAATACACGGAGACAGTACGACAATACACGAAGACAGTCCGCCAATACACGGAGAAAGTCCAACAATACACTTAGACAGTCTGACAATACATGGAGACAATCCGACAATACACGGAGAATGTCCGACAATACACGGAGACAATCCGACTATACACGGAGACAATCCGACAATGCACGGAGACAGTACGACAATACACGAAGACAGTCCGCCAATACACGGAGACAGTCCAACAATACACGGAGACAGTCTGACAATACACGGAGAGAGTCCGACAATACACGGAGACAATCCGACAATACACGAAGACAGTCCGACAATACACGGAGAATGTCCGACAATACACGGAGACAATCCGACAATGCACGGAGACAGTCTGACAATACACGGAGACAATCCGACAATGCACGGAGACAGTATGACAATACACGGAGACAATTCGACAATACACGTAGACAGTCCGACAATACACGGAGACAATCCGACAATACACGGAGACAGTCCGACAATACACGGAGACAATCCGACAATACACGGAGACAGTCCGACAATACACGGAGACAATCCGACAATACACGGAGACAATCCGACAATACACGGAAACAGTCCGACAATACACGGAGACAATCCGACAATACACGGAGACAATCCGACAATACACGGAGACAATCCGACAATACACGGAGACAGTCCGACAATACACGGAGATATTCCTACAATACACGGGGACAATCCGACAATACACGGAGAATGTCCGACAATACACGGAGACAACCCGACAATACACGGAGACAGTCCGACAATATACGGAAACAATCCGACAATACACGGAGACAGTCCGACAATACACGGAGATGATCCGACAATACACGGAGACAATCCGTCAATACACGAAGACAGTCCGACAATACACGGGGAGACAGTCTGACAATACACGGAGACAATCCGACAATACACGGAGATATTCCTACAATACACGGAGAATGCCCGACAATACACGGAGACAATCCGACAATACACGGAGACAGTACGACAATACACGAAGACAGTCCGCCAATACACGGAGAAAGTCCAACAATACACTTAGACAGTCTGACAATACATGGAGACAATCCGACAATACACGGAGAATGTCCGACAATACACGGAGACAATCCGACAATAAACGGAGACAGTCCGACAATACACGGAGACAATCCGACAATACACGGAGACAATCCGACAATACACGGAAACAGTCCGACAATACACGGAGACAATCCGACAATACACGGAGACAATCCGACAATACACGGAGACAATCCGAAAATACACGGAGACAGTCCGACAATACACGGAGATATTCCTACAATACACGGGGACAATCCGACAATACACAGAGAATGTCCGACAATACACGGAGACAACCCGACAATACACGGAGACAGTCCGACAATATACGGAAACAATCCGACAATACACGGAGACAGTCCGACAATACACGGAGATGATCCGACAATACACGGAGACAATCCGACAATACACGAAGACAGTCCGACAATACACGGGGAGACAGTCTGACAATACACGGAGACAATCCGACAATACACGGAGATATTCCTACAATACACGGAGAATGCCCGACAATACACGGAGACAATCCGACAATACACGGAGACAGTACGACAATACACGAAGACAGTCCGCCAATACACGGAGAAAGTCCAACAATACACTTAGACAGTCTGACAATACATGGAGACAATCCGACAATACACGGAGAATGTCCGACAATACACGGAGACAATCCGACTATACACGGAGACAATCCGACAATACACGGAGACAGTCCGACAATACACGGAGATATTCCTACAATACACGGAGAATGCCCGACAATACACGGAGACAATCCGACAATACACGGAGACAGTACGACAATACACGAAGACAGTCCGCCAATACACGGAGACAGTCCAACAATACACGGAGACAGTCTGACAATACACGGAGAGAGTCCGACAATACACGGAGACAATCCGACAATACACGAAGACAGTCCGACAATACACGGAGAATGTCCGACAATACACGGAGACAATCCGACAATGCACGGAGACAGTCTGACAATACACGGAGACAATCCGACAATGCACGGAGACAGTATGACAATACACGGAGACAATTCGACAATACACGGAGACAATTCGACAATACACGTAGACAGTCCGACAATACACGGAGACAATCCGACAATACACGGAGACAGTCTGACAATACACGGAGACAATCCGACAATACACGGAGACAGTCCGACAATACACGGAGACAATCCGACAATACACGGAGACAATCCGACAATACACGGAAACAGTCCGACAATACACGGAGACAATCCGACAATACACGGAGACAATCCGACAATACACGGAGACAATCCGAAAATACACGGAGACAGTCCGACAATACACGGAGATATTCCTACAATACACGGGGACAATCCGACAATACACGGAGAATGTCCGACAATACACGGAGACAACCCGACAATACACGGAGACAGTCCGACAATATACGGAAACAATCCGACAATACACGGAGACAGTCCGACAATACACGGAGATGATCCGACAATACACGGAGACAATCCGACAACACACGAAGACAGTCCGACAATACACGGGGAGACAGTCTGACAATACACGGAGACAATCCGACAATACACGGAGATATTCCTACAATACACGGAGAATGCCCGACAATACACGGAGACAATCCGACAATACACGGAGACAGTACGACAATACACGAAGACAGTCCGCCAATACACGGAGACAGTCCAACAATACACGGAGACAGTCTGACAATACACGGAGAGAGTCCGACAATACACGGAGACAATCCGACAATACACGAAGACAGTCCGACAATACACGGAGAATGTCCGACAATACACGGAGACAATCCGACAATGCACGGAGACAGTCTGACAATACACGGAGACAATCCGACAATGCACGGAGACAGTATGACAATACACGGAGACAATTCGACAATACACGTAGACAGTCCGACAATACACGGAGACAATCCGACAATACACGGAGACAGTCTGACAATACACGGAGACAATCCGACAATAAACGGAGACAGTCCGACAATACACGGAGACAATCCGACAATACACGGAGACAGTCTGACAATACACGGAGACAATCCGACAATAAACGGAGACAGTCCGACAATACACGGAGAAATTCCGACAATACACGGAGACAATCCGACAATACACGGAAACAGTCCGACAATACACGGAGACAATCCGACAATACACGGAGACAATCCGACAATACACGGAGACAATCCGAAAATACACGGAGACAGTCCGACAATACACGGAGATATTCCTACAATACACGGGGACAATCCGACAATACACGGAGAATGTCCGACAATACACGGAGACAACCCGACAATACACGGAGACAGTCCGACAATATACGGAAACAATCCGACAATACACGGAGACAGTCCGACAATACACGGAGATGATCCGACAATACACGGAGACAATCCGACAATACACGAAGACAGTCCGACAATACACGGGGAGACAGTCTGACAATACACGGAGACAATCCGACAATACACGGAGATATTCCTACAATACACGAAGAATGCCCGACAATACACGGAGACAATCCGACAATACACGGAGACAGTACGACAATACACGAAGACAGTCCGCCAATACACGGAGAAAGTCCAACAATACACTTAGACAGTCTGACAATACATGGAGACAATCCGACAATACACGGAGAATGTCCGACAATACACGGAGACAATCCGACTATACACGGAGACAATCCGACAATGCACGGAGACAGTCTGACAATACACGGAGACAATCCGACTATACACGGAGACAATCCGACAATACACGGAGACAGTCCGACAATACACGGAGATATTCCTACAATACACGGAGAATGCCCGACAATACACGGAGACAATCCGACAATACACGGAGACAGTACGACAATACACGAAGACAGTCCGCCAATACACGGAGACAGTCCAACAATACACGGAGACAGTCTGACAATACACGGAGAGAGTCCGACAATACACGGAGACAATCCGACAATACACGAAGACAGTCCGACAATACACGGAGAATGTCCGACAATACACGGAGACAATCCGACAATGCACGGAGACAGTCTGACAATACACGGAGACAATCCGACAATGCACGGAGACAGTATGACAATACACGGAGACAATTCGACAATACACGGAGACAGTCCGACAATACACGGAGACAATCCGACAATACACGGAGACAGTCTGACAATACACGGAGACAATCCGACAATACACGGAGACAGTCCGACAATACACGGAGACAATCCGACAATACACGGAGACAATCCGACAATACACGGAAACAGTCCGACAATACACGGAGACAATCCGACAATACACGGAGACAATCCGACAATACACGGAGACAATCCGACAATACACGGAGACAGTCCGACAATACACGGAGATATTCCTACAATACACGGGGACAATCCGACAATACACGGAGAATGTCCGACAATACACGGAGACAACCCGACAATACACGGAGACAGTCCGACAATATACGGAAACAATCCGACAATACACGGAGACAGTCCGACAATACACGGAGATGATCCGACAATACACGGAAACAATCCGACAATACACGAAGACAGTCCGACAATACACGGGGAGACAGTCTGACAATACACGGAGACAATCCGACAATACACGGAGATATTCCTACAATACACGGAGAATGCCCGACAATACACGGAGACAATCCGACAATACACGGAGACAGTACGACAATACACGAAGACAGTCCGCCAATACACGGAGAAAGTCCAACAATACACTTAGACAGTCTGACAATACATGGAGACAATCCGACAATACACGGAGAATGTCCGACAATACACGGAGACAATCCGACTATACACGGAGACAATCCGACAATGCACGGAGACAGTCTGACAATACAAGGAGACAATTCGACAATACACGAAGACAGTCCGACAATACACGGAGACAATCCGACAATACACGGAGACAGTCTGACAATACACGGAGACAATCCGACAATAAACGGAAACAGTCCGACAATACACGGAGACAATCCGACAATACACGAAGACAATCCGACAATACACGGAGACAGTCCGACAATACACGGAGAATGCCCGACAATACACGGAGACAATCCGACAATACACGGAGAGTGTCCGACAATATACGGAGACAGTCCGACAATACACAGAGACAGTACGACAATACACGGAGACAGTCTGACAATACACGGAGACAATCGGACAATACACGGAGACAATCCGACAATACACGGAGACAGTCCGACAATACACGCAAACAATCAGATAATACACGGAGACAGTCCGACAATACACGGAGAGAGTCCGACAATACACGGAGACAATCCGACAATACACGAAGACAGTCCGACAATACACGGAGACAATCCGACAATACACGGAGACAGTCTGACAATACATGGAGACAGTCTGACAATACACGGAGATAGTCCGACAATATACGGAGACGATCCGACAATACACGGAGACAGTATGACAATACACGGAAACAATCCGACAATACACGGAGACAATCCGACAATACACGGAGACAGTCTGACAATACACGGAGACAGTCCGACAATACACGGAAACACTCCGACAATACACGGAGACAATCCGACAATACACGGAGACAGTCTGACAATACATGGAGACAGTCCGACAATACACGGAGACAATCCGACAATACACGGAGACAGTCCGACAATACACGGAGACAATCCGACAATACACGGAGACAGTCCGACAATACACGGAGACAATCCGACAATACACGGAGACAGTCCGACAATACACGGAGACAATCCGACAATACACAGAGACAATCCGACAATACATGGAGACAGTCCGACAATACACGGAGACAATCCGACAATACACGGAAACACTCCGACAATACACGGAGACAATCCGACAATACACGGAGACAGTCCGACAATACATGGAGACAATCGACAATACACGGGGAGACAGTCCGACAATACATGGAGACAGTCCGACAATACATGGAGACAGTCCGACAATACACGGAGACAGTCCGACAATACACGGAGACAGTCTGACAATACACGGAAACAGCCCGACAATACATGAAGACAATCCGACAATACACGGAAACAGTCCGACAATACACGGAAACAGTCCGACAATACATGGAGACAATCCGACAATACACGGAAACAGTCCGACAATACACGGAAACAGTCCGACAATACACGGAAACAGTCCGACAATACACGGAGACAATCCGACAATACATGGAGACAATCCGACAATACACGGAAACAGTCCGACAATACACGGAAACAGTCCGACAATACACGGAAACAGTCCGACAATACACGGAGACAATCCGACAATACATGGAGACAATCCGACAATACACGGAAACAGTCCGACAATACACGGGGACAATCCGAAAATACACGGAGACAATCCGACAATACACGGAGACAGTCCGACAATACATGAAGACAGTCCGACAATACACGGACAATCCCCCAATACACGGGGACAACACGACAATACAGACTGTACACGGAGACAATCCGACAATATACGGAGACAGTCCGACAATACACGGAAACAGTCCGACGATACATGGAGACAGTCCGACAATACACGGAGACAGTACGACAATGCACGGAGACAGTCCGACAATACACGAAGACAGTCCGACAATACACGGAGACAGTACGACAATGCACGGAGACAGTCCGACAATACACGGAGACAGTACGACAATACACCGAGACAGTCCGACAATACACGGAGACAGTACGACAATACACGGAAACAGTCCGACAATACACGAAGACAGTCCGACAATACACGGAGACAGTACGACAATGCACGGAGACAGTCCGACAATACACGAAGACAGTCCGGAAATAGAATTTATTTATGATACGCAGAGGTATTGCAAAATCAATACACTTAAACACTGCACACAGACAATAACAATATACGGTTCACAAACAATACACATAGTCATTATACACATACGGTAAAAAATATACACAAACAATACACATATTCATACACAGACAATACGAACATCCAGTCCAACAATGATATTTTGGCAATAAACACATATATACAGAAAATATATAAATAACATCTACCTTCAAAGAAATGAACTTCCATATAATTTCACGTTACATATCGTGAAACGATCTCCTAAAAGGCGCTGAGCATTGGAAGTTCATTTAGACAGGTAGGTCACCTTCACACCTGGTGTGTACATCATTGTAATGTAGTTATCAAATTGATCATGCAGCTTTTCATATGTTTTCTTTTCTCTTTTCACGACCGTCAAAAAAAAAAAGAAATTTTCTAAATGGATGAAAATTGATCCGGATGACTTGCAAAATATCCGGAAAATTCTTGATGATTAGATAATAAAAATTACATGTGATGCTTTATTGTACTGTATATTAAATAAATATCAAATGACACGAGATCAGGCGGCATTTCGTTGCCCGTATGAACTGTTTGACAGTTTAATGAGATATTCCAAGCCCCAAGCACATCGTTTCTCGTTCAGCGTTCTAGAGTAAAATAATCGTCTGGTCAGCTTCTGTTTTAAATGTAGCCACATTTCCTTCTTTTCATGACCCGTCTCAAGAGACAATATCACGGATTAAGACATAGATCCGCCTACATTAAATCACAAATGACGTCATAGAAAAAATGAGACTGAAAAAGCAATAAACGCTACTCATCCTTAACCTCGTGATAAAATTTATCTTCCACCGGGGAAATTGTAAGCCAGTAGTTGTTGTCACTCTATTTCTAGAACCAAAAATAAAATAAAAAAGAAAACCTTTCATAAGCTACTTTCATTATAATGTCGACTTCTAAACTTTTCTCACATTGAAACCTCTGACAATGGTTATGTACAAGTCGACAATTCTGTTAAAAAAAAACAAAAAAAAAAAACAAAAAAAAAACTCTCACGACATGATTTCCTCCTCCGCTTCCACCGTAGAATCAATATTTTTATTACTGTTGACAAACAATAAATGTCCACCCCCTGGTTTTGACCTCGTGGATGGACGAAGTAAACTGGATTTCTTCCAAATTTACATACAGTGTATTGCGAGTGTCGTTGATAAAACAGAATATGCTTACCCTCCCGGAACGCAACGTTCCTGGTTAATTATCAGTATCATAACTAACTTTTTTGGATTGAAGAGAAACACGTAGGTTAAGGAACTTGAATTATGTAATTCCTTCCCGTGGGATTTAGTTTTTTTGTTTTTTTGTTTTTTGTTTTTTTGTTTGTTTTTTTTTGTGTTTTTTTTTTGTTTTTTGTTTGTTTGCTTGCTTTTGTTTTGTTTTTGTTTTTTGTTATATTTCTTAAGTTAAAGTATAATGACGAAATTTAGACCTGCTTCTATTCTCCATGGACGTTTTACAATTGTCTACATGTGACTCTATAGTTTCTTTCTATTTTACCATTGTTTATCGAATTGTTGTTGACATTACATTTTTTTCTGCGTGTCGGGTTTGTCTGCTTATTTCAAATTACAGAGACTTATGTCCAAACGTTAAACAGTGCTATCGGAACCAATGTATCTGGCAATATAGTGTCTTCAGCATAGACATTTTATAACTTAAAACGCTAATAAAATAAGATAGCGTAAAAAAAAAGAAATAAAAAAAAAGGAAATTAAAAAAAAACAAAAAAAAAACCCATAAAACGCACATGATTAAATGTTTACAAATTTCCAATCTCATGTTTCGTGGTGAATTAACCTCCAGTCAATTTGCAAGTTGAATAATAACAACATTACCGTTAATGACTTAAAGGCATAACCCCTAGTGACGTCATAAAATAAACTCCGATTGCTACTCTTAATGCGACCTACTTCAATAAAGTGTTCGATAATACGACTCATACAAACGATTTTGTTTTCCAACATAGATGATTTAAATCAGAAAACTCGATAATGTTATTTGCTTTGCTTCAGCGAGCTGTCAGAAAGTAATTAGGCTCGTAGAAATTCTAACCCCGATAATGTTTAGAAGATAATAATGGACAGTCTAATTGTCGCCGAAAATGACACTAAGAGGTTTAGGCAATGGGAGCACAGAACTGCAAGTTTCCGGTTATTGGCGTGTAAACTCATTTAAAACTATTTTAGCTATCACCATTTTAGTTCACTCAAAACTAACACGTAATCAAAGTGTGACGCCCTTTTTTTGTTTAAATCCGCTAGTTAATTAGACAGAAACATTTGTGCGTTTTATCAAGCGACCTTCATTTATAACAACCAGTATAATGCTTGACCCAAATCTTGCTGTTAAAAGAGCTGTTATGCTACTAATAAAACTTGAATGGATTACCGATTGATGTCAATGTCACGTGGGTCAACCAGTCAAATGGAGAGGGCACTTGGCTCTACCTGGATATAAGGAACATTGTAGGGAACATGTTCGTATTTCATTTTTATTTTGAAGATGAAAAATGTGGGGATTGGTGTCGGATTTGCGGTGAAAATATAAGTTGAGATGGGATGTAAGGGATGCGGATGGTGCCCGGATGGTGCCCGGATGGTGATAAGATTAGGGAGACGTGAAGGGTTTGCGAATAATGCCAGGGTAACGATTGTGTACGGGTAACTGATAATATGAACGTTCTGGAGTATGCGCATTTTGATACTTGTTGAAGAAATCTTTAGAAATTTAAGGTACAATTTTGGACAAGGGGCCACAGTGGCCGAATGGTTAAGGTGTGCCGACACTTTATTACTAGCCTTCCGCCTCTGGGTCGCGAGTTCGAAACCCATGTCGGGCAGTTGGCTGGTAATGTCCCTAGACCGGTGGTTTTTCTCCGGGTACTCTGGCTTTTCTCCACTTCCAAAACCTCGCACGTCCTTAAATGACCATAGCTGTTCATAGGACTAAATGACCATAGCTGTTCATAGGACGATAAACAATTTTGGAATTTTGGATTATTTTGGTACACGATTCATCCCTACGTTAGATTATTTGATGCATGATACACTCCTTTCATAGATTCCCGTCACGAAAATTCCTCCATTAGATTCGTCTGGCGCTCGATTAGATTGTATTCCATTTATTTCCTTTATTAATACCCCTTTAATTGATGTTGTCTTTTTGCTTTGTAAGTAACGACCGGAAGTAGAGACTACCCGGACATGCGCAGATTGCATCTAATACATATGGGACAGGATGTGTCTAGGTGTCGACTTGAGACTATATTTAACTCCAAGTAGAATCCTAGACACGAGCAGTCTCATATGACGTCAAGAGCTGCCAAATATGACCTCACAAGCACTTCAAAATGACGTCACGTTGTCGCCAGTTTGGGACCATAAAGAGTTTTATCGCGTCTTTTTTTAAACGTTATGTGTTAGTCCCATGTTCGCCGTTTCGTATCCTGCATTTTATTTTGAGAGTCATGTTTGATGGAAATCTTAACTGCATGCCCTCCTTATTTATCACTTAGATAAGTTCTCTTTTCTTTTCAGACACGTGTCCACTTGAAAGGTAAGAATTAGCACGCATATTGTTGATAGTTTTAATTCTGTTTTTTTTTTTTTTTTTTTTTAATTTAAATGAAACACATACAGTATAATGAATGTACCTAACAATAAAAAATATATATTTCATTAACGAGCAAACTATCATCAATTAAAGACTTTGAACGTAGTGATCATCGAGCATATTAGTATCAATTAAAAGCTTTGAACGCATTTGGCAACGAACATATTAGCATCAATTAGGGGTTTTGAACACAGATGGTAACGAGCATGTTAGCATCTATCAAAGGTTTTGAAGGTTTTGGGCAAAGCACATTTTAGCTTCAATTACAGGCTTTGAACGCATTTGGCAACGATAAAGTTAGCATCAATAAGCCGCTTTGAACAAAGATGGCAACGAGCATGTTAACGTCTATCAAAAGGCTTTTAATGCTTTGGGCAATGAACATATTAGCTTCAATTATAAGCTTTGAACAAAGATGGCATCAAACATATAAGCATCATTGGGGGATTTTAACACAGATGGCAACAAGCATTTTAGCATCTATTAAAGTCTTTGAACGCAGTTAGCAACGAAAATATCGCCACCAATACAGGTCAATACTATAAACGCAACTAGCAATGAGCATATAATCATCTCATTGGAGGATTTAGAGCGGAACTGACATAGAACATTCGAACTGCGTTCATACTACCGTGCACACACCATGAAAAGAATGACCAATCACAAAATATCTAAATGTCACACAAAGTCAAAGTCAGTTACTATTGTGATGTGTTTGCTTAATTATCATACTTCCTGTGCAATAGGGGCCGCGGTGGCCGAGTGCTTAAGGTGTACCGACACTTTATCACTAGCCCTCCACCTCTGGATTGCGAGTTCGAAACCTACGTGGGGCAGTTGCCAGGTACTGACCGTAGGTTGGAGGTTTTTCTCCGGGTACTCCGGCTTTCCTCCACCTCCAAACCTGGCACGTCCTTAAATGACCCTGGCTGTTAATAGGACGTTAAACAAAAACAAACAAACAAACAAACAAATCCTGTGCCATTAAAGATACGTCTGCTCTATTTGAACAGTCTAAATTGTATTGTTTCAATATGGTGTTGTGAATCACATCCTTGGTTTTTTTTTATCTCTTAATTAACTGAGGATAAAAACCCGTTTTTAGCTAGGCTTATCTTCCACAGGGTCCTCTGTTAGTAAAAGTGTTAGTCAAAACAATGATGTATCAGAGTCAATAAATGTCAAGTAAGATAAGATATTAACAAAAGATGAATTAAAATTGATATGATTAGCTAAAAATCATCAACACATTATAAGCACAATCAAAGAAACATTTCACAATTACATAAGATTATCGCAGAAGCAAAGACACACATTTCTTCCATGCTTAACCATTAGGTATACGAAAAAGGCAGAATGTCAAATATACATACATGTAAAGTGTAAGAATTGACAGAATTAACGCGAATATAGCGCAAAATAAAAGCAAAAAAAATTCTGTAGCTAAAGAAATTTTGTTTAAAAAAATAATTCAAGCTGTTCTTAATATGCTTCCCGTCAAGTTTTGTTTACAAATAGGGAGGGATCTTGAAAGACTTGTATCAACTGGTAAGTTGTTCCAGATTTAGCTCCCATCTAATGTAAAATGCTTTGCATAAAATGTAGTATGGTGTTTCGGTAATATTAAGGATTTTTGGGAAGATGACGGGTACGTCTATCATTCGAAAATGAGATCTGGTTTGAAAGGTATTGTGGTACTAAATTGTTGACAAACTTGTACATCAATACACTACTTTTGAATTTGAAATAATCCGGAATTGGTAACCAATGTAACAATGAAAACATTTCCAAAGATGGTGTGTCAAACGGAGCATCTAAAAGCAATCTAGCAGCTTGTTTCTCTGCTTTGGTAGTGGTGATGCGGTCCAATGCTCTAGACACTCAACGATAATTTTTAGTTTCCTAGGCGTAGTATCAAGATATTATCAACAGAATCAGCGTCTTTGTGTGAGGATATTATTGTGATATGTTGTATTAATATGTTGTGTTAGAATATTATGATAGATACAGGATTTTACTGATGTTTTTAAAGAAATTTGTGTTAAAAATAAATAGTATATTCTCTCCTCTGTCATTTAGGTGTTTCATCCGGGCACTTGTAAGTGTAGGAAATATGAAATGTCACATTTCGTTAAAAACAAGTAAACTGAACAGCTTATACTAAGGTGTTGCATAACTCACGGAAAATGTATTGATTGTCGTCAAAAATGACAAAGCATTGCTGTCACACTTAAACTGCGTCGTTCCTTTATTTTGAGGACAAAAATAACATACCACAAACAAAATTTCTACACGAATAAACGCCCTGATGGACTACTTAAACGGATATGCATGTACATTAACTTTAGACCTTTCATGTTTAGTGCGCCATCGTTCTCCGAGAACGTGATGGATATTTCAATTAAATGAGATAAAAAGCACGATTGATGTGTCGTTTGGGCAAAGGGGAGAACAAAAAATAAAATGTGAGAGAGAGTTTAAAAAGTAAGAACAACCATTAGTAGATAATTGTCTATATGGCGGGATGTATTGTATACCCATTGAGTAGACTCTCTTCTCCTTACGTGTTCATTATATCTCACAATTAGTTTCAGATCCTCTGTCATTGGTAGGGGAGCTGTGGAAAGCCAGCTTTTCCAAGCTGATCTGATTTATATGTTATCGATTTGAACGCTGCCTACTGATATTAATCTTTCAAAATGATCGCAACTGTCAATTTTACACCAAATTCATTTATTGAACATCAGGTTTTTTACTAGGTGATCAATTTTGTAAAAAAAAAAAAAATTTCATTTTTATATTCTTGTTTTGTTTTTGGTTTTGTTTTTGGTTTTGTTTTTGTTTTTGTATTGTTTTTGTTTTTTATGTAAACATTGTCAGATAGCGCAGAATGGTGGTCACCATATATGGCGTGTGTTCCGTGATATTTGTTAGGGAGTTGATACAGTAAAACGGTATCTTTAAAAATAAAAAATAAAAATGTTTCTCAACAAATATATCAATCCTATTTGTCTAGTCTCATACGTTTCCTTTCAAGCCTATTTAAATTATAAAAGCTCAAATAAATAATGATATGACACATTGGCATAGGCATAAACATTTAGTTTTTAAATATAAAAAAAAAGCAAATTTAAATTGAATGTATGATAAAGCCAGTGCCCGTTGTGATGGTGATAGATATTGTGTAAGTAGAATCTTGAATTAATGCCTTATATAGTTGAAAACATTTTAAATCTGACATTTATTAAAAAAAAAAAACAGCAAAGAGATTAGACAAAATGTTCCATTTTTAACATCGTGAACACAGATACTTGTATTCGATCAATTTGAAGGTCCTACTGTACGTTATGATGGGGGTATCGAGCAGTATGACATCAAATCGATGGCTGGCAGGGTCAATGCTTTTTGTACAATCCTTTGAGATTGAAGATGGTAGACATTGCCGGTACACTTGAGTCCCCGAGGTTTACCGTAACCTGCTTGGCACGTTTTAATTCATTTGAATAGCGACATGGTTCAGCACTAGACGTTCATTTGAAATTCAACATTGACATTTATTGAATCATGCACTACTACACCTTCCAGATTTTGGCATTTCCTTCGACCTATTTTTGAGATTTCTTCCCGTCGTCTCCTAGGCATCAACCGTTTAGGCCCTTAGCATCACAAACGCGTCCGAGAAGGACAAAAAACTGTATTATGCAGTTTACTAAATGTTTCGCCCTATCCAATCTAGCTCTAAAATTCCATGAAAAGTACTTATATCTTGTGCTCCTTTATCAGGACAAGACGATCATAGATAAACCGTTATGGTTCGAAAATGTAGGTCAATGGAGTGCAATTTGGTTTTCTCATGCATATACTATCTTCGTGGGTTATTTTATGTGACTAGTGAAACGGTTCGCAGCAGAGGGGTTAGAAGTTAAAGTTTGTATACCAGTGTTTATTGATAAGTTGCGAGCCTCGTATTGAAGGAGGAACATGTGTCCTCAAGGATGTTTTCAAATGTTACTATTCTCAATTGGTTAGTTTATATCAACGAGGTAGCACTCTAAAGTAAACAAGGCAAGCGGCTTTTGCAAAATGAACTAAATCGCTTAAGGTTAGGGTTAGGGTAAAAGAGCCTGTCATTGACATGGCTGCCATTCACGCTTGTGGCTTTAAATTGATTGAGCAACCGCCTTATTCACCTCCATCAGACTGAAACAGTTATTTCAGACACCCTAACCCTAACTCTAACATGCAGTGGATGATTTTCTGAACGGCCAAGGAAAGCAGTTCTATGAAAGTGACATTGAGGCCCTTAAACACTGCTGGCAAAAGTGTATAGATGCTGCAAGGGATTATGTTGAAAAATAATACAATATGTCCGGCAAAATTCAAATTCTTCAATACGAGGCTCACAACTTATCAATCAGCCCTCGTAGGAGTTACATTTTGTATCAAGACGTTCGGTAATGCTCGCTGTTCTGGAAGAGTAAAGAGAGCAAATCAGGCCAATCAGGCTAGAGGTGGGCGGAGCTTATTATCGGACCCGCCTCTTATTTGCAGACGACAGTTTATGGTTTTTTATTTAGTTTGGTATGGTCAAAGTTTTCTGAACTTGATGGAAGGGATATGAAAATAGCTACTTGAGAATACAGGAACAGTGTGGGCATCCATTGTGCTCCTTTGCCATATATGGAGTTAAAGGAGAAGACTATAGAAGAGTTTAAAGCTGTCAGGTTTATTTACAATCTAGTATTAAGACAATTTCAGTTCGTGATGGAAATGGGTAAAGAAAGAAAGAAAGAAAGAAAGAAAGAAAATGAAAGAAGAAAGAAAGAAAGAAAAATTACGTCGGACACCAAACCAGGTTATCATCAAGACAAATGATTTGCAATTTCAAATCCCAGCCACTGTAGTCCGTCATGTGTTATATTTCAAATGCAAGGTTTATGTTGCCTTTACAAACGTTTTACAAATGTCTCTCCGATATGTATCGGCATATCATAATACGTGAAAAATATGGAGATTAGGGCAAATTTGTGCTATCCCTCAACCATGCCTTCGTTTCGCCTCTGGAAATTGGCTAGGGTCCGTATTCAAGAAACTGTATTCACGTTGAAATACAAAGTTGTGCTTAAGTTCAAATAAATGTACGTGTGGTGATCAACTTGATATCTTCATTATTCTTTTCCCCTGCTATTTGATAATTAAAGCGAATTTGAAAGAAGTTGGAATGAGTACAGATTCCGTTCTTGAAAATGAGAATGATTTCATGAATACGGGCTCTGGTCTAGGAAACCAGAAGCTTGCTATCTTTCAATCCCATACTTAAACCGCATATTAGCGCACTATCACCAACGTTTTTGGACTTTAGGACACTGTGTTTGGAATTAACGAGCAATTCCCCGCGATTGTCAGAGGCCCATAGGACGTTACATTTATATTCCATTCTGAAAGAAAAGCGTCGGCCTGGGTATTAGTAACGTCGGTCCGTGACAAACGAACATTGATGGTGTACTTTTCATTGGAGAAATGTGGTTTGCTGACGTTGTAAAAGGCCCCCAACATTAAACCCAGTAAATAGGCCTAAAAAAACATTATCGTGTCTGTCCTTAAGATCACATGGACGGACCTTATCAGGAGGCACTCAATACGACCTAACATAATTTATTTCATTTGATTTCATTCTAATGATGACCATTTCCTAGTCAGATGTAAGTAGTTGCTTGTGAATGGTATGGTGCCTTCGCCGAGTGTAGTTTTCCAATGATAAGAGACGTTTCAAAGTGCCAAGTATGATAAGGAGGGTTTATATAAATAATATGATTTTCAAAATGGAATATTGGTTGAACGATATTGATATTTTTTCTCTGTAGGTGGTTTTAAATGAAAGACATCTTAAAGCAAATTACATTTCAAAGGTGGTATGATTGATAAAAATCAAGGCTTTGTGTAGGTTCAAATGTAATATGTCTTTCCCAAAAGGCTGCATAATGTTGCAGATTTTACAAGATAGGAAATAAAGTGTTGTTGGTTAAACAAGTCTTCCGTCTGGATGGGTAGAATGTTTCGTAGTTTTTATAGACTTATTTTGGACTTGTTTAGCTTATTGGACTGACACCTTTATCAGAACAATTCCTTTTAATGGACGATCCTAGCAATGGAAATGGCTCAGATCATCATAAGCATGGTTTCTTCAACGACAGCTACCTGAATAATATCGTAGATATATTGTATCCTACACGATGTAAAATACACATGCATCACTCGATTACTAGTGAATTCGACCCTAGTCTTGGTGAAGTCTTTTAGGTAAGTGTCCACATTTCGTTTGATCGATTCTGCTGTCAGAATGTTACCGTTCCCGACCTCTAAATGTTCTTGGCATGTGTTGTCTAGCCGTGAATATAAAGAACAGGACAGATTTTGGCTCGACGTTAAATGTAAACGATTATTAGTTACAAAAAAGCACTCTATCAATTTAATAATGTCATTTTGAAGACAATATAGTTATCCTGGTTAGGAAAATAAATTATGACGCTGAGATGAAACGCATTTCTCCTCGAAGAGAGGTTGTTGGCATGCATGCTTCAAGTCATTTAACCATATTTGTCTTTCAAAACGCGGATATTCCAATACACACTATCAGTGGAAGGATTAAGGTTACATCACAGGCGACATAGGTGATGTATGGTTTTGTTATATTGGTGTGGGTTACTTTAGTGCTCACTTGTGTGAATTGTATGCAATCTTTTGAGACTGCTGGATGATAAACGCTGCTGGTGGACTTTAAGTCCCCGAACATCGCCGTTACCCAGCATGCCACGTTTTCATTCCTACAGTGACTGGCACCAGTTCAGAATATACACATGTATTTCGTATACTCAAATTAGCCAATTTGTTCAAAAGAAAATTCAAAATCATTTAACAAAGAAAACAAATACTCAGAATTAGCCAATATTGAAAAATATGATATCTTATTCAATTTATAATTAAATATACAATCACTTCTAAGTTCTAGCATCTGTTTTGCTTAATTTGATTTCCCAAACTTCCTGGATTTCAATTTTTTTAATCTAAGCGTCACTAACGAGTCCGAAAGGAAAGAAAGATGTTTGTGATGCAGTTATGATTATTAACGATCATTATATATACATATAGCTCAATTAACATTAAAATGTGATTTTCACTGGTGAGTTTTTTGTACAAGTCCTTGTGAATCAAAAATCATATCAACAGGGAATACTGTGAAAATAGATATGTTTTTAAATAAGTTCTGTCTTGAACACAGCGAGAGTTAGGCATATATGTTATTAAAATTGAGTACTGTATGACGTTCCTGCAAATAGGATATTTCTCTATAGTTTTTACGCAGTGAGTAAATTAAACTCATAAATAGAACATATTGTTTCAAATTACTGAAGTTTCACCAGTATAAGTCACGAACGCAAACTTTTTATGACTCTTCCGGATAAAGCACGTGCTGTTATGGGCTGAAAGTGTGCCCAGATTGTATTCATGTCATGAATCATTTACCGGTAAAATTGAGTTTTTTTCTTGTTTTGTTTTATTTGTGCTTTGATGGTTTTTTTTGTTTTTGTTTTTGTGCGCTTGAGTGTGTGTGAGTGTGGGTGTTTGACATTAATTATGTATCTGTCCTAAATGTTATGCTACCTACCTACCTACCTATATCATCATCATCATCATCATCATCATCATCATCATATCATCATCATCATCATCATCATCATCATCATCATCATCATCATCGTCGGCGTCGTCGTCGTCGTCGTCGTTACGTCTATCAAATACAGTAGCTTCACCTTTATCTCTCAAATATACACTTATAGACTAGTTGATCTGCCGTATTATATCTTCTTTCTCTCTGTCTTCGCCTCGAAAACCCCATTTGTAGTAATGAGTGCGAATGAGTTAACAATTCATCATTGATATATATTTTTCGATCGTATTGCATAAAATCGTAATTTATCAGTTATACGTTGACAAGTACAAAACGAGGCCGCCCTATCAGCTGATCAAAAGAGCGGGGAAAAAGATCATACGCCATTTCTTCCTTGGTGACTAGCTCGTGTTATTGATAGTCGTGCATCCATCGAAGGATCAGTTCGAAAGAAACACTGATCATATGCTTGACTGAAAGGCTGTAGCAGAATAATTCAAACAGAGTTGTGATTCCGTGTTTTCTGAGAACATCTGTACAACCTTGCGCTTTCGGTTGGTAACTGTAGGAAAAGTAGTTCTGTTTACATTTCATTTGATATCGATGCGCTACCCTAATCACCGTGCGCATTTATTGAAAATTAATAACATACAGGGCTTGTTAAGCTTCATCTAGTGACAATGAAACGCAAGTGTTAATATAATGATGTATATAGTTACGTTGTATAAAAGGAAAATATATAAATAAAGATTAATTTGTTCAAATTAAATTGAGAGATTTAATGTTTATTTCCACGACCTTTTTTTTTTTTATTTTTTTTGCCGGAAACTTGTGCGTACTCGTACCGTTACGAAAACAAGTCCCATTGACAGCGCGAAATTTGACTTTGGAATGAGATAACACTGTTTAAGGTTAAAATATAAACAAATAAAAATCGAAATAGAAGTATAAAACTGTCTTCATTTGAAAGTTTTTGTCATAAAATTCTCACAGGATTTCAGACAAATTAATCATAACGTTATATAATTTGACCTCCGTGTGATTTCAAAGTGGCATGATGTATCCGGATTGTTTACGCGGTCCCGTCTATAGACTTAAAATGGAATTGACGTCATGAATTGAAGAACTGAAGAAACTTTTCGAATAATCAAAATTATTTAATAAAAAAAGTATATATATGATTAAATCGTATTTTCAATACAAACAATATTTGATATAGAAGCATAGGTTGAATTTGCACAATAAATTACACTTTGAATCAATCAGTTGGTTTTCTCTTTCATATTGCCACGGGGGTATTGGGCGCACGAGGTTCCGCGCACTGCGGTTTTATGTTACATACAATGAACTCGCATGATTGATTGCACCAGAGGGCTTTATTTGCCGTGATTAATATTTTTTTTCGAGTGCAGTATAGAAATAGACAGTTAGATATTTCATAAATGTCATTCGGCCCATACGTTAAACAGCTGCTTAGTTTTAACAAGGGGTTGGACCCTTGAGGTTCTGCAATCCACGAAATTAAAATGTTACATTTTCGTTACATGAGTTTACAGATCAACTTTCACTGAATTAATTTCATAGGTTTCCCGCGATCTATTTCAAATATTAGCATTTTTGCATGTAGAGGTAGGGTAGGCTGAAAAGGACTAGCTGTTTACTGTATGACTGCCCTAAAGAATGGCAATTTTAAGTGTACATGTATGAGTAATTTTTTACCAATAAGATGGCGAATATGCTGGGACTCCAGCTTTTGACTTTGCGCTCTACGAGCGGATTAATACCATTCGGCTTATGAAGGAAACTTTCGCTAGTCTATAAATATCTGTGCTCGCCACTTATACACTTTAGGTTATTTTGTTTAACGTCCTATAAACAGCCATGGTCATTTAAGGACGTGTCAGGTTTTGGAGGTGGAGGAAAGTCGGAGTACCCGGTGAAAAACCAGTGGCCTACGGTCAGTACCTGGCAACTGCCCCACGTAGGTTTCGAACTCGCAACCCAGAGGTGGAGGGCTAGTGATAAAGTGTCGGGACACCTTAACCACTCGGCCACTTTTACATACATGTATGTTACTACTTCACAGGGATATTCGCCTCCGTAGACAACCACATCCTTGGTTCTTTAGCCCCGTAGAAGCCTCCCAATCTCCTATAGCTTACTTTTGAAGTGGTCACCAAATCTAGCATCCTCTCGCGCTGTAGGTGTGCGTCCTACTAAAAGGCTACAGGCAAATTCCCGTTAACCTGAGCTAGTACAGTTGTATGAATGCAATGCCTCCCGTATACGACTCCTGTACATTTCTAGACAACTGCGTTACGTTTGATGAAAGTGCGTTACATGTATTTATATGACATAATGTTCTAAAGAGTTGTACGAATGAAACATCGTAAAGTGCCGGTTGTAATGCTGGTATCTACAGTGACTGCTATATTAAAACAAGTAAACAACACGGTGTTCTTTAAAAAAAAAAAACAACAACAAAAACCCCCACTTTTTTCGAGTATTTGTTAATTGATTTGTTATTATACAAAAGAGGTGGTTTGTCGTTGCATGAGGACGCTATGACAATGAAAACTACATGCAAACGAGCTTTGTAATACAAATGACGTCACGCCGTAGGTAAAGATGTCACGCTGTGCTCTCGTTAAGGGAATTGTGTCTCTCTTGATCTCCACATTAAAGACAAAGAAAATGATAATAAATTTATAGAGGAAAATGTATTCAAAGCATGGTTCTCTAGTTAAATAATAAATAGAATATGAATTCATGCTAATGTAATATACAATTTTATAATTCATGTCATGAACTCGATTGATATTGAAATTGATAAACACATTCAATGAATTAAATAAAACATCAATAATCGTGTCATATTAGATGTTCTATTTATCTTACAGGTTCATAGTATAGTACCTTTTAAACTTAAATATAATCAAAAGGATGCGCATTGACATTTTTCCTGGTAGTGATGCGGTTGAATCTTCTAGAACGTCGCCGTCTGGATTCCTTCGCGGACGTGAGCCAATACGGGCGAACATGCATGGAATAGTTTATGAGTATTCCCGTTTCGGTGTAATTTGAAATGATGTCCCACGAAGTTGTTCCGTGAGTTACGGATGATTTAGGAACCAAGCAGTACAAGTATCTCTATATCATTTTACGCGTGGTGATAGAATCTCGCTGTAGCGTGAAGGACACATACGGTATATATATATTTCTGGCGCCATAGTGAAGCATTCTATAAATTTACTCATTTTTTTGGCGTATGAAGAGAATATTGTATGAGGTCCCTGTCATATTGAATTTATTGAAATAAAACAAAATAATGGGGAGGGGGGGGGGGGGGGGGGGATGCTGTTATTTTGATATTTGCTTCAAGTCATATTTTTTCCGTATTTTCTGTAAGACTTTAATGCATGTACATGTATGTAAGCGAAGAGGAAGCAAACTGAACAAAATGTTCCCCTGTATGCCCCCACACCAAACTGAGGCATGTACAGTACAGTATATGTTTCGCCCTCGCCTTTCATCTGTTTCGAGAACATATTCTCGCATGAGAATGGGATGGTCAGATTCACATCCGGGAAACTGAATTCAAAATTTTCCTGATGCCCCTATCGCATACATATTTGTTTCTGTGTCATCCACCACGCATTTGTCTAATTTACACAAGTTACCTCCCTTACACAGCTCTCTTGTCTTACACGACATATCGTGCCATTCGTAACTACTCAGCCGATTCCGTACCTTCCATATGACCGTAGAGAATCGGCCGAGGTGTTCCGAGTGCATATTTATTTATTTATTGCATATCCAACAATAAATAAATAAATAAATAAATAAATAATAATATGGTAGGATTCCTGCCTATAATCCCATCTCCATCATCGCTGCACTCTTCTCTAATCTACTACCCTCCTTTCTCATACTCGGTTCCCTCCTATCTAACATGCTTATGCATAACGAAAACACCAACTAACAATATAACGTTGGAAAGTACAGCAACTAATTAGCTATAGGTGAATGATTCAGAACGGACAATATAGCGAGGACATTATGTAGGGGATATACATGTAAGTTCTATCATTGTGAAGGTTTCAGAATGGTTTCAAAAACGGACATCAAATATAAGAATCCGTGCACTGGCACAATTCTAACCAATAACCTCTTACATCCAGTCCGTCGAATGGGACATTAAGCAATGTCCCGTGTCAGAATTGTCCATCTTGCGCGCTAAAGATCCTTCTGTGGTTATTCGATCAAGAACAGGCGCAATTACGCCGCCCCGGTGTTAGGAATTGGCCATTCCAAGGGACTTTTCATTAGTTTAAACGGACATCAAAAGTATAAATGTAACTAAATTCAATAGACCCCCTTGTTGCGTCAAGTTACCATGAAATGAGTGACGTCATCACCATTGAACAAGGAACCATCTTCTAAAACTACGCTTAAACTTATCATAGGTTGAACTCGTCAGCAACGGAAGTTCATGCCGACAAAACACTGACTATTGCCAATGAGATGAAACTTCGCAATAGTCGAAGTTGTGTAGGAGATGATCTAATTACTGACTAATATCACCTAGCTTTTGGCAACATTTAAAGGTCACCATTTCAACTACGGCCTTACTTTTCTCCAGATTCTCTGCTTTCTTACCACAATAATCCTCTCGCGCGCTTCCATATGGTTTCATAATCAACTGTGAACTGTACCCGGACATTGGAAGTGATCTTTACAATTCTGCTCTTACGTTTTACCCGGATTTATGGAGTTGGGGGACAATTGTAAACTGCAATTGTATCCTATGTATCGCAGGTGTATATGTTTTAAATTATTATGAATTACATTCATGAAAACAATTCATGTCAAGTTCACTTTTTTTACCCTTTCACGTGAAATTCTCGGAAAAAATTCTACATGAATTTCACGCGAAGGAAGTTTTGTCTGTGTATCCGCCAACTTTATCTTTCAAACTTTTTTTTTTCATTTTTTTTTCCATTTTTTTTTTACTTTCTAAACCAAATTAAGTTTCGTGAAATCGTACCATTTGCATGATCATATAAAACATACCTACAGTAGAACAGTCAATCAAGACCACACGCTATATTGAATATACACTTCGAGTTAATTTGATTAGTTACGACTACCAGACGAAGTCTTATCAAAACTTGGTGATATCATTATCGCTAGCTATATAATGACCAAACGGCGCCGAAACCTACACTATTCAATATCTACATCATAGTCCACTTAACAACCCCCTAATTAAGTTCCCTGCACCGTCCGTTTTTGATAACACTAATTTGAACCCTTATTAGCGTCAAAATAAGATTTTAGAATGTAGTTTTCAGAACGTACCGTTCTATGGTAGTATTTGTACACGTATCGCAAACATTGTAGGTCGTTGACTACAAAGCATCACAAAATCTAGATACGATATAGATAGTGATCCCGCTAATTAACTTTATGTAGATAAATTCCTAGCGAGGTAATAGCACCGGTCGTGTACGTACAGTGGCTGTCGACTCTCTTGTCTGGACCAAACAAAGGGAATCGCATTCAATGGCGTCGCACGCCATTCTACTCAATTATATTCATATAGCGGAATCCATTTTACCGAAAGCAAGTGATTTGAACTTAATCGTCGCAATAGTTTTCACTCCGGGAATCATCGATTAAATAGATGTATACACATGTTGGGAATGATCCGAAACAAAATTAAGTGTATAGCACTAAACAACTAAAGTCCAGTGCTTGACACTAAAATGACTAACACAGTTACAATACATTGAAGTTGCTAAGTTTAGTCTGTGATATTGGAATAAGTACGTTTTACTACAATAATCCGTTACGTCATCAGTTTATGTGTATATGACGTTTCGGATTACATTATCTGGGTCATGCAATTACTATGATACATTGTATGACTAGTCTAGTGTATTTACTGTAATGACGAGAGTCCAGCGAGTATACCAAAAATGAAGTCTTCTGCGTGGCCACGAAATGACTAAAATCGAGAGAAACGAAACATTCACGAGAAATCATTGCGCTGCGCTTGTCTACACTCAAGAAAAACAATATCTTTAATAAAGAAAAACGGCATAGTTTTAATGCTGGTGGTTATAATGTAAAACTGCTGGTGAAATAAATTAAGAAATTATTATACGTTTCAGCACTGATAACAAAATTTTATCAGTTTGAATACTTTTTGGTGATAATAAGACTGCATTTGACCACTTATTCATTATGCATTCAATCTTAACTTTGTTTCGTTTTTAACTGCATGGCTGCATTTTGCATTTACCGCTACATTGACCAATCACATACTTCATCTTGAACAGTAACGCCACCTGTCGCGTCATATCCGGGGCCAAAAGATCACTTTCATTTGTCGTTCTCAGAGATAGTCAACTTCCGGTCTGTGCCAATGGTGCGAGATACATATATACATCACTAACTCGGTGCCCTATTTCAATTCAAACCTAGTATAATATTCATCTCCCTTTAATTGAAGTACATAATGTATTTATCTTTGATGTGCTTTCTGCTTAACTGTTTCGTGTACAAAGGAAGGGAATATTTTTATTCAATTTTTCAACTGAGCTCTTGATACGAATAAGTAGACAATTTGAATTAATATTTATTCCTATTATTTCCTACTATCATCTTTCAATATTGATATGAAAAGACGTCAATTGATTTAAATAGTTCAATCAGATTTATTTTTCTCTTATTGCTAACAAATACACTCGGCTGTCCACAAGTTACTGTGCTGTTCGTTTAGGATCGGACCACTCCGTGTAAAACATATGTAACCTACACTTGACCAATAGAAAGTCGGGGCGCTTGATGCGTGTTTGACGGGTCTCTATATGGAACATTTTATTACAGCAGTTCCTTCTTGTCGATTTACGTTGTAAAGTTTATTAATAATTTCACAATCGTTGGACTTATTGCACATCTCCATAAAATAATGGGTTGTGAAACTCTCGGTCGGTTAGCACGTGCTGACATGCTATGCCAAGTGATTTAGTCTGCAGTTATTTTATTTCCGGGCCAAACGTTCATGTATGTATTATGTTAATCATGGAAGTCCAGTATATAATGGGGACATTTTAACCAGTAGGGTAGGTGTATGGCTTACTGTAGGACATTCAATGAAGGACACTGTAAAGACGTCGGTAAGTACAATATATTAAGTATTCGTAGTTAACGAGTATGGCGTCGTTATTAAGATGCAGGACGTCGTAATTAAGATGTAAGACGTCGTAGATAAGGAGTAGGACGTTGTTATTAAGATGTAGTATGTCGTAGTTATGGAGTAAAACGTCGTAATTAAGATGTAAGACGTCGTAGATAAGGAGTAAGATGTCGTAGTATTAAGATGTAGAACGTCATAGATAAGGAGTAAGACGTTGTTATTAAGATTTAGGACGTCGTAGTTATGGAGTAAAACGTCGTAATTAAGATGTAAGACGTCGTAGATAAGGAGTAAGATGTCGTAATATTAAGATGTAGAACGTCATAGATAAGGAGTAAGACGTCGTAATTAAGATGTTCGACGTCGTAGTTAAGGGAAGGACATTGTAGTTAAGGACATGGATGTAGAAGTTAAGTAAAATGTCATTGTGGTTAAGGACATGGATGTAGAAGTTAAGTAAAAGGTCATTGTGGTTAAGGACATGGATGTAGAAGTTAAGTAAAAGGTCATTGTAGTTAAGGACAAGGATGTAGAAGTTAAGTAAAAGGTCATTGTAGTTAAGGACATGGATGTAGAAGTTGAGTAAAAGGTCATTGTAGTTAAGGACAAGGATGTAGAAGTTAAGTAAAAGGTCATTGTAGTGGTGGTGTAGGCCATCATAAGTTAGTTGGGACTTTTTCTTTCTTCTAAACTTGTTAATACTGCAGAATCTATACAACCCAGTGGCTTTCAAGTGACATTTGTCATGGTCAAAGGGAGATAAATCAGGCAGGTGTAATAAGTAAGGGAAATAACTCCGATAGTTCAATGTAACGTAAGTTTTTTTTTTTTTTTTTTTTTACATTGAAGCATTCGTGTTTGTGCATGCATGACAATAACATTTCAATTATATAATTTCGTTAAACCAACAGAAAGGCAGTTTACTTATACTGATGTTATCCTTTCGACGGATAGGAAGCCGGAGGCTATTTACAATGAAAACAATAATAAAAAGAGTATACCGAGGGGAATAATTCGGATTTATGGACAAATGTGTTTGTTGCGAACGATTGTATGTAATATAAAACTAATCATGTATCCTGCAATCACAGCCTTTCGTGTCGATCACTGATAATTCACGTAGATTATCTTTGATATAGAAGACATTAAATTGATTCCGAAAATACTTCTCCATTCAGATGACATTTCATGAAGCGAGTCTTAGAAATTTTGCGAGACATGGCGAACAAAAATAAAATCCTCTAGGATAGTGCATAAAAAAAAAATCGCATGAAATGAAAATGTACTTTTTATCACATTTTTCAGCAAATGTATTTTGACAGGTTTTAAAGTTTAAAATAAGGTTGACAAAACTAAATTGGTAGCCATTTTGCCGTGCCATGTTCAATTTGTGACGTACGTCATTGTCCAATTACCATGACGTCACAATAGATTTCTGATTTCCACAGATTCTAAATTGTATATCAAATCTGTCTTTGTTTGTTAGGCCTACTGTTTGATTATCATTGCGTTATGATTATATGTATGTAGGAGCACAAACAGATATTCTAAATTGTAAAGGCATGTCAGTGATATACAGGAGCATATAGTACACAGTATACCGATACATGTACGTGCAGATAATGAATCTAATCTGTTTGATGCGAGTAAAATATTATAGGTATAACAGATTTGGATGTGTTAGCACCGTAACCTAATTTAAATGCATATCTATTTCTCTTATACGCCCAAGCCAAAAAGTACATTTTATAATATAATAAAACGGCTAGAATGCAGCAATATGCGTTAGGGTGGAGCAGTAGTATAATTAATGGGGCGTTACCAATGTATTAACAGAGGTAGTGTTAGCGCTATCTCTTGTGGTATACTATAAATCAACACCCATTTCAACACCTTGAGTAATTATATACATCCATATTTCAAATCAGAGTGCAGATGAAACACGCTAGGAAATTGAATTTCCATGTCGAATCAAGTTGTTTTTGCTATTTTCGTGTAAAAAATTCAACCTAGCGCGAAGGTTCACATTTAGAATCCTACATGATTGTGATTCTGTGTTAGAAAAGTGCAGTGTGTATAGTCATCGATGAAATAGTTAAGATGTTGTAGGACTCCATAAAAATCACTATGACAACATTATCTTAGTCAGCGATTTAGGAAAGGGAAGTTATTACATGTTTATAGCAGGCCGGATACAGAAACGGCAGAGATCTTTAGAGTACAAACAACAGTCGATGGTCGTTAGAGAACAAACAACAGTCGATGGTCGTTAGAGTACAAACAACAGTCGATGGTCGTTAGAGTACAAACAACAGTCGACGGTCGTTAGAGTACAAACAACATTCGACGGTCGTCAGAGTACAAACAACAGTCCACGGTCGTTAGAGTACAAACAACAGTCGACGGTCGCTAGAGTACAAACAACAGTCGATGGTCGTTAGAGTACAAACAACAGTCCACGGTCGTTAGAGAACAAACAACAATCGACGGTCGTTAGAGTACAAACAACAGTCGATGGTCGTTAGAGTACAAACAACAGTCGATGGTCGTTAGAGTACAAATAACAGTCGATGGTCGTTAGAGTACAAACAACAGTCGGTGGTCGTTAGAGTACAAAGAACAGTCGACGATCGTCAGAGTACAAACAACAGTCGATGGTCGTTAGCGTACAAACAACAGTCGATGGTCGTTAGAGTACAAACAACAGTCGATGGTCGTGAGAGTAAAAACAACAGTCGACGGTCGTTATAGTACAAAGAACAGTCGATGGTCGTGAGAGTACAAACAACAGTCGACGGTCGTTAGAGTACAAACAACATAGATAAAATATAGAACAAGTCAGGAGAAGGAAATCCAAATATTAAAGTTTCTTTTGACATTGGTTCTGAAAGTCTTCTATCCGTACAGTATTTGACAGATTGCTTGGTCAGCATGGTTGAGAGATGATAATAAAGTTGTGTTGTAGTAACAGTCGGAGTACCACGTGGAGATTTAATACGGTAGAGAATTTACATTACACGAAATAATATTTTCCTAATAATTCAATATTATTGATTTATATTAATACCCGATCTCTAGGCGGCCAGATCGAGTCGGCATTCAGTGGTTATACGAACTCACTACAATGTAATTGCAGGGTGGAATGTGACATATCGGAAATGACTGCATGCGGGATATTTAATCACGGAAAGATTATTAATATTACATCAACTGGTTATTAAGAGTGTCCTATATGGAATAACATTTTCCCGAAGCAGCTAAGTGGAAGATTGTTTGTTTAAAACGCAAGTCAGCCCTTTGATTTCTGTCAAAATTTTGTTCTAACGAAATTCAGCCCATTGATTTCTGACAAATCCTTGTAACGAAAATCAGTCAGTTGAGTACTGACCTAACCTTACAACGAAAACCAGTCAGTTGAGTACTGAAAAATATTGTAACGATAATCAGTCAAAGGCCAAGGTCATTCGTTTGAATATTCAGTACTGACAAAACATTGTAACGAAAATCATTTAGATGAGTAGTAACAAAAATTGTATTAATGATTGGTTTGGTTTGGTTTATTCTGTTTAACGTCTTATTAACAGCCAGGGTCATTTAAGGACGTGTCAGGTTTTGGAGCTGGAGGAAAGCCGGAGTACCCGGAGAAAAACCACCGACCTACGGTCAGTACCTGGCAATTGCCCCACGTGTAGGTTTTGAACTCGCGACCCAGAGGTGGAGGGCTAGTGATAAAGTGTCGGGACACCTTAACCACTCGGCCACCGCAGCTCCTTTGTATTAATGAAGATCAGTTAGTTGAGTACTAACAAAACATTGTAACGAAAATCAGTCAGTTTATTACTGAAAAATATTGTAACGAAAATCAGTCAGTTCAGTACTAACAAAACAATGTAACGAAAACCAGTGAGTTTATATTACCGAAAAAACATTGTAACGAAAATCTGTCATTTCAGTACAAAACAAAACACTTTCACAAAAATCAGTCAGTTAGGTACTGAAAAAAGCATTGTAACGAAAATAAGTCAGTTGAGGAGTGTCATTGAAAAGAAAAACTATATTAGATTTGAAGGGGACATGTTGGAATACATGAGGAAATTTAGTCCGAAACAGTTCTTCAAGAAATTTTCAACTTCTAAAGCATCCGGTCCCGAAATGAGTATGAGTGTTTTGTATAATCATTTTAAAGATCTGGCTGCTGAGGCAAGAGATGAAACTTGTTCTGCGAATATTTTTGTAAACGATCCAAATGAAAGCTCTGTGCCATTGTTTGAAGAATTAGACTGCCCTATTACTATGGATGAAATTGATAAAGCTATTCGTAATTTGAATCGGGGAAAATCACATGGAGTTGATGGAATTTTGAATGAATGTTTTTTAGTTGGTAAAAAATTATTACTGCCTGCCTTATGTACATTATTTAATAAAATTTTGGACTCCGGATGCTTCCCTACTGACTGGTCCGTCGCTATTATAACTCCGGTCTATAAAAAAGGTGTAAAAACCAACCCTAATAATTTTAGAGGCATTAGCCTGTTGAGTTGTCTTGGTAAATTGTTCACGTCTATTTTAAATACGAGACTTCTGAAGTGGTCTGAATCATATGATGTTATCACGGATGCTCAGTTTGGATTTCGCAGTGGCCTCAGTACGTTAGATGCGATTTTTGCTCTACATTCAATTATAACAAAAACTTTTAGTGAAAATAAACGCTTGTATTGTTGTTTTGTTGATTTTCGTAAAGCGTTTGATAGTGTAGACAGAATAAACCTGTGGTATAAACTGTCAAAATTAGGAGTCAGAGTCAAGCTTCTACATGTTATTAAATCAATTTATAGTAATGTTAAATCCTGTGTAAAATTCAAAGGATACTTATCTGAATTGTTTGAAAACAATGTCGGTTTATTACAAGGCGAAATTTTGTCGCCAATACTTTTCTCTATGTACGTTAATGATTTTGAGTCTTTTTTCATCTCTAAATGCAACAGCAAATATGATTTTGAAGAGTTAAGTTTATTTCTTATGTTATATGCTGATGATTTAGTCCTGTTTCGGAATCTGTCGAAGGTCTACAGAACCTACTAGATAACCTGGACGATTATTGCTCACAATGGAAATTAACTGTGAATAGTGAAAAAACAAAAGTTGTGGTTTTCCGTAAAGGCGGTAAAATTCGAAATAATGAATCGTGGACTTACCACGGGAAAAAACTTGATAGTGTTGACGAATTTTCTTACCTTGGTGTAAACCTTAGATACAACAATAAATTCACGAATTTACAAAAAAAATTGGCGGACCAAGGACGTAAAGCCATGTTTGCTTTATTTTCTAAATGTTCAAATATGAGTTTAAATTGTAAAACCATGTTGAGTTTGTTTGCATGTGAAGTGTGGGGTTCGACCAAAGGACCAGATATTGAAAATGTACATGTTCTTTTTTGTAAGAAATTACTTAAGGTTAAAAAATCAACAAATAATGTAACAGTTTACTGGGAACTTGGTCGTTTGTCCTTAGAATATACACGCAGATATAGAATTATTAAATATTGGTTCAAACTACTCGACACAAAAAACTGTATTTTGAATACTGCATATGATTTTTTATTAAGTAAAAACACTGGTTTATGTTTTAATTGGGTACACGGTGTAAAGGAGTTATTATGCTCTTTAGGTTTCGGCGAAATATGGTTCTGTCAATCACCAAATAACTCTGAAACTATTTTACCTTGTATACGACAAAGAATTTTTGACCAAGCCCAACAGTATTTGAGAGATGCATTAGAAAAGTCCTCGAAATGTGTTTTATATAAACATATTGTGGATAATTTTTCTATTCAGTTTTATTTAACTAAGTATATACCTATGGAATTCAGAATATGTTTATCAAAACTACGCATGTCTGCGCATTCCTAAGCAATCGAAACTGGCCGCTTTAACAATATTGATCGAATTTTGAGACACTGTTTAATTTGTAAATCAACGACTGAGATAGAAGATGAATACCATTTTGTATTAATATGTAATAAGTATACCAATTTAAGAAGACGCCTCATTAAGAAATACTATTGGCAAAAGCCTTCAATGTTCAAATTGATACAGTTATTAAGTGTACAAAATATCAAAGAATTAAGTCGCTTAGGCAAATTTATATTTGAAGCAAACAAAATCCGATCTTTATATCTTTAATCCGTACTCCACTTTGTATTTGTAGTGTAGCATTGCTGTTCTATGCCATTATCATGTATTGTTTTGTTTATAATATGTACTTATGGGCCGTATGGCCTACAGTCAATAAAGAAATTGAAAAAATTGAAATTGACAAAACATTGTAACGAAAATCAGTCTTTTCAGTACGAACAAAACATTGTAACGAAAATCAGTCTTTTCAGTACGAACAAAACATTGTAACGAAAATCAGCCAGTCGAGTAGTGACAAAAAATTGTAACGAAAATCGGTCAGTTGTGTACTGACAAAGTTTAGTTGTTTGAAGATGCGGCTCACTGGTTATCACTCAACCGTATACAAAACAATAGGTATCGAGTGTGATACGGTCTTATCTGAAAAAAAACCCAGTATGGTGAAGTTATGAAAATCAAAATCGATTTCAGCAACTGTTGAAATGTCGAATGGGAGGCGAATTTCTCCCATATTTAAATTATTTATTAATTATTCACACTATTTTGTTTGAAAAACAGGTACTACATTTGTAAATTGCGACAGCGAATACAATCGTACTGATAGATATCAGCAACACATACAGATGATATTCAGATATATATGAATAAATATGAAAATTAAAGATTATCTTTCAAATCAATTTATATCAGGCTTCATTTAAATAATTTGGTATACAGAATATGTATGATTCCGGAAAAGTACAGTACGAACTGCACTTAAAATTGTAAGCATAACAATATATATGCACATCTAAATAAATGTATATTGATGACAAAATGTAAAATCAAAGTAATTAAACCCTGGTCCCTTTAAACATTCATGCTATTTTTCAATCATGTGCGAATTTATATATATACCGACCTCGTGGACAATTGAAGCGTGATTCCACAAAGAGTTTGGGCCTTGAACTGGGGGTTGGGCTCAAGGGTGAACACGTCCTGGGACATATCATAATTGGGACAATTATGGGACATGTGTTATTTTTAACGACTAATTTGCTCCTCACGCTACCTTAATGACTTCTGGTGCCAGTTTCATCAACATTCTGTAAGTAATGGAAATCCCTTAACTTACAATTTTCCATAGAAAAACATAACAAAATTTAAGGAAAGTTCAACAAAGTCCAGTATATTCTCAAACATTGGCAGTATCATGCGTTAGCGAGGTAGCACTGCAATGTCGGCATCAGTTCCGCGCTGTCACAAGGAGACAACACAAACATACCTCAGCCTACCGAAATACACACAAACACCACACCACACCACACGCATATGTATCTTGCACACACGGGAGGTCGTCCTTAAATGACCTTAGCTGTTAATAGGACGTTAAACCTTACTAAACCAAACCAAACCAAACTTGTCTATCTTTTTTTTTTTTTTTTTTTAATAATTTTTCATTGTTTTTTGTTGTTTTTCTTTTCTTATTTTTTTGTTTGTTTGTTTGTTTTTACTCTTGATTTAATTTGTAATTGTTCTGGATTTCTGAGTGAACGTGTGTGAAAGGATGTTATATCTGTGACACACTTTGCACTCGTACACATCATATTGTTTTGTTATATATTCAAGAAAACATTTATTTGCCTCTGGGCTGTATGTAATCCTCGTTAAAGTAATAAAAAATAAATAAACCAATTTAAAGAAATTGATTGACTTAGAAATTTAATCAGATATTAATTTCCTATGGAAAATTTTAATTTAATGAATTTCTTATCTGTTGGAACGCTGACGAAACCGGAGCATAATTTACCGTCCATTTTAAATAAAATAAATTTGACTCCCATGTAGAGTTGACTTAAGGCGTCATCCTTGTTAGATTTGTAAATTGGTATGCCGATACAGAAGTACATTCTAACTCAACTCGAATTATTCTTCGATGCTTTGGTCGTATATGCCAAACCAGTTGAGTTCTCTCAAATCTGAATGTATTTCACCAACATTGACCAGATAAGTTTCTTTTTGAGCGCGGTTTGGATTCCTTGTCGCGAAACAACATTTTTGTACGTAATGATGACAAATGGTGAAGTCTGATTCGCTGCTGACGTCAATACAGAGGACCCGGAACGCATGCCACAACACACACCTATCATTTTATTAGGAGCGGATCCGTTGACATCAATTTACGTCCACTTGGGAGACACTGAAGTCGCTGGGTTCAGCAGCTGAGATGGTCTCGATATTAAGAATCATTTCGGCTATCCCTTTGTCGGGCTCACATTCGTCCGAGGTTTGATGGATCACAAGTCTTCGACAGACGGATTTTTTTTTGTCTTGCTCCTATGGAGTTTCTTTGTGTGCAATCAAACAATGCCTTGTTTCCGTTTTAGTAATATTTATTGTCACATAAAACATTTTAGATTATAATTTCCTCACACTATCACTTCCGGTTATCAAATACCCTCTCTGGAACCACTTTATTTCCATATTTTCTCTTAAATGTCTAATTCAGCCAGACCTCTTCCCCTCAAATATCCCGTAACTTATTTCAATTTGTTAAAAGCATATGCCGGTCGATGTTTCTTGTTGTCGATGATTTATTTTGTTACCTTTAGAAATAGAATGCAACATATCTTAAGTATACTATTTCTCAGCGGTTAACGTCGTTCACATGGACTACGTTTATTTCAGATTTACCCCCCAGAAGTGACGGGCAAGTGTAGGTAAAGATATTTGACGACGCGATGTCGTGGTGACATGACAATGTAATAAAGAATTGATGATGTAATGATGTAGAGATGGAATGATGGTGTAATGATGTAGAGATGGAATGGTGATGAAATGATGTAGAGATGTAATGATGTAGAGATGGAATGATGATGTAATGATGAAGAGATGGAATGATAATATACTGATGTAGAGATGGAATGATGATGTAATGATGTAGAGATGGAATAATGATGTAATGATGAAGAGATGGAATGATGATGTAATGATGAAGAGATGGAATGATAATGTAATGATGTAGAGATGGAATGATGATGTAATGATGTATGTAATGATCAAATCAGGATATTCTATTTGGTTTATTGGTTTGGTTTATTTTGTTTAACATCATATTAACAGTCAGGGTGATATAAGGACGTGCCAGGTTTTTGGAGGTGGAGAAAAGCCGGAGTACCCGGAGAAAAACCACCGGCCTACGGTCAGTACCAGGCAATTGCCCCACGTAGGTTTCGAACTCGCAACCCAGAGGTGGAGGGCTAGTGATAAAGTGTCGGGACACCTTAACCACTCGGCCACCACGGCCCCAAAACTGATGACTCTAATTCAGTGATGATGATGATGATGATGATGATGGTGGTGGTGGTGGTGGTGGTGGTGGTGATGATGATGATGATGATGATGATGATGACGACGACGACGGTGGTGGTGGTGGTGGTGGTGGTGGTGGTGATGATGATGATGATGATGATGATGATGATGATGAGCTTGTCACATCTATATAAAATACTGATTTCCAAGAAATCGTGATGGACATCATGATAAAAACTCAACAATCGCTAGAGCAAAAACAAATAACATTTCAAAAATAACTTACTGTTTATTTCTATAACCATGTATTATAGCTATTGTGATGATAAATATCTAATTAAGGGGAATACATGTACATTGGACTAATGATCTGAAAAAAGTATTGATTCCAATTCACAGCAGGATTAATCAATCTGCCTAATGGGTTTGAGTGAGGTATGGGTTACACGAGGCAAATAAAAACAGTCGGATATGCTCTGTACCATTAATTATAACTGTTATGTAGGCCTGGGTGCCTACGGTTTTGTTATTAATATATTTCAATGCAAATGTATATATATGTTTACAAACGAACGGAAGCACGTTCCTATTAATTAGTAAACACGTGACCACAGTTTTGCTTCTACAGCGAGCTCGCGCGAGTTGATGAGTACAGTTAATCATCCAAGTTGCTGGAGCAGGTAAAAAAGTAACGACATTCTGGTTACTATAAGAGACACACATGAGTCACTTTATAAAACAGAAGTTAATTAGTGAACATTTTGTAGTTAAATGAGGTGAACACGAGTTAATTAACAAAACCAACGTTAATTGTTGAACATGTTGTAGTTAAGTGAGGTTCACACTAGTTAATTAATAAAACCAAAGTAAATTATTGAACATGTTTAAATAGTAAAATGAGGTTTACTCGAGTTAATCAGCAAAACTGAAGTTAATTATTGAACATGTTGTAGTTAAGATAATCAATAAAACCGAAGTTAATAATTCAACACGTTGTATTAATCTGTGATTCACCATGAGTTGATTAACAAAACCGAAATTAATTATTAAACATGTTCTAGGTGACAGAGGAGGGTCACGTGAGTCAGCTAAGAATACCGAAGTTAATTAGTGGACATGTTTGACCTAACTGAGGATGTTCACATGGGTAATTTGCGAAACCGATGTTAATTATTAAAAGTTCACACGAGTTGATATATAAGAGAAAATTAATAAATATATATCTACTTATATATCAGAGCAAACCCTCATTATTTAATGCAGAAAGATTTTATAGTGACCATGTCCGTTTGAACCCTATATGGGTTTTTTTTCTACTTTTGGCGAAAATCAACATTTCTTTTCTCGTCTGCATAACGAATTCTTCGCGGCCGCCTTGTCTGAAAAGTCTGAATCATGCTATTCATTTTCAGTGTTCTGCCTAGATTAAAATGTTCTGACGATTCGTATTGGTCAGTTGTATATGTCAAATTTCAAATGGTTTGAGAACCGAAAAGAAACAGGATTATGGTTTGTTTTTAATCAGTAATGCGTACACTTAAACGGTTACACTGTATCAAACGTACAAATTAAAATCATACCTATCATCAAAATTGAAATGAAACTAATTTATATTTAGAAAATATTGATTTATTTCAGAATATTTCATTCCGGTCGCGGGATTAAAATCCTGAAATTAGTTTTCCCAACCAATGACTTTTGATGACGTAAAAGGAAGTGCACGCGATGATATTCGGAAATAAATTATCACGACCAAACAAGGGCAATACTAACATGATGACTCAACACTACCTGATTTATAGCGTAAGTGTTTGGATTCTAATGGACTCGATTAAGACACTCATTTGCTATCGTATCAAGTACTAGTAACTAATATTTATGCTGTAAAATGCGAAAACGTTAACACATAAATGTTTACTTAAACCTACTTTCGGTTTACGTTTTTGACTTTTCCGCACTAATAATTTAACCTATGATAGCAGATAAAAGGCTAATAATTTGTCGTTATAATAAAGTAAACTTGCTGAAAAATCCTTTTACTTTCAAGAACTGGAGTTAACTTTTGACGTAAATTTCCAAGAACTTTTTTTCTGACTCGTAAGTTTTGAAGGTCTTGTCAATCTATTCACATCTATACTGTTGAATATTATTATTAGAGCTGTATTTCATGTCGGCGTGTTTATACATTTTCTTTGTGCAATCTGAAATTACAACATTTTTCAAGATTTCAAGAATTTTATTGATCCATTCAGACACAATGTGTTACAAGAGGACATTTGTGACAAACAAAAGAAATAAGCAAGACAAGATGGATACATACAGTGCATACTACAAATAACTACACGTGTACACATATATACATTCTGCTTTAAATACATGTACATGTACTATATATATTCAAATCAATGATATCACTTTTCTTAGAAATAGTCTAGATTGTTCATGATTTGGACATTGCAAATATTCAGCAGACGTTCTAATTTATGAGGTTGGTCTTAACGACCTTCCCAATCTAATGAGCCAGAAGTGTTTCTGTCTGAGCGCCATGTGTCGATACCTCGGGGATCATTTGGTGTACATCAAGGTTCCTTATGAGAACAAGAAAAGGAATTTCTTTATTTGAATAAAACGACGATTGAAAAGTATTCATATCAAAACATTTGAAGTTAAATCCTGTTTATAATATGAAGTGAAAACCTGCTTAATACAAATATTTCTGTAGGTAAAGGCAACAGAAATCATCAGCGTACGTCCTCAAAAAATGACGTCACATTTTGTGACATCGCCGATAGATGAAAGTGTCCGTTTAAGACAATAGCAATTCTTCTATCGTATCACTGTAAATAAGCCGAATTATTATTTTAATGTGATGAGGAAAAAGGAGTGTTTTGGATTATTAGCACTATCACCCAATGGTACGTTAATTATATAGAACAGAAATTAGATAATAAAATGGTTTCTTTGAAATGTCGGCAGTTTTCTCCACTTGGGAATATGTAAAATTGATTATATATAGAAAGAATTCATCCCTAGGGGTGTGTGCCGGATTTGGCCGGATATACATTGGGGATAACCACAAGAAAAAAGATGACAATGGGTACTTAGGGACTACTTAATATCGGTAACTCCCGAAATCTGCTTTACGTTATCGCCAAGTACAATGTACATTCCGCAGATCAACAGAGAAAGTGTGATAACAAAAGGAATATTGATTTATAATTTGGGTTGGGCAAGTCATTGTTCTATTTCAGAAGAACAATGAAAAAATATGCGTGTTTAATAGGAGTACTTACCAAGAAGAGTTTTGCGGAATTGGTATAATTTCGAAAAAAAATATTCAGATGTACTGTTTCATTGTTTCATGTTGTATTGTCTAAAAAGGGAAATATATATCTTTATGTCAATATGAACGATCATAACTTTACTAAAATGTCAAATTTTCTTTGAAGTTTTGCTGAAGATATATTGTAAATGTCCAACCAAACAGCTCGTTAGTGGTGATAAAGGCACTATGAATGTGGTACGTATATACGTAGTATGACTTAATTCAGGGACGTGCTATCGATTGTTTTACAAACAGCCAATGTTTCACGAGGGTAGACATTTACAAGCCAGTGTTTAGACATGGGGTTTTCTTATAACACTGTTTCCAGTTTGACAGTTGGACCCAGCAATTACGGTTCAACCATACAGGCGTGCAAAATGTATTCCCTGTAAATAAATAAATAAATGCTTGTTAATCGGGTCTAAATCCAAGGGGTATTTGAAGTTGACAGCGATTTTGTGAGTTATATACATCAACTACTGAAATTATTTTTTTAGCTTAGACAAAACACGGCGAAGCAAAACTCGCGGTGATAGCAACTGATGTCAGAAAACATCTCTATTATGTACTTTAGTTAAAGTGTGGTTGAGTATCTGTATTCAAAGGTAATCTGAAATTCCACTAGCCTCTGTTTTACATCTCCAGAATTTCTAGTTAACACTCAAGCTTATCAGTCGAACAGGAAATGTCAATTCTGTGGAATGTTGACCAGTCATTGATTCTTGTCTGGGACGTAGCCGAAAGCCGAAACGCTGACCACATCACCAATTAAACGGTCATTTCGTCCAGTAACTAATATGTTCATCTTCTTATTCTTCGTTCGTGTCTTTCATATTAACATTTACACACATGACTGAGAGAGATATTAAACTTTAGCAGTCGCCTATAATCCCTAATATCGAGGATTATCAGTTGCTCACATGACGGTATCAGATTTAAAAAGTTGGACTTACCTACACATATATATATCTATATAAAGTCAGTAGATAATGTTTCTTACCCGCAATAAACTGATAGGGCCACAGGGTAAAACGATTATATATTTCATTGAAGCGAAAATATCACTCCATTTAATACGGTACAGACCCATAAACTAGACTGGCCTAACATAATACCCTGCAGGCTTGTCATTTGTAATTAAAACATGCGAATACATACAATCACCAAATAATGATAGGACGTCGAATTAAATCCATACATAAACATTTTTAACAAAATTTCAAACACCAAAACAATGTCAGCACAGGGGCCTGAGATTTAGCCTACGACACTTTTTAGTATGTGTATTTAGACCAATATGTTCATGTTAAAACTTTTCAGACATTTTTTTTTTAACACAAAGTCTATATTGGTGTAGAGCTAACAGTCGTCCTTCCAATGATCGTTGTTATCGACGGACCTACCGTCATCATTAAGGTGTCCCGACACTTTATCATTAGCCCTCCACCTCTGGGTTGCGAGTTCGAAACCTACGTGGGGCAGTTGCCAGGTACTGACCGTAGGCCGGGTTTTTCTCCGGGTACTTTCCTCCACCTCCAAAACCTGGCACGTCTTTAAATGACCCTAGCTGTTAATAGGACGTTAAACAAAAACAAACCAAAACTTTCATCATTCGATTAAGAAAACCAGTAAACACATAATCCTGTTTCTCAGAAAAGATAGAATATTCGTATCGAGTCACTGTTAGCTGGTTAACACACAACGTTGCCGAAATCACTGGGAATATAACCACACACGATACATCGCCACGTCAGGGCTCTAATGACAGTCGTGACGTCATGCAGATGACGTTGTACTTTATAAAAAAGAATGATGACCGGACAACTAAAAACACAGTGTTTTCCGTAAAATGATCAAATATGTCAAATTGCAAATCGAATTATATGTAAAATTGGAAAACCCATTTCCTCGAGGATTTCTCAAAGTATTGTTGATGGAATTTCTTTTTCTCGAATGTTGATAGTTTCATCGCGGACACGTTAAAAGTCGGTCATATTACGGCAATTTTTATCGGCGGATTCAACATTCAACATTAAAACATAAAAGGAATACATTATGATCTTTAAGGATATCATAAGCATTTGTGGTGAAAACCTCAAATAAAGCAATTTTTAAAACAAATGAAGAAAATGGATGGTTGAGCCATTTTTGACAGAAATTTTGTAGTTATATGAGAGAAAAAGACTCTTTTATTATGTGTGCATGTAGGATAGGGATATTCCACCCTCGGGATCACAAAATATGGTAAACCCACGGCAAGCCCCGGGTTTTACTACAGTTTGAGACTCTCTGGCTGAAATATCCCTATCCAACAATCTTTTCTTCTGCCAGACGGAACCGCAACGACGGGAATGGACGTGGCGGGTGGTCGGGTGTCACAGTGGTAACACATTCGCCTTATATCTAAGCGACCGGGGTTCGATTCCCTGATCGGAAGTGGAAATATATTGAGTCACATGAGGTGGGATTTCTTCGGGTATTCCAGTTTTCCTCCCTACATAAATCAACTGGCGCGCTGTCATTCGAGCTTACAAGAGTAATTGATATAAAACAGCTTACAATGGAAGTATATGTTGCTCAAAGTTTAATATTAGTAAATTTGAGGCCTTGCGAAAGATAACAAGTCATCGGGACCATACAATCTACATCACTGCTGAGCAAAATTCTTCTCCATTTTATAAAAAGTATGGTATATGTACGTGATAGGAGGGAACAAAAAGAGTATTAAAGACAAATTCACCTAATAGTCAAATACAATAAAACAGCTCCAGATAAAAAAAAAATGTGCACTATGGGTTGGAGGTTGCCAAATTATCGACATAAAGAGCTAGGCAGCTCAACTGATAGAATCTGACACACGTTCTAGCAACATATATACGTTCAACAACATAAAAAAAATGGCACCATTGTTTAACCAATACTCGTATGTGCTACACCCAATCCTGGGAAAATCAGACAAATCCCCATAGTGATGCTAAGTGTCAAAATACGCCGTACATAGATCCCGGACATGAAACATTTATAGTCGAAGCACTTGATCTCTCAAACTGACACCATGTTTAACAAATTCCCACAAATAATGTTCATTCACACTTTGGTTTACTGACACAAATGGCGAAAGCGACGTGGCTCGTGTTTGATGGTGAATATCGTGTGCTTGGCTTTTTATTAAGGGGTTGAGCGGTATAGACCTGCCGGGGATGCTGAACAGAAGGGTGGCGTCCCTTTAAATGATAATCTGTATTCCCTTCACATAATTTTAGAGGTTTACACATATCCTGTACATCTTTGTTGGTATGTAGATGATCTCGAGTGTTTCTTTCTCTTCCTTAACTTGAGTACAATTGTTTATGGCGTTCAAACTTCATATATCCATAAATTTAAGAAAATCAACGAGACGAGGGCAAACTATGAGAACAGAAAGGAAGGGTAGTAAAAGTAGGTTTTGTGAGAAGCTTTTTTTTCGTCTACGAAACATGTCATGCAAATTATGACAACGTGAAAGCAACTCAGGAGAAATCCCCTTTAGGGCCTCGATATGAAAATAGCTTCACCCAGGAGAAATCCCCTTTAATGCCTCAATATTAAAATAACTTCACTCAGGACATTTTCCTTTAGTGTCTCTACCTTAAAACAATTTCACTCGAGGAGATCCGTTTGCAACATGCATATAAACGAAACTGAGTGTTCTGTTTGTTTTCGATTTGAATTTCTAGCGGCCCGTATAAAGTGCAACACAGCAGAAATACAACAACACAGAAAATGTATCCTGCCAGCAAAAAAAAAAAAATATATACATCAACTCTAAACAGATTGACCACAGTATTTCGGTCAAAAATGACGAAATCTTTGCCTGCTCAGTCAAAACCCTACCAGGTCGATAGACAGACATATACTTAAATATGTTATTCGGCCTCATCACCACCCCTCCATAACATCAATGTGATTGACCAATGGAGACTATCATGCTTAGAGACATCATCTATCAGATTTTAATTGGACTAACTTTTCAGATGGTAAGTGGCTGACACCATCTTAAATTCCCGAGATAATGATATCACTGATTCCCTTACCTATAGTATTTACATGTCCTAGGTTGTACGATATTCAAAAACGTGTTCCTATTATCACGATAGCCGCTGCAGATGTGGACTACTGGCGGAGAAAATAAGCAACGCGTGGCTTTGAGAGATTTCCTTGTGCGATATCAAGTTAGACAAGTATAATGATTAGTGGTTCTATTGTCATTACCTTAGTTCTCACTTAGAGAACTCGACGTTACCCTGATTTGGCCTAGATTTGTATGATAACTAACGTCGATTATAAAAAAAAGACCCTTATCCTCGCGGAACGCCTGGTCTTCTCGCACTTTTTCATTGAGTTCTATGCAAATCTATATTTTTTGTCCGTATTATGTCCTAGTTTTATCGACATTTTTGTATTGATGTCGATATTCTCCGTTGTTTGTGTTTAATTCAATAGTAACACGGTGTAAACTATTCGTATGCAACGTTCCTGCGCAGATTATGACATCTCTATAGACACACGTTAAGTTTTTACTTTTCGTCAACACTTCTATTTAGGCCAACTGAGTTAGTGCCTAGTCTTAGAATGATGAAACAGCTTTATGGTGCAGTTTAATTAAATGTTGGCTCTACTGTGTATCTTAACCTAAATTCGTATTGAAATGCGCTAATATCTGGTGCCTCTTTTGTACAATCTCTCGTGCCTGTATCCTAACGTCCTTTGCAGTTTAATCATACGAATAACCACATTCTTACTTTGAATGCCTTCATGGTGCGTCCGTTTGTTTTGCAGATTTGTTCTGAAGCTGTTTCTCTTTATATTTTGTAAACAGGCGTTCTGATACCAGAAACCATATCCACGAATTTACTTTATTTCAGCGCTATCGATTATGAGTGTATCAGTGTCAATCCCTCGTCATCAGTAAAGTGGATGATTTGATATACATATGTATGGGATAATGCAGATTTCATCAGTTTTTACGTGTTCATTTTCACTAGCTTACGGGTAAGGCTTTTTCAACGCAAGCCAGCTTCATTTGTGGCAAACGTATCTGAATTTAGAAACGACTAGATCGGAGAAAAGTTCCTTACATCACACTTTCCGTCTTCGGACAACTGGTATGGCGATATGTCCACAAGATCGACGAATCCCTCTTGGGGCATCTTGACCAATGTGTTACAAAGATAACTGTATGCCGTGAGAAAACTCGACAGCCTTCAGATCACTGTCTCTGTTTTGTGTCAACTCGACCAATCTGCCCCTTTGATCACGGTTTAATTACCGTAATGAGACAAAACAACAAAACTGTCCCTCAGACCATTAATTAATATAATGAAACAACTCGAATAGTGTCCCTTAGATCACCGACCCTTCAGCTGAAAACTCGCCCAATCCATCCCTTGTAATACTGAGTCTGACTCGAACAACGTGTCCTCTAGACCAGTGACTCCTTAATGAGACAAACAACGTATATACATTGTACCCTTTAGATCGTTGATCCTGTAACGACGATTCGACCAATGTGTCCCCTGAAACACCTACGCTGTCCAACGACAACTGTATCAAGGGTATAGATGCTGTCTTAGAACATCTATTGCATTATGTGATTACGGTGTGGCTATTTGGCCCTACTGTATCTAGTTCTACCCACTAATTAATGTATTGCTGGCCATAACGAGGTACTTCTGTTCAGGTGAAGGTGATAACGCCGGTCGTAACGAGGTATTTCTGTACAGGTGGAGATGATAAGGCGAGGACACTACACACTATGTAATTATATATCTACGGCGGCGTTGTGAGTCTGTCAGTGTAGTAGCTTCGGGCCGCAGTGGTAATTGAAATCCCAATACAATACATTTGTAAACAACACCAATCCGGGTGAGACCAACTCTTAGTTAACTAGCGGCAATAATGGCGGATCAATCAGAGTCGTGTCCACGCTTTACCAGTCATCCGTTCAGCCACTGTATCAACACGCTTACCGAGTTTTAGTTACACGAGAAAGCTGTGAACGGCTGTCACGTAGGGATTATATAATAAGGAAAACTGAATAATTCAATGGTTATTCCTACTTCCGAATGCATTTCAGAAGCAAGTAAGTACTGGCTTTCGTTTTATTTTCATTTTTTTTTCTTTTTGAACTTTTAAAGTGATATATGACAGTTGATGTAGTAATTCTAAACATGTCACAAATAAATCTGTTCGTGAATGAGTTACCACCAATTCAATAGCAGCTATAAAATACGTTTTCAGTAATGTATATAACATATACCGTAAACTGGTTATCAAAATTTTAGCATACAGCTGTTTCGTCTTCTGTGAATTACGGGGTAAAAAGAGTGGAAATCAAGAAAGGGGCGGGATGATCCAGGAGGGTGGAAACTAATATTAAAATGTAGAAGAGAAGGCCGTTTTAACTTGCTTTAATAGATATCTCGTATTTTTTGGATTTGCAATAACATTCAAAGACGTGGAATGCGTATGTTTATTGTAAATTATCTTTGTCACTCAAAGAGTGAAGATTCTTGATAACATGAATCTTTATTCAGATAAAGGTCTGCATGTGTCCGACTGTGAAATGTTTTGAGTATTGAATGTACTGTATGCAAAATAGAGGTGAAAACTGCTGCTTATTAAAACACTTAACTGAAATAGTTTACAAGAAGCAAACAGCTCCTTGAATTACGTTGTAAGTGTATCGTACTCTGTATTGATTTATTTGTTAATATTCTCCTATATGTGTTTAATAATCATGATAATTTTGAGAAACTCGCTTTCAATGTATCGCCTTTGTAGAAAACAAACATTTACAGAACACAATGGCGGGACAATTGCTTGAGTTCATACCATCACAATAGTGTTTAATTTACAGTTTGTATGGAATTGGTAATTTGGCTCTACAAATAAGCTTTGTAATTTATACATTTTGTGTTAGTGTACGCATGTTTCATCAGAGAGAGACACAAATGCGATAAATATTTCTGAGATTTTTGTTTTTGTATTTGTTTTTTGTTTTGTTTAGCTAATCTATAATTTTTTGTTCTGTTTCACAGCTTTTAGATAAAGCTTGAAAATAATGTGTGTTACGATACAATAAAAACAACGAAAAGCTGCACGTGAATATTTCTAATTGTTTAGGTGTTTTTATCTTTCCGTTTTAGTATTCGGTAATCAATTTCATATTACGACGGATTTTTTTTAAATGACTTTCGTCGTCAGTCGGTACAGGCTGAAATGAAAACTATTTAGAACTGGCTGGCTCACCAATTGGTAAAATGATTTAAATAGTTCAGAAACGAAAAAAGGCTATACGCTTAAATAGCTTTTCTTTTTTTCTTTTTCGAATGAAATGTTAGGATAAAATGCCTATGATATTGATGATGAAATTCTTTACAGCTTCATTTGAATGTATTACCAAAGAACTACAAATACAGATAATTTTATATAACACAAGCACACACAGTGCTTCTTACTAAATCCTAACTATGCATGTGGATTGTACAAATGACACACACATTAATGTAGTACTAAATGTAATATATACCAAAATCATTTTAAGACTCTCCAGGGGCCACAACTATGGAAATCCAGAATATTGGTGAGGAAAACAAAACTGGCCTATTCAAATATCAAAATGAGGAAGAAAGGCTTCATTGTTACCGTAATTTGGTATACCGTTGATACAAGAAAATTTAAAAAGAACATTGAATATGTTTGTTTGCTCTGATATGGTACTATGGATTAGTATATGACAGGTAGCTATAATCGTCGGGTATACATAGATATACTTGGTACTATTTCTAGTTTACTTACATAGTTATCAGATATATATCTGTACTAATATATCTTTTTTTATGAATAAGACTCTACTTGCATAAGTCTCTATATGAATAAGCCTATATATGAATAGGTCATATTATATGAATAATTATATATATATATATATATATATATATAACCTCTTCATAGATGATACGATATATAAATAACACAATAAATTATAAAATATATAAATAACACTATAGATTATACAATATATAGATAACAATATAGATTATACAATATATAAATAACACTATAGATTATACAATATATAGATAACACTATAGATTATACAATATATAGATAACACTATAGATTATACAATATATAGATAACACTATAGATTATACAATATATAGATAACACTATAGATTATACAACACTTAGAGAACACACTTTATACATATGATTCGATATAGGAGTAACACACTACGCGGACATGATCAATCAAACTCCACACAAACTATCTGATATTGACATTGTTATGTCTGGCGGTGTTTCGTCTAAGCTAGCAGGTCGGGGATAGGAGGAACACTCTGTCTGTATACACGTAATACCGTATTATAGCGAATCTCTGTTACCTAACGAAAGGGTACGTCCTATCAACAACAATAACACTCTATGAAAAGAATATCTGTTACATAACGTTACATAAATGAAAGCATTTTTGTTTGCTTCGCTTCATTTAATTTGTGAGAAGGTTTGAATTTTTAATAAGGGAATTTGTTAAATATATAAAACGGCAAAAAAAGATTTACTGTGAAATCACGTACAATGTATTAAATGATAATGTACCCTACGTTATGAATCCATGATAAGGAAATTAAGGTGTTCTAACTTGAGTTTATCAAGTGTATTCTAAAGATTTAGTATTATATCTCCACAACTGAAAATGTTTTATGATAATCCTGGAATAATATATGTACCCCATCTTACGGCAAGGAATCTTCTTTGCCTATGTAACTAGTGTTGTATAATCCACTTCATCAATACAAATCTACAGTGAATCACAATCCTCGCGGATATCGCCACATACTCGTCTAATGTGCGTTCAGTTCTCTCCTAACTCTCATTATCAGTAAATGACCTTTACAAGGCTGGTGTCGATGAAGCAGAGGACGCTCAATCTCCATGAACGCCTGGTCTTATTCTCCTTATATTATTTGTATGGTTTCCTTCTACATGTTTCTTCTGGTTTAGATAAATACTGCCACGTTTTATCGATTTTGAATTGAAATCCATATTTTTGACCACGTGTGTGTTCCTTTGTAGCGCGCTTCATGGAATTTGCCTCTGTCCAGTTGGCATTCATATTGACAATGAATGCCAACTGAAAGCCGTTCAATGCTTATATTTACCATCTGCGATTTTTTATTTGTCGTGCGATTTTTTTTTTTGAAATTTTCAAATTCAAATTTCAGTTGGCAGTTCATAAGCTGGTGAACTCGCAACTGAATTGGTAGGGTTATATAGTGGCAGTGCCATACAATGGTAAATATTGTTTTATGACAACGTACAATCTATTAGCAGTATATCATTAAAATCCATGTCGAATATGTACATATTCCATAATCTGTAACGTGTGATAATTCAGTTAGTCTTGTACTTCGACACGTGTAAGGATCGTGGTAGAACAAAGATATATGGATGTCTAGAACCTCAATGATGGCCCCTGTCGAATAAGGTTCAGGACAGTTTCTTTGTCTCCTTGACGACCATGTAAACCATTACGAGATAGACACATCCACTGAAGCGTGTAATCAAGTTGAATGCTGAAGTTGTGTGGGCCTGATCGGCCAGTATTCAGTGCGCGTTTATTTCGATATCTACAATACCAAGCAGATACGATGCCACCTAACTGTAGATCTTAGACTCTACTATAAACAATGATTTGTTATTCTTAACTGACACTTTGTAATCAGTATGTATTACAAAAACTGAAAATTCATTCCAATTATTTGCATTTATTCCTTCCGTACTTTTTATTGATCCAAGGTAGAGTGCGAAGATCTCCTCCTATTTTACTTAGCCCACCAGTTGGACGTTCGTGTTGTCTGTAAATTGATGAGGTGTTTTTACACTATAACAGACGAAACGAGATTGGCGTCAAGGACACGAGTTCAGTACAAATGGATAACAATCATTTTTATCTTTGATTATCCATTTGGTTTGATCGGGGAGATGATAACCCTCATATTGTATATTTAGATGTTAAGGTACCCCCTATTGTATATTTAGATGTTAAGGTACCCCCTATTGTATATTTAGATGTTAAAGGTAGCCCCTATTGTATATTTAGATATTAAGGTACCCCCTATTGTATATTTAGATATTAAGGTACCCCTATTGTATATTTAGATGTTAAGGTACCCCCTACTGTATATTTAGATGTTAAGGTACCCCCCTATTGTATATTTAGATGTTAAGGTACCCCCCTACTTGTATATTTAGATGTTAAGGTACCCCCTATTGTATATTTAGATATTAAGGTACCCCTATTGTATATTTAGATATTAAGGTACCCCCTATTGTATATTTAGATATTAAGGTACCCCCTATTGTATATTTAGATGTTAAGGTACCCCCTATTGTATATTTAGATGTTAAGGTACCCCCTATTGTATATTTAGATGTTAAGGTACCCCCTATTGTATATTTAGATGTTAAGGTACCCCTATTGTATATTTAGATGTTAAGGTACCCCCTATTGTATATTTAGATGTTAAGGTACCCCCCTATTGTATATTTAGATGTTAAGGTACCCCCTATTGTATATTTAGATGTTAAGGTACCCCCCTATTGTATATTTAGATGTTAAGGTACCCCCTATTGTATATTTAGATGTTAAGGTACCCCCTATTGTATATTTAGATGTTAAGGTACCCCCTATTGTATATTTAGATGTTAAGGTACCCCCTATTGTATATTTAGATGTTAAGGTACCCCCTATTGTATATTTAGATGTTAAGGTACCCCCTATTGTATATTTAGATGTTAAGGTACCCCCTATTGTATATTTAGATGTTAAGGTACCCCCTATTGTATATTTAGATGTTAAGGTACCCCCTATTGTATATTTAGATGTTAAGGTACCCCCTATTGTATATTTAGATGTTAAGGTACCCCCCTATTGTATATTTAGATGTTAAGGTACCCCCCTATTGTATATTTAGATGTTAAGGTACCCCCCTATTGTATATTTAGATGTTAAGGTACCCCCTATTGTATATTTAGATGTTAAGGTACCCCCTATTGTATATTTAGATGTTAAGGTACCCCCTATTGTATATTTAGATGTTAAGGTACCCCCTATTGTATATTTAGATGTTAAGGTACCCCCTATTGTATATTTAGATGTTAAGGTACCCCTTATTGTATATTTAGATGTTAAGGTACCCCCTATTGTATATTTAGATGTTAAGGTACCCCCTATTGTATATTTAGATGTTAAGGTACCCCCTATTGTATATTTAGATGTTAAGGTACCCCCTATTGTATATTTAGATGTTAAGGTACCCCCTATTGTATATTTAGATGTTAAGGTACCCCCTATTGTATATTTAGATGTTAAGGTACCCCCTATTGTATATTTAGATGTTAAGGTACCCCCTATTGTATATTTAGATGTTAAGGTACCCCCTATTGTATATTTAGATGTTAAGGTACCCCCTATTGTATATTTAGATATTAAGGTACCCCCTATTGTATATTTAGATGTTAAGGTACCCCCTATTGTATATTTAGATGTTAAGGTACCCCCTATTGTATATTTAGATGTTAAGGTACCCCCTATTGTATATTTAGATGTTAAGGTACCCCCTATTGTATATTTAGATGTTAAGGTACCCCCTATTGTATATTTAGATGTTAAGGTACCCCCTATTGTATATTTAGATGTTAAGGTACCCCCTATTGTATATTTAGATGTTAAGGTACCCCCCTATTGTATATTTAGATGTTAAGGTACCCCCTATTGTATATTTAGATGTTAAGGTACCCCCTATTGTATATTTAGATGTTAAGGTACCCCCTATTGTATATTTAGATGTTAAGGTACCCCCCTATTGTATATTTAGATGTTAAGGTACCCCCCTATTGTATATTTAGATGTTAAGGTACCCCCTATTGTATATTTAGATGTTAAGGTACCCCCTATTGTATATTTAGATGTTAAGGTACCCCCTATTGTATATTTAGATGTTAAGGTACCCCCTATTGTATATTTAGATGTTAAGGTACCCCCCTATTGTATATTTAGATGTTAAGGTACCCCCCTATTGTATATTTAGATGTTAAGGTACCCCCCTATTGTATATTTAGATGTTAAGGTACCCCCCTATTGTATATTTAGATGTTAAGGTACCCCCTATTGTATATTTAGATGTTAAGGTACCCCCTATTGTATATTTAGATGTTAAGGTACCCCCTATTGTATATTTAGATGTTAAGGTACCCCCTATTGTATATTTAGATGTTAAGGTACCCCCTATTGTATATTTAGATGTTAAGGTACCCCCTATTGTATATTTAGATGTTAAGGTACCCCCCTATTGTATATTTAGATGTTAAGGTACCCCCCTATTGTATATTTAGATGTTAAGGTACCCCCTATTGTATATTTAGATGTTAAGGTACCCCCTATTGTATATTTAGATGTTAAGGTACCCCCTATTGTATATTTAGATGTTAAGGTACCCCTTATTGTATATTTAGATGTTAAGGTACCCCCTATTGTATATTTAGATGTTAAGGTACCCCCTATTGTATATTTAGATGTTAAGGTACCCCATATTGTATATTTAGATGTTAAGGTACCCCCTATTGTATATTTAGATGTTAAGGTACCCCCTATTGTATATTTAGATGTTAAGGTACCCCCTATTGTATATTTAGATGTTAAGGTACCCCCTATTGTATATTTAGATGTTAAGGTACCCCATATTGTATATTTAGATGTTAAGGTACCCCCTATTGTATATTTAGATGTTAAGGTACCCCCTATTGTATATTTAGATGTTAAGGTACCCCCTATTGTATATTTAGATGTTAAGGTACCCCCCTATTGTATATTTAGATGTTAAGGTACCCCCTATTGTATATTTAGATGTTAAGGTACCCCCCTATTGTATATTTAGATGTTAAGGTACCCCCTATTGTATATTTAGATGTTAAGGTACCCCCTATTGTATATTTAGATGTTAAGGTACCCCCCTATTGTATATTTAGATGTTAAGGTACCCCCCTATTGTATATTTAGATGTTAAGGTACCCCCCTATTGTATATTTAGATGTTAAGGTACCCCCTATTGTATATTTAGATGTTAAGGTACCCCCTATTGTATATTTAGATGTTAAGGTACCCCCTATTGTATATTTAGATGTTAAGGTACCCCCTATTGTATATTTAGATGTTAAGGTACCCCCTATTGTATATTTAGATGTTAAGGTACCCCCCTATTGTATATTTAGATGTTAAGGTACCCCCTATTGTATATTTAGATGTTAAGGTACCCCCTATTGTATATTTAGATGTTAAGGTACCCCCTATTGTATATTTAGATGTTAAGGTACCCCTATTGTATATTTAGATGTTAAGGTACCCCCTATTGTATATTTAGATGTTAAGGTACCCCCTATTGTATATTTAGATGTTAAGGTACCCCCTATTGTATATTTAGATGTTAAGGTACCCCCTATTGTATATTTAGATGTTAAGGTACCCCCTATTGTATATTTAGATGTTAAGGTACCCCCTATTGTATATTTAGATGTTAAGGTACCCCCTATTGTATATTTAGATGTTAAGGTACCCCCCTATTGTATATTTAGATGTTAAGGTACCCCCTATTGTATATTTAGATGTTAAGGTACCCCCCTATTGTATATTTAGATGTTAAGGTACCCCCTATTGTATATTTAGATGTTAAGGTACCCCCTATTGTATATTTAGATGTTAAGGTACCCCCTATTGTATATTTAGATGTTAAGGTACCCCCTATTGTATATTTAGATGTTAAGGTACCCCCTATTGTATATTTAGATGTTAAGGTACCCCCTATTGTATATTTAGATGTTAAGGTACCCCCTATTGTATATTTAGATGTTAAGGTACCCCCTATTGTATATTTAGATGTTAAGGTACCCCCTATTGTATATTTAGATGTTAAGGTACCCCCTATTGTATATTTAGATGTTAAGGTACCCCCTATTGTATATTTAGATGTTAAGGTACCCCCTATTGTATATTTAGATGTTAAGGTACCCCCTATTGTATATTTAGATGTTAAGGTACCCCCTATTGTATATTTAGATGTTAAGGTACCCCCTATTGTATATTTAGATGTTAAGGTACCCCCTATTGTATATTTAGATGTTAAGGTACCCCCTATTGTATATTTAGATGTTAAGGTACCCCTTATTGTATATTTAGATGTTAAGGTACCCCCTATTGTATATTTAGATGTTAAGGTACCCCCTATTGTATATTTAGATGTTAAGGTACCCCCTATTGTATATTTAGATATTAAGGTACCCCCTATTGTATATTTAGATGTTAAGGTACCCCCTATTGTATATTTAGATGTTAAGGTACCCCCTATTGTATATTTAGATGTTAAGGTACCCCCTATTGTATATTTAGATGTTAAGGTACCCCCTATTGTATATTTAGATGTTAAGGTACCCCCTATTGTATATTTAGATGTTAAGGTACCCCCTATTGTATATTTAGATGTTAAGGTACCCCTTATTGTATATTTAGATATTAAGGTACCCCCCTATTGTATATTTAGATGTTAAGGTACCCCTTATTGTATATTTAGATGTTAAGGTACCCCTTATTGTATATTTAGATGTTAAGGTACCCCCTATTGTATATTTAGATGTTAAGGTACCCCCTATTGTATATTTAGATGTTAAGGTACCCCCTATTGTATATTTAGATGTTAAGGTACCCCCTATTGTATATTTAGATGTTAAGGTACCCCCTATTGTATATTTAGATGTTAAGGTACCCCCTATTGTATATTTAGATGTTAAGGTACCCCCTATTGTATATTTAGATGTTAAGGTACCCCCTATTGTATATTTAGATGTTAAGGTACCCCCTATTGTATATTTAGATGTTAAGGTACCCCCTATTGTATATTTAGATGTTAAGGTACCCCCTATTGTATATTTAGATGTTAAGGTACCCCCTATTGTATATTTAGATGTTAAGGTACCCCCTATTGTATATTTAGATGTTAAGGTACCCCCTATTGTATATTTAGATGTTAAGGTACCCCCTATTGTATATTTAGATGTTAAGGTACCCCTTATTGTATATTTAGATGTTAAGGTACCCCCTATTGTATATTTAGATGTTAAGGTACCCCCCTATTGTATATTTAGATGTTAAGGTACCCCCTATTGTATATTTAGATGTTAAGGTACCCCCTATTGTATATTTAGATGTTAAGGTACCCCCCTATTGTATATTTAGATGTTAAGGTACCCCCTATTGTATATTTAGATGTTAAGGTACCCCCTATTGTATATTTAGATGTTAAGGTACCCCCCTATTGTATATTTAGATGTTAAGGTACCCCCTATTGTATATTTAGATGTTAAGGTACCCCCTATTGTATATTTAGATGTTAAGGTACCCCCTATTGTATATTTAGATGTTAAGGTACCCCCTATTGTATATTTAGATGTTAAGGTACCCCCTATTGTATATTTAGATGTTAAGGTACCCCCTATTGTATATTTAGATGTTAAGGTACCCCCTATTGTATATTTAGATGTTAAGGTACCCCCTATTGTATATTTAGATGTTAAGGTACCCCCTATTGTATATTTAGATGTTAAGGTACCCCCTATTGTATATTTAGATGTTAAGGTACCCCCTATTGTATATTTAGATGTTAAGGTACCCCCTATTGTATATTTAGATGTTAAGGTACCCCCTATTGTATATTTAGATGTTAAGGTACCCCTATTGTATATTTAGATGTTAAGGTACCCCCTATTGTATATTTAGATGTTAAGGTACCCCCTATTGTATATTTAGATGTTAAGGTACCCCCTATTGTATATTTAGATGTTAAGGTACCCCCTATTGTATATTTAGATGTTAAGGTACCCCCTATTGTATATTTAGATGTTAAGGTACCCCCTATTGTATATTTAGATGTTAAGGTACCCCCTATTGTATATTTAGATGTTAAGGTACCCCCTATTGTATATTTAGATGTTAAGGTACCCCCTATTGTATATTTAGATGTTAAGGTACCCCCTATTGTATATTTAGATGTTAAGGTACCCCCCTATTGTATATTTAGATGTTAAGGTACCCCCTATTGTATATTTAGATGTTAAGGTACCCCCTATTGTATATTTAGATGTTAAGGTACCCCCTATTGTATATTTAGATGTTAAGGTACCCCTATTGTATATTTAGATGTTAAGGTACCCCCCTATTGTATATTTAGATGTTAAGGTACCCCCTATTGTATATTTAGATGTTAAGGTACCCCCCTATTGTATATTTAGATGTTAAGGTACCCCCTATTGTATATTTAGATGTTAAGGTACCCCCTATTGTATATTTAGATGTTAAGGTACCCCCTATTGTATATTTAGATGTTAAGGTACCCCCTTATTGTATATTTAGATGTTAAGGTACCCCCTATTGTATATTTAGATGTTAAGGTACCCCTTATTGTATATTTAGATGTTAAGGTACCCCTTATTGTATATTTAGATGTTAAGGTACCCCCTATTGTATATTTAGATGTTAAGGTACCCCCCTATTGTATATTTAGATGTTAAGGTACCCCTTATTGTATATTTAGATGTTAAGGTACCCCTTATTGTATATTTAGATGTTAAGGTACCCCCTATTGTATATTTAGATGTTATGGTATCCCCTATTGTATATTTTGATATTAAGGTACCTCATATTTTACAGTTTGATGATTTGGTACATCATATTGTATATCTTGGTGGGTACCAACTATTGTATGTTTTAAATATCCATTTTAACCCATTTTGATTTGCCGGGTTACAGTTCAAGATTTGCACACGTTGGGTCTCTAACACTACTGACGAATATTCTTATCATAGATATTTACTTATTTACTTCATATACTACATATATGTTGATAAGTGTTATTTACCTATTTTTACGTGCCTTTTTAACACGCATGCTCGTTTTTATCTAATATGTTTTCATTACTCGCGACGGACCATCCTCATATCGTTTATTTAAACCTTTGTTTCTGAAATACAAAGAACACGATTGAGCTGAATGTACTTGTCAGCTGAGAAGCAACCTTAACAAATCATGATGGTGCACGCTAACAATCCTGTTGGAATTCAAATATCACACTTCAGAATATTTCGTTTTTATTTTATTTTCCTTCAAACGTCTTAACTTAAGGAAGGTCTCCGTTATCAACGTTTTGAGATCTTTCTTTCCCATGAAAGGCGATTGGCATTACAGGTAAATGGTTGTGAAATGTGCCGGAGCGTATTGCGTTAGCCATATCAATAAGGCATGCGATCGAAGAGGAAATTGCAAGATGATCGAAACAATGGTTCACAACATTTTTGTTGATAATGGTGACAAAATATTCTTAGAGACTACTGACATACCCATTAGAACGAACTGTATCCCTTTCCAGACCCACATGTGTCTAATTACATACGAGACTGATTATATTAAAGATCTTATCAGAGCTTGTAACACTTACCATGTCCTCGAACTCCACGTATGGATGCATTGCCGATGTGTTGTCTTTGAATATCAAATATTCTATTGGTCATATATATGGAATATACCCATTAGAACGTGATTTAAAGGACACTATAGACTCTTCAGTTTCAGCAGCTTACCTCGATCTTAATATACTTAAATTGTTACCAGGATGTAATCCTACGGTGACGATTTCCGTGACATATGTTGACCGCTTAAAAAACAAACAAACAAACAAACAAAGCTAGCAACACGGGGCTTCGAGAGATGTAGGCTGATGGAAGACATTGGGAAAGCTCTTGGTCTTTGATAGTTCTTTTGTTTTCCTTATCGCCACAATGATTGTTATTTAATTATGTACAATTGATGATGTGGAGTTGACATAGATTTCCATAGCGTCGTCGATCAGCCAGAAGACGCTTACTTTACCCGAGCATCTGGTCCAATTCCCCTTATAGTTTTAGGGGGTCGTTAGGAACGTCTCTATTTTGCTTATATTTGTCCTCGTTTTTCAACTGTTATTGCGTTTGTCTACAAGTCGGTATTCTCACCATTCGATCGACACACTAAAACAGTCATATCACTTTAGATACATGTATTATAGGTTCAGATAAAGAAAGGCGAACCGCTAATCTCACTATTTTGATTTTCGACCAATATAAACACAAAACCAACCAGATTAGCTACGTTATGTACGGTGGACTTGTTCAAACTGGATTCTGTCCAATCCGAATTTACATGTATTTCGATTTCAGAAACACGATGAGAAAGAAAAAAACAAAAAACAAAAAAACTCGCTAGTTTGATTTCCGACCAATAAAAACACGAAAACAACCGATTTAGCTACATTTACAGTGGAGTTTGGTTGAACTTTTACAATTTACATGTATTATGATTTCGGAAAAACGAGAAAGCATACGTTCGACCTAGCAATTATTATTTTATTTACACGAAGCCTAAATGTAGACCACGTGATAGTCGATATCATTATGTAACATAGGATAATGAAAAGAAAAACACTTTTTTTCATCGTTTCATAGAAAACAATGGGTGAAAACAATGGGTGAAAACAATGGGTGAAAACAATGGGTGAAAACTATAGGTGAAAACAATTAGTGAAAAAGAATTGGTGAAAACAATAGGTGAAAACAATGGGTGAAAACAATGGGTGAAAACTATAGGTGAAAACAATGGGTGAAAACAATGGGTGAAAAAAAATAGGCGAAAACAATGAGTGAAAACAATGGGTGAAAACAATGGGTGAAAACAATAGTTTAAAGTTTAAAACAATGGGTGAAAACAATGGGAGAAAACAATGAGTAAATAGAAACGTATTTCTTGTCTGAACTATTGAGTGGCACGCGAATGAAGCGTTTAAAACACCATTAAAGAATCATTCGAAGATTTAAGTTTAGTTGAGACGTCTCTGTGATATGATGATATTCCGTGGCGATATATATCAACAAGGTTGTCTTGAATGTATAAACAGTTCGTTTTTCTTCATATTTTTGTAATGAAATAAATATATAAATAACTTGAAACACGTGATGGGTTTCCATTCAAGGCGTAGATATACATGTAGAGCTGTCTCCTTAAATTGTTTCTGATATTGAAACATTCGAAATATTCCTTTATTTGTTTAAACATTTACGTGATATTGCTAACAATTGAGATATTATCAGTGGGACTCGGAGTTAGAAATTGTCATCTTTAGAAATGAAGAATATCTCAGTAACATGTGTTGACAGAACGAGAACACACATAGGAACCAACATTGTGTGTATATACAGGGTAGGTAACGACAACAAGAAATCCGGAACAGACCGATAACTAGCTAAAACATGTTTACCATTTGACATTGTCTATACGGTCGGTACAGAAAGCCTTAAATCTGATTGCTGAAGTATGAGTTTTAAAGTATGATGGTTGAAGTATGAACTCTGAAATGTGATGGTCGAAGTATGATCTTTGAAATGTGATAGTCGAAGTATGAACGTTGACGTCTGATTGTTGAAGTATGAACTTTGAAGTCTTATTACTTAAGTATGAACTTTGAAGTCTTATTACTTAAGTATGAACTTTGAAGTCTGATTGTTGAAGTATGAACTCTGAAGTCTGAACTTTGAATTCTGATTGTTAAAGTATGAACTTTCAAGTCTGAAGATTGATGTTTGAACTCTGAAGTCTGAGAGTTGAAACATGAACTTTGAAGCATAACATTTGAAGTCCGAAGTTTGAAGTTTGATGTCTGATCTTCAATGGTATACAGTGTTTGCGTCATTATTGCACAAATATGATATAAAGTAGCATTATCAGAAAATGTAAACACCAAATTAATGCAATCCTCATTAGAATGTGTTCTGCTTAAATCATGAACGATTTTCTATTTTAGATAAAAATTAGTGGCGATATTTATATGTTATATGTACGTATGTATATAAGAAAACTTTTGTTGATCAGAATAGTTATACCTAAGATATGTTTGGCAAAATTCGCGATTTTTTTTTCAGACCGCTCTGAAAATGTAATCTTTCATTCCCTGGTTCATACTTCGGTGGCATCACAACTCTGAAGCTGTGACATCACCATTTGAGAAAAAAAACCAGCTATACATTAGATGGTATTACTTACATGTACGTGTATAGAAATGACAAGGCTATTTCAAATACGATAATTTCATACTCTATTATGTATGTAATATTATGCCGCTATCTATACTTCAAGTAACAGTGGCTATGCTAAATTAGAGCTTAAGATAAGACGGGAACTAATGAAAACAGTTGACAATCGATTTATGAATACTTGTTTTTTTTCAACGTTTAAACATTATTTAACGTCCTTTCAACAAGCTCCATTCATTTAAGAGCGGCTTCACTTGTGTGCAAGCTGTATGCATGTTTGGTGAACGTATGTACTTTTCAGAGGCTGTGGTATGTTCGTGCTTGACTCCTTGTGATAGTGCGGAACTGATCCCAACTTTATAGTGCTATCTCACTGAATCATACTGCCGAAGACACTCAGCAAGACATTTCGAATTTATGCAACTTTCCTTGAAATCTGTGATTATTTCACATGGAAAGGGATTTCCTTTAGTTACAGAATGTTGATGAAACTGACACCAGGGGTCATTAAGGTGGCGCGTGAAGCAAATTAGTCGTTAGAACTAGCACATGTCCCATAATTGTCCCAATTATGATATGTCCCAGGACGTGTTCACCCTTGAGCCCAAATCCAAGTGCAAGGCCCAAGCTCTTTCTGGAATCAGGATACAAAAGGTCAACGTGGTCGGCATATACATGTACATGTAGTTCACACTTGTTTACAAAACATAAATATTTAAAGGGACCGTGTTTAATCACTTTGATTTTACAAAGCAAAGCGTGTTTTGCTGGTTCTTGCATACTCTGTACGCCAAATTATGTACATATGCTACCTCAATGAAGTATAATGCCGTATTAATTAACAATTAATGGTAATCAAAACATGCATTATTTTCAATAAGCTTTGATTATTTTCATATGGAATTAAATTATAATATTTGATATTTTAATATATTGTGTGTCCTTTGTACAATCCTTTGAGATTGCAGGTGATATGTACTGTTGGTAGATATTTCAGTCCCCGAGGTTTACCGCAAACTGCTGGTCAGATTTGAATTGTGACATGTTTCATTTTATTTACATATACTTATTATTTCTTTGGAAGGAAATAAAAAAAAAAAAAAAAAAACGAAAAAAAATTAAAAGAAAAGGAAAGAATATCATTGCAAATTATCAAATTTATTTGATTACATGCATTTCGCATCTCCTCATCCAAATTTCGACATTTCTTTTGATCTCTTTCGAGTTTTGTTTTTGGTTGATTCCTATCATCAGCAGTAGCACTTTAAACTTTTAGCGAATCCTAGAAGGTCAAAACAGCTGTATAGTGGAGTCTTGTTAATTTTGACGCCAGTGTAACTAAACCTGAATCTATTTTAAAATGTGCTAATACATAGTTTGCATTTTGTGCAATCAATCTTTAGAGCTAATACACGTGTAGACATTTGTTCTTTCTCGTATCTTGTTTTCCCTTTTTTCTTCCTATGTGTACTTCAAACATACCTGCACTTATGATTTCTGCTGTTCACTTTGATTTTATTTTCATATTTAATATTCATTTGCATGTGTTTTATTTATACATAAAGAGCAGCAGTTAAATACTTTAAACATACAACTTTTAGGGGAAATACTATTCTAGCGATTTTTGCGTTGGAATAATTCCGCTTACTTATGATTACGCTTATTGCAATTTCTTTATATATATTTTTTACATCAAGAAGTTTGATTGTGTTAATTTATGACTGCGCTAATTTATGATTTCGCTAGTTTAACATTGCACTCATGTGCTAATGTTTCAATTCACTAAAATAAGTGAGTTTGCAGTTTGTTTAAGTCTCGAAATGTGTGCCGCCATCTTGAGCTCCCGGCTATCTGTCCAACGCATAATGCACTGTAACCCCATAAAGTCCACCCTTACCTCGTAAGTCGTTGGACCGTCTGTTAGTCTGAACATGGCAGTAAACCAATACCATAGCGACAACATGTTTCTAAAATTTGAGTTTAAACATTATTTGGTTTGTAATGCGTTTAGTTTTTAAGCTAGTTTCAAATAAACGACCTACATAATCATGGTCGCGAGACCGAAACTACGGTTTATGAAATGACATAAAAGTTTGAAAGGTCAAATCAGTGCCAAAGGGCATAAATGTTTTAGTGTCTTAAGTCATATCGCTGAGATACAATGAGTTCAGAAAGTTCCAACTGGTGTAGTTACACCAGTGATATTTATATTGTATCATAAATTCCATATTCTTCGTCAATTAAGATAATGCGCACAAACACATGCCACATTTCAGAATGTGGTTCTGCAACATGCGGTCTTTATAAAAATAGTTCAAGCAGGGAGCTTAGATATAAACTAGCTAGCGTCTGTCACTAACAATTAGTGTCTGTCTGAATATATATGTATCATACGTGTGGCGCCGACATGCCTTCTTTGTATCTAATAACAGAGCTATTTATTTGTTAGATTTCAAAGGTTCAAAGTTCTTACTAGATATGTTAGCCCCCGATTGAACTCACCAGAAGGTGAGATTCATTGACGATGACAATCACCATGCAGGTCTCCAGGCGATAAGTCTGTAGCCCTTACAACAGTTCGAGTGCTAGCCTTCGAAACCGTATCTACAACATGGGAGTAAAACATGCATGAATCTCTAATGTTCAAACAGATAAAAAACAAAAACAGAAAAAATATATATATAAAAAACGACATAGTTTAAGTATAACACAGTTTATTCTGTACAATTGAAGCAGAAAGGAAATTAGGTTTCTCAAGAGTAAAGAAATTAATTATTGTCTATGTACTTTAAATGATAGCCGCTATAATGACATTATACCTTCACGCCAATGGCTATCTGGGACGTCTGTACATCAAAGAATGGGTGATGCATTTGCATAGCTACAGCCCAGACATTCCTGTCTATTATGCTAATATACATCTAAAAGGTACCATGTCGTCCACGATTATGCTTACTTGAGAACGCCATGTTAGTTTAAGCATTGTGAATATAAGGCCGGTAGTGTTGATATGATATCACCTAACTTGTCTTGGATGAAAAGTAGTTTTATGTATCATTTTTGTAAATAATTCAGCTGTAGCATGATCTATTGGTAGGTTTAATTGGGCGGTGTTGCTTGAGTAAAAAGACGAAGCTTTAACAAGCTAACTAGACACTATTATCGTCCCAGCTTATCTACATCTGAAAAATTTGTTCAACGAAACACATATCTGTGGCGCATGTTTTGATGTGCCTTTCGCATGTTTTCACGTACATGTTGTTTCTCATTAAGGAAGACATATATCTCCGTCATCCCTCTGTGATATGGAATTGACCATACGGTCGGTGCGCACGTGAGACCACACGCGGCGGTCAGTACTTAGCCTTAGTAGCATATATTTTAAGAAACTTATTCACTCTGCCAACATCGCACATCAGCGTAAACTGATCAAAATTGACGCTCGTCGTGTTTAATTTGTGGAAATAACGAGACCGGGGCAATATTTAGATTTTTAGAGACGAGTGTTTAACATCCTCGCGTTGTTTTTGTTTCTGAGATTTATTTTGGAGGCCTAGATACCGTCCAATATTGCAAGAATTCCCGCTCAACATCAACTGATCCTTTCTGACAACGAACGGCCGTAAAGCATGCCTATTGTCAGGACTTTGCATTTCTGAAGACATGTATACAGACTTTAGACCTTAAAGCATAGCTTATGTAAACAATCTGCCTAACTGTGGGATTTACGCGATTTAAGCGTCACGGAAAAACACAAAAGCAAACAAGCAAGCAAAACAAAACAAATATCACGCAAATAAACGGCAGTGAAATAAAACATGTACATAATCAAAGTTAACTGATGACTCAGAAGCATGGTGAATTAGACTGGTTTGGTCAGTTTGTTTTCGTGGACTTTTTGTATCGCAGAAATCGCTAAAAATGGTAACCGCAAAAGTAAGTGCGTTTATAATAAATCCTCCGCGAATTTTATACGTTATACAGTAAGTAATGTATACGCGTCCTTCTAATAGCAATACAACATCCCAACATACACTACCTCCATATATTGTATTAGTGTCTATGCAACCAACACATCATGCGTTGGTTTTATCTTGCGAGGCGATACATGTATGTTATTTGCAGTCTCCGCTAGAGAGTTGACATGCACGGATATGACCGATAGGGCATATGGATGCCAGTTTATTATCAAACCGTAATTAAAACACCCTGTTGTGCACGTGTTGTCTTCAGTAAATTTGTGTCTTTCATCAGATTGTTTCATGTATTCTTTAGTGCACAGGCCTGTGACGGTTATAGTTCGTTACCGAATACTTTTGCATCTAATCTGACTTCATACGACAACAATACATTTAATGACTTGAACATAACTACGGGTTTACATGCAATTGATAGTAAAGGAGGCGTCTTGGCGTTTACTTGTATAGACAATAAATCTCCTAGAACTGACTTTAACTGCCCGATGCTAAAATGAACCGATCCGGATAATGATTTATATTAGGTTTATTTGATGCCGACTATGCAGTTTGCAATTGGTCTCGATACTGATACTGATTCTTCCCAATACTGTCTTTGATATGTCTGAAGACATATTTTGATTAGTTCAGATAAAACATTGTCATCGGACCCGATACATATTTAATTGGTCCCGAGAGAGTCATTGTCTTGTTTTGATACAGTCTTAAATTGGTCCGGATAAATTCTATATATTTCGGATCGGCCGTGATGAATAATTTGATTTGTACCGATACCGTTTTTGTTTGGTCCAGAGACATATTTTGGGTAGTCGAGATAATATTTTGATTGGTCAAGATACAGTCTGTGATCGGTTCCGATACAAATTTTAATTTGTTTTTGACATAAAGTTTATTGGTTCTGACATAGTTTTGATTGGCTCTGACATAGATTTGATTGGCTCTGACATAGTTTTAATTTGTTCTGACAAGTTTTGATTGCTTCCGACATAGTTTTGATTGGCTCTGACATAGTTTTAATTGGCGCTGACGTAGTTTTAATTGGTTCTGACATAGTGTTGATTGGTCCTGATATAGTTTTAATTGGTTCTGACATAAATTAATTGGTTCTGACATAGCTTTAATTGGTTCTGACATAAATTAATTGGTTCTGACATCGCTTTAATTGATTTTGCCCCTTAAAAGACTAGCTGGTGACAGGATTCATGTACATGATATCAAGAGTTTTCGAAAACAAGATCAGTTACGGCTTATTACAGGGTAACCGGATATGTGATGACCAGGCGCTGGGACTACTGGATAAGTGTGATCACTAGATCATGATGCAGCCACCATATAACTGTAATGATTAGACAGTATGGATAGCCATTGTTGCACATTGGAACAACTGGCTTTGTTCTTAAGGTAGATTGAGTCATTCGAATCCGTAGCTGGATCACCAGCGCCCCCTGTGAGGAAACCGCTGCGGAAGTACCGGTGTACTCTTCATACGCTTTCATTATCACATATTTAAATCTAAGTAATTATTGCGTAGGTTTGATAACATTGCATTTGCAGTTTAAAGTGGCAAAATCCATTACAGCTCAGCAATCGCATGTTTGTGGTATTAATTGTACAATAACTTTAAACGCCGTCCATCACTTGCTGACTTGATTATGCAGTCTGCCTAGCGTGATCGGATACTTTTCCTGTCACCATATAATATAATGCCAGTTCGTTGTGGAAAATCAGGACAAATGAACCTAAACTTATCAGTGCTAAATGTTGTCTCTGTCACCACTCAGACTGTTATTGAAGGTGTAAATACTTATTTACGCATGCGCTGTGTAGCCATTTCCTACGAAATTTACTCGCGGATAGGAAGCATTAATGCCCTAATCGTGACTGGTACCAATATCTGAAAAAATATACAAACCTGAAATTTAAACTCCACGATACGCTGTTATCTGATGGTTGAACATTCACACTTATTAAGAACATTCGGCATTTTGTTTCTAATGTGTGATAAAATATGATAAACAAAACCCCATATCAATTATCTGTTCATCATGTGTCCCATAACAAACTAAGGTTGTTTTGCTATGTTCAGTTCGACAGCACCCATTTCATCAGATGTTAGAAGTATGAAGATATTCCGATTTACAAAAATCAATAAATACAACGAGACCGGCTTATCAACACACAGCCAAAAAGTACACACTACAGCAGATTACATCTAGAGGATGTCCGAAAAGCGTCACATTCTGGTAACATCGTCCTCAGCCTACAAATAAAGCTGTGTGGTTTGATGGCGCCCCCTTTGTGCGAAAGTACACGCGTGCGGTAAGTGTGTGCGTTTTGGGAGACTGCGGTATATCCATTCCGTGTTTGTCTCCTTGTGAAATCGCAGAACTGATGTTCACTTTATAGTGTTACCTCACTGAAACATACTGCCGAAAACACACAGCGAGACACCCTACCAGATGACACAGCTTACGCCAGTCTTCCCACTCCTAAAATGCTGAGCATTAAAAAAGAGTTGAAATTACCATCTTTTAAGAGATTTAATTAGTATATCTTGATCAGAGAACAATACTCAAGCTCTTTTTCACAGACACGTGAGTCAGTGTCAAGAGAGTAATTAAGAAGAACAAAGGTCCTAGAAATAAGAGAAATGATAGGAGCTTAAATAAGTCACCTCTTACGATCATCTGACGACAGTACCTATCACCAAAGGTCGAATGGAAAATCGCAGCACAAAATGTTTACAAAACTAACACAAGATGTGAAGCAAAGGAAGCACTGATTTTATTATTTTCATTTTCTGAAATACAATTTAAATTTCATTTCAAATTTTGGTGAATATTCCGATTATTCAATTATAAATCGTACTCGTAAATTAATAAGAAATATTTGACCCCACGGGAAATATATCTGCTTAACGTAGATTAACCATATAGATAATCGCTATCTAAAGACCAGACATAAATTATAACGTTCGCCCTGTTTTGTTGGTGTACATAGGTTAAATACACTTTCAATACTTTAATTTGTTTATTTTACCTATATAAATTTAGACGGCTACAATACCCTACGGCATAACATGCCACGTGAAATCGTGACGTAAATCATGCTATATATGTTGGGGGTTCACCGAGTACTATTGCCACGTTGAAGAAGAAACAAACACCCATTTTTTCCAACATCAACGACCTTTCATTATGGAGGCGATATCAATCCAATTTAATTAAGAGTTGCGTATTAATCTAATTCTTGCTTGTTACGTATTGCTGATTTGATAAAAACATGTTTGCGTCACGATCTTTCTCCCAGGTGAGAAAGTGTTCTAATATGTCCATGTATGTGGCTGGTTTAAACACCTCTGATCGATTTCTCGTCGAGGTGAAACATACACGTACACTTTGTACATGCATAAGTCTTAATCATGTTAGGATATGGTAATTAGTTCAGTTTAGGGACTAGTGTACTTCAAAATACCCAATATATATTTCCCAGGGTTTTGTAGAGATAAATCTAAAAGCTTGCGATTAAGTGACCGATTGACTCTATGAAGCATTGTCAGAACTTTCTTTGTGGTCCAAAGGGATCTCTCAAATAATCTGACAAAATGACAAAATAAATTAAAATAATTATCGGTAAAGAGACATGGGCACTGTAGGTCAATAACACAAATAAATGATGCTAATAAATTACAAAGATAGCTTACTTTCCGGTTAATATCTTACCCGCATCCTCTTTTTGTTTGAAGCCTTTAAAATAAAAATGTACCTTACAGAATCTCTCTTAATTGTTTCAAACAATTAAATGGCATCTACATCCGTTTTTGAAGCATGTAGGAGTTTGAGCATGTGCTGATTTTTCATTTCTCTAGACAGAACACTTAAATCTGGAACAATATGATTAAAACGATTGCCTTCCACCTGAAACTATGACGTCTTGTTTGCATGGCTCAAACGTTTTTGCAGATGCGGGGGTTATTTTATGATCTAAAATATACTCTTTTTTCAGAGCTGACATTTCATGCTTTAGTCCAGGAAATAATATAGTATTATTCTGTATAGTTTTTACAAATGCACTCAGCAAAAAAGATAGCTTGCTTTCGGTAGACTTCGTCAGACCTACGTATAGGAGACAGGCTTTGTGGTGTTCAGTCGCGTGACTGAGGTTTATCCTGAAGTCATGTGGCTGAAAAAAAAACGGGCAATGGTTCTATTGGGTGAATTACAAATGGTTGTATCGGGTTGTTTTTATCTTGAGAGTCTTGAGAGGTCTCCACGAATCATTTCAAACAAACAATTAGGCCCTCACATGAAGCAGTTTTCTTACATGGTGTAAAAACTCATTGGAAGAATCCTGATTCGAGGGTTGTCACTACCCATTAAGCAAAATGCAATAATGACGATTTAAAAAAAAAAACCGCTTTGCTAAGTAAAGTGAAATTATAGAGAATCGAAGACAAATGTCATTTTAAAAGTGAATTAAGAATAATATGATGATGTGTTTTGTTTGTTAAATCCAATGTTTCGATTGCTGTGGGAATAAACATGAGTTGAGCAACTGTTTTTCTCCAATAATTTTTTTAAATATTTGTTGCTACTAATTATGAAACGTGATACATGTACGAACACAAGATACTTTTCACATTTGTAGTTCTTCTTATTCATTTCCTTCTACGGTGATAAAGTTGGTCAGTTTTCAAATAGTTGGCCAGTTTTCAAATATTTGGTAAGTTTTTCAAAAATTTGGTCAGTTTTCAAAAAAAGTTGGTTAGTTTTCAAAAAAAAATGTCAGTTTTCCAATAATTAATCAGTTTTCAAGCAGTTGGCCATTTTTCCAAATATTTTGTCAGTTTTCAAATAGTTGGTTACTTTTCAAAAATAATTGGTCTTGGTTCAAAAAGTGTTTTAAACAGTGTATTACTTTTCAAAAGAGAAATACGCATCAGTCACAAAATATTTATAAAATTTAAATGTTTTTTGCTAAAATATTTTGTTTATTATTTGTACCACTAGAAAACAAACTTAGTAGCATCAGATCATTTCACGTTCTCAAAATGACAACTAGGGACAATAAGACATATCAAGAGCATCAAACACATCTGACTTGATGTCGCAGAAACAAGCTTTAATAATTAAGATTTTTCCTCCTATTTTCAATATGATATTTGAATAGTAAATTCATAATGTACTTATTTTTCCCGTTTCCTATTCCATCGTGTAGTCGAACTTGTTAGTTTAGTGTTGTATATTGTAAGCCATTTCCTGATGTATTCAGTAACACGGGGCATGCATCAACTTTTAAATGTACATGTCTCAAACCTATTGAAAGACCACCATTAAGTCTGCGTTTTATTCACGTTAATATTTTTTAGACAAATTTATTGTTATTGAACAACAATAAAAATTAAGTGAACCATAAACATAAAATATTTAAAATGTCACCCTTGACAGCTGTCATAACGACAGTACAGATATATCAAAGCATTGTTTGCGAAATGTCTCGCATGATATCTCAATATTCCTCAGATTTCCTGATAAATATTTCCATGATTTCAACAAAATGTCAGTTATATCCATAATCCGTATTATTTTATGATATGTTGTCACCATAAACACAATATAGTGTTGTATTCACCCATATTGGTCCATTTATCGTCCTTAACTGAGAAATATTGCAGTTCTGCCCACTTAACTTCGCCTCCCGAAAACAAAACCTTCAACGTTTGATCCATACACTGTCAATTACCTACTGTTCTTATCTCGTCAAGTAACGTAAATACAGCCGCCTCTTTCAAGGACAGATGAGTCATTTACAAATACAACCGAAATAATCCTTATCTCAGATCCCACTCCGATACAATTGCCTATGACTCATAAAACACTTATTTTTATTTATATGTGGTGCTATGAGAAACCATTGTGTCATGCACTTCAGCATTTTACAACAATAAATAACATAAACTGTTTTCTTTTATTGAATCCGATAGGAAACTTCTAACAATGACACTTTCAATCAGTTCAATTCATGGACCCCTATTCATGGCCAAAGGCTAAATGTACGTGTTTACCATGATTTGATATTAAAGTACACATTACGAATAAATGTATTGCACGTGAAATAAAAGTAAATAGAATGCTGATTTTTTTTCTTCTGGATGTTCTATGAAAGCTTCCCATTACACTGTCTCTATTCAAAACCATCATTTACACAGAACCAAGTCTCCTCAGTATCTGTCACTCGACAAATCATTATGGAACAAAAGAAAATTTATTTTACATTATTTATTTGTAGATTGCTCCATTATCTAATTTAAAAATCCATTAAACTGATATTATACAGCAGAACATGTAATTACGGAAATGCAAGCTCAGTAAATAATTCGAAAGAGAAGCGGTGCCTATTGGGCTGTTAATACGAGTATGCATGGTTTGAAATATTAGATCCGGTATAATTTTGAGGAAATGTAGGTCGCACGTGCACAGGTATCAAATCAACAGATGCGTACAATATAATTAGCACCAGAAGCTTCAGAGGTTCTGTTTTAAATGTGTTCTTATTTGTTTAAGTGTCTTTACCATATTAGACTCTTGTTTTGCAAGTTTCAGATCTAGCGTTATTTTAGTTGAATTAATATTAAATAACATTAAAGCTATTTGATACATCAAATCTAAAAGCCTTTCCATATGGTAGATGTACCAACTGAGCAATCATATTTCTGAGCGAATATGATGAAATAATGGAAAGAGAATCATTATTTGTAAATTTTAGGCAATTTATGCAAACAATTTCTATCGCGAGTTTTATTTTGTTTATTGACAAATTCTTATAAAAATAACAATAAATAGTCTGTATACACAACACCTACACACAATTCTATAACGTTATTCCTTCGAATAATTTCATTTGATATTCCCCCAAAATATATCCTGATAGAAATGAGTGTCATTAAACATCTCTTATAAATACTGTCAGCAAACGATCCCTTTAGATAACGCCATGAAAAGTTTCAAATAAACAATAATAAAATGATATTTGCAAATGGACGATTCCCATAAACGATCATGTATACATTTAAAAAAAAAAATAAGTTCGGTAAATAAATCTAAAATGAAATAAAGTATAACAAATGTATATTGAAAATAACCGCCGAATGCCGTATTAATGGAAGTACTACATAGGTGGGTGGTATATATACATTGTCTAGATGCGTTTATATAATTAAGTTTATAATGTAACGCCGGACTGTACTTATCTCATGTTTGTGTATAACACAGGCAAGACAGTAAACAATGTTGTTGTTGGCATTTGTTCCTTATCAAAACATTTAAAAATATTAAAACGCAATTTAGATCGCGTAACACAAAGTGTACTTTTTTCAGTGGTGTTTTATAGATATATCTCTTATCAAACATTCCGTCGTGTTGACAGAAAACTTTTGTAAATACTATTTTTGCCTGAGTACAATACCCAAATATCCAAATGCTTTCGGAGAACGATTTTTTTTCTCCGAATTCGAGCGTTGCAGTCACGTGTAAAGTTTCATGGCTATACATTCCGTTTCCTGTTCTGTTTGCTGCTTGGATTACTGACATGTTTGATGTAATTGGTTACCTATGGATGCTCTTAATTATCAGGCTTACCGCTACTGCAAACTATCTGGATTAACAAATTTGATGATTTAATCTGTGGGTTGCATTGAAAATGCCCTGCAGGTACGGCATACGAATCGTACCTGCTGCCACATTGCATGATTAGTTTAAACATATTTTATTGACATATAATAATGACAAAGGGATTAGTCAGCAAGTTTTTCCAACTTATAGACGACTTCTCCCATAATAATAACAAAATAATTAACAATAACATAGTCACATGATGGCATATACAAATATTCAGAAATTCGATAAAGAAACGAAAATATAATGAGAGAGAGAGAGAGAGAGAGAGAGAGAGAGAGAGAGAGAGAGAGAGAGAGAGAGAGAGAGAGAGAGGGGGGGGGGGGCAGGAAGGAGGAGGAGATAGGTACATTTAAAGTTAAATGACTGCATCGGGAAAGATCATGACATATAAATGTTTGGAATGAATTCAAATATACTTAATCGATTAGAAGAAAAAACATTTTTATATTATATGGATAAATGGAGCATTTTGGATAAAGTTTTTTTATTATAGGAAAATAGTATGAAAAGAAGGGGGTGGGGGATAGGAAGTGATGATTAGTCGAATCTTCCCGACCTACTCAAGAAGTTTTGCACAACTTTGGCGATTTTTATATTGTCAGTTGAGGAGATATTCGTGTCACCATTGCAAAGTATATTTACATTAACAGGACCGTACCAGGTTAAATCAGCAATAAGAGTTCCTCTTAAGTTGTTGTACAGGGGACAGTTAAGGAAAAAATGATGGGAATCTTCACAGGGATGTCCACATTGACAAGCAGGTGAATCAACGAGATTGGCTCTAAAAAGATCATAGCTTAGTGCACTTGCTCGATTTCTTATTCTGTTGTGTAGAATATTTAGTTTTCGAGGACCATAACTGATAAAATGCTTGTCATATATATTGTTTACTGTCATAGATTGTTTTAGATTAGATTTGAAGGAACTTAAAGTAGGCGAGTTTCTGATAGTGTTATGTAAGTCATTCCAAAGTTTTGAAGTAGAAGGAAAGAAGGAGTTTTTTGATAGTTGTAGACGAAAGTGTTGTTCCCTAAATAAATCTGTATTGCATGATCATAAGAGGTGACTAAATTTGGGATATTATCTATACTCTTTAAAAAAAATCAAAAAATCTTCTTCCTAAGGTCTCCTTTTGTAATGCCTCACTAATATTGTTATAATACTCAGTCTTTAAAAATGGTAGTTGCTACTCCTGCTTGATAATTTGGACCTTGACGTTTCATCATGACCTGGAATGGCACAACAAAATGGCTGATTCTGTTTGATTTTTCTCTCCACATTCGACTTAAAATCTCTGTCAAGATATAAGTTCTTTGGGGTTATGTGATAAAAAGACATTAAATTCATTTGAATGGAGTATAGGGAAGTGTCAACTTTTTTTTATCTTAGTACTAAAAAAAAAATAATAATAAGATAAATAAATAAACAACAACAAATAAACAAACAAACATCTTTTGTTACTATATTCGATCCATGATATCTCTTTTAAGATCCTTCATATTTGCGGCATGTATACGACCAAGTTTAATCAACCATAAGTTTATCATTAGCATTTTATCATATTTTCTCCACGATTAAAATTCACAGACTGAATCAAAACATTATTTACCAATGTTATTGTATTATCAACAATGCATATTCCCACTACGGACAATAGAAAGTAAATACTATGTAGTATTGTATCATATCTGTTATCTATCCTTTATCGGTACCATTACCATTATTTAATAAATGATATCAACAAGAATCCCGTTATACACACCAGGTGTGCATTTAAAAAATAATAAGCAAGAATTATTTATTTTGATATTTTATTTGCCGATATCAAAGCAACAGATGTACGCGCAAACATCACACTGTTATATAGGAATACAGTTTCAGACGCGCCGCTCTGCTTGAAAACTCAACAGCTGTAATGAAAAATCGCCTATAACTGGAGGCGGGATATTGCAGTGCATCAGTTTCAGCGAGAAAAACGCTTTGCTGAAGCCGTGAACAACATCACAGCAGCGTCTAAGATCTGATTTATAGTTCTACCATGTAAGATACCACGAAACGTGTCACATTTTGAGTTTCGGGGTTGTCTTCACGAAAATTCAATAAAAATAATCGAATTTTTGACACTCTCAGGAGCAAATGCCACAACCTGCATTGATAAGCATTTAAAACAATTATATATGCGGGTCTCTGCAAATTACCAATTTCTGTCAACGTATCTTCAGTCTTTAAATTATCACTGCTACCACACTAGACTACGAAAACCACCTCAATCAGTTACTTTTGCTGCCATTTTACTCAAACGAAAATTCCCATGTTGAGATCAAGGATCCCAATCTTGCCTTTTTTCAGTTGTATTGCACATTTTAAAAATATCTGTGATATTTATATAAACGTTCATGGAAGAGCAATAGAAATATAAGTGTTACATGTTGATACATGATATTACGAAAGATATATATTTCTCTCACCCTGGATGGGGATATCCGTAGTTTTATCCCACCCTAGGTAAAAGACAAGCTACGCGTGCCCTTTTCACGTTCAAAAATGGTATTTTTGTCTCGTCAACAATACAATGACGTCATGACAACAGTACAATGACGCCACTCAGCAATCCTCGTGTTTGGTAACTTAAGAATCTTCCCCCTGTAGTTGAGATTCCCCTGTGTCACCCCAAAGGAGATGAATGATTCTATTTTCTCTTACCCTGGACACAGTTTTACCGGGGGAGATTTTCTCATCTTATCTCACCCTAGGGAAAAGACAAACTGCACTTGCTCTTTTCACGTTCTCAACAATTATATTTCGTCTCGTCAACAATACCATGACGTCACAGCAACAGTACAATGACGTCACGTCGACATTGCAATCACGTCACGTCAACATTTCCTTGTATTGATGTAACGTCAAAATTAGATACATCTTAAGAATCTTCCCCTCGGGCTGAGATTCCATTGTTTCAACGCCAAGGGGATTCTATTGTTCTTACGGTTTACCATGGATCGAAGAGATATCCTCACGATCTCTAAGTTATTGCTTCATCATCTGCGTGTGTTTTAGTTGGGTATTTATTCGCATCCATACATATAAGGGTGATAAGATCTGTTAAAGAACACATTAATGTTCACGTGCCTGAACGCGTGTATGGTCAGTTGATATTTCTTTTGGAAGTATAATCTGTCTCGGAATTAGATTCAATGATCAGAGAATATGTTTTCTTCATTTATGATATTTGTACGTTTCCGAGATATTATCTCTGTATCTGATATTTTTACGTTTCCGAGATGTTATCTCTGTATCTGGTATTTTTACGTTTCCGAGATGTTATCTCTGTATCTGATATTTTTACGTTTCCGAGATGTTATCTCTGTATCTGGTATTTTTACGTTTCCGAGATGTTATCTCTGTATCTGATATTTTTACGTTTCCGAGATGTTATCTCTGTATCCGGTATTTTTACGTTTCCGAGATATTATCTCTGTATCCGGTATTTTTACGTTTCCGAGATGTTATCTCTGTATCTGGTATTTTACGTTTCCGAGATGTTATCTCTGTATCCGGTATTTTTACGTTTCCGAGATGTTATCTCTGTATCCGGTATTTTTACGTTTCCGAGATGTTATCTCTGTATCCGGTATTTTTACGTTTCCGAGATGTTATCTCTGTATCTGGTATTTTTACGTTTCCGAGATATTATCTCTGTATCTGGTATTTTTACGTTTCCGAGATATTATCTCTGTATATGGTATTTTTACGTTTCCGAGATATTATCTCTGTATATGGTATTTTTACGTTTCCGAGATGTTATCTCTGTATCTGGTATTTTTACGTTTCCGAGATTTATCTCTGTATCTGATATTTTTACGTTTCCGAGATATTATCTCTGTATCTGGTATTTTTACGTTTCCGAGATATTATCTCTGTATCTGGTATTTTTACGTTTCCGAGATATTATCTCTGTATCTGGTATTTTTACGTTTCCGAGATATTATCTCTGTATCTGGTATTTTTACGTTTCCGAGATATTATCTCTGTATCTGGTATTTTTACGTTTCCGAGATATTATCTCTGTATCTGGTATTTTTACGTTTCCGAGATATTATCTCTGTATCTGGTATTTTTACGTTTCCGAGATATTATCTCTGTATCTGGTATTTTTACGTTTCCGAGATATTATCTCTGTATCTGGTATTTTTACGTTTCCGAGATATTATCTCTGTATCTGGTATTTTTACGTTTCCGAGATATTATCTCTGTATCTGGTATTTTTACGTTTCCGAGATATTATCTCTGTATCTGGTATTTTTACGTTTCCGAGATATTATCTCTGTATCTGGTATTTTTACGTTTCCGAGATATTATCTCTGTATCTGGTATTTTTACGTTTCCGAGATATTATCTCTGTATCTGGTATTTTTACGTTTCCGAGATATTATCTCTGTATCTGGTATTTTTACGTTTCCGAAATATTATCTCTGTATCCGGTATTTTTACGTTTCCGAGATATTATCTCTGTATCTGGTATTTTTACGTTTCCGAGATATTATCTCTGTATATGGTATTTTTACGTTTCCGAGATATTATCTCTGTATATGGTATTTTTACGTTTCCGAGATGTTATCTCTGTATCCGGTATTTTTACGTTTCCGAGATATTATCTCTGTATCTGGTATTTTTACGTTTCCGAAATATTATCTCTGTATCCGGTATTTTTACGTTTCCGAGATATTATCTCTGTATATGGTATTTTTACGTTTCCGAGATATTATCTCTGTATCTGGTATTTTTACGTTTCCGAGATGTTATCTCTGTATCTGGTATTTTTACGTTTCCGAGATGTTATCTCTGTATCTGGTATTTTTACGTTTCCGAGATATTATCTCTGTATCTGGTATTTTTACGTTTCCGAGATGTTATCTCTGTATCTGGTATTTTTACGTTTCCGAGATGTTATCACTGTATATAACATATTTTCGTTTCCGAGATTGTATATCTATTTAATACAATAAACGTGTCCAAGATCGAATCTCTGTATTTGATATCATAAACGTGTCCAAGATCGAATCTCTGTATTTGATACAATATACGTGTCCAAGATCGAATCTCTGTATTTGATACAATATATGTGACCGAGATTTTGTCTCTGTATCCAACCTGTCTTTTTTAGATCAAAGATTGAAACTTTACAATTAAAAAATTCCCAGTGATATTCATATAAATTTTGAGTGTGGATTTGTATCTAAAATGGAACTGACATTTAATGAAACTTGATATTTGATTGAAAAATGACAGATGAAACAGAACACCAAATAGATATGATAGAGGAATGCTTTTTAATAAGTTGTCATATCGTGAAGCTCTGCCGAAGAAAAATTGATCTGAAAAGAGGCACGCATATTTTATACACTGGTGAGATTATTTCCCAATGATATCTCAAATTTATTGAAATTTTGTGACGCCTATCCCTGGACCCCAATAAAAACAAATTTGAGGTATATCTCAATTTGATATTCTCTGTAGTATTTAAATTTGACAGGCCAATAGATCAGTTCCTCAGACAATCCAATCATAATATCAGTAAAATATGATTAGCCGAAACATCACATCATTCCTCACAATCACCTCAAATGATTTGACATTTAAAAAAATGATATATATTTTATTAGTTTCATGCATTTTATTTTCACACATACAACACGTTTCAATCATAGAAATCAAGAATGACCAGCTTCAATAAATGGATATGAGATAGTATAAATCTAAAAACAAAAAATGGAAATATATACAAAGTGCTCGATTAGTCAATTTGAGAAATGACAAATTAAGTCAATAAAAAGAAAATCCCACATCGCATGTGACGTCACATCTCATACGTCAAGCATCTTACACTAAGATGGCTACATGGCAGGTTGCATGCTATAGCATTGAATGGGACGAACGTGTGGCCTTGGATAGATATGGCCATCACACGAACCCATGTTTCTCTCGTTCAAATTAAACTGAAGCTAAAGTTAATGGACGGGTGTTGTCGATGAATCCGTGCTGACTCTTCTGGAACACCTGGGTCCGTATTCAGGAAACGGTACTCATACTCAAAAGCCCTGATTTTGCTCTGGCTCAAATACTTTTGGTGAAAAATCTGATAATTGACTTAATGTGAGTTAACATTTTTTTTAATGATTTAAAGGAATTTCCGAAATATATGTAATATGTTATTTTCGATGTTTAAGTTTTTCTTTTATTCTGCTTTTTCAGGAATAAAGCAAATTGAAAGGAATTCAAGTTGAGCATAGAATTCATACTTGAGAATTGGAATACGGCCCAGATATGAATTCCCTTATTCACCTTTTGCTTGTCCATGGGTCCATGAAGTAATCTAGTGTTGTTCATTACGTACGTTCCGTTTACCGATTTTAAGCTAAAACATCACAGTATTCTCGCATTGCTGGTATTCGAGTAAAATGCACACTAGCAGGAAAGGTTCATCAAGATGGTTTTCAATAGTACCAAAGCAATATACGTTGTCATTTCTTTGAAAAAAAAAAAAAAAAAAAAACCCCACTTCCGATAACACTTTTAACATTGACAGTCAGAAATACAAACATGGTGTAATTTAGCCTTGTAATAACAATATATATTTGCCCCCGCCCTCCCCACTATTTCCGTTATATGATAATGCACTGATGCTTTTTTATCAGGATTGAGGAATCTAAAGATTATATATAGATAGATACAAATGTATGTATGTATAATTTTATGTCCATAATCAGAATGAAAATCAATAATGATGATTTGTTCTTACTCTCCCAATGATTTAATTAAGTCTTGTAGCTATAAGTTTGATGAAAACAACATTTTGATAATGCGTAAAAGATGTACAACCATGTTTATATATTGATATTATCACATTTCCATGGAGATATCTACGTATGGACTAGCTGGAATTACTTAAAGGGTTTTAAATTGAGATCAATGGCGTAACAGTTGTGGAGTCAACTAATTGTTGTCAAGGTTACCGCGACATTTCAGCTCCATTTAAATGAGCACACTGACGACAATAGGTTACTTATTCGCAATCAAATTAGAACCTACCCCTGACAGTCAAATGTGAAGGAAATACGCACTCATGTCTAATTTATAATCTTTTAAATACCGTAGGAAGGAAGTTCCAAAGTTTAAGGAAATTGAATGTCCCTTGTGATGAATCATTAGGACTGCAACACGGAACAAGGAAAGTGGGAACTATCTTCTGACGGATGGCCTCATGAACACTAGGGGACATTCATAAAAGATTTCTTTCAACGACATAGCAGTTTCAGAATATATGTGACTAGTTCATCATTGTTAATAAAAAATCAGGGTTAACTCCGCCAAAAATTAAAGTTAAGAATGCATGTAGTATCTGCCTAGCGTTACAGCGCGTAGTGATGTAGTTTGTACATTTTAGATATGCTAGAGAGCACAGGTATAGAACAGTAACCAGGAGAGCGACGGTAAAATTATTTTGAAAAGGAGAATAAATATCGTCAATGTGTGATTTATTTTTCGTTCACTAATTATTAGTCCCCTGCCGTTTGAAAAACGGGGGGACTATAGGTTTACCCTCCGTCCGTCCGTCCGTCCGTCTGTCTGTCCGTCTGTCTGTCTGTCACGCAATTGTTGTCCGGACAACTTCTTCTAAAGTACTACTCCGATTTTAATGAAACTTGGTATACGTGATCAGTATAACATGTAGTTGTGCATCCCATATTTTTTTTTTTTGAAAAATCAATTTTCAAAATGGCCGCCGACTTCTCATTGGTTGAGACTTGTCCGGACAACTCCTCCTAAAGTACTACTCCGATTTTAATGAAACTTGGTATACATGATCAGTATAACATGTAGTTGTGCATCCCACATTTTTGTTTTCGAAAAACCAATTTTCAAAATGGCCGCCGGCTTCTCATTGGTTGAGACTTGTCCGGACAACTTCTCCTAAAGTACTACTCCGATTTTAATGAAACTTAGTATACATGATCAGTATAACATGTAGTTGTGCATCCCATATTTTTTTTTTTGAAAAATCAATTTTCAAAATGGCCGCCGACTTCTCATTGGTTGAGACTTGTCCGGACAACTCCTCCTAAAGTACTACTCCGATTTTAATGAAACTTAGTATACATGATCAGTATAACATGTAGTTGTGCATCCCATATTTTTTTTTCGAAAAATCAATTTTCAAAATGGCCGCCGACTTCTCATTGGTTGAGACTTGTCCGGACAACTCCTCCTAAAGTACTACTCCGATTTTAATGAAACTTGGTATACATGATCAGTATAACATATTTTTTTTTTCGAAAAACCAATTTTCAAAATGGCCGCCGACTTCTCATTGGTTGAGACTTGTTTGCCATGTTTTACTTTTCAAATTTAGATATAGATAGTCATTTACACTATAACCTGGTATGAGAAAATTGGATGTGATAGCTCAAAGTCATAGGTCATTTGAGGTCATATGTCAATTTTGTTTTCAAAATTAGGGCCTGTCCGAGGCATAACTTACGTGTTATTTCACCTACCTTTAACTAACTAGGTATATTTATGTATTTTTTTTTTTTTTTTTTTAGATTTTTGTTGTCCGCAACCTGAAATATTCTTCCTGTTGTTCTGTTGGGAAAACTAGTTTAATATATCTATTGAAATTCTGTCGAAAATAAATGGGAAATGAACAGGTGCACTCCTAGGTCAGGCAGGGGACTTTGTATTGCTGTTGCAATACTATCCATCCTTGTTTTTATTAAGAAAAGACTTCTCCCCCGGGAAAGGGTTTCTCTCCCAGAAAAGACTTTCTCGCTCAGGAGAGAGTTTCTCCCTCACGAAAGGCTTTTTCACCCAAGAGAGGGTTTCTCTCAAAAAAAAAGGTTTTTTCACTCAAAAGAGGGTTATTCCCTCCCAAAAAACTTTCTCACTCAATAAATGGTTTCTCACTCAGAAAAGACTTTCTCACTCAAGAGAGGGTTTCTCACTCACAAAAGGCTTTCTCACTCGCAAAAGGCTTTCTCACACAACAGAAGGTTTCTCCCCCAGGAGAGTTAATCTTTTTCTTTTTTCTTCTTTTTAACTTAGGAGAGGGTTTCTAACTCTGAGGAGGGTTTCTCACTCACTAGCGGGATTCTCTTTCAGCATGTTTGTCTGTCTGTAGAGGCAATTTTGCACCGCCTCCTTGTATTATATATAGGTATTACACACGAAACTTTACACAGATTTGTTTTTATTAATGACATATTTATGTGTCTCCCTGAAAGCGATTAAGATCCATCAATTTTTAACGGAGTTATGGCCCTTGATACCACTTAGTAAGACATATGCTGTCCTGTTTATTCCTCAGGGGCCGCGGTGGCCGAGTGGTTAAGGTGTCCCGACACTTTAACACTAGCCCTCCACCTCTGGGTTGCGAGTTCGAAACCTACGTGGGGCAGTTGCCAGGTACTGACCGTAGGTCGGTGGTTTTTCTCCGGGTGCTCCGGCTTTCCTCCACCTCCAAAACCTGGCACGTCCTTAAATGACCCTGGCTGTTAATAGGACGTTAAACAAAAACAAACCAAATGTTTATTCCTCCAAATACAGTAAACCAATGTCAATAAACCTACACAGGAGTGTAAGAAAATATTTCAAGATATTCAAGCAAGTTTTTTTTTTTTTTCTATTATTATTCTTATTTTATAAATTTTGGTTTCCATAGTAACCAGGTCACTATACTCATGTTTGTTTAATGACCAATAGCTAATTAGTCAATTTTATTCAAACTTGATCAAATGGTGTCACTCATAAAGCCTATCACGTAAGACTTCATGTGTTTCCAGAACCGTTGCTACTTGCATGGAAACATAATGAAGGCTTAAAAATTGAAATATTGTCCGATAAAGCTGAACAGAACATTGGTATAGGTTTTGATGCATGAAAGATACAATGCCATTTTTTTTCCAAAAATGAAAGATGCCATCTGCTTGCCATGGTTGCAAATGTGGAGTAACAGGGGTATTGCTTTAAATTGACTTACAGTTACAATTCAGTCAGGATTGGTTGCTTCACTCTGGAGCTAGGTTCTTATTCAGAGCGAGTTTCTCATTCAGAGTTTCTCATTCAGAGCGAGTTAATTATTCAGAGCGCGTTCCTTTTCTCTCACTCAGTTGATAAATTGTGTTGGTTACAGAATCATCACGCAACCACCAATACGTACCGTGATGTAATTGTTATAATATGTATCATTTTGTATTTTTCAGGTCATTATGCCATCTCCAGCTGATCTCACAACCGCATGGCTATAAACCGGAGTAGTTCCCTGTGTTATCTTACATAGCTGAGCAGTACAATAGTTCTAGATGGCTACTGTTAACACCACAGTTCCCGGGATGTCATATACCGTGTTTGGTAACACAACTCTTCTATCGGACGGTTTGGATAACACCACCGCCGTCAATTACATATGTTCGGAAGCCCCTGACGAATATGCAGTCTTTTATAAGTGGGCGCAATTCGTAACCGGACTTATAATATACCCTATAGTATGTGTGGTTGGAATCATCGGTAACACACTGACGCTTATTGTGCTTGGCCACAAGGACATGCGAACAGCCACAAATGTTTATCTGTCAAGTCTCGCTGTGTCCGATACCATCAAACTTCTTAACGATCTGATGTACTTTGTTCTACTTTTGCTTAAGTTGGAAAATCTTGACGATGACAATAAGATCATATTTAATTTCTACCCATATGCTCATTACATTTTCAACATGTCGGTGTGTGTGACTGCGTGGCTGACAGTTTCTGTGGCCGTTGACCGTTACATTGCAGTCTGCCACATCACAAAGGCTAAAGAGATGTGCACCACTGCACGTGCGCGTATCGTCAGCACGGTTGTGTTCGTGTCCATGATCACGTTGTCTGTACCCTCCGCGCTCAGGTACAGACCAATGTTGCAGTATGACGACCGTTTAAACGTGTCCTGCTATCAGATTCGGCAGAGCACGCTTGGTCAGAATGACCAGTTCATGACTCCTTACACATGGGTCCAAAACTCACTGCGCTCCATCATACCGCTCATTGTTCTCATTTTCCTCAATGCGAGGATCATTAACGAACTGAGGAAGCAGCGTGTTCCGGGCAAAAAGCTCTCGTCACGGAACAGGATTACTCTAATGCTTATTGTCATCATTCTGTGCTTTGTAGTGTGTATAATGCCAGATGCTGTTATGTCCTTGTTCTTTGGCTTCGGATATGTGGACGAGACCAGCTTAGTTCGCGGGATACGCGAAATAACGGATTCACTTTTGGCTATTAATTCAGCTTTGAACTTTGTGCTATACTGTAGCATGAGCAAGATTTTTCGAACGACTTTCATGAAAATATTTTGCAATAATTGTACAGTTCAGCGAAAGGTTTCTGAACGCCTGCTGCAGAACGGCCATAGCGGTGCCGCTGTATCGGTTGCGCGGAAAGACAGCAACGGTTGTAGCGGCAATAACAACAAGGACTCTAGGGAGACGTATGTCTAGAAAAATGGGGGACAAGTCACCATACACTCAGACTACGTCTATAGAGGTCAGTGGACACGTTACCATGCGCTCAGACGTACGTCTATAGAGGCCAGTGGACACGTCACCATACACTCAGACGTATGTCTATAGATGTCAGTGGAAGTCGTACGTCTATAGAGACCACTTGGGACAAGTCACCATACACTCAGACTACGTCTATAGAGGCCAGTGGACACGTTACCATACACTCAGTCGTACGTCTATAGAGGCCAGTGGAGTGGATACGTCACAATAGCCTATGTCGTTCGTCAAGTCGCATGTCGTACGTGTTGTCGTGGAAACGTAAAAAATACGTTCGTACGCATGTCTTAGTGGGAGTGGAATACAGTCTTTACAATCAATCGGTGTGTATCTCAGTGAGGGTACGAGTGAGGGTAATTCAATTAAAGAGTGTTGGTGCATACTATGACAAACTATAGAGTATGTGTAGCTCAAAAGATGGCGATGACGTGTCCCCGACTTGAATAAATTGCAAGCATCTGTTCTGGTATCCGAGTGAAGTATTATACCCGAATCCGTGTGGAATCTGGGAAATAATACTGGAGAAGTTAAAAAAAAGATTTATGCAAAGTAAATACAAGTGACAATACAAAGGTGACTTTGTCAACGAAATGTGATCGTTTTCTTGTCAACGGTCTTGGTGTTGGAGAAATACAATTATTGCTCTCGAGGGATAACATAGCGACCTTGTACTCTGCAGTTTAGGTGTTATGATACCATAAAAAGTATTGAAGGCAGATGGCAACATTACGTCTATATGAGAGCGTTGAGAATTTGTACTCCGTAATATAGATGTCGCGTTACCATAAAGAAAGTCGTAGGCATGTGGTGCCGATACGTCTATATTTGAGTCCTGGGACTTGGTTCGCGGCTGTATAGGTGTTTTGTTGCCATAGAGAATTATTTTAGTAAGATGGTGACGATACGAATGTGAGTATTGAGTCTGGACATTCGAGGCAAGATGATCTGCTAAACGCCGCGTGTGGTACGAATGTTTGTGTTGAGTCTGGACATTCGAGACGATGATTAGCTAATCGCCGGGGTGCTGTGAATGCCAGCTCTGCTTTTAATACGGTATAATTGCATAATAAAACAGATACTTTGTACATATATTTTTGGGCATATGAATCAAATGCTTTGTGATGGATAGTGTTAAACAATTATTTTATCATATTTATCAGCCTCATCTATCTGTAGACAACACAATGAGCCTTATATAATGACGCTATCTTGTATAAAATACCTTAATGCTAATGTTCTCCCGCATAGAATTTCAGGACAAAATCGTGTGGACGAATTATGAACTCTGCAACTCTTGGAATTTAAGTTCTTGAAAGCAGCCTTCAATTAGGTACTTCGATGTGCCTACAGGTCACGTGGCATCTTCAGTGTTATTTGATAAAGAAGCTGGATCTTGATGATATGGCAGATTCATGCATTTTTGTTATTGCTTCTTATGATTATATGCTTTTCTGACAATTATGAGCCAATGTTGCTGAAGTAAATTGAAAACGTTCAGTGGGAAGCCTTGTGAGTGTAACTGTTTCGTACTCATTGATACTGACTGATTTTTTTTTTATTGATTTTGTTTTTGTTTTGTTTATTGTTTGATTGATTGTTTTTTTTTTTTTTTTTGTAAATATCTGACAATTTCTATGTTCAGAGGTATGCAATTATGAGGTTATGGACCTCTTGCTACGGAGAGAAAATATTGAGCTAAAATCAAATGGTCAAAATTCATTTATTTCTATTTGTTTCAAATGTGCATAATGCAAAGGTCTCCAAATACGTAATTTATGCGACTTGTTTTGAAATAATTGGACATATCTTTTCTAAACATATGGGAAACTGTCAATGACAGAGAAATTTAAACCCTCGAATACTTTCAGATGGCAGGTGTCATGTATAGTATCCTTATATCAGTCACGTGGTATATATTGACATAGCAGTAGTATTTTTGTCCTATATCTATTTTACTACATCTTATATCAAAACAACTTACTGCAAGTTTTCTAAATTCCAGAGGAATTAGCATAACCTTTCTCTTATCCACAGTCCTCTCATCCTATCATTGGTCTCTCTCCTTTTATGCTTCAAGGGACACACTTATTCATCGACATGTACAAGTCGTATTTTTAAAGAAACAAAAGAATCATTTTATCCATTGTGTGAGTTTATGTTCACCGACTCGGCACCAACATCACCTTGTCATTTTGAAAATCTATTCCTCATTTTTTTCATCATTAATCAATACATAGTTCTTGTAAGATCTGTTGATAAGTGGTATTGCAAGTCGATGAATGATCGCGAGCTATTGGTGTATTGTCCTTCTTATCGGTTTCTCCTACAACAAAAACATGCATTTTAATGTATGGTACAAAAAACATGTTATGTTTACTTATTCGAAGTTGCACCTGTAGCTGAATAATGCATGTTCGTTTTTGGTCTTAGCGTATGAATATTGAAAAGTTTAGAATATAATATTTGTCATTCACTCTGAAATCTACTCACCAAACTATGAAACATTTTGCATCATTGATCCTCGTTAGAGTCCCATCCTGCAGTTTTACTCAAATAAAGTGTAACCCTGGTAAATACTAGCCGCAATATACCGCTCGGCTAGAGAGATCTTCTCTTTAGCTCGATCGGTTGAGCGCAAGACTAGTAAGCCAGAGGTCCCGGGTTCGATCCCTAGCGGAGGCAGTGATTTAAATTTAATTAATCCTGCTCTCTGTTACATTGGCGCCCATGTAGGGACTCGGGAATGATACTCATCGCTGCTTGCAAAAGCATCTCTGTTACCCCTGGAAACTCGAGGACGAGTTCTTTCCTGGAGGGGGAGTATGTAACCCTGGTAAATACTAGCCGCAATATACCGCTCGGCTAGAGAGATCTTCTCTTTAGCTCGATCGGTTGAGCGCAAGACTAGTAAGCCAGAGGTCCCGGGTTCGATCCCTAGCGGAGGCAGTGATTTAAATTTAATTAATCCTGCTCTCTGTTGCAAAAGTATGCATGATTAGGAACGCGAGTTAAACAGGTACAATTTAAACTACGTCTCACGCCCCCATAGTTATAGGCGGCATGTTCCACGTGCTCGAAACATGTCCAATCAAAACAAGATAGATAATTACGATAACTAGATTTCTAGATTTGTGCGTTTTCTAATCCATATCATGCACCTGTGGATATATAATTAAAATCTGAGCAAATACATGCAGATGGGTAATCAAAACAGCGTGCTTTTCGTTTATAAAGTTAACGCGATTATGTGTGTTCAATTACAATATCAACAAAAACCAATATGGTTGTCGTGGGATCCGTGGTGCGGTACGAGCTTTTTTTCCCCCATTTGAGTGATTAAGAGCGGGTTGTCTGCAATTAATATATTACATCATTCGTCAGAGATAATGGGGCAATTCAAAATTCTATAATTGCGATGTGGTATCAAGCACATTGACGCTGAAATATCAGCGTTGCAAAGATATTGGCTCTTAAAACTAGGTTCGATAGATTGTAACACATGGACGTGGTAATGTTCATTTAACAACCAGAGCGTAATAACGAATGAATTGATTCAATCATCCATATCTATAGCCCACCATACACTAAACCTGGTCAGTACATAAAATATCATTTCGCTGGGATATGCAGATTGTTACAAACTTTCCGCCTCTATTTTACAGTTAATGAAGAGCCCTGCCGAGAATCTTGGTAAACATCATAATACATGATGAATCGTTATCAATTGTGTTTTTGTTATTGTTCCCAACGGCCTTGTACGTATGATTTTATAATTCTACTTTGAACAATTTTAATATTCTACCAGTTCAATATTATATGTTGAAGGACTTTTTTTCTGACAAAGTATAATATTATTGATCAATCACAAACGAAAATTATGTAGAAAAAACACCATTCTGTAGTGGTGGAAATCAGACTGCTTTTCACGAGGATAGCTAAATACCAAAATTAAAGCATAATTGCAAATTCAACTACACTAACATAATTACCTTGTCATATGAGATTTACGACACTAGTTTTTTCTAGTTTTTAGAGATTTACTTTTGGAATACCCCCCGCAAATAAAAAGGAAAAAATATTAACATTGAAGACATTGAGAAGACGAGCTTTCCAAAAGTGAAAAGTTTATGTCCTTAATTCTCTTCGTAATGTATCAGATCTCTAAATATTGTTATTGTCTTACTGAGAGCGGTCCCTTGCGTGGCGATGATAACCGAATTTTTACTATTTTGACTCTTCATCAACAGCTGTGTGGTTGTCTTCTTCAGCACCAGATGACATTTTCATAATGACTGTATACTTACAGACATTACGAACCCACAGTATGACTGCCGAAACCCTAACCGGTGATTGTAGACTTTTACTTGCCGACGGATGCAATTACTACCTTATTCACGCAGACAGACTTGCTTGTTGTTTACAAAAGGTCCATTCATTACACGTCATTCTTGACGGCTTCTTAAATCTGCACGAACTTTATCAAGTTCTACTTACAGCATTGTCTCATTGAATATGTATTGATTTGTTTATAGATTTAAATGAATTTACGATAGTCATATTATAGTGTAATTGTTTTTGTATTCAGTTAGCATGAAAAACAATTAATTTGTATGAGTATGTATTATAGATTATCATATTTAGTTTTAAGGGTTTCATTTGAAACTGTTTTTAGGTGTGGTTACGTGATCAAAATGGAGTGGTGGACACGATATTTCATCCTTAGCAACTGTCACACGCCTTCATCATCTATAGGCTCCGAAAATATATGTATGGCTTGATGATGTAAACAAAACAACAACATAATGTCTTTCCTATCTGAAAAAAAAGTTTTACATTGCAGTTTGAAAAAATAGCACCTACAACTAAGCTGTGCGATAAAAGTGATGATTTCAGTTTCTCGATTGTTAATTTTTTGCATTTCTAGATAGTAACATCCCTGCTTCCTCATACCTTATTCTCGTTGTTATTAAATGAGAGTCCCCATGCAAATCGATATTTTTGTTCATATTTTTCCTTCGCTACGTTTTATCGATTTTGAGCTAGAATTACGGTTTCGTTATAATATCGGTATTCGCTATTGTTTTTGGAAATAATTAGAAGTCGTTCGAATTTGATATGACACCTTCAATACAAGTAATGACATCGTGATCTGTCACATTATCCCCAGTCGGGAAAATTTATCGTCTTTTAACACGAGTTGACGCTTCACGTTATTATAATGAGAGAAAGAATGAAAAACAAATAGGGAACGGGCATCATCATTCTCATTCCAATAGCTCTATTTCATATTCTTCTTTTAAAATCCCTTGTGCTAAAGTGTTCCTATTTGGCATAATTACGTATTATTAATCTATTTGTTTGATTCGCAATGTTTAGAATATATCTATCAAGATGGTATGTAATCCCCAAAGTGATCATTAATGCCCTGCTCACCCTCTCCTCGCAAATCCTTCCGTCATGATATGTACAATAGGTGAATTTACATAATTTACAACACTTGCTGAATTGATGTTTGTTTTGCGCATACTCAGGCTAGAACTGCCAAAATTTGGCACTGAAGAATGAATGATTTTTTAATCTCTTTATGAGTGTATGCTATTTTCCTTTTTTTTTTTTTTTTTTTTTAAATATGTGTATCTATGGTAAAAGAAAACGAATATATCCATTGTATCCATAGTAACCACGTCCTGACGTTTTGAAGCACTACAATATTTTGTTTGCATCTCTTTTATGTATAGCATACCAAATTACATGTTCTCTACAATTTTCATTACACAAATGATTACTTTAAAATGATAACATGTTTTGGTGATGATGTACATATTTTCTCCGTGGTGATTGGGGTATACATATGTTTCATGTTGAACTATAAGGGTATACATATGATTACTATGTGATTATTAAAGTATAAATACGATATGTGTATGAGTATGAGGGTATACATAAGATTTGTGTGAATGTGAGGGTAAACATACGATTTATGTTGATTATGAGGGTATACATGTGATTTGTGCTTGATTGGATGTATACATATGATTTTTGTGATTATGAGGGTATAAATACTGTTTGTGTCTGATTATGAGGGCATACATACAATTTGGTTCTTTGAGTGTATACGTACGATTTGTGTGTGATTATGAGGGTATAAATACGGATTGTGTTTGATAATGAGGGTATACACACGATTTCTTTCTGTTTGAATATGAGGGCATACATACGATTTATGTATGATTATGACGGTATACATATGAAATGTGTGATGTTATACGATTTCTTGTGATTATGAGGGCATGTATACGATGTCTGTTGCTAAGAGGGTATACATATTATATCTTTGGTTATGCGAGTACATATAATTTGTCTGTGGTAATGAGAGTTTACATCCGATTTATGTTATGAGGGTATACATGCGATTCTATGGGGGGTCTGCAAACGCATTGTGTGAAGTTATAACGGAGGCATGTACATACAATTTCTGTGTGGTTGTAACGGAGGCATGTACATACAATTTCTGTTTGGTTGTAACGGTGAACATATACATACAATTTCTGTGTGGTTATGACGGTGAAAATGTACATACAATGTCTGTGTGATTATGACGGTGAACATGTTCATACAATTTCTGTGTGGTTGTAACGGTGAACATGTACATACAATTTCTGTGGTTATGACGGTGAACATGTACATACAATGTCTGTGTGATTATGACGGTGAACATGTACATACAATTTCTGTGGTTATGACGGTGAACATGTACATACCATTTCTGTGTGGTTATAACGGTGAGTATGTACATACAATTTCTGTGTGGTTATAACGGTGTGGATATACATACAATTTCCGTGTGGTTATGACGGTGTGCATGTACATACAATTTCTGTGTGGTTATAGCAGTGTGCATGTACATACAATTTCTGTGTGGTTATGACGGTGTGCATGTACATACAATTTCTGTGTGGTTATAGCAGTGTGCATGTACATACAATTTCTGTGTGGTTATAGGGTATGCATGTACATACAATTTCTGTGTGGTTTTAACGGTGTGCATGTACATACAATTTCTGTGTGGTTTTAACGGTGTGCATGTACATACCATTTCTGTGTGGTTATAACGGTTCTGTGTCTCAATATTATCAAAATCAGTGAATCATTACTATTTCATTAATGCATACGTGAACGCCTACATCCAATCAATTTTTGTTAAAATGTTTTCGGCTTTAACAATTTCTATTTCATTACACAGTGAAAAGCTAAGTTTATTGTCAACATTGCATGACCATTGCAGATCGTGACCCATACCACCTATCACCTAACCTACTCTGTATGCTATCTATAGCCTAAGCTTTGATCCATCTTTGTAGAAAGTATAATCATTTTACCAATGTATTATTAGTGAGCTAAGGTGTTTCACCTATGTTATTATACAATGTATACTTTATCTTTGCAAATTGAATTGCGTCCGAAACAATAAAGCCAGTGTCGATATGTGTTTCGTTACAATTGTTTGTACCTTAGATGCTCTCCCTGGACCAAAACGCCATCGCTTAACTGCACAGGAAAGGCCATACATGTACGTGGCTTTCTAAGAAAGCGACGAGCTAGTAATAGACGCTCAATGGTGACGTCACAATAGAATATGGAATTTATAATAGAATATTTTCATTTCCTTTGCATTATCACTATATAACCTTACCAAACATTATAGAAAGTTATCATATCACAATTGTCACATAATTTCTTTTGGTGGTAATGACTCGAAGAGTAATGTATGTGACGTCATTTTGCCTGACGTCACTATATAACTCGTGCTACCGGATTTAAAACTGATTGATCTAAATAATTTGCAACGATTTATGTAATTATGTTGTATAAAAAATGAAAATCCTCTCGGTCGAATATATTGATTAAAATATTGAAATTATGTTTATGATTCTGTATTTATTTCCAAGAATTTATTTTTTCTATTTTGCCGGGACCGGTCGCGTGTACTCTTGACGATACATTAATAAGTCTCGTTGACAGCGCTAAATTTGACTTTGAAATGCGATAACATTTTAACAAGTCGAATATAACAGAAAATTTTAGTTTAAAACGGAAGTATAAACATTAAACTGCTTTCTTTCGAAAGTTATTATCCTAAAATTCTCCCAGAATTGAAGACAAATTGATCATAAAGCAAAAACGCGCCTTATTCAATCTGTCTGCAATCTTTTGAGAATTATCGGATAATAGCTTTCGAAAGAAGGCAGCTTAATACTAAAATATGATTATTGAATCAAATTCACTTTGTTGAATATGCTATGAATGCGTCCGATCACCTCTGAAATTAAAATTCCAGACGAAAAGTTGAACGGGTACAGTAAAACTAATCAAGAAATATATATACATGTAGGACATAAGTTTCGGGGAAAAGATGCATGTAGCTCATCGTAAATATTTGAGAACCTTGCAATCATCTGAAGAAAATGAGTTGAGACTTGGTTCTAGAAGGTTCGTGTTTGATACATGTATATTTGCGGAATATATATCTTATTATTATTCTCCAAAAGATAGTTCAAGTTGAACATCTTAAAGATTTATTTGATTTTATCACCAAATAATCAGTAATTGTTAAATCGTTGTATTCTATAACCATAGCTTATGTAGATAATTTACAAGATGCTTCATATTTAGATTGGAAAAGATGATATTTTCGTTTTTAAAAATCCTAACTATCGAAAAAGAAGTGTTTTTTTTCTATGTCGATAAAGCAGAGCTCAGCAAGGTAGAAAATAGTGGGCCTCATATGATTAAGGGGAACACTTTAGCTAGTGTATGTTTTTTTTCACTTCAACTGAAGTAAAAGCTATACCTACCAAACTGAAGAACACACATTAAACTGTTGGAGTATGTAAAGTCAGTGCCCAATGTGATCATTTTAGATATTGCAAAATCCCGCACCATATATACCGATGGTTATAAACAGCATGAAATATCGAACCCTTTCGAAACGAAGTTACAGTAAGTTTGATTTCACACGTTTTTTTGTTGTTTTTTTTTGTGTTTTTTAAAACATTATATTAATATGAATACGTTTTAATATGTATCAAATATATCAGGTTTTTTCAGATTTTATTTTAATGTTTCCATTCGCCAAAAACAGAAGAGGTTATCGGGAGGTTGCACACAAAGGGAACAAGAAGAAAAATTTGTGAAACGTTTACAGAAAACGAGAGGTTTAGAAAACGTACAATTGTACAAATGATCGCTTAAAACTACACAAAAACTGTTGGAACAATAAACTTCTATTATAAGATCAAAAGCAAATCAGGTAAATAGAGAGAAATCTTAAGCTGAATTTTAGCTTAAAGAAAAGAAATTTCACGTCGAAGATCAACCCTTAATAATAATAAAAAATAAGAAAAGAAAAAAAAAGTTGATTTTAACAAAACGGAATATCTTTATTGAAGCAAGATCACTTTATTGAAAATATGCTTCAGGAGGAAGTAATAGAGACCATGTAGTTAAAATTTTGTAAAAGTTTGATGACTAAAAGATGCCAAAGCTCGTCGACTTTTGAAGAATTTATTAAACTTTCCGAAACCTCTTGTGCCCTGGAAGTACGATACATAAAAAAGCTCCCATGTTCTGATGGATTTACTCCTGAAAGTGTTATATGTTTTTGACGACAATGTGTAATTTTGGAGTACACGCAGGATCAATAAAGTATAAAAAGTAAAATTGGTCGATTATCAATTGTTCCGTTAAAGGGTTATATAAACCCAGACACATCATAAAAATTCCGTCTTCTTTCGTTATAAAATATCATGTATATATATATATAACCCTACTTTAGGCACGATATCACGTGTGGTAAAACCAGCTTTGCGGACATTTATCAAACAGATGCATGGAAACAAATATCAGGCTTTATTTATGACATAATTAATTTCACCAAAATATATAATTTACTACATTATATATTTATAGATTAGAAATAAAAGCATTTGACTTATTCTCAAGGAAATCCATAAATTAGATATGTGTGGTTCTAACTGCAAACATGGACAGATGGAAACGGCTTCAAATTCTCCAGATCAGAAAACTGTCTGCATCCTGTTAAAACGAAAACCACATAATGATCTAGATCAAACATTAAATTGAAGTAAAATTCCAGTTGTCGAGAAGACTACATTCCTCGGACTAATATTCGATTGCAAACTCTTCTTTGTTCCACATATAAAATACCTGAAGGATAAGTGCCCAAAGGCAATGAACATTTTACACGGACTATCCCATACTGATGGACCACCGTGGCTCGTTGAAACACCCGATATTAATCTTGCTCTGCATGAGAGGGCAAAGTCGAGTGCATTACCCGAAGAACTCAAACCCTCCTTTTGGGAGTGCATTGCATATTTTTTCCGATCATCTTCAGATCTACACTGATGGCTCAAAAGATGGTGAAAAGGTCTCAGCAGCATACTACACCGATCATCATTGCTCTTCTATCCGTTTGCTAGGTAATGTCTCTATTTTCTCTGCGGAAGAATGTGTGACTGGTTTGGTCCTCGATTAAAAATGCGATCATTTGTTTTGACTCTTTGTCTGTCCATCAAAGTTTACAATGACGAGATCCTAAAAATATACTCGTACAAACCCTTGTCTTTCGAATATCTCATATCTGAAAAAAATGAAAAATAACATTACTTTGGAATTTTAAGCCGTGTCTGAATTAAAGGCAACGAACTTGTTGACCGGCAAGCAAAATATGCTTTAAATATGCAACATACAAATATCAAACTACCATATACACATTTCAAACATGTCATTTGTACTGCCATAGAAAGTAAATGTCAACGCTGGTCTCTCGAGACGAGCAACAATCTTTTTGAAATACAACCGAAACTTAAAACATCCATTCCAAGTTGGAAAGAGCGTAGAGAGGAAGATGTCCTCTCTCGGCTCCGTACCGGGCACACATATCCTACTCATTCGTTCCTTTTGAAACGGGAAGATCCACCAATACACTATACATGTGACACTCAATTCACAGTGTAGCGTTTTCTAATAAAATGTTCTGATTTCAAGCACATTGGTGATAACTAATATATAATTTACTGCATTACTACTTTTGAGTCCAGGATATGGGAACTCTTTTCAAATCCGTGGATTTGAAAGCACTATATATATATGGATTTGAAAGAAATCGATCTATATTATAGACTTTGGTATCTTTTACTTTACTCTTTTAGACGTTATATTTATATCACAAAGTTCCGTAATCTATTCGTTATATATGTTTTATTATTTTGACCCACTTTTTTATTTTATCATAATGATTTAAATATACAATACGAATGCTTTTAAAAACGAATTTTCTATCTGATTTTAAACTGAAATAAAATAAAATGATAGTATTTCGTTTGGCCCTTAATGACCAAAGCTGTCGATGGGGCGTAAAACCTAAACAAACAAACTAACAAAATTTTCATTTGGAAACTGCATCAGAGAACGGCATACAAGGTATGGCAATAATCAATGGATATTTACAATACTATACAACGTATACTTGCATATACAGTGGAACATCCCTAATTAAGCCGGATTTGAGAGGGTTCGGTTTGGAGAAATGATTCATTTTTACCGGTCAGGATCCGGGAAAAAATATTGACCGAATGGCTCTTTTTATCTTTTAAGCAGTGTTGATATTATGTAAGTTAATGAATACATAAACCGCAGAATTAATACCAATTAAAATAATTACATAAGTTTGTATGACTGATTGTAAACGTATGCCATGATTATATCATTTCACGTGTTATTCAACAATGCTGTCATCGATGCTGACTTGCATCCGGCCTGTCACTACCTTTCTGTGATTAAGACGCCCGATAAAGAGTCATTATTTCATTCAAAGCTAGAATTTTTAACAAATAAAAATAAGATCAATAATTTCAAACATTAGCCAGTTTCTACTAACCTTATTCAGAATTTCGATCCTGCATTTTAAAATGAAACCTGATCCATGTATTATTTTTCATATCGTAAGCAAATTTGTCCCCTGCAACAATATACCGTTCGGGGCCTCATGCAAATAAGATGCGAAACTCCGGCTTTCTAGCTGTATCACCACTTCGATAATGCATGGTGATTTTCACGGGTTTCTCTTGTCAGTTAATCTTGATAAGTACACAATTAACCGTAATGCTCATCTAGTTGTAGGTGTTGCGTACCAAGTCTTAATTGCTATAATAAAGAAGGATCGATTCCGTATTAATTATATATTACAGAACCTGTTTGAGTTTGACTATAAATAATCTTTCAGTCAAGGGGAGAAGCTTTTAATTATAATATTACTGTCTCTAAATCATACAAACAAACAAAAAATGAATTCATATAGAGTGTGTGTTGCGATGTGCCTACATTAATATTACTACATTCCAGATTTGATTGGAATATCTCTGTATTTAGAACTTCCTGCGATAAACGCAAAACTTCAAGGATTGTCATCATCCTAAATTTCCAAAGTCACTTAACAATACAAACTGTATGACATCCCACACATGATGGGTGTGTTCCCAATATGTGATAAGACTGTGTACATATTTGACTTCAACAATTTAAGCAACGGATTTGAAAGCAAAACTAGCGAAATGGAGACAACAACGCCGCCTTCGCCAACGAAAAAGTATTACCATAACTTTGCCTCCTCGACTTTTTGCAGACAAATATTAAACACAGATGAATTTGTTCTTAATTACTTATTCGGAAAGAGCTATAATTTCATCAAATAAAGAACTCTATGAGAAAGTGTCGTTTTATTTCCACAAATTTTATTATATACTGAGCAATATCGTTACAGGATGGGTCTGTCGAAATGATTGGCTTGGAAATTTTATTATCGCAGTTTTCAAAGTCGACCCAAAATATTTTATTTTGATCTGTAACTAGGGAATCTTTCATTTCAGTATATAGCCTGTCAACTGTCATTTCTCATGGACACATTTTGTCGTTAATTACAAGTCGTCACAGTTGGCTTTTATGACTTGGAAATGAGAGATAAAGTCATTAATTTCAACAGACCTGATAACCTGCCATTTATGCATAATTATTGCATATAATTACATGTATGATCCAGATTATCAAGGTGTCGTTTAAAGATTTTAACACAGTTTACCACTTTGTTTTTAATTTAAGAATATTGATAACCAGTCCTCCCAGTGATATACTGGCCCAATTTAATGACTGCATGCCCTTTTGGCATTGCGAAGAAGACGTTCAACGAGAAAATACACGCGGCGGGCGAAGGATCGAAAACTTCGACGGACAGAGGACTGACAGAGGACTTTCGTAAGCTCATTTGCCTTTCGCAAAGGCCGATTAAAATGCTAAAATTCATCTGCGTGTGTAATATAACCCTATCTTTGATTATGTGTGCAAGTTGGGAGATGGGTTAAAAAGCTTTAAATGCCCAAACGAATGCCGATATAAGCGGTGTTTCAGGGGCTACATACATGAATGATTGATTCCGTGAAGGAAGTGTTGGTTATATGCTTGAATGAAGGAGCTAAATTACATGTAAATTACATGCCAGAAAATGTTTTAAGAGAACATATATCTCTACCATTTCCATGCATGATTTAGCAAACGCGTTGTGCATCCGCAATTAGGCACTACCGAGGAAATTGAGGCAGCAAAAGCAACTACTAAATTGTGATCTTGTCAAAATACCATTCAGAATTATATTGTTGCAAATTTCGTCGGTATTTTCCTTAAAAGCCGCTTATTCGTTACTTGCAGAAGTCAAACAGGACATGCTGGCAGAAATAGCGCTGAATTATCATCGGAATGGTAAGCAGTCAAGAGGGCCGCGGTTGCTGAGTGGTTAAGGTGTCCCTCTGAGGCACCTCTTGGTTGCGAGTTTGAAACTCACGTGGAGCAGTTGCTTGGTACTGACCGTAGGCTAGTGGTTTTTCTCCGAGTCTTCTGGCCTGTTAATATGACGTTAAACACAGTAAAAGAGACATTGCGTTATATTATGGTTTCAGCAAAGATAAACGTCACTGACGTTATATGTATTTAGCAATAGATACAATATACTGTAAACCTAATCATTTTGGTAATCTTTAAATTTTAGCGCCCCAGACTTTACTTAATGCACACCAACAGTACTTTTCAAAGAAAGCAATATGCAGAACGATCATAATTTAGCGGAAGGCATTCAATGGAGAAATTGCTAAAACAATGTGACCGTTAAAAGAAGGTAACCGTTAAAATAAGGTAACCGTTAAAATATGCATATTTACAGTATAGATATATATATAGATAGTAACACAGATGAAGAGGGAAGACAATTTTTATAATGTGGCCTTGAACTCACGATCTAAGACACCTAATTGCCTAGCCAGAATTACCCGCAATTTGTACCATTGCACCACATCCACGTTCTGAAAAACCTGGATCGCAATATATGTATATATATTCATGGATGCGAAATAGACACAAATTACATATATTCAACACAATACAACTACGACAAGAAATTAAAATCTATATATAGTTTTCGTCAGTGAAGTTTGGGGATAGACGTGTGCGAATCCACTGCGAAAGACAATTAGAAAACCAGAATGGTCGTAAACAGTACATAGAAGATGATAACTCCCTACTTCAATCACTATATTAGAAAATCTCTAAAAGAACAAGGAATGTGTATGTACAGGTATATTGGGAACCGGTGTCGCCATTTAAAACATGAATACGTGACATTCAGTGTGACGACAAGCCTCGGTGGTCGACGCGACCGATTACGGGGACATTGGATCTTACCAAATACCTCTCAACGGAGATAATGAAAAAAATAACTAGGATCATTACGCCATTTGGGCGATCCCGTTTCCGGAGGGGACCATTCGGCATCACACCGGTGCCGGAAATATTTCCGAACAAAATGTCAGAACTGTTAGCTGACTAAGCGGGAGCCGAGGTCGTTATCGATGACACGCTGTTTGATGGGAAATCGATTTAGGAACCTGACCGGAGTTAGGCAAATGTTCTCCAGCGGATACCATCACCAGGTCTCAAACTCAAAACTAATTATATCTTAAACAAAACTTTCATTTCAGACAAACATAATTTCTGTTTTGTATGGGGTATTACGTACATGTACAGAGTGACGAAGTTAAAAAACACCGATCAATATGGTTTTAAAGAGAATGTCGTGAATTCCTTTCTTCTTCTTTTTTTTTTTTTTTTTTGCGTTTCCGGTAAATGCCCGGCTATTGTGACGTGCATAACGGCAGTGCAACCTCTGGAGACAATAAGTCCATCCAAGCCCTTCTTGTTTACGACGTCAAACATCTTTCTCAGATATGACCCCAATATCTGACAATACTATCCTTTACCTTTGACCCAGTGGCCTTGAACTTTTAAGTCAGGTGATTTTATTAAATATTTTGATCTCTTTCCTTTCATTACAAAATACCCTTGACTTTTGACCTAGTGGCCTTGAACTTCGGCCACGAGCCAAATGCTGCCTGAAAAGGAAACCAAATGAAGACATGTTTTTCGAATTTCCGTTTTATGGCGTGTTATGACGTAGGCGGAGATTTAACAATTGATGTCTGGTGTAAACATGTAAACAATTCGAGCTGTACATTGTTAATAGATCTGGTTAATTTGACTGTCACGGAGTATATGCCGATGCTGTCGTTGATAAATACACATAGCGTGAAAGAATACCACCTAGGTGTTAGATACTCATAAGGATGCTGACAGCAATAGATTGTTGTATATTATTATGCAATACCACCATTAAATAGATTATAACACACTCAAAAAGTTTGAGCTTTTTAATTTTACCTTTTAAATCTGATGAATAATCAATTACCTCGAGAAGAAATTATATCATGCATCTTTGCTTTGTTTGTGACTTTCTGCCTTATGACCACTCACTATAGGCACATTGATATTACTTTGTTTTAGTTGTAGCACGTGTAGTTCATTAAAACTATTTCTACACATTTTGTACCCTTTTATGTACTTTGTTTGTTTGTTTGTTTGTTTGTTTTTTTGTTTTTTGTTTTGTTTTAGAAACAGTAGGTCAACTGTAGCTGATGTCGCATCTTTAAAGAGAAGATCCAATCACACAGGTGAAACAGCAACTTAGTAAACCGGCTGAACACTGGCTTAGTCGGCGAAACGAAACGTATCAGCAGGCGGAGTCATGTAGGCGATAAACCAGTAACTACTGAACACTGACTACAGTCGAGCCGGTCAGACGAATCTTATCAGTAGGCGGAGTCATGAAGGCGATAAACCAGTAACTACTGAACACTGACTACAGTCGAGCCGGTCAGACGAATCTTATCAGTAGGCGGAGTCATGAAGGCGATAAACCAGTAACTACTGAACACTGACTACAGTCGAGCCGGTCAGACGAATCTTATCAGTAGGCGGAGTCATGAAGGCGATAAACCAGTAACTACTGAACACTGACTACAGTCGAGCCGGTCAGACGAATCTTATCAGTAGGCGGAGTCATGAAGGCGATAAACCAGTAACTACTGAACACTGACTACAGTCGAGCCGGTCAGACGAATCGTATCAGTAGGCGGAGTCATGAAGGCGATAAACCAGTAACTACTGAACACTGACTACAGTCGAGCCGGTCAGACGAATCTTATCAGTAGGCGGAGTCATGAAGGCGATAAACCAGTAACTAACTAAAGCCAACAGAATATTGACTTCAAATGGTGAAACAAACCTTATCAGTAGGCGGAGTCATGAAGGCGATAAACCAGTAACTACTGAACACTGACTACAGTCGAGCCGGTCAGACGAATCTTATCAGTAGGCGGAGTCATGAAGGCGATAAACCAGTAACTACTGAACACTGACTACAGTCGAGCCGGTCAGACGAATCTTATCAGTAGGCGGAGTCATGAAGGCGATAAACCAGTAACTAACTAAAGCCAACAGAATATTGACATCAAATGGTGAAACAAACCTTATCAGTAGGCAGAGCCATGAAGGCTATAAACCAAAAGGAAACAATTTCTCTAACCAACTAGTGGCCCAATCTCATCACCGATAAGATGCATGATAACATTTGAACGTTTGCTAAAAGTTATGCACTTTCTCCAGTTAACCATCATTTAATGATAAGTACAAAAAATAAAAAATACTTCAAAATAATAATAAAACAATTGCGACACAACACTTATTCTTTTATTTTTGCTTTTTCAGAAAGAAAGCAAGCAACATGATTGTCACAAAGATAGTGGATTCCTGACACAAGCGAATGGTTCTAAATCTTACTTGACCTGGAGTAGACGGAAAAGATCTCGTGGTGCGAAATGAGCAAGAGCTTCTTCTTGACAGACTAGGTCAGAAAGTAGAAATTTCGATGTTTCGTAAACAAATTCAACTGTTATGGTTTTGTATTAACGAAAAGGGCAATACAGCCTTGTTCCGAATTTAGATTGGGTTGCATAACCGTTTTAGAAGTACGAAGCAGCGGTCGTGACAGCTGGTTCGCGTGTACTCAACGAGACAGATGTTAATACTTATTCCGTAGAGTTCCACATTTAATTGCGTGAAATTTTCCATTTTCAACGCTGTCATACGCCGTTACTACCTGGTGCGTTATGTAACGAAGCCAACACGATCATGTTCAAGATCAGTCACATTAATATTAACAGATCCCTTGTGATCAGCAAGTACAGTTAAGTATAGCAAGATGGCCACGCTTAACCTTGCCGTTCGGTCCAGATATATTGCTATTATTATAGGTATTATTCAACAGCGTTTTTCACACTTCGCTTACATCCCCTTCGAGCCTCTTGTTTTATATCAGTTCGTGTTGTCCTGTCTTTAATTATAATTATTGTCTTCTATTTTCCTAGTATTGCCTTTATCCTTTAAGTAATCATAAATAATCATACATTTTCACGTTGGTGTAACCTTCGTAAAATCTGAATAAATCGTAATTCTCGTTCATCAATACCTCCCCCCCCCCCCCCCCCCCCCCCCCCCATGCATTAGCACCAAGTTCTATTGTGTTTCGTTAGGTATGATAAGCTCTTCATCACTCCTCCACGATTGGCACGTTCTATCAAGCTCTCATATGATTCGTTATCGTATAATAATCGTAGCAAAATATTTGTAAGTCAAACAGTTTGCCATGTTTAACACGATTTCACTACAGTCCGTCAAGATCACCACGATTATATCCCACGATCACTTCCCTTACCACGCTTCATTCAAATTGTGGAGATAGTAGATACATGAATCGTGGCAAAGTGTACACCCAGAGTTATGGCAAGGTGTGACAAGGGTGGGGGTTCGCAGGGTGAAATCATGGTGAGCGTAAGGGAAAGTAGTGGATCGTGGTGATTGTGAGAATAGCGACAAATTTTGATTCTCAAAACCTTTGCCAAAATTATACCCCCTTCGATGGCAAATCTCACGAGAGCATGGTAATCGTAGATGAGTGTTCTAGGACTTAAAATACCTAAACAATGGGCAACAGACCTTGATGCACTTGCGTAGGGGGTCTTAGTGAACTTGGAAACATAACGGAAATCGTGACAAATTCTGAACAGGATCGTGTTCGTATACCACAAACGCTTCAGGTAGAAATAGAACAAATTGAGAGCCTACGAGAGACTAGGAAAGGGAAATTCCCTGTGCTGAATTGTGGAGCTTCACGATTTGTTTGGATCGTGGATGGCATCGTTGACATCATGGTGAAGTGTCAGTCCAGCATAACTGCTGGTTCCATTTTCGGCAGTTTGGACAGGATTGCATAACAAAAACACGTGATTGTTCTGCTAGGATCGAAACATTAAAATAATAGCACACTAAAAACAGACAATAACGCTGATTGATCGGCCAAATTTTTAAGCTTACAATATTTGTCATTGGTTATAAAAACGCCATATTTCTGTAAATAGTCTAGTTTCAATAATTCCAACGCTTCCCCAAAAGCAATTTTCAGATAAGGAACGGAGTGTCATAATCACAAATCATTGGGGAGATCTGATGATATTTCGCAGTCCGAAATAGTTCTAAAAGTACACGTCACATCGACACAACACTGTCATACCAAACAATTGATTCGTTTCAGCATTGTTATCCAAGTGTGGTGTAGTGGCCTCTACACATGTCAAGATTAGTCAGAAACATTTCAGATACCAGTTCCTTAGCAGAACGTCGTCAATGTTAGATTTCTCATATGCGTTTTTTTTTTTTTTTTTTTTTGTAGTGCTACGACTTCTATTCCAGATATTTACAATGTGTCTCTTTCGCAAATATTCCCGTTGGAAGATAGTTTCCGCGTCACTTTGGATCCCATGACATCAATTATTCACGGCAGTTACTGAGATTTCTAAGAATGATAGGAAGCATCTAAACAATAGGGATAGCTCATAAAAATTAAATTGGGAAAAAAATTACTGCGTGTTCGAATCGATATTGTTCGGCCGAGAACGCTATTCATTTTGAGAGGGGTACATCTTGGATCAAACAGAAATTTGACGAGATTTCTACACTTTGGTTTGGTTTGTTTGGTTAACGTCCTGTTAACAGCCAGGGTCATTTAAGGACGTGCCAGGTTTTTGAGGTGGAGGAAAGCCGGAGTACCCGGAGAAAAAATCACCGGCCTACGGTCAGCACCTGGCAAACGCCCCACGTAGGTTTCGAATTCGCGACCCAGAGGTGGAGGGCTAGTGATAAAGTGTTAGGACATCTTAACCACTCGGCCACCGCGGCCCTACTAAACGTACATAGATGAGAAGTTATTCCCGTTTGTCAGAATGTACGGTTTTAATTTTATTAAGTTACGTGAAAAAATGTTATCTTAAATTTGTTTCCATTTCATTTGATGAAACTCGTCCCGAAGTTCTAATTTTTGGTCGCAAATGCTTAAACCTAAGACCCATTTCATGAAATATCATATGAAAAATAAATCTCATTTAGGTTATATATTAAGATTCTTGAACAATTTTGGCATTTTGCCATGATAGGACAATAGATTGATGTAAGTTTATGTTTTCTTTACATACCCTACATATAATGACTTATTCGGTTCATTTTTTCGCCAAATTTTTATCACGATATCTACAGTACTATAAACTAACGACGATTGTAGGGCACTTAATTAAACGCTTCGTTTGTATTCTGTTTTTTTTTTCGTCTTCCAATGAATATATATATATGATAATATTGATATCTGCTGACTGAACTTGTTTTCACCAAACTCAGCCAAGCACGTGCGAATTGGAGCGAAGTGTTTTAAAACTTCGGATATTGGCTCATATCCAAGACAACGCCAGAACAAAGTCAGACCCAAGCACGTGATAAACATACCAAGTATTGATTTTATTTACAGTAGATACATAATATCGAAAGATTTTTTTTTCGAAAACCGCGAAAACATTTAATCTTTTCAAAATGTTTTCTATACATGTTGACGGATCAATTTTTGGCATAAAAGAACTTGAAATAAGACAATATATCTATATACCCAGGAGAGTGGGAGACCACAATAGGGTTTTCCTATCGGACACTAAAATGTGTTTTATTACACTTCAGGAAGGTAGTTAAGATTGTGTGTCTAAGACTTAAAGGAACCACGACTGATTGATCGTCGTCCGAAATGATGCGAGTACAGATGGCATGACTTCGTCACATTCGGGGAAATGCACATTTAAGTACGTCAGAGGGTCCACGCCGATCAGGATTGTGGGAGCGGATTCTTTATGGTGATATACCGTGGCAGTTAAGTCTCATTTAAGGGTAAAGTTGAGAAAGTCAATGAACGGCAGAAATCGGTGTTTAGTTTATCTGCATACAATTATATTAAAGTACATGTATATGTACAGTGCATGCATGGATTTGGAGAGTCCTTCTGAAATAGCTTTCATTCTAGCTGCACATATGTATAGTTATACGAAAACTTATGTTGATACTTAAAACATCAATATGTATAGATAGAGATAGATATCTTTATTTCCTCCAATTGCATGAAGATTACAGAACATATAAACAGGAAAACAATAAATTAAGAAATGAATAATTGATATGAAAGAAATTGAATCCGCCATCGCTTAAGTATTGCGATAGCCTAATAAATCTATTCCGTTGAGCGTTTCTTTTACATTTACATTTATATATTATAGTATTTCAAATAAATATTTGGTCATTTTGGCGATACTGATGGAATTCAGCAACATAAATTGTTCCCACACATCATCGTCTATTTCAATAGTATCCCGGCTTCCTAGGATCACCTTTGTCATGCTATTCTCGTCGAGGTCGGCAAACATGACATAGTTTGCAGTTCCCAGGACATTGACGACGTTGTCTAGTAGCGAATCTCTAGTTTCCTGTAGTTTACAGCACTGAATAATAAAATGAGCTATAACGTTACTGCCACGCTGTCCACACAATTTGCATACAACTATTTCTTTAACATGGAGATATGAGAGTTTAATCATCTCGGCTAGTTTCCAAGTATATGCTGGGTGTTTTTCTCCTAATATATAAAGCGGATGTAACGTCAGGCTCGTGTGGATGTCCGAATATATGCTTAGCTCTTGTCTTTCAGTTAGAACTTCTTTCCATTTGGTTTCTTGATGAAAGTGGATAACATTTGTTATGAATTTTTTCCAGCTGGTTTTACCGATTGTGTCTCCATAGAAGAAAAAATCCTCAAATAAACTACTTAGTTGATATTTGCGATGTATCCTGACGACATCGGGAATAAAACCTGTCGTAATGGTTTCATCTACTATGAAGTCACACAAGCGGGCATTAAAGATCCTTTTCCAGATAAAATTGGGATTCCCCCTACTTAAGCGATTCCAAAACAGCAATTTACATTTGTCAACATGTGATTGTATTTCCCATAATCCCAAGCAGTTGATTGTCACACATGTGGGAGAGTCGAACTCGAAGCCTTGACATCGCCTTGCCACTTTCCGTTGTAGTATTTCAACATCTGTCCATGTTGTTGACCGACAAATATTGTTCCACAGTTCGCACCCGTATGTTAGAGACGGTAGTAGGATATTCTTCCAGATAATTACACTAAGCGCTGGGGACATTCCATTTTTGTGTATGCCTAAACCGATCATCGAGTTAAAAAGCTTTTTAACCTTTTCCATTTGCTGACACACACATTCGTCACTATTGAGCATTGTAGTCAGAAGAAGTCCAGCATAGGTAACGCCATTTTTATATTGGAGCTGATTGTGCCCAATGTAGAAGGGGGTTTTGGGTACAAATTTTTGCCTTTTCTTCGATTTTTCAAAAATAACAATTCCACTTTTGTCGCTGTTATAGGTCATTCGCCATTTCAAAGAATATTCATAGACAATGTCTAGTTCACGCTGCAAGTGACTTGCAGAGGCAGCAGCAACAAGAGTATCATCAGCTAAAAAGAGTCCCGGTACATGAATATCACCTACACGTAAACCGTTCATGCCACGGTCAAGTTCTATGGCGAGGTCGTTAATCATTACTAAAAATAGCCACGCAGATATCACTCGGCCTTGACCGACACCTTGCAAGACGTCATAGGGTTCTGATAGGCGTCCTCTATAAAGAACACGCGAAGTTACCAAACTAAATGAATCACGTAGTAAACGCCATATCTTACCGGAAAAGCCGAGTTGTGATAGCTTATAGAGTAATCCATCAATCCATACGGAGTTAAATGCTTTTTGGTTGTCGAGGAAAGCGACCAATACCCTTGATCCGCGATCTGTATAGTGAAGGATACTTTCTTTAATTGCAAACCCGGCTGTCAAACTACCACATTCAGATCTGAATCCTTGTTGTAGCGGCGAAGGAAATCCAATGTCGTCGGATCTTCGCAAAATTCGGCTAAATAGTATTTTCTCAAATACTTTCTGTAATACGGATGTGAGTGTGATGTCACGATAACTATTAACATCCATTTTATTTTTCTTGCCACCTTTAAATAGACTGATTACAACTCCTTGTTTAAAATACGCTGGATATTTTTCCACTTTTACAATGGCGTTGAAAATTGTAGTTAAGAACGAAATAAGTCCTTCACCCGCGTATTGGCAGTGTTCGCTAACAACACTGTCGTGTCCGGGAGACTTTCCCGCTTTCATGCCTTTGATAGCTTGTTTCACTTCATCATCCGTTACTTTATCTTTCAGTAGTTCACAGTCTTTTTCCTCAGCATTTTCAACAATTTGTGCCAATCGACCCTCGATGTCTGCTTTGAAATCGTCATCAAATGCATCGTTATTGCAAGGTTTCGCTAATGCAGCATAGTGATTATACCATACACGGTGGATTTCATTTGAGTCTCGTATGACATTGCCGTCAACTTGTAATTCCTGACATGTCTCTCGGATAGAGCGACGTCTCCGAACGAATCGATAGAATGTGCCTACATCTACGCATGCGTTTTCTTGTAATTCGCGAAACTGTTTCTGTTCGTATGCCTGTCTTGCTTTTCGCTGTTCCCGTCGGAAGTCACATTTAGATAGTTTATAATTTCTATAGGACTCAGCATGGCTATCGCGAGGTTTCCCGTTTACTAGCCACACGTTCCGATGTCGTCTCATGGCGGAGTGTAGATCCTTCAAGTTACCATAGTTCCAGTATGGTTTTAACTGACTTTTGAACGTCTTTCCTGTTAAAGATTTTATAGAGGCATTGATAAGGATATCTGCACATGACTTTAGGCAGTCGTTAATCTCCTCTATTGTACAGTTTTCAGGATTTATTCTCATTTCGGTAATCGCGTGATTCACGTCTGTTTTATACTTATTAAGTTGCTTGTCAGTAGCTTTCCTCCAGTTGAAGATCGCAAAAGGACTTTCGCGTTCATAGGAGCCAACGGGTCTTCTTTTGTAATCAAATCTCACAGGCAAATGATCGGACATATTATTCAACTCATCGTCAGTGATAGAACATTGTCCTACGAGATCGACCTTATTATGTGGAACTAAAATATGGTCAATTAATGATTTAAAGGCTCCATTACAAAATGTATAGTCTGGTCCTGTTGCCCAATTTTGACTATTAATTGATATTAGTTGTCTTTCTGTCATGAAATGTCCTAATATATCACCTCTAATGTTGGAAGTTACACAGTTTTTACTGCCATAATCAGTAGATAACGTCCCATTCATATCTCCTAGAATAAAGACCGTTCCAGTCTCCGTGTACTTATCGTAGAGCGATTCTACAATTTCTAATGTGTCCCGATAAGCGTCCAAGCTAAAGTTGGTAGACGGCATTAACACTCCGATCATATACAGATCTTGTGAATCCTTAGTTCGGACGCGTATCATCATAACACGATCGTTCCCTTCATTTATTAACGGTATAACGTCAATATCCCGTCTCCAAATAAACGCGGTTCCGCCACATCCTCGCGAACTTGCTCTACTCGTCACATCCGCAGGAATTCGTCTATCAACCCGAGCATATGAAACAAAGGATTTATCTACACTATCAAGGTAAGATATATGCTCTGGTAACAGCCATGTTTCACATAGAAACATCACATCAAGATTTTTTATACGCTGACAAAGGTATGTAGTATTATACATTATCCCTCTGGCATTCCAAGTCTCTGTACGAAGAAGTGACATTAGAATGGAAAGTATTAGAAAACAACTGACCATATTAATCGAATGTTTGGTAGGATCTACTGTTAAACCCGTTTTCACCGCGTTCCTCTCTTTCGCTGTTTGGAATCCAAGGCCTTACAAGAACATTGCTTGGCCAGAATCCTTGGCCGATTACTTTGTCATAGTGATCATTTACAACATTCACCCGTAGTGTGAATGTTGGCGTATTTCCGTTCCTGGCGGGCCATTTCTTTAAAACGCGTACAAAAGTCAGTTTAACGCCTCGGTGAAGTGCATACTCCTTTACCTTTTCAATGACGTTTTCATCTGTCGTGTCTCCTCTTACTCTCGACATAACGATTCGTTTGGTTCTTGGCTTGCGGTTAACACCCGAGAATTGATACCCAGTAGTGATCGTTTCTATATTATAAACCGTGTTATCAGAAGTGTCTTTCGCGTGTCGTATATTCTCACAGCCGTCGTCCTTATATTGTGCGAATGACGTCACACCAGCAGAGTTTTTGTCGTTATATGCGCTTTTACTCCGCGTTACATCCGAGTACATCTGCTGTGCATTGCTATTGTCGATAACATTAGTAGTTTGTTGCTGTTGACGCGTGTCATGGTGTTCGTTAAAGACGTCGGAAGAATCTTTAGTGTTATCGTTGCTCGAGATTACGTCCGTCACATTTCCCATGTCATGATTATCAGTAACTGTGAACGAAGCTACAGATGGAATACAATATGCTTTGTCTCCCTTGTTTCTCTCTTTTATTTCAGGCAGAGTTTTCATGTTGTTTTTGATATTGTCAATTTTCGCATTTAAGCCTTTTAAATCTCTTTTAATGTCTTTCATGTGTTTTTCATGATCGTCTCCTTGTACTATAATTTCATTATCCTTGCCTTTTAATTGTTCATTATGTATCCTAAGTTCATGTCTTAAGCGCATTTTTTCGCCGTTTGCGCGTTCCAGCTCGATTTTCGTATTACTAAGCTGGCTATTTGTTTCCGAGAGTTCGGTTTTTAGTTCCTTTAATTCCAATTTTAAAATTTTAATTTCTTTGTCTTGTTTCGCTGTTAAAGCTTCTAGTTGTGATTTCATATCGTCTCTCATGTTTATGATTAGCGTAAACAAGTCCGCCCTATCGTGCACGTCTACGCTAACACCTGTATTCGCTAAGCACACGCGTGCGTTCATACCTGTGTCGTTACCTGTATTACCTGAGGTAATGTCACCGGGTGCAAGGCTCCTTTGGGATTTCTTTGAAAGAATACTTTTTATTTCTGCAACGTCATAAGTTCCTTCTATACAGGAAAATAGAGTATAGATATCTTCTAATATTTTATCTTCCGCCCTACTATTGCCATGATTTGTTCGTTTGATAAGTACACCTTGCGGAGTAAGTTCGTTTTCTGAGACAAGATACTCGTATATCGATTGTCTAACGTGTGTCAACCCATCATCAGATCCTTTATAGATGCTACAGAGCGATTGTTTAAACTTGACCTTATCAAGATTACCAACAGTATCTCTCAAATTAACATAAACTTCTTCATTTGTTTGCTTTTGTGAAGCTGTGAATGAAAGCTCACCTTCTTCGTCATCCCCGTTGGGAACCTCCACTACTTGTTCAGCCATCACAGCATATTGTTCATACGTTTTTGGTGAAATATCACATAAATAATGTCACTTTGATCTCTCCAAAGGTTTACATGAGTGCATATGTCTCTTACACTTCCAATATGTAGATTTCCACGATACCAGCCAGTAATAAACACACAAGAATCTATGTTTTTCTTGGGGTTCAACACAACACCTGTGGTCACTTGACACACACACCAGCATAGGACCTTTGTGTATAGGTCGACTTCGTGCTTTTGGATATATTTACAAAAGGATTCTAACAAGATATTAAGGTATTCATCTGCGCAATAAACGAGACCTTCAGCAAAACAAAAGAATGACAAAAGAAAAACAAACAAACAAACCACTCAAACAAATAAATATATCGTTTTATAGGCGGAACTCTTGGTTGAGTTAATTATTCTCCCAAGATTTTCAAAATACAACTTAAATATTCTTACTACATTTTCAGACACACAGCTCACTTGTTCAACCTAGATTTTCAGACATACAGCTTACATATTCTCACTAGATATCAAACATACAGCTTACATATTCTCACTAGATATCAGACATACAGCTTACATATTCTCACTAGATATCAGACATACAGCTTACATATTCTCACTAGATATCAGACATACAGCTTACAGATTCTCACTAGATTATCAGACATACAGCTTACATATTCTCACTAGATATCAGACATGCATCTTACATATTCTCACTAGCAGAAATACTTATTTCACTAGATATCAAACATACATCTTACATATTCTCACTAGATATCAGACATACATCTTACATATTCTCACTAGATATCAGACATACAGCTTACATATTCTCACTAGATATCAGACATACAGCTTACATATTCTCACTAGATATCAGACATACAGCTTACATATTCTCACTAGATTATCAGACATACAGCTTACATATTCTCACTAGATATCAGACATACATCTTACATATTCTCACTAGATTATCAGACATACATCTTACATATTCTCACTAGATATCAAACATACATCTTACATATTCTCACTAGATATCAGACATACAGCTTACATATTCTCACTAGATTATCAGACATACATCTTACATATTCTCACTAGATATTCAGACATACATCTTACATATTCTCACTAGATATCAGACATACAGCTTACATATTCTCACTAGATATCAGACATACATCTTACATATTCTCACTAGATTATCAGACATACAGCTTACATATTCTCACTAGATTATCAGACATACAGCTTACATATTCTCACTAGATATCAGACATACAGCTTACATATTCTCACTAGATATCAGACATTCAGCTTACATATTCTCACTAGATTATCAGACATGCATCTTACATATTCTCACTAGATATCAAACATACAGCTTACATATTCTCACTAGATTATCAGGCATACAGCTTACATATTCTCACTAGATATCAAATATACATCTTATATATTCTCACTAGATATCAAATATACAGCTTACATATTCTCACTAGATTATCAGGCATACAGCTTACATATTCTCACTAGATATCAAACATACAGCTTACATATTCTCACTAGATTATCAGACATACAGCTTACATATTCTCACTAGATTATCAGACATACATCTTACATATTCTCACTAGATATCAAACATACAGCTTACATATTCTCACTAGATATCAAACATACAGCTTACATATTCTCACTAGATTATCAGACATACATCTTACATATTCTCACTAGATTATCAGACATACAGCTTACATATTCTCACTAGATTATCAGACATACAGCTTACATATTCTCACTAGATTTTCAGACATAAGATACGATTTCCTACCTTGCTATTATTAAATCTATGAAGTGTTATTTTCATGCAAGAACATTTTTTATATCTTGGATGTAATGAATGCAAAGATTTACAGATTGATTGATAGGGCTTGACGTCATTGTTCCGGTTAAACCGAACATTGGACATACAACACGGAGAAATAGCGAATACACGGGGTTCTTAATCCCGACTCTTGATGGATATGTTGAAATTTAGAGCCAGGTCTTGTGTCTCTCCGTATGGTAAATATTACTATGGGGTTTTGATCTCAGTCCTTAAGAGGCACGCAGATTGTGTGTTAGTTTATTTGTTTGTTTTCTGGGTAAATTACCCAATAAACAGCAATTGAGGCGGTGTATCCTTGATAGTTGGTTGCTACCTTACTAAACAACATATGGGAGGCCCGTCGCATGTCTTCCAGAGCAATTTAGGGTTGAGAGTTTACCTAAGAATACAAAGACGACAGCATAGACCGATCCGTTTCTCAGCTTCCCGAGAAGCGCAAAGCAACATGGGTAGGGAGAGTATCTTGGATTTAAATCTCCTGACCTAACCCATTTAGTCAAAGTAGTATGTTCTACTTTATCAACTGCTGCCCTGCAAGGCCGTAAGAATGGTACATGCTGCCAGACTTGCATTATCGTAAGAGGCGCCTAAATGATTTGTTATCTTTTCTCTTCTTTCTAACAACTGTTTCAATGTCTCCCCTGACGCTGTCTCACTTAAGGCCTTAATTCGAGCGATCGCCCCTGTGAGGAAGGGTTTGGGTTCTGTCCCCTAGCCGAGATATACCAGAGTCGATAAAATGGTAGTTGCCACTCCTACTAAACGCTAAGCATTTAAGGAATGGGACGACTGGTTCGCCTGTTGGCAGTGTAATATTACCGGATGCGGGGTCCTGTTAGGCGGCTTCGGCAGTATGCTTCATTGGGGTAGCACTATAAAGTCGACAATAGTTCCACGCTATCACATGGAGACAAATACGTCCATATCGCAACCTCCAAAAGCATATAGACACGTCTTTACACGCGGGTATCTCGCACACAGGGTCCGCCTTAAATGACTCTAGCATAGATGTTACAGTCAAAAAATTAAAAAAAAAAACAAAAACAAAAAAAACTGCTCTAGGATATTGTCATCTGTTTCTATCACTATCGTGGGAATTTGTTGGACTCCGTCTTTAAAAAAGAGCAAAAATGAAGACATTGCAGGCCAATTTCCCCGACGGGAATCGAGCCGGAGTCTTTGGCGAGTTAATCAAGCATACTCCATGAGCTAATTGAGAGGGACTGTATATAACTCTATGTACATCCAACACCGACTGCTTTCTTTAGAAAATTATTACACAAAACATCTCAATCATCCTTCTTCCATTCGTATAGTCTAGCATTCCGTTTTGATTCAGCAAAATCGCTGACATTTAAAGCCATGCAACACCTTCACCAGGAAAATGTCAGCCAAACATAAATCACAAACTTTCAGTATCTTGATTTAAAGAGTTGAAGCAAGCATACCGGGACACAGATGAGGCCCCAAGAACCTAAATGCTCTATGACAGTGACGATAGTTGTTAAAATAAGCATTGTTTCTTCTGCCACTACACACTCCAAGTCAACTCCCTGAGCAATATTCCCACCCAAACTATTGATAACGGATCATTTGACATCTGGCATAGCGACGTCGACATCCTAATAAAAGACGGTAAGTAACCTGTTCAGAATTACATCAAACACAGCATGGTTAACAGAATCAGCTCTGATTTCTATAATAAACCATATAAGTCAACAGGAAATATTTACTAATAATTATATAAAATATAATAATATCCTTAAAATCTTTGCGTGGTTAAAGAGTAATTATCCACTATATAAAATATATTTGGAGGGTATATCCATAAAGAGGTTTCCCTCTGTCTAAAACAGTAATATTATATAGGATATACATTTCCTGTCGTGTTTGCAGATCAATTATATACTACCGTGTTTAAAGTTTCCAAACCCCGATTTCATCAATGTTCCTTAAAGTCGAAGAGAATTTCTTAGTTAAGGATGTTTCTTTAGATTCTGTAATGCTTTTCTATCGAGAATAAACGCATTAAAGAATTTCCTTAGATTGAGGAGAACTTCTGAGACTGAGGTCAAATACAATGTTGCTGACGTTAAGACGGAAAACCCTTCTAAACGGTACAAGAGAGACAACCCTTATAGCACTGCATAATGTTTGCTTGTGAGAACTGTTCGCACTACAAGGAGGATATCCTGGCCCGGGAGGATATCATGGTCGGGAGGATATCATGGCGGGAGGATATCATGGCCGGGAGGATATCATGGCCCGGGAGGATATCATGGCGGGAGGATATCATGGCCGGGAGGATATCATGGCCCGGGAGGATATCATGGCGGGAGGATATCATGGCCGGGAGGATATCATGGTCGGGAGGATATCATGGTCGGGAGGATATCATGACCGGGAGGATATCATGGCCGGGAGGATATCATGGCCGGGAGGATATTATGGTCGGGAGGATATCATGGCCGGGAGGATATCACGGCGGGAGGATATCATGCCGGGTGGATATCATGGCCGGGATGATATCATGGTCGGGAGGATATCATGACCGGGAGGATATCATGTCGTGAGGATATCACGGCGGGATGATATGATGCCGGGAGGATATCATGGCCGGGAGGATATTATGGCCGGGAGGATATCATGGCCGGGAGAATATCATGGCCGGAGCATATCATCGGTCGAAATCTTATATCAATGCTTGATAAAACTTTATTTAGAAGAAAAAAAAATCATAAGCAGCCAGGTATTGTGTACTGATATAGAAGTATTCTTATTTTTGTATCTGTGTTCAACTTCAGACATTAACGCAGTGATAAAAAGAAGGATACTTACTTAGTCTTGTTTTTCAAGGGTCTACATGCATATCTTTATTCTATGTTCGTATTTGTTATCGTTTTGTTGATTTTAAATTAGCTTTTGTTTTTAATCACTATGTTGTACTGGCCCAGCCATAGAAACCACTGATAGTTTTTTTTGTTTAAAGTTATATTATTCATTATATATGATTATTTGTATGATATAAATAAATTAATATTAATATATCATATACTATTATTTATTAGTCATTTTTAAAATCGATGCTTTTTCGACTTAAAGTGTAAGATATTTCCTAGTGAGCGGTATCCCTAACAACCAGAATATTCTAACCTATATATTTCGTAATTACATCTCCTGTAAGGCAGTAAGGTATATAATTGTTGTGTGAACAAAGCTATGGCTCCGGTTACATGTAGATACAAAGGGGGCTTGGACTTTAAAACTTATTGTTGAAAAATAAGTATCTTTTTTTCTATGGGGACGTACTATTAGAATGAAAAGACAAGATAATCAAATGAAATTGCCCAAAGTGCATGGATATCTTCTTTTAACAGCAAAGGTACAAACGATCTCACATTCAAAGAACAGTCGTGTGTGTTAAGTTTTGCAAAAGTATTTTATAACGGCTGGATAATGGTATATACGTTTTGAAGGAATAGGTCATTGGGTTCTTAGTTTCACGGGGGAATAATGCATAAATTGTAAAAATGCCTCAGAATCTAGACACATGGTCCATCCGAACAACATTAGTTTTGGTTCCATAATCTAACGTTCCTTTTTGAAAGAACATATACCGAAACATTGCCACGGATCGAGACTAATAGATATTCTCTATCGGAGGAGTATATTAGAATCAAATTTGGAGAACAAAAATCTAAACATTAACTTCATTTCGTGAAGTACAATATATAACAATTACAATATAAATTGAGAATTTCGAGAAATTCGAAAACAAGTTTGTGAAGTTTATATAAAATCCGTCTCTAGCAATTATGAACAAATTTTCACCATGTCCCAAAAGTCACAAACTTAAGTTTGTAAATGCTACAGTTGTTACGTTACACAAGGAAAAAAATATAAAAATCTTACTATGCAGCCAGGAAATCGGGAAGTTGATGAGAAACACTTGATTCCGGAATAGTGTTCCAAGCATAAACTCTATCCATCCGCATTACTGCAAACATTTTACAGTTAACAAGGACAACCTAGATATAAACAAGATATGACGCAACCTAAGAAAGTTCATAACGTTTTAATACATTTATATAAATAAAACATAAATGACGAGGTCATCTCTGTACATAGTAATATTGCTAAATAAAAGCAAGTATACTATAAAATCACAGACTCTTTAGAAATATTTGTTTCAGAAAATGAAATATCATTTTTGAAATAAAAACTAGGTTTAAAGATACAATATGTACAGGCATGTCAATAAAATACAAAGAACAAAAAAAATCGCACATATCGCACATGTATTCATCGGGACTCTTCTGGACATCAGGGCATAATGACAGACAAATTCACAGACACGTTTTACGTCACAGGTCATAAACTTGATCATTAAAATTCATGTTTCCCAGCGAGAAAACCACGATGTCTAGATATAAGTGTTTGATGCACTTTGGAAACTAATGTTAGTTGTCACTCTCCCTGAAGAAAATGCTAAATTCATATCTAGTCATCGAAGCATAGCTGATAAATATTGGCACCGTCGCACATGTTACAGACAAAAAAGCACATCATAATCAAAATGGCTTGGCTACTTCACCGCATAATGTTTGTTTGTTTTTGTTTAACATCCTATTAACAGCCAGGGTCATTTAAGGACGTGCCAGGTTTTGGAGGTGGGGGAAAGCCGGAGTACCCGGAGAAACACCACCGGCCTTCGGTCAGTACCTGGCAACTGCTCCACGTAGGTTTCGAACTCGCAACCAAGTGGTGAAGAGCTAGTTATAAAGTGTCGGTACACCTTAACCACTCGGCCACCGCGGCCCCTCACCACATAATGCACAGGTAGGGCGAAACAAGGTTTGGACAGGGCTCTATTACTGCAAACGTGGAAGGGAGTTTGAAAGAGAGGAAGGAATTTACTCCAAATACACCAAGGCTATTCAGTTGCAAAAAAAGAAATCCCATGCGTAGTTATTTGTGGTGTATGTGGTATTTATGGGACAGGTGTAAAACGAAATTAAACCCCACCAGTAAGGTTTACTTTGGTGAAATCGCGAAATTAAACCACCACGGAAATAACCACGTCTACAGTAGACTCGGAAACTTCTATTTCCAACACATGTGTTATATAAAAACTTCAGAGTCAGTTCTGTATTCGTCTGTCCTGTCAGCCTTGCCTTTATATGTCTCTTCCATCTCCTCGCTTTTCGTTGAAAAATAATGAAATGAGAAAACCTGAAAGGAATAATTGACATAGAACTTAGCATGTTCAGCCATCTATAAATAAAAGACGAAATTATTGCTATGCATATACATCATAGTAAGATCTGCAGTGATATGTTTTTTTATGAATACAGAATGAAGAATAATTATTATTGACAAATGAATATTTTTCACAATATGAACATTCTATATGATCTTCTGTAGTCGGAGCCGGAGCTTACAATTGTTCTGTCACTTTAAATTTTCTAAAAGCCGGACTGCTAGAGTCTGGCTCATGAGATTGTGAAAATGTGGGCAAATCTTACGCATCAGATCCGAGGGGAAATACACAAGGGCTCAAGCAAGGATTCGAGCTATCGAGCTAATTACGATGAACCTGAAACCTTGTCAGGAACCCTCCTACATTGTAAGAGCTTTCACAACACAGGAAGGTGGATGATTTCGTACAGAGCCAAAGCAAATTCTGACAAAAAACCCAACCAATTTTATTATGTCTTAAGCTCCACCACAGACCTCACCCCTAGGGAACATCGGATTTTAATAGTTAGCGTCATGAGTGATATTCTCCAAAAGTATTGCTTTAAAAAACACAGTTACGACGCGATGCTTTCGAATTCGCTCCATGCCTACCTCAGCTGGACCTTTACTGACCACGCCCCTGCTATACCAGAATATATGCCAATATATGGGTGAAAGTGGCAATACAGTGTCAACTGTTCAGAGTTCTTCAACAGTTTTGTAAAAGAGCTGGGGCTATATTGTCAAAAACAACGGCATATCAAAACAACGGAGAAGAAACCCCTACCAGATTTTACTGAACACTACCCCACTTGATAAACAAAGCGCGCAGAACCCCTTGTTACCTGTTACCATAAAGACGCGAATGTCCTTATTAGTAGGGACACGGTTGATGCACTTAAGGGTGCTGGATAAAGGTTTTGGCCCCAGGTACGTATATATATACTCCACCTTCGCATGGCAGCTAGACTTTAGTTGATACGTATTGGAGGACCAGGCAGGGAGATAATATATATCCGAGATGGTAAATGTCAACAAGATCCAGCTGCTTATCAACGGTCGTATATCTGTCTTTGAGCCCTGCACCAATTACTTCAACTCGAAAGACATAGCATTCAAAGAGAATGGCCTGTTCGAAAGGACCATATGATATTGAACTAAACGAATATCAATAGAGCACTAGCTACCAGTTACTTAAGACTGTGACCAATGAAATGATCCGAAGCAACAATGGACACTCTGGGAAACTCCATACTCATGCAGTTCATGACTTAAATATTAGCGAAAAGGCATGTTATCCAGGTTTTGGGCATTCTGGCATTGCAAATATGTACGATTCATTAGGATGTCTATGAAAAATAGATCTTAGCCGGATGAGTTTGATATATTGCAATCTAACATTATTTTCAAAGCCATATATGTGAATAGTCTGTAAAATTTTATCACCGATTCAATTTCCTGTTTGCATCGGCGGCGCTTCCGGTATGTGGATCCATGTGCAAAAGCTCAACTTGCTATAATTCCAGACAGACAAGGAGAATCAGATAAGAAGTGAAGGAACACAAGTATATCCAGAGTTTTGTGCTGATACTAAAAATGTATTATACAACTGGTAGACTAATATGAATAAAAAAATAGAGAGAGAAAATAGAGAAAAAAATAACACTTGGCGTGCCTTGTTGGCCTCAACCAGAGTTTTATAGCCTCGTCATGTATCAGCAATTTGGCCAATACTGGGACTTTTTCATGTGAAGATAATTGTTTTATGTAGGGAACCCACCCATAGCTTTATAAATAATGGAGGTAGGTGCTGGGATGTATAAATGGCTCAGACGTCTGGAATTATGCAAGGTCACATGTTGTCCCACCGGTACCTCCATATATTACCGGATTTATTCTGTCTGTGTTTCAGAACACGTATGCATTCGTTTTACATTGACGTGCTGACTTTATCAACGTGAGGTAAAACCTTCCAATGTTCTAGGAATAATCAAAACATTATTCTGAAATACAGACGCATTAGGATATGGGGCGCGATACTGTGATTAAAGAAAGTGCAAAAAGGTTATAAAAGAATTACACTAATCAAAATGCAGTGATATGGGGACCTGGGAGGATTATAAATAGCAAAAACATATCAGTTATATTAAAGGTAAGAAAATGATGGAGAAGATTATAGTGATCAAAATGATCGAACAAGCCATTAGGTGTAATCACTCCAAGAGAGCAATACGGTCCTTTCCATTAATTAACTTGCGCATAGAACCCTGGGACATATTGCATTAGGTGATGTGAATGCTGTAAAGTAAATTATACCATCCGGTTTTATTAAAAGCACTGAATAATTAAATTGATTAATTAACTGTTAAATGAAAATTTATTCCGTAAACTATTAGTGTCCATGGAATCCATTACTACTAAAAATCCTTGTCATGCATATTACATATTCCTGGGCATATCTGTTTTGTGATAACGAAGTAACCACAAAAATTAGAAAAAAAACACGGATATTTTTATTTAATAGCATAGTTATAAAAGTACGGCCAAGCAAGTACAGCATGTTTATGTCACGTCAAATGAAGCTGGTAATAAACATAATATTTATGTAATATTATAGACATCTGCTTGCCTTTTATGCAATGGTGACATTATTTCTGTTTCTTCCACCCAACATGCTTTTTCAGAGTTTAAATTTGTCCTCGAATTTTCTTTTACCAGTACCTCATCTCTTTTTGTACTTGTTGAATCAATTCGTAAATTACACATACATTGTATTTTTTTTTAAATGTTATAATGTAATATAACAATGAAGGATATAGGTGGATTGAGTTTCAGAAATAGTTATTCATATTGGATTACTGGATTATAAGTGTAAAATAACACATTTTGTCGTAGGGGAAGGCTGTGCAAACCTTTGTATCCCATCCTTCCAGAACGAAAATAAAAGTATCTTCAATTGTTTCTGCACTCTATTGAAAAAATACTGTTCTACTCACTTGTGAAGGAAAATGCTGCTACCATGAAGAAGAGTCCATACCAGCCTAATGAAGTTTGTAAACTTGATGTAAGTACTACGCCAATAGGACTAGTAACAATCTGGAAGTGAAAAGTAGTTTATAGATATCATGAATACATAACACCCTATTTTATTTAATTAAAATATTTTCAGTTGCTGAAAGTGTTCTGCGTGTTATAGGCAGGTATTTCTAACGGCTCATTTCAACATGATCTCATATTTGCTTGAACATTAAAGCAAAAGGGACAGAAAGGCTTGCTTCGTGTCAGTGTAGGGAATGGAGAAATTAATCCAGTCAACTTGATGGTAATCTATACAGAAGAATAATATTTATTGTGTCCGTATAGTTATTTTGTGGTAAGATGTAGCAGGTAATAATTCTCAGTCACACAAATAAATAATCTAACCTTGAAAATAGCCAAGCTGTTTTGCTCACATGTTAACGGTGAAATATCTATAAGTATAGTGACTGTCATAGAAGGCTTTTAAAATATCATTAATATCTCTGGATCTGCTATTTAGATGCCCCTTAAAATACGGATGGTAGAAGTAGAAAAAGCTCCACATGATAATAGCACAATACAATGCAAATCGAGAGTGATATACAGTACTACCAAAAGGAATTAAATATACTAGTCAGTCTAGGGGACTAAAGTCTTAATACATTTGAGGTGACTAAGAAAACTCACAAAAGGTCAAAATAAACAACATTGAATCCCGAAGAACGTCAAGCACATGCTTTGCAATGATTTATATCTTTTTACTAGAATTGAGGGTAATATGTAAAAATAACACCTTGTGTCCCTCATTCAATACAGACAAAACAACATATACATACCGTTGCTGTGAAAACAAATCCATAGTTGATGACGTAGTATTTTTGTCCAAAACATTTTGCTGTGGCTGTTGGTAGTAGTGAGAAATTCCCGGAGAATGAGAGAAAAAGGACGCATACGTAAACAAGGTATAGAGCGGAACCAGCTCTTTCTGTCAGGGAAAATGTAAGTATACAAACGCAAAATAATCCGCAGGACATCATTGAGGCTACCTGTAATGTAAAGTCATAGATCATCTCATAGAAGGTACCTGTAATGTAAAGTCATAGATCATCACACATGACGTCATAGACGGTACCTGCAATGTAAAGTCATATATCATCATGTAGGACGTCATAGAGGCTACATGTGATGTAATGTCATAGAAGGTACCTGTAATGTAAAGTCATAGATCATCACACATGACGTCATAGACGGTACCTGCAATGTAAAGTCATATATCATCATCTATGACGTCATAGAGGCTACATGTGATGTAAAGTCATAGATCATCATGTAGGACGTCATAGAGGCTACATGTGATGTAAAGTCATAGATCATCACACATGACGTCATATATGTTACCTGTAATGTAAAGTCATAGATCACCATGTAGGACGTCATAGAGGCTACATGTAATGTAATGTCATAGATCATCACACAGGACGTCATAGAGGCTACTTTTAATGTTAAGTTATAAAGAGACATAAATCATTGTTTACTTAGTGGTTCACTCCATGTACACAACTCGTCAATAGTTGACAATATTCACAGAATATAACAATTCGATACTTATGCAGTATCGGCAGAGTATCTAACCTTGAAACAGAACTTATCTGCCAGGTAGCCCCAAAGTATCCGTCCTCCGCCATTACATACAGCAGCCAATGAACCAACAATGGCCAGGAAACGGTCGTCCTTAATAAACGTTTGTCCATATGTCTGAAATATTGACAGTAGTCACGTAAAATATGTTCATTGGATAAATATCGTATATCGAAATATCGTATCACTAAAGCCGCTAAGACTGGTTACATAATTCAATTCTTTCCAATATATAGATCTAAAATCTGATTATATGTATATATCATTGCAGATTTATTTGATATTTCAAGAATAAATTTGACGTTAATCATATGTTTGCCGTACAGACCAACAGATGAAATTGAAGATTTATGATTTTGAAATGTCTTGTTTTTAATTTCAAGGAATGTAACTATCATAGAAAACTATATTACAAAACATTACTGTGAAATATATGTTAAGAGTGAAATATACCTTAATATGTTGAAAATCAAAAATATGTTAAAAGTGAAATATACGTTAACGGTGAAATATATGTTAACGGTGAAATATATGTTAACAGTGAAAATATGTTAATAGTGAAATATATGTTAACAATAAAATATATGTTGACAGTTAAATATATGTTAACAGTGAAATATATGTTAACATTGAACTATATTTTAACTGAAATATATGTTAACAGTGAAATATGTGTTAACACATCATAAAATAAGAAGCGCTTGTCTTTGCTGTAATTGATTTCAAATTCAAATTCTCATTAAATTGTATAAGGAATCAAGTGATATAATTATAGACAATAATACGGGTGTGAAAATAAGAATATGCGACATTGTGGTACAACACTGTAAAGTGATGATCAAACCAAACCATGAGTTGTCACCATTCCCGCTTCTATTTTTGAGAACGTGACATTTAAAGAATTTGGTATGGCGGTTGTAGTCGTTAAAGCGGGATACTCCATACCTTCTTATTTCCTAACTTATTTTTAAAGGTGGTTTCTATCGAAGTCTACATTTTTGAGACTTTGCCTTCAAAATTATTATTCGTTACAATAACGACTTGTTCTTATCACCAACCTCCAGACAAGGTTTATACTATTCCAACAAGACGATATGGTGAAAGTGATACGGCGTTCATCACAAGGTTTGGCTTCCTTTAGCCAGCCAACTATTTCAGTATTTCCCAATAATTTAGCTGCATCACTATTTTGTATAATAAAGCACCCCCACTGTACAACCTGTCCCTATACTCACCTTATACAGAGACGATATAAACTGGATACCCTGTCCATTGAACAAATAGAGAAACCAAAGCATATAGAAAGCCTTCTTCTTCAGGACCTGTCTTGGGGCCAAGTCGGTATTCTTCACATCTACACTTGCTCTGTTGTACATGTACCAATATATACAAAGATTATATCAGAAAATCACACGCTCACAACTTAACGAACTTGGTATAATATAATATCTAGTTCGAAATGACACGTGGCTACTTGTGGTACATCTCATCAAACTATGTAAAAAATGCTCAAGATTAAACGTAATGGTAACAGCGATTATCTTCTTACAGAGTTTATCTTATTTTAATGAAAACCTTATTTCAGCGGTAACTATATTTTAGCGATGATCTTATTGTAGCGGCAATTTTATCGGTTTCCCTATCTTGCATTTGTAACGCCCTCTCCGTACGTACTGACGGAACGTGACGATTCGTTAGGATGAAAATGTGGTACGATAAACAACATACAAAAAGGAAATAAGTTTTCACATCTATTATGTCCACGGCTTGATAAAGATAATCCACAACGTGTAAAAAATCCAAGGTCCTTTACTCCATAATTCACACAACCGTCCGAAATCATTCACACAACAAAATACACGTACAGTATCCATTCAAGTTAGGAGCTATCTGATTCTATGTAAATCCTCAAATTAGGCACGGAATAAAACTCTAAACTACAGGTAAACTCCCAAACTGAAGCTATACAACTATTGTAAAACTCTAAAACTGTTCAAAACAGCACTTTGTATTTATAGGTAGTTTAATTAGCCATCATCCCGACCTCTAACCTTGCTAGTGCTGTGCGCGTGAACATTATCGATTGTCTGACCATCACAACTACGTAGACTTCTGTCCTGTTGCACGGTCCCCTTGCCCCGCAACACCATCTCCTTTATATATACACACACACGCATAATACACACACATACTGATTAACACCTTACCATCCTAAGTTCGCATTATAAGTTATTAGCACTATATATTCTATTTAGTTATAACTTCATTTTAGCGATTACCTTATTTTAGTGGTAACCTTACTTAAACGGTAATCATATTTCAAGGGTAACCTTAATTTAGTGGTGATCTTATTTTAGCGGTAACTTTACTTCAACAGTGACTTTGTCACTCGTTTACTTTATCTTGCGTTTAGACTTAAGCGGTAACCGAATTTCAACAGTAACCTGATTTCATTGGTGATCTTATTTTAGAAGTAATGTTATTATATATATATATATTTTCTTGTTAAACACTGACACAGTGTGAGTGGTGTCTTAAGTAAAACTGCATCAATGTCGCCATCACCAGTATCATTCCCTATCACACCTGCATGTATTCAGATCATACATAAAATTAATTGGTGATGACAAGCCTAAATAGAATATGACTGAATCACATTATACTATACTGCATCAGTTAGTCTACTTACATCGACGATATCAGTCGTGTTTCCTCGTCGTTGCGATTGATCTGTTCGTTAAGCTTAAAATACACCAAAAAAATCGAGACAGATATAATACTAAATATGAAAAGATATGCATATCACATGAATAATAGACACAGGGTTATCCATTTTATCAATAAATCAATACAAGCATTTATAATATAACTGATGTCTTTGTTCCAATTTATATGGTTAATATTAATACAAATGTTACTAGTTCAATTCCTCATTGTCATTGCAATTTACAACAAATTTTAATCTTTGATATAAATACAATTGTACATTTGTTTCGATTTCAGCCCTGGATATTAATGCGTTTGTTACTAATCATTTTGAGTAGTATGCATTTGTAACGACTTTAATGTTAATTTAGCTGTATATATTTGTATATAATGATTTATTGCGTTTTTGACAGTGAAATATAGAAATTTATCAAACTAATAAAAGTTATATTTTCACTGCAGCGATGAGCAGTGAAAACATAAGATTGTGCAGTGACAATATAAGTTTTTCGTTTTTGACCAATCAGAGCGAACCTTTGTATTCAACTCATTGAGACCTGCCCATTTTTCCAATCGAAGCGAAGATAGATTAATTGGTTATTTTGCTGTGTTTCTGAAATATTCATACAAGTTTTTGACAAAATATTCACTTGACGCTATCCTGCACGGATTCTCCGATAACAGCATAAAACGCTTAAATCACGTTGATCAGTCCATTCAAAATGATGTCATTACTGATTAAGTATAGGAAATGCAATAAAAAGAAAATTGAATGGTTTCCCGTTTAATATAGCATATATTTCACTCGTATGACAGAATATTTCGATATTTTTCACTCGGGCTTCGCACTCGTGAAAATATCGATATTCTGTCATACTCGTGAAATATATGTTAAATTAAACGGGAAACCGTTCAATATCCCTTTTTTTATCCTGCAAGGATTACTCACTCCCTCCGGTGGATCCTTTAACAAGATGACCCCGATAAGCTGCATGGCGGCGTAACATCCTCCCAGTATTAGAAACATTGAGGGTACCCTGTCTAGTATGCTGTCCTGGTCAAAATATCTGTACAGCAGAAAGTCATCTATTAACAGGTAAACTCCTACATCTCTGAATCTAAAACCGTAATAATGCACATCTCGGAAAATCTCTTATCTTTTTCTCCGAATGTTTCGTCATCGAATGTTTTCTGTGACTCTAACACTTCTGAATTTTACATTTCTGAATCACAAATACCTTAATTCCACAATTATGAGTTTAATGTCTTCTCTAAGTATCGCATTCTTTAAATTCCGTGTTTCAGAAAAAAACCAGTGCTTTTGCACTTTAAACGGTTCAGTCAAATTTTAACTTTAACACAAGGTCTATTGAATTGTACATCTATAATTTACCCATTCACCATTTGATTTGTATTTAGAGTTTTATAAAATCATCCCTTATACATGTTATATAGCTAAGTCTTTATTTAAAAACATATTTTAAACATGGCGACAATTAATATATTCCTCTGTATTTTCATACTCACTTGTCATGACCAGCTGCCTTATTCGCCACCAAGTTGGACGGATTGAGGTAAGCTGTCTGTACCTGATCAAATACAAATGCTCCACCACCGAACCCAGCCACCACCAGGCCATTCACCAGCCCCTTTTTATCAGGCAACCACTGACACAGAATAAACGGCTTATCATTTTAGATTCAGATTTAGAATGAATTTAAATAGAAAATTTTGGAGTTTTTCAATAGTTTGGTTTATGGTTTGGTTTGAGTTTATTTTGTTTAACGTCATATTAACAGCAAGGGTCATTTAAGGATGTGCCAGGTTTTGGAGGTGGAGGAAAGCCGGAGTACCCGGAGAAAAACCACCGGCCTACGGTCAGTACCTGGCAACGACTCTCCAGCTGCATGACTTTTTTTTTCAAAAAATAAAGTTAAACAAGAAACCCATGGAGGCTGGTCTAAATTTTGTTATTTTAGCTCTTTCATGAGTACATGCACCGAATGTAATGAAGACTCGTATAATATTTCATATACACTGCACACGCATACGAATACGTTACGTCATAGTTACACGTGTACAATGTAGTTTATGACCATTGAATGTTACTGTATGCGATGGGATTTTCGTCTGATGTTCAGTGCAAAAGCCACTTAGAACGAGGGCTGATTGACCCTAACCAATTTTTTTCCATTTTGCAAAAGCCGCTTGTCTTGTTTACTTTAGAGTGAAACCTCGTCGATATAGACTAACCAAATTAGACCAGTCCTTGGGTACACGGCACTATATGGTCAGAGAATGGTAGGACTTAAAAAGAACATCCTTGAGTACCTCCTTCAATACAAGGCTCACAACATATCAATCAACCCTCGTAAATACACAAGTGGCACAATGAAACACAATGTCTTCCCTGGAGGATGATTTGACTTTAATTACTAATGAGAAATCAATCTTCACAAACCAATGTATTTCACTATACCTTCATCCCGCATCCCATAGGGGAAGCGTAAGCGATGCCTACTCCAAAGCCAAACAGGCCGCCATATGTGAGAGCCGTCAGACCAAAGGAGGACTTTATGGTAAAGTAGGTCAATAACACACCGGCGCTAATTTGAAATAAAAAAGGAGGAGTATAGATATATAAGCTAAAGAAGAGACGCAACCATATGGAGCCATCAGGTATAATGCATCTGTATCTAGCATTTGCCCCGTCGCAGTGTGGCTCTGCTATGAGAATGGCATGTCTTATCTAAGCAAGAAAGGATGAGCAAGCAGCTACATGTTTATAGAGAGTACATGGTCAGTGTCTTAAAATATAAGCTGTATCATGTCCCGAGCCAATGATACAGCTTATATTCTAAGACACTGGCCATGTATTCTATTTATCCTCCAATAGTCACAAAAAAAAATAAAATAAAAAAAAACAGCATTTTGAAGTGAAACGGTATCAACAATAATCCAAATATGTTATTTCACTTGAAGAAGGTCAGTCGAAATGATGCACGTGCTAAGATTCCGAAATACAGCTGTTTCCCGTCACTGCCGAATACGTATACAGCAAAAATATATATGGTGGATGTATTCCGACAATGCGGTGGCAGTTGCAGGATAAAATATGTATCAAAAATATGTAACGTAAATTACGTCAGCGGTGAAACGCAAGACAATGGCTTAATCTGTAAAGTGACATTAAGCTCATCTGGCTAAACAGTATCCTTAATATTACTAATCATGGAATAAAAGAAGCTATACGCTTAACTGCTGTCCTCAAGTATCAATGCTTTGTAAAATAAAAATGAAATGAAAACTGTAATGCTTTACTCAGAATGACAATATTGATTATGTCAGATCGAAGCCCTAAGCCACCAATGCCGTCTGAAGGTAAACATTAATGAAATGCACATGCATCATTTTACCTGTGATTTCTACAGGACATGCCTGTCCTACATGACAGTGACTGAGATAAAAAAAACAAATAGGTATTTGAAAGCAAACGATATTCAAATTCCTATTAAAGTCTTTATCATAGAGACTATACTTTAATTTTGGATCATGAAGTGTATATCAGGCGTTTACCTTGATATCCATCCGCCAAGCAGTGTAGTCAATCTTGTTCCCAGTTTTCTCTGTAGAATCCCGCCAATGAAAACACTAGCTCCCTGTCCCATTGTGGCAACTGCCGAAATCCATAGACTGTCCGCATACGTCAACTCAGCAGACACATTCTTTTTCCTCATGTAGGACGTCATGTAAGGGGTCATATTTCCTAGATCAAAAGAATTTCATATTGCAGTTATCATACAATTATACCGGGGTATGTACAATTGTAAGCTTTTTCAGGTTGGTGGGATGTTCCCTATAGGGACCACAGAACCAAATAAAAATTAGATTCTTGGTTTTCCCCGTTTGGGCGGAAGATTTAATACGAAGATGAATGCATCGGGGCCTACTGATTGGATATTTAGGTGAGAGAAGTTTCCAAAGTTTTATGAGTGGGCTGGGCAATACATGTAGATGTAAATATATAGAAAAAAAGTTAATTTTTTTCTAGTCTGTTTTTTCAGGGGGAGTAAATTACATGTAAGGGTGTATTTTGTTGTAAATTTAGGTGAAGTTTTGGTGCTGAATTCAATACAAGATGGTGGCCCCCATATAAAAAAAAGTTGGTAGAATTTTAAATCATTCCATTTACAGGTTTCCGAGATGACGGTCTTGGCTAGTAGACCATCGTTGGAAACTCCATTTGGGCAGGACAGTGGTAAACGTTAACATTATCGTCTATGGGAAATCATTTGGTTCCGTGGTTCCTTTAGCTCAGCAACATGATGCTCACTAAAAAGAACCAGAGGTTTTTCGTTCAAGCCCCAGCGCAGGCAGAAATTATTTTCATTTCTCTAACTTAAAATGTTGTCATGGCCACCGAAGTGTAAGTTATACGAGTCTGAAAGATTGGAGACAAATAACCTAGGCTATAGTTGTCTGGGTTGTAGTTGTCTTTGGTGAGCGCGATAGCTTTGTAGTGTGAAAGTGGAGAGCATGCCGTCTCCTTTCGATAACACGAGTATGGATTTGCGATAAAGAATAACTTTACACGTCATGATGATATCATCCACACGTTTGCTGAGAATAAGTTTTCCTTATTAAGATCTTCGACAGTAGTGACGATTATCCATTCCTAAGGATCGTGGGTTATGAATACGTAAGAACTTTTTTCGGCATAGCCGTATAATATTCTTTTTGCCCCGATATGACGCGACAGGTGGCGTTTTTTGTCAAGATGAAGTATGTGATTGGTCAGTGTAGCGGTAAATGCAAAATGCAGATATGTAATTAAAACCGAAACAAAGTAAGGATTAAAATTATTTCTTGTTTGATATCTTTGCAGTTTCATTAGATGCATCAGCCTGCCTATAGACAGAGTCATCACTTTTTATAAACTAAGTCTGGCCAATATAAGTGTAACCACAGCTAAGAATAATAAGAACTATTCTACCTAATCAAAATACATAAACATCTCATTTTCACTTATGTTTTATTTTATCAAATCATATAAGCATCAGAAGTTTCATTTCAGGATCAGATTAAAAAAGTCAAAATAAATATTTGGTGTTACAGGTTCATTCACAAAATGGCAAATATGTAAATTGAGATGAGCATACCATTCAGTTTCATTAAGCTGGTCTCTTACCAAACGACCGAAAGGCCAATCATTGCGATTCTTGGCCAGACTTCATAATTTGAACTTTACAGCTTGTTACACAATTATATATGTTCGGTCTTTGCCTATTCTCTAACAAGAATTTTTCAATTGCCAGTCTTCAACAGCCCACTTGAAAGGTCTTATTAGCAGACTTGAAAAATGCGATCGAAGGCCTGACAAATACATAGCAACCAATAGAAGATTATGAAGACTAGTAAGCAAATTAATTCATGCTTATTTTCGTATCGACTTTGCCTAAGACCGTTGGAACAAGTCGTCTGGTATTCTCTTTTTGTCCCTATAAGTCGGATCACAGAATAATCGCGGTCGGAATATTTGTCGGACAGCAGTCATTAATACGCTTTAAAAACGCATCTTTTATAATTCGTCAAAGGTCGTCAAAAAAATGCAAAAATGTCACATGAGTTTCTGTATGCCACACAGTCATCATATAAACGCCATTTAAGCAATGAACAGCGGTTTTAAAACCACTGTTCAATACTTATATTTACATTGTCTTACCATTTCCGTCAACTTTGAAAAAAACTGAATCAACAAAAACAAAAATCCCGCCTTTTTTAATGTCACATGACCCACTGGGTGTTATAGCCTGAGGCACTGGGTGTTATAGGCGTATGGTGGCAACTGCCTCTTAGCATTGTGTAAATGGGGAAATGCGGAGCAAATGTAAATATATGTGTATAACAGTCGCTTCAATATAAAAGTTGCCTCAGTCACCAATCGGTTGTAAGTAAGCCCAATGAAATTTAAGATGAGACATACATGCCGAGGTAGACAGTTTACTGTAACACTTACCAAACGTGTAGACCGTTCCGAGGGACAGGTGTACCAGTATACCTCCCACTATGACGATATAGCCCCTCCATCTGCGACGCCCTACGGATGGTGACGAAATTTTCTTCTCTTGGCTTTCATTCATCGTCTGTCAACGGTACAGTGACCTGTGCACTAGATTCTTTCTTGATAGACGGAAACTCCAAGTACTATACTAGTATGTGCATTCAAGTGTTATCTTGATATTAGTGTGGGTGACTTGTGACTACAATGTACATTGTAGCTAGCATAGTTTATCATATCTGTCATACATACGTATATAACGTTGTACACATAAGGAGGTATTTCACTGTGTGGAATTTAGACTTCACTAAACATCGTCGTTTGATAATAATGATAATAAAACCATAAAACAAAATAAATGACTGAATATACTATAAATGTAGATAAATAAACAAATAAATAACCAGAACAAAATCATGCGAAGAATATTCATCATTTTATTTCGGGGCCATGTAAGTGATAATGTATATAAACATGTATATATATGTGTGTGTGTGTACTAACTTTTTATCAGTCACAAACACATTAGACTTAGAACAATGCACTTGTTAACTTCAGTGTAGGTGGCTATATAATACATATATGTCTCGATTTAACCAGTGGAGAGGCGGAAGTTCATAACAATTGGTATATGTCACTGTTCATGACTTCATTTTCATGACGACATGAGGTCAATCGGGGTAATTCACGTCTATCATTACCACTAGTTTCATAGAAACTACCGATAAACGTGTAATGTTTAAATTTGTCAGCTTTAATAAAAACAAATATCGATAATGATAATTAAATAAGTATTTATATAATAATCCGAATTTTTATGTTAATGACCGTAGCGACTAAACAACAACTGTTCAAAATACATAATGACAAAATTAGATGATCTGACCATACGGGAACATTGTACGATGTTTACTTGCCGAAATATACGCAATTTAATTCCAATCCAAACCGCCTCGCAGCTTCAGGTCGCCATCTTTGTTAAAATCAAAGCATTTGTGCGTTTGGAAGAGTAAGTACTGCAAAGCCTCTAAATGATCTTGTGATACAAATTTTAAGATTATAATAGAAACGAAATATGGATTTTAAAATATTTTGATTTAAATTACTTATGCTTTAGGTTAGCAAATAGAAGCAATTATTTACAATGAACTTTAACGTTGTACTCAATACTGATCACGATGCTTTTATTTAGACGTTTTTTATTTATTTCGCTTCATTTCATTTAAAGAATTGTTTTAGATTTCTCAGTAATTTCGCGGGAAATGAATTTGATGACGTAGAAAGCCCACATGCTATAGAATCAGGCATCTATAGTCGATAAGTGGAGGTTTGGAGTGGATAACGCTTCGGCCCATTAGCTGTATGACATTTCGTGGCGTCGGTTAATATAACGTGACCCAGAAAACGCGACGATAATAAAAACAGAAGACCATTGAACATTACCGGATTATTTTCGCAATTTTTGAGACACGATTGTGCTAAATTACAATGGAAAGTAGCACTGATTTAATTCATAGCTATCGTATCGTAATCTATATGTAGTTGGACAAGACCTACTTTCGTTTTACAGTTTACGGATATGGCCCCGCTTTCACGAAACTTCTTAAAATTCATGCTTAAATTCAAGCATATGCTCAAAATTCGGCTTTCTCAAAACTTCTTAATTCTCAATTCTCAGATTTTAAGTTGAGAATGGGCCGATATTTGAGAACGGCCCTAAGCATGGTCATATAAATAATTCATCTTCTCAACCATAGTCTAATTGCTTCACGGGATAGTTCGGTCAAGTATATTTTCACTTCTCATGTACAGGGTGCATCTTTGTTTAAAGTTGACTGGTCTGCTGGTGTGATCTGGCTACTCTCAGCAGACCCTGACCCCAGGGTCACGTTACTATCGTATCCCTTTGTAAACACTTCATAATAAATATATCCATGACTGATTCGTTTGGATTACTACAACTTTCTACCTTCTGAAAGAGACGTGTATATGATATACCATATTTACGTGGATGGATACTTCAGCATTTTAAATACTTTGATATATAAATACTTATAACCGGTAAGCTTGTAATAATAATAATAATAAAACACATCAAATTCAAGACGATCAATCAAGGGTGATTTAAACACAAACATTGTGTCTGTGTTATTTTTCTAATTAAAATTTGTCACTGAAATTATCAGCAATATTATGATAAAGATTAATATTCAGAACTCCGTTCAATTCTGTAAGCATTTTGTAAACCCAAAATTGAGCCGATTATAAAATTGAATATTGAGCAGAAAATAAGCTACTACCGGTGATTAATTATCAGGATTCTGTTTACCATTCTTCATATATTAACCACTTCAAAAACCTATTCCACGCACCACAACACAATACATGCAAGATCTTCTCTACATTTGTATGTACAAAATATAGCGTGTCAGCTGCGACATAATATAATCAATAATAATTTGAGGTTTCATACACCGCTATATCACAGAATCAAAGCCGTCTTAAAACAGTTCACAAATTATTATCGGCGGTTATTGGGCCTTTCGCAACCAGCTAATGCATGTCTTTCTCAACTCCCTGAGGTGCATACTGTCTCAGCCGGAGCTGCCATTTCTTTTGGTGACAACAGCTAACATACATTTCTTGCACTGTCCTACCATGCACTAACTTCTGAGTTTTATGGAACAAAACAGAGTGAAGTTCAGGTACCATGTTCAAGGAAACAGCACAGTGCCAGGGCTCCAGCTAGTGACCAATTGGGCACGTACATGTAGCCCTGCGTCCAACCGTCCGTACATAAAAGTAACAGTTATTGACACATGTACTGCTATCGAGTCATTTCATGTACCTAAACACTGTTACTGTCCCCGTATCGGAATTGCTCGCCCACAGATGGTCCGTTCCATCAACGGCGATTGCTCCTGGACATGTTATACCATGTTCTGGTCCAAGAAATGGTCGAAATCGATCTCGTTGCTTGTCCATTAGAAATATTCTCCCTTTATCTGAATCGGACACAAATGTATTTCCGAACACGTCACAACAAATAGCTGCCGGCTTCAAAACATCCGTCGTCTCCGATGTCTCGCACTTAAATTTCCCAAGAATCTGCAAGCTAGGCGAAAATACAACGATCTCATAGTAGTTGTTTCCACAATAATTGGCTATCAACAAATCTCCATTCGCATGTTCGGATATCCCCCTGGGAGATTTGAGGATGTTGTCATCCTTTTCTGTGATGGGGATTTCCTTTTCACTTGACATATCTCCGTCGAACTTTACGAGTTTTGCTTTCATATCAAAGTTCAGAAGATTCGCAGATACAATGAATGTAGCGTATAAACCATTGGTGCTCGAGCATATATCTCGCGGTTTATGAGGAAATGTGTCTTCGCGAACTATTCCCGTGTATGTCTTGTCAACTTGCCAAATGAAGTTGCCATTGTGACTAGTTATCGTTAGATTTCCTTCGCGACTGACAGAAATATCCGCTACTTTTCCTGGAAGTGCTATTCGTTTCCTTTCGACGCCATCCTTGTTGCACAGGTAAATTGTTTTACCGTTATTGTAACAGATCCATGCTAGCGTGCTGGAAATGGGCGCAATACTCGTCACCTTGTTCTCACCGCTCAAGGTCTTAAATGAAGATATGGCCTTGACCTCGAACATAGGAACGTAAAGGACTCGTTTTGGAATCGAAACACTTATAGCCGACATAGATTGGTTTAACACATCACCAATAGCCCTGCTTCCAAGATTTGGTATTTCACGTGGTTGGAAGGAGTATTCCTCGCGAGGATATTCTATGCGTTCTCGAACGAGGCTAAGGAATCGATTCATGATAGAACGACTGTTATCTAGAATATCGATCTCTGATTCGTTCATGACAGTTGCACTGCTTTTTTGAATGACACTGGCGACTGATTTCCTCTTGTCGTCCATTTCTAAAGCGAATTGCTGCAGTTTTTTCTTCCTTGCTCTTCTTTCGGAATCAAGATGCTTTCCTAACGCAAGAAGGTCTTTATCAATTGCATTCTTCATTTTCTCAGCATGGTCACGCGCCGATAGTTTCAGCGATGTTATTTCTTTAGTCATCCGAGAATATTCAGTGTGAGCATTAGCCAGTGTTTCCTCAACAGATCCGAGGAATTCCTGGGCATTTTTAGTTACCTCTGCCATTTTGAGCCTTTCCCTCTCGGAAGCAACCGAGATATATTCCACATCATGGTCCACGTGCTGTTCCTCCTTACACCTAACACACAATTTTTGTTTACATGGTATGCAGTAAATGTAAACCGTGTGCGTGGAATGAATTTCGCACGGGAAATCAGTTTCTGGTGTCTTGTACACAGTCGTTTTGGCTTTAGGTTTTGGTTGTGCCACGTAAAAGTTCTTTTGGAATCCATTCACTCCTTCGGGAGGTATAACTATTTCGGCTCTACACATTGGGCAAGGAAAGCTTCCTTTCCTAGACCACTTCCGTAGTATGGGTTCCAGACAGGGAGTGCAGAAAGAGTGAAAACAACTGAGAAATCGAGGTTCGTTGAAATCCGACATACAAATACTACATTCCAATGTGGCCGAGTGTTGAGACATCTCGATGATATTGTCAGCAGCAGTACCAATTAACATACATCACACGCTTGTATTGTTGACCAGGATCTTTGTGTGAAGTGGTTGTAGTTCGTTTAGATACATTTCTGTATCCATTCACAGTCACCGATGATTTGGGTCTAGAAAGATTACTAGCGGTTTCGGATTTCTAGTTTTAAAAGTATACGTTCCTATTTAAGATATCTGAATGCGTTAAATCCACAAATAGCCATCAGGATACAGATAAATTTGGGTGAAAACAATGGCTAATCTACGTACATATGTATAGTCTGTATTGTTATCAAGATTTTAACTTGAAGCGCTATCACGTGACCTGTTATATGTAAACATTAGTATTGTGTGATATCGGACATGTGATGCAACCGATGATTAGTACGAACAATATGTTACTCGGTCTCCTTCAATTTAGCCAGTAGACCACAGGCGAAATATGTTGCATTTAACTTTCATCAATTTCAAACCCCTAACTAAACTTATGTCATGTCATGTTCTCGATTCTGTCAATTCCGGGTTAAGCCAAGGTGCACGTGACCAAGGGTAATTTGTCAAAATGACTGACGTGTCTCGATTCAGGTCACGGCGGGTCTCACTGATTTTGGATCACAAGGGCCGGCACGAATTCCAATCTCACGGTCTACAATGTACATACATATTATAAATTATACTTTATTCAGAGAGACCGTGATTGATCATTCTTGACAGGTCCCTGTGATTTCTTCAATATGGTGTTAATTTAATCTAAAACTAATTATTTTGAATTTTGGCAAATGTTTATGCTGTAAATGCATGAATGTTATGTATTTAACACCAATATGGGATGAGAATTATACGATATCTTGGTGAATACACAGGAACCCTGAAACGTCTCTCAGTAGTTTTAAGTGTAATATGAGAAAGTACGTTTATGATCAACTGCGAGTTGTGAAGGGACTTCGAGAGAATGGTGAGATATACATGGCGATGTAAAATGTATTATTCTCGTGTCTGATCGTGAAACTAAATTTTAGTGACTGTTGTTCAACATTCCTGATAAATTCCTAATAATCACAAGTACCTTCATATATGTTGTATAGCTGAATTTCGAAAAGGCTAGATACAATACATCATATATATTTAAATGAGGAAAAAAAATAATAAAAAAAAATAAAAAATAATAAAAAGCGCTTAGTTACAAGCATAGAAATCAGTATAACTAGCTTGAAGCTGTTTGCGCGGTCATCTGTTGAAATTGTGTGCATTTTTTTGTACAATCACTTGGAATCCTTTTATGCTCATTAAAATTACCTTTATTTTTTACTTGCAGGCATAATTAATGTTATCCGATAGATAAGGCAACGTCATTTTTATATATTATTCACTCACTCCAATGTTCCCGACGTATCATTAAACACTGTAACTTCATATTAAAATGCGCGTTATAATTTACACCTTCTGATCACAGGCGCTTACATAGAAAATGAGAATTAAAAAAAATGATATCAGTGGTATGTGTACTGTTAACAGATTACACATACCATTGTCAAATCATTTTTTTTTTTTAAATCACATTTCCTATGCAAGCGCCTGTGCTTCTGATCTGCCGGGAGTAAATCTTTGACGGAGTTACCTCCCTTCGTCCCCTCTGTTACAATAACTGCAAACAAACACTTGTAAATTGCTACGCTACAAAAACTTTTTATATGTAAATCCCACAAATTGAAATGACGCTGGCCATGATCACAACTACAGATAATACTACGCGTATACGGGTATAGGCAGAGACATATATAGATATATATATGTACATGTCTCTGGTATAGGGTACTTTTTATGGAACAGATACAATTAAGAAATTTCGTCCAAAACACGTACGTGCTACAAAATTGCTAGAGGAACATAATTTATCATATTATGCATGTACGTATTTAGATGTATCATATAATACATGTACGTATATTGATGTATCATATAATACATGTACATGTATACATGTACGTATTTAGATGTATCCTATAATACATGTACGTATTTAGATGTATCCAATAATACATGTACGTATTTAGATGTATCATATAATACATGTACGTATTTAGATGTATCCTATAATACATGTACGTATTTAGATGTATCCTATAATACATGTACATATTTAGATGTATCCTATAATACATGTACGTATTTAGATGTATCCTATAATACATGTACGTAAATAGATGTATCATATAATACATGTACGTATTTAGATGTATCATATAATACACGTACGTATATAGATGTATCATATAATACATGTACGTATTTAGATGTATCATATAATACATGTACGTATATAGATGTATCATATAATACATGTACGTATTTAGATGTATCCTATAATACATGTACGTATATAGATGTATCATATAATACATGTACGTATTTAGATGTATCATATAATACATGTACGTATATAGATGTATCCTATAATACATGTACGTATTTAGATGTATCATATAATACAGGTACGTATATAGATGTATCCTATAATACATGTACGTATTTAGATGTATCATATAATACATGTACGTATATAGATGTATCCTATAATACATGTACGTATTTAGATGTATCCAATAATACATGTACGTATTTAGATGTATCCTATAATACATGTACGTATTTAGATGTATCATATAATACATGTACGTATATAGATGTATCATATAATACATGTACATATTTAGATGTATCCTATAATACATGTACGTATTTAGATGTATCATATAATACATGTACGTATTTAGATGTATGATATTATACATGTACGTATATAGATGTATCCTATAATACATGTAGGTATTTAGATGTATCCTATAATACATGTACGTATTTAGATGTATCATATAATACATGTACGTATATAGATGTATCATATAATACATGTACGTATATAGATGTATCCTATAATACATGTACGTATTTAGATGTATCCTATAATACATGTACGTATTTAGATGTATCCTATAATACATGTACGTATATAGATGTATCCTATAATACATGTACGTATATAGATGTATCATATAATACATGTACGTATTTAGATGTATCATATAATACATGTACGTATATAGATGTATCCTATAATACATGTACGTATATAGATGTATCATATAATACATGTACGTATATAGATGTATCATATAATACATGTACTATTTATAGATGTATCATATAATACATGAACATGTACGTATATAGATGTATCATATAATACATGTACTATTTATAGATGTATCATATAATACATGAACATGTACGTATATAGATGTATCATATAATACATGTACTATTTATAGATGTATCATATAATACATGAACATGTACGTATTTAGATGTACAAAGTAATATTTTAGCAGAATAAACTGAAAAGGTCAAATGAAACGCAATAAGAAATTGTCCGTTTTACGGAAATAAAAAAAAAATGTCATAGATCGAGTCTTATAAGTTCCAGTTGATCCGACATGTCCCTGGTAAATCTAGAGCATTTATGAAAGAGTAATAGGAGGTAGCTGCGATAACGTAGCTCTGGACGACGGACGAACAGTTTCTGACATTGTCGAGCAGTGTAGGCAGGATACGTATGACCATTCATTCTAGATAGGAGGGTGCATATGTTGGCCAACTCTTCAATCAAAACTAGAGATCAGCTCATGTTGGTGCTAGATGAAGAATGAAACATTTTATATACCAACAAGGTGGGCCGATATCCTGATCAATGCAATGTACAAGAGAGTGTGCAACCAATGCAGCGGCTCATGGGCCTGGGGTCATACAGGATATTAAATGGCCCAGAACGCTTTTCATTTTGAAATGGGTACCTGTGGATCTACCCGATATAAATATACACAAATGGATTGGGCACAAGTTTTCAAACTTATACAAACCCATTCCAGGCCCATTATTTGCATCAATTTGATTTCCCTTCCCTGTTATGGTGCTTCTACTGAAAGCCGTTTTAAGAAATTAATGACGCATAGATGATGGACAAGACTTACGCCAAGACATGGCATGAGCTCAATTTGATCATTTGAATCACGTGAGCTAAAATTATTGAAGTAAATTGTGAATGAAGGTTCACACGGCAGGAGAACACAGCGAGTCTTCTGTAAAATGCAACACTGAAACATTTGGCGACGAGATTCTCCATTTCTTCGGTATTCTTGACTGAGTAAACGTTGATCCATGTGAACTTATTTTTATCTTTGGGTCAGATATTTTAAAACAGAAGTCATCAATATCAGAAAGTAATCAATTACGTTTTCTTTGTCAACAGTTTATTCATACTGACAAATACATCATCAACATGCATTAAAATGCATCACATGTATTTTATTTCTTAGATTTGTGATACTCAAAAACATTCTTCTTAAAAAAGTTCTTGGCTATAGTTACAATTATCTGGTATCATATTAATAAATAATACTGTATACAATTTTCATGATTGTATGCATCAATGTTACAATTTTGTACAAATGGTGGACAGTCCTGTCCTGTCACAAAGATGTTCGTGCATTACATGAAAGAAATCATGTTCTTGGACTTATGGTTTCAAATACATTGTAATAATCCTTTAGTCATGGATAATTCAAGTGATGATAAAATGTTATACAAGTACTTACTGAACAACCGAATTTTGGATTGACAGTGTACATGTATGTTGCTATGAAAGCCATAACCAGCCTACATTTTTATTTATATATGTATTTCAGAGCACCTGGGATGGTTGATTGTGCGCTTTTTTCCTGGCACTTTTATTTTAACAGTTCCATAACTGTTGTGTGAAATGTAATCGAATTTGGTAAGAAAAACTTGAAGAAAAATTGGGATAGACTTCATTGTTTTACAGAGTAAATAATGCTGTTTGAACTTTTTTTTTTACTTATTTGACTTCTTTGAATTAGGAAGTAAGTCAAAATCATGCATTAAAATTTAAAATAATAAAAGAAATTCTATATCCCAGATATACAATGTATGTATTTGTTGTTAAGGACCCAAATTTTACCAGTTATAATTTTTCAGAAGACACTGCTCAGAGCACAACAGTTGGAAGAATGACAGAAAAGGATTCAGCCCAATATCGCAGAATAAAGGGCGATAACTCTATATATGGTTGAGTACAGTATTTGATCTCACTCAGTCTTACTCAATATTTCATCTACAATCAGAACAAGAACTGTGGAGAGGCATAAGTCAAACTGCTATGTGAAAAATAAGATTACATTTGGTCATCTCAGATTTCGCCAATTGTTGAGTATTTAAAATAACAATGATTTTACTTACAGCATGCTACCAAAAACCTCCCATAATGCACACAAGACTATTTTACTTCCTGTCAAAGCATTAGATGTTTAACACTTTCCATAACGTCAACAGCAAAATGTGCTCCCTCTTAATCGATGTCAACTAAAATCAAAATAATTTCAAGCTCTGCTTCTCTCCCTCTTCCCCACTGTTGACTATAGTTGTCAGGCAAAGCTGACGTCATTTAAGAGTTGATTTGTTGAAAACAGCGCCCGACACATACAATTTTCCAATACAATGGTGCATATAAAAGGTGTTCAGGACTTTCAAAACAAATATTTTAGTTGTTAATTTGTGTTCATTAAATTCAGGTTACATTATTGTTTTCCATCAGAGTAATAGATGATATTTTCTTCATATGTTGTTAATGTTAACAATATGGTGTTTTGCTACATTTTCACTTCAGGAGTCATTATCCAGTACATTGCATATTGGTCAATGGGACATCTGGATTTAATTCAATTAAAAATTTCTCAAAGTACAATATTTCAATTTCTACTCAAGTTGGGCTCAATGAAACTACCAAACTTAATCTGTTTCATTTGCTCATGAATTTGACCAGATTAACACTGATCAGTGCGTATGAATACAAGGTTAAAATCCTTCCGCGGAAATATTTCACCTTTTCTACATTGTTGTTATCAACATGGAATAATTATTCAAGTTATCAAATTGATAATGTATTCTTGTATTTTATGAAAGACCAGATATGCTTAATACTTCTATTTTGACAAAATAATGCTGTTTTTAATCCTTATATTGCGGACTATTTTACTCGACCGACTAGACATGCACAATCCGGAACTCCTCGGGCTTTTCCGCATTTTGACTTGCACAAGCTTCCAGACATTAATATCTAGACCGACATTTTATTCGAAAAAAATCAAAAAAATCAAGATTCAATCCTTAAATGACAACACTATCTTTTTTGTGTTTCTATATGATTTGGTTTGGTTTGGTTTGGTTTGTTTTTGTTTATTGTCCTATTAACGGCCAGGGTCATTTAAGGACGTGCCAGGTTTTGGAGGTGGAGGAAAGCCGGAGTACCCGGAGAAAAACCACCGGCCTACGGTCAGTACTTGGCAACTGCCCCACGTAGGTTTCGAACTCGCAACCCAGTGGTGGAGGGCTAGTGTTAAAGTATCAGTACACCTTACCACTCGGCCACCGCGGCCCAGTTTCTATATGAAAAAAACAATACACCAAAAATGCACATGTAGTCTCTGCCATTTTGGTTCAACTTCCGGGGGCAAGCCTAATAACTACTTCCAGTATGGAATCCAGAAAGAACACAAAATACGGAAAGAGTTAAGACAGCTAGAAAACGAATGTTAACCTAATATTGCATGAACCAAATGCGCCATTAATCATTAACTTTCTATAATTGTTAAAGTTTTTATATAAATAAGACATTGATAACTGTTTAATATCACAAGTTAGATTGAGTTTTGTTTGTGGACAATCAAATAACAGAATGAAATCAACAACACAAACATGTATTAGACACATAACAGTTTCTCAGCAGGAAGTACCTTACTCAATAAATCACAGTTTGCCAATATTCCTTCTTTTAATGGAATCCACAGTCATTGTGATCATTTGGACTTGCTTGGATTTTTTGGTAAAGTGTCCATGTATTTACATATGACTGAGAGCATTACTTCATCGGCCCCTGCCCCGATGGACAGCAGTCGGAAATCCCTGCAATGAAAATTAACCAAAGTGAAATTAACAGCCTGTTGACATACAACATAGTGAAATTAACAACCTGTTAACATACCAACATAGTGAAATTAACAACCTGTTTACATAACAATATAGTGAAATTAACAACCTGTTGACATACAACATAGTGAAATTAACAACCTGTTGACATACAACATAGTGAAATTAACAACCTGTTGACATACCAACATAGTGAAATTAACAACCTGTTTATACAACATAGTGAAATTAACAACCTGTTTACATAACAATATAGTGAAATTAACAACCTGTTTACATACCAACATAGTTAAAATTAACAACCTGTTGACATACAACAAAGTGAAATTAACAACCTGTTTACATAACAACATAGTGAAATTAACAACCTGTTTACATAACAACAGAGTGAAATTAACGACCTGTTTACATAACAACATAGTGAAATTAACAACCTGTTTACATAACAACATAGTGAAATTAACAGCTTGTTTGCATAACAACACAGTGAAATTAACAACCTGTTTACATGACAACATAGTGAAATTAACAACCTGTTGACATACAACATAGTGAAATTAACAACCTGTTTACATGACAACACAGTGAAATTAACAGCTTGTTTGCATAACAACACAGTGAAATTAACAACCTGTTTACATAACAATATAGTGAAATTAACAACCTGTTTACATAACAACATAGTGAAATTAACAACCTGTTTATATAACATAGTGAAATTAACAACCTGTTTACATAACAACATAGTGAAATTAACGACCTGTTTACATGACAACATAGTGAAATTAACAACCTGTTTACATGACAACATAGTGAAATTAACAACCTGTTTATATAACAACATAGTGAAATTAACAACCTGTTTACATAACAACATAGTGAAATTAACAACCTGTTGACATACAACATAGTGAAATTAACAACCTGTTTACATAACAATATAGTGAAATTAACAACCTGTTTATATAACATAGTGAAATTAACAACTTGTTTACATGACAACATAATGAAATTAACGACCTGTTTACATACCAACATAGTGAAATTAACAACCTGTTTACATAACATAGTGAAATTAACGACCTGTTTACATAACATAGTGAAATTAACAACCTGTTTACATGACAACATAGTGAAATTAACGACCTGTTTACATACCAACATAGTGAAATTAACAACCTGTTTACATAACATAGTGAAATTAACAACCTGTTTACATAACAACATAGTGAAATTAACGACCTGTTTACATAACAATATAGTGAAATTAACAACCTGTTTACATAACATAGTGAAATAAACAACCTGTTTACATAACATAGTGAAATTAACAACCTGTTGACATGACAACATAGTGAAATTAACAACCTGTTTACATAACATAGTGAAATTAACAACCTGTTTACATAACAATATAGTGAAATTAACAACCTGTTTATATAACATAGTGAAATTAACGACCTGTTTACATAACAACATAGTGAAATTAACAACCTGTTGACATGACAACATAGTGAAATTAACAACCTGTTTACATAACATAGTGAAATTAACAACCTGTTGACATAACAATATAGTGAAATTAACAACCTGTTTATATAACATAGTGAAATTAACGACCTGTTTACATAACAACATAGTGAAATTAACAACCTGTTTACATAACAACATAGTGAAATTAACAACTTGTTGACATACAACATAGTGAAATTAACAACCTGTTTACATGACAACATAGTGAAATTAACAACCTGTTTACATAACAACATAGTGAAATTAACAACCTGTTGACATACAACATAGTGAAATTAACAACCTGTTTACATAACAACATAGTGAAATTAACAACCTGTTGACATACCAACATAGTGAAATTAACGACCTGTTTATATAACAACATAGTGAAATTAACGACCTGTTTACATAACAACAAAGTGAAATTAACGACCTGTTTACATACCAACATAGTGAAATTAACGACCTGTTTATATGACAACATAGTAGAATATAAACACTAAATATCTTGAACATACATCAGCATATCAATTATTTATTACATGTATATTAATTATTAATTAAAATGAGACATACAATGGATATCACTATTTAGAGATTTTATATCTTACACAGTGTATGAGAGATAATTATATATATAAACTAAGAGATTTATTTCAAATTCTACCACGTTTGCTATGCAAATGGCCTTCGTTATTAATTTAATTGCAAAATATTCTCTTCGTAGTTGTATATCCTGCAACAATACACAAATCGTCGTTAATTACTTCTTAATTAATTTCAGTCGAAGGATCATTTTTTGGTCAGTAAGTCAAAACCAAACTAACAATATTCTAATTTAGGCTTTAAATCTATCGACAGATTTACCACTGCACACGTTCCTATCCCAAAATCTGATCAGTGGAAGCAGGATAAATTGGACAGGACTGATGACGGACTGGACTAATTCATATTTAAATAATTCCTATTCTTATACACGTGACAATGAAACCTGGTTTTATGTTTAATAAGCTAGTGTAAGTTTTAACTCATTATGTAATCAACTTGCTTACTGTGTAATATAACCATATTTAGCTTATATACTTGTGTGTCAAGGGCTTAATTTTGCAGCAAAATATCTACCCTATAGAAGGAATCAAGGTTTGTCCGACAGGAACCTCCCAAAGATAAGTGATTTAATTCAAAACTGTGCATAAGCTGTATTTTCTCCAGCACCTACTATGGATAGAAATTCTTTATTTTTGGTTACCACATATATACATGTATGATTTATTTCTGGAGCACAAATTTGGCTAAATATCATTCTGACACAAACCTGAAAAATCGGCTAATTGGAACTTCGTTAGTGAAGCCCATGCCTCCCCAATACAGTAGACACCCATCAGTGACTTCTCGGGCCAGTCGTCCACTCTTCAGCTTACACATGGAGGCCAGCATTGTCACATCGTTACCTTCAATGTATTGACCTGGAAAAACCAAGGAATGCACAATATCACTGACAACTTATAGCAAAGATAAGATAGTCTTCCATTTAGTGAAATGCCTTTGACTGATCATAACCAATCTAATTATTTAAACAAGAGATTCCAGAGGGATCTTGGCTCCCACCATTGGATGACTTTTTATTGGATGTAAGACTGATCTTTTCTCTGCTTATCTCTTCTTTCTCTTATTCATTTGAAAACAAGTGGAGTCAACATAACAAATCTGAAAAATCTATCAAGAACTTTCTGAGAAATATGTAGTTATGGTTATGTAGTTAAACTCCTACTAATTATACAAGAGAAATCTAAATGAAAATCAAGAAATATTTAAGGGTTAACTGTAATATATTTTTTTACGTTATTGAGCAATAACACAAAAAAACTTGGGTGAACAACGATAACTCCGCTGACGTCACAGTTTTTTTTTTTTATGTTATGAGATAACATAATTTTTTTGAGCCAATGAAAATGCTTGTTACAAGCAAAATTAAATTATTCATGAATAACTTTCTAAGATGTAGCATTCACAAACTTAAACTGAACAAAAATTCAAAATGGCCACCTGTTGGGCATTTTATTTTCCAATCAGTATCAATATGAAACATATACACAACTGACCGGGGGAAAGCGGAAACCAAATGCAAAATGTGAGAAAGACCCAAGACAGGAAGAATTTCAGAGATTATAGTCATAACAAACGTCAGCTGTCAAAAGTCAAAATGACTGTCTGTTGGCCAAATTATTCAAACACAACTAGAAACCATGGAGAATTTACCTGTGAAATTTGAGAAAGGTCAATGATACAGAAAAGCTTTCTGAGATCGTGTTTTCCAAATGGTCTCAAAATGTATCATTCAGAACTAGTGAAAAAGAAGAACCAACAGGTAAAATTTGAGAAAGATCCATGAAGAACTTTGTAAGAAATAGCGATAAGGAAACATAAACTGTCAAAATCATAAAAAATCTGCCATTGTCAGCCATTTAATTTCCCAATCAGTCTTACAATTTATAATGCATAACTAAGGACCAAGGAGAACCTAATTATGAAATAAGAGAAAGATCTGTAAAAGCTTTGGGAAATCGCGATTGTTATGAATGGACAACCGACGGACAGACAACAGACTATGGACACATGTACAAGGTAATTTGAATAGCCCACCATCTGATGATGGGTTAAAATTAGCACATAAAAATGATTATCAGAACACTGTAAAATTTATATGATTTTTTAAAAAAAAATTCAAACTTTGTGCTCATGAAAAATAATCTTGTTTTACATTTTTGTGAAACATATACTTACCAACTGCACGATACAGCATTGACCGGAGAGCCTCCACTTCTGTGGCTAGCTCAGCAAGACGAAAGTGGACAACCTGGTTGTTAAGGATGGGCTGTCCAAACGCCTTTCTTTGGCTTGTATACTCTGTTGTCAAAGCAATGCACTTCTCCAGGGGCAAAACAGCTTAAAATGAGGAAAGAATTCAAAATTGAGATAAAAACTCTTTTTGTATCTTATTTCAACCAACATTTTGTAGCATATACAGTACATGCACATACTGCAGTAAACGAGCTGATTTTGACACTTTCAAATTGGAGTGTATAACCTTGTTTAAACCAATAAGCACAATGATTAACTGGCACATTGATAGGGAGTGGAGTCCTTTTAAAACCAGTCATGGACTTTCAGTTAATCCTAGCTGAGTAAGTTTCACCATCCGTAACCCACGGCCCTGACGCTCACAGACCGTAGGATGATTGGTACACTTTTTCTTGTTTCCCGAAAAAGATTTCTTTTGGAAATTTGACTGATTAAGTTTTGGTTTGACTATTTAAAGTAAGATCGGTCTTCACGGATTACCTTTCAATAGTAAAAAAAAAAATCCTGTTTCAAATACCTGGCACGTAATTCTAAAGGCATTTAAAAACCAGACATTGCCACTTTTATGAAAATAAAAAAACAAAGAATTGTATTTATCCGTTTATATCATAGACCAGTATACATTGTGTACCACGTACATATGTTGTACATTTTGTGGCAGCTTCTGCATGACAGGGATCCCACAAAATATGTTTCACACAAATGAGTTCTGAAGTTTAATATGTATGGTGATATTTGCACAGGTTAAGTATTTACAGAATACTCTATAATATGGTCCACCACTACAATCTTTTTATACAATGAAATAGTAGGAAATACTCTATTATGCGAAATTGTAATTCATGTAAAAGGAAAAGTAAAACTTCTAAAAATGATTTCCCACTTGATCTATAATTGAAAGCTCCATAAATGACGTTAATGACGTATTCTTTAAAAGTTGAGATGTCATACATCTTACCATCAACTATCAATATCTGAGTCAGAGGAGTCAAATCAACGTGTGGAAAACTTACTAGTAAAATCATTTTTGCTGTTTACGGACCCCTTAATGAATTCACAGGTGCCTGACTCGTTTTATAAAATAATAACATATAGAGTACATATAAGTCTCATTTATATGTACTCTATATGTTACTATTTTATAAAACGAGTCAGGCACCTGTGATCCATTGTAAATATTACACTCTGCCTCACAGTATACACAGAAACTGCATGAAATTAGGTATTAAAACAGTAAGTATTTAATTATATTATTTCATTCCATTCCTTATGTACAGTGACTTTATCTTTACATATCATTAAATGATGATTTCTTCATACTGAAATGGGTATAAGATGGTTGCCTACATCTGCACATGCTTTTTCAAAAGAGTTATCTTTCTTGATGGAACTCACAAAAGTTTCTTTGAACACTTAGATGGAATCTAATGAGAGTGTTATTTTCTTTGTGTAAAGAATTAACATGCCACAAACAATGACATTTTTAAAGTACCATTTTTAATATTTTTTCAGACAGGGTCACATTTGAGCATATTTGGGAATTTTTGTAAAATAATCTATTAGACCAATTATCTTTTTTCTTTCAAACTTTGACTCAGCATGGTCTAGATGATCAAAGAAATTAAAATAAAAATTTTCTATCCACAGCAAAATTTTGATGGTAGGTGTAGGCAAGATTAAGCATTAAAGATAAAGATATAGCGATACACAAGTCTATATGATAAAACATGTTCTTTAAATCATAATTATGTTTACAAGTTTTGAAACATCGTTTACCTCAGTTGAAGTTTATAAAGAATGCTACCCGGACGAAGCCGAATTGAGTCACGTGGGTGCTTATGACAAGTCCGATGAGCAGCCATGAATGTATTCTTGTAGAACCTACCAAATTGTAATGTTGTTATTTCTTACTGATTTAGGTATTTACAAATTATGGTTGCAGACACTTTTAATTTTCATAATTAAGGGAAGATCTTATTTATATAAAATACTTTTTGAAATTACTACGCCTGATAACATTTTCCCACAGTGATTTTTACAGTGTTATAGTCGCTCTAACTTATGACAAACATATACCTGCCGCGATAGCAAACAATCGTTCCTCCTGGAACTGCAACATTTGGTACGTGAATCCCATTCCCTCGTCACCGATGATATACTTGGCTGGTACTCGTACATCCTGCAAGAAAACCTGACCGGTATCTGAGCTCCTCATCCCCATCTTGTCTATTTTCCTCGCTAACTTCACTCCTTAAAGGATTATATAAAATGTACACAAGCGATTAGCGTACTATGGTATATGAAATAATATATATTTTTATAACTAATACTAGAACTAACTCGCTAACTTCACTTAATGTACACAAGTGATTAGCCCAGTATTGATATGAATAATATATATTATTATAACTAATACTAGATCTAACTCGCTAACTTCACTCCTTAAAGGGTTATATAAAACATACACAAGTGATTAGCCCAGTATTGATATGAATAATATATATATAAGTGTCACTGATAGAAGAACTACTGACCGGTCCTAGAAGGACGGAAAAGCTTTATGATGCAGTGTTATAGTTATATTTACACTTGCAAAGTTTTGTCACTATATAACAATACCAGACCGATTTGTTTACCATTCTTGCATGGAAACATTGACCTTTGAACTTGCGTATGAAAATATGACAGGGTACGGGAACTACTTTCGCCAAGCACATGGCTTTGTTTACATTTACAATTTAAGTTACGCTTTGTTTACCATTGTTAAATGTATAAAAATAACATGTTTGACAATATTAAATATGATAATCTATCAAAATGTTTTTGTTTTTTATGTTAATATCATAATAAAAAACAGAACTATTTTTTACCGCGGAAAAAAAGTCTCAATTTGTTGTGAAGCTTCACCATTGGCTGTTCTAATAATTGACTACTCCCACTGTGTCCGACTTTTATATAATTTTTTTTATTTACAAAGAAAAAATATTGTAATCACAAAGACTTATAGAAACAACATCCGTAAGTGTAAATATAGGGATTGGATTTCACTTTTATGTTAAGCATGCTTTTATGGAGCAATTCCTCTAAGAATATATTCTAAATGGGGCGCTAGTGCGCCCCATAGAATATATTCTTAGAGGAATTGCTCCATACAAGGATGGTTAACATAAAAGTGAAATCCAATCCCTATATATGAACTAATTCCCTCTAGGACAAGTACATGTGTCAGTAGTTCTAGAGGCAAAGTATTTAATTTCAAAAGGAAGATGGCAAATTTCAAAATGGCCCAATACAAACACATTCACATTTCACTTTGTAACCTCCTATTGTAATGAGTGACTGGATTCCAATTTTATGTTAACTGTGCTTTTATGGAGCAATTCCTCTGGGAATAAACATTATATGCTTTGTGGTAGTGATCCATTTAGAATATATTCTTAGAGGAATTGCGTAAAAGCATGGTTAGTATAAAAGTGAAATCCAATCACTATCTAATTATTAATACTTACGTGAATTTTATATTATATTTTTTTATGTAAACCAATCCTCATGTGTACATGCATGATATCGTAACCCCATAAAAGTTAGTAACTGGTGGGGGTGATATCGTAACCCCATAAAAGTTAGTAACTGGTGGGGGTGATATCGTAACCCCATAAAAGTTAGTAACTGGTGGGGGTGATATCATAACCCCATAAAAGTTAGTAACTGGTGGGGGTGATATCGTAACCCCATAAAAGTAAGTAACTGGTGGGGGTGATATCGTAACCCCATCAAAGTTAGTAACTGGTGGGGGTGATATCGTAACCCCATAAAAGTTAGTAACTGGTCGGGGTGATATCGTAACCCCATAAAAGTTAGTAACTGGTGGGGGTGATATCATAACCTCATAAAAGTAAGTAACTGGTGGGGGTGATATCGTAACCCCATAAAAGTTAGTAACTGGTGGGGGTGATATCATAACCCCATAAAAGTTAGTAACTGGTGGGGGTGATATCGTAACCCCATAAAAGTAAGTAACTGGTGGGGGTGATATCGTAACCCCATCAAAGTTAGTAACTGGTGGGGGTGATATCGTAACCCCATAAAAGTTAGTAACTGGTCGGGGTGATATCGTAACCCCATAAAAGTTAGTAACTGGTGGGGGTGATATCGTAACCTCATAAAAGTAAGTAACTGGTGGGGGTGATATCGTAACTCCATAAAAGTTAGTAACTGATGGGGGTGATATCGTAACCCCATAAAAGTTAGTAACTGGTGGGGGTGATATCGTAACCCCAAAAAAGTTAGTAACTGGTGGGGGTGATATCGTAACCCCATAAAAGTTAGTAACTGGTGGGGGTGATATCGTAAGCCCATAAAAGTTAGTAAATGGTGAGGGTGATATCGTAACCCAATAAAAGTTAGTAACTGGTGGGGGTGATATCGTAACCCCATAAAAGTTAGTAACTGGTGGGGGTGATATCGTAAGCCCATCAAAGTTAGTAACTGGTGGGGGTGATATCGTAACTCCATAAAAGTTAGTAACTGGTGGGGGTGATATCGTAACCCCATAAAAGTTAGTAATTGGTGGGGGTGATATCGTAACCCAATAAAAGTTAGTAAATGGTGAGGGTGATATCGTAACCCCATAAAAGTTAGTAACTGGTGGGGGTGATATCGTAACCCCATAAAAGTTAGTAACTGGTGGGGGTGATATCGTAACCCCATAAAAGTTAGTAACTGGTGGGGGTGATATCGTAACCCCATAAAAGTTAGTAACTGTTGGGGGTGATATCGTAACCCCATAAAAGTAAGTAACTAGTGGGGGTGATATCGTAACCCCATAAAAGTTAGTAACTGGTGGGGGTGATATCGTAACCCCATGAAAGTTAGTAACTGGTGGGGGTGATATCGTAACCCCATGAAAGTTAGTAACTGGTGGGGGTGATATCGTAACTCCATAAAAGTTAGTAACTGGTGGGGGTGATATCGTAACCCCATAAAAGTTAGTAACTGGTGGGGGTGATATCGTAACCCCATAAAAGTTAGTAACTGGTGGGGGTGATATCGTAAGCCCATAAAAGTTAGTAACTGGTGAAGGTGATTTCGTAAGCCCATAAAAGTTAGTAACTGGTGGGGGTGATATCGTAAGCCCATAAAAGTTAGTAAATGGTGAGGGTGATATCGTAACCCAATAAAAGTTAGTAACTGGTGGGGGTGATATCGTAAGCCCATAAAAGTTAGTAACTGGTGGGGGTGATATCGTAAGCCCATAAAAGTTAGTAACTGGTGGGGGTGATATCGTAAGCCCATAAAAGTTAGTAACTGGTGGGGGTGATATCGTAACCCCATAAAAGTTAGTAACTGGTGGGGGTGATATCGTAACCCCATAAAAGTTAGTAACTGGTGGGGGTGATATCGTAACCCAATTAAAGTTAGTAACTGGTGGGGGTGATATCGTAACCCCATAAAAGTTAGTAACTGGTGGGGGTGATATCGTAACCCCATAAAAAGTTAGTAACTGGTGGGGGTGATATCGTAACCCCATAAAAGTTAGTAACTGGTGGGGGTGATATCGTAACCCCATAAAAGTTAGTAACTGGTGGGGGTGATATCGTAACCCCATAAAAGTTAGTAACTGGTGGGGGTGATATCGTAACCCCATCAAAGTTAGTAACTGGTGGGGGTGATATCGTAACCCCATCAAAGTTAGTAACTGGTGGGGGTGATATCGTAACCCAATAAAAGTTAGTAACTGGTGGGGGTGATATCGTAACCCCATAAAAGTTAGTAACTGGTGGGGGTGATATCGTAAGCCCATAAAAGTTAGTAACTGGTGGGGGTGATATCGTAAGCCCATAAAAGTTAGTAACTGGTGGGGGAATTACAACACATAGAAAAGTCAATGAAACGTGAAACTTTCTTACGCTGTGACAAATAGATCTCTTTTTTATGTGGGAAACAACCAAAAATAACACAAGCTTTAAGAGATATTAAGAAAATTTTTTCTCAATATTCACTTTTTCTGTATTGACATTAGAAGACAAAAAACACTGTGTTTTTTGCATGAGAATTTCTATAAACAAAAGTAGTTCCTGTACTGTAACATGTTCATGCTCAAGTTCAAATGTCAATGTTTCCATGACAGAATGGTAAACAATAACATCTGGTAATGTTGAATAGTGACAAAACTTGACAAGTGTTAGTATAGAGGAATGGTTGTTGTGAGGTTAAAAGACAAGTATCATATGACATCTTCAATCTCATTTTGACAACATTAAATTTCTGCTGTACCCAGAACTTCACAAACTGGCATTAAAATATCGCAAACAAAGATTAACTATCAATTATGATACACTTTACTAAAATGTAAGCATATTGATTAATTAATGGTTTTGATAAATGGTTTTATTATCCTATAACAACATGTACTGCTATTGCTGACAAACTAGCATAAGACCTTGTTGGGATGTAATAAGTTTACCAGCAATAAAAATGCATGTTATGACACCAACACCCTTGGCTAAAATACTGATTGCATTGATTCATTTACCCGTTAAGTTCAAGGGGAGAAAGATGAGTGATTTGTTTATTCACATGGAAAGTCCATGGAGACAGACAAGTGTTTATTTACCTGGTAAGTCCATGGAGACAGATGAGTGTTTATTTACCTGGTAAGTCTATGGGGAGACAGATAAGTGTTTATTTACCTGGTAAGTGTATGGGGAGACAGATGAGTGTTTATTTACCTGGTAAGTCTATGGGGGGACAGATGAGTGTTTATTTACCTGGTAAGTCCATGGGGAGACAGATGAGTGTTTATTTACCTGGTAAGTCCATGGAGACAGACGAGTGTTTATTTACCTGGTAAGTTCATAGGGAGACAGATGAGTGTTTATTTACCTGGTAAGTCCATGGAGACAGACGAGTGTTTATTTACCTGGTAAGTCCATGGGGAGATAGATGAGTGTTTATTTACCTGGTAAGTCCATGGGGAGACAGATGAGTGTTTATTTACCTGGTAAGTCCATGGGGAGACAGATGAGTGTTTATTTACCTGGTAAGTCTATGGGGAGACAGATGAGTGTTTATTTACCTGGTAAGTCCATGGGGAGAGAGATGAGTGTTTATTTTCCTGGTAAGTCCATGGGGAGACAGATGAGTGTTTATTTACCTGGTAAGTCCATGGAGACAGACGAGTGTTTATTTACATGGTAAGTCCATGGAGTGACAGACGAGTGTTTATTTACCTGGTAAGTCCATGGAGACAGACGAGTGTTTATTTACATGGTAAGTCCATGGAGTGACAGGTGAGTGTTTATTTACCTGGTAAGTCCATGGAGTGACAGATGAGTGTTTATTTACCTGGTAAGTCTATGGGGAGACAGATGAGTGTTTATTTACCTGGTAAGTCCATGGAGAGACAGATAAGTGTTTAGTTACCTGGTAAGTCCATGGGGAGACAGATGAGTGTTTATTTACCTGGTAAGTCCATGGGGAGACAGATGAGTGTTTATTTACCTGGTAAGTCCATGGAGACAGACGAGTGTTTATTTACCTGGTAAGTCCATGGGGACAGATAAGTGTTTATTTACCTGGTAAGTCCATGGGGAGACAGATGAGTGTTTATTTACCTGGTAAGTCCATGGGGAGACAGATGAGTGTTTATTTACCTGGTAAGTCCATGGGGAGACAGATGAGTGTTTATTTACCTGGTAAGTCCATGGGGACAGATGAGTGTTTATTTACATGGTAAGTCCATGGAGAGACAGATGAGTGTTTTTTTTTTACCTGGTAAGTCCATGGGGAGACAGATGAGTGACTTGTTGCCATAGACAGGTCCCTCAGAAGTATTGGCCAGAAGACACATCCAGTCTGCCTGGAATGCATTTGTGATCCACATTTTACCCCCGTTAATGACCAGGTCATCTCCACGTTTAACAGCTTTAGTTTGTATACCTGAAACAACAGGGAAACATTTAAAACTGATAGCTTTAGGTACAACAAAAATATCTGCCATGATAAAGAATATTTTAATATGATGTACATTATTAAAAACCTTAACATATTTTACAACAATTCTTAAAAGACTATTTCAATTTATGCTAATATTTTACAAAAAAAAAGATTATTTCAATTTATGCTTATATTTTACAAACAAGAGGCCCATGGGCCTTAACGGTCACCTGAGATTTGAAATATTTCAGTTAATTTAATTGACCCTTTTTAGCCCCGTCCATCAGCCCCTAGGAGTCAGTCAGGGCCAACATATGCATATTATCAAACTTTCATCCCATGCTGAAAATGTTAACCAAGTTAGAAGGAATTCCAATAGAAATCAAACAAATCATAGTCAAAAATGTGATTTCCCTATATAAACTATAGTAAAATTTACCCCCCCTCCCCAGGGGCAAAAATATGACCCCAAGGTCATGAAATTCATGAATTTAGTAAAACACCATAAGACCCTTCCACCTATGAAGAGCATTTGATTCTACCTTATTTCTGACATGAGAAGTAGATTTTTGAAATTTCAGTCAATTTGAACCTTTTTAGCCCCGCCCATCAGCCCCTGGGGGTCAGTCAGGGCCAACATGTGCATGCCATCAAACTGTCATCCCATGCTGATAATGTTTACCAAATTATAATGAATTCCAATAGAAATCAAACAAATAAATGTCAAAAATGTGATTTCCCTATATAAACTATAGTAAAGTTTACCCCCTCCCCAGGGGCAAACTTGAGACCCCAGGGTCATGAAATTCACAATTTTGGTAAAGCACCTTAGGATTCTTCTATCTATGAAGAGTATTTGATTCCATCATATCTGAGAGTAGAGAAGAAGATTTTTGAAATTTCCGTCAATTTGGCCCTTTTTAGCCCCGCCCATCAGCCTCTGGGGGTCAGTCAGGGCCAACATGTGCATGCCATCAAACTGTCATGAAATTCACAATTTTGGTACCCGTCCCTCATGACAGGCCCCGGGGGGGGGGGGGGGGGGGGGGGGGGGGGGGGGGGGGGGGGACTATATAATTTACAATTTTGGTTGACCTTTACCCATTACCCATAGAAGCTTCCTGCCAAATTTTTTAGGGAATTTGGTTTAGGAGTTTTGGGGAAAAGTCGAAAATGTAAATTGTTTACGGACGCATGACGGACGACGACGGACAAAAGGGGATTAGATTAGACCTAAAAAGGATTATTTCATTTTATGCTAATTACTCTTGCTGAACGTGATGGGTCTTATACTATAGGAAGAAACCAGGCTAGGGTCACAAGCGAAAAGTCATGTGGTCAGGCAGGTGACCCCATACCTTTCCATGCTTTATAGCGATTTCAAAATGACGGGCATGAGCCAGGATATATTCCCCTTAAGAAATTTTATTGACCTGGCCCCTGCAGTGTTATAGTTGGTCACAATTTGACCTAATTTTAACCATTCAAATACAACAAATTTGTCAGCGGTGCGATAAAACTAAATATCATGAGTATAAAGTCTATCAAGTTTCAAGAAATCAGTCGAATAATATGACAATCTTTAAAAAAAAACAACAATGAATATTGAAATAAAGAAATGGGAATAACTTTTGTCATATCGGAATTCTTTTCAGGGAAAGACAATTCATATCCTAACTATATGATGAATACTAAGTTTTCTCTTGGTTCCCTCGTGTTGAGAATCACTTTAAAAGTCATGCATGATTATCACAATTTCTAAAATGATAAATTATTGATCAGTAAAGGAAAACATCAAAACTTTCATTAACATGTAAGATAATCTGAACTAGAATGAATATACTGTATCTGCTAGACTCTGGAATAGTATGATTAATGATCACTCACTCTATCCATCTGAACCAGAGCCGACCTAACGTCATATATATCTGCTAGACCCCAGGGGGTTCATAATATACTAATTAGCTACATCTGAACCAGAGCCAACCTAATGTCATATGTATCTGCTCGACCTATGGAGGTTCATAATATCATATTAACTTGCTACATCTGAACCAGGGCTCAAAGTGGATATTTTTCCCAGGTGGCCTATTTGGCTACCAAGTCATGTAAATCTAGGCGCAAATTGGAAAAGTTGGTCACCTGACCTAGTTGTCTTAAATTTGAAAAATAACTCTTTTAATTCTTCAGATGAGTATAACATCTCTTTGTAATTTTTTTCGATTGTGAACATCATTTTAGCATTGACTGCAACCTTTGAAAGATTAACCAAATTGCAAATTTACACAATTTTTTTAGTGGCCATGCAGGCGCCTTATACGTGAATAACTGGTCGCCAATTGTGAAGTTAAGGTGCCATGGCCACTAAAATTGGTGCCACTTTGAGCCCTGTGAACCAGAGTTAACCTACCATCATATGTATCTGCTTGACCCATTACAACTTGACCTACCTCCCTAACTGCTCGTCCCTGGAGATACATAATATCATACTAACTTGCTACATCTGAACCAGAGCCAACACTCACTATCTGCTAGACCCTTGGAGGTATATATGATATCATACTAACTTGCTACATCTGAACCAGAGCCAACCTAAACGTCATATATATCTGCTCGAACTTTGGATGTTCATATATCATACTAACTAGCTACATCTGAGCCAGAACCTACCTCACTAACTGCCAGACCCATTGAGGTCCATAATATCATACTAACTTGCTACATCTGAACCAGAGCCGACACTCACTATCTGCTAGACCCTTGGAGGTATATGATATCATACTAACTTGCTACATCTGAACCAGAGCCAACCTAACGTCATATATATCTGCTCGAACTTTGGATGTTCATAATATCATACTAACTAGCTACATCTGAGCCAGAACCTACCTCACTAACTGCCAGACCCATTGAGGTCCATAATATCATACTAACTTGCTACATCTGAACCGGAGCCGACCTCACTAACTCCTAGACAGGCCACTCTGTCACCTGACACGGATGGTGCTAGGAATTCCTTCTTTAGCTCATCACTTCCAAATCTAAACAAAAACAAAAAATTGTCAGGAAGAAACCAGTAAGTAATTATTATATAAATAGAGGATTTTACATGAGTGGATTCATATGTATTACAGGATTTCCTAAATGAGATTAATAATTTGATACCCTACAAGCTTTTTGGTGAATGCCATTAAAAACTCCATATAATTATAGAGCCAAGAGTGTGTTTTGTCAATCACAATGCCAATTCATGAGAATTGAAGTAAACATTTTCAAATTAACTTCTATAAAACAGGCTAATTTTGACTTGAACAGTATTTCTTTTTCACAACAGAGAAATGGGGTCATGACGTCATATATTCATTTTTTTGAAAATAAAATATTAGTGACATTACAATCATTATATGTGACATTACAATCATTATTAGTGACATTACAATCAACATTATTACAAGTGTCTTATACTATGACATATGATAGAGAGGTATTCAAACATATATGGTAGAACATATACAGGTCAGTTAATGTGATGAAGACATCTTCTACAAAGGTTTTGTGAAGTCAGGTATATGTCATAGCTCTATATAAATACATTATATTACGTGGATGTGGCACAGTGGTATAAGCTGCAGGTATATTTCTTGCTAGGCAATTACAATTTGTAGGTGCTGTTGATTGTGAGTTTGAGACCAGGTCAGGGCATGAGTCATAATCAAATTGTCTTCCTTCATCATAACTTCATGCATGTACATACAAAAACAGTTTCCCTCTGCTAAATTCCATTAAACCTCTGGTAAGTTTGAATCGACGGATAGTTTAAAGACGATGTTTTTTTTTCAATACAAACAACAATTTTCTAGCTAGTGTTTGTTCAAACTCTGATTATTTATAACTGACCCTATTTCAAATAATTTGAACACATGAATATGACTATATATAGAAGATATACAAAATATTTTTAAGCTTATATTTATAATTATATCTTAATATTCAAAAAAGTTCCAGATGAAAGATGGAGCTCCGATATATCTGGCAAGGGGTCAATACAACGGGAATGTAATGCTTCTGGGGAAAGAGGAGGTACAGCCCAAAATTGGAGATTTGATGGTTATTTGAAGCTCAGTTTGGCTTGGTTATATTTGTTTAACATCCTATCAACAGCTAAGGTAATTTAAGGACAGCCTCCCGGGCGTGTGATGTGCAAGTGTGTGGTGAGTGCATATGCATGTTTTGGGAGGCTGCAGTATGTTCAGGTTAAGTCTCCTTGTGATAGGCCGGAACTTTTGCCGATTTATAGTGCTACCTCACTGAAGCATACTGCCGAAGACACCCAGCAGCACACCCACCCGGTCACATCTACACCAGCACTATACTTTACCTCGCCAAGGCAGGAGTAGCCATGGCGATCTGTACACCTATCGCCATTGGTATCGCTCCGCAGTTGATGGAACCTAGCTCCTCGGCCACTGCCACATTGTAGGTAAAATCCAATCCTAACCCACCATACTCTGTCAACAAAGATTCCACAGTCAGAAGTATACCAAACCATAATATACTGTGTAATATTACACATGGAATTTACCATTTAAAACATTAAAAAATGCCTATCAACTTCAGCAGGGGCTATCTGATTATAATGAGTTGGGCTATCTTACAAATGTTTTCGATAAAAATGGCCGGTTACAAAATACAATACTACAAAGCTATATCTTTAATTAGCATTTTAAATCTAGTTGCATCATTACGACATAAGCTATAATTTGCGCCTCACTATATATATATGTACATGTTAAGAAAATACCTGTTGGCTTGGTAACGCCCAGTAGGCCTGCATCTCCGAGAGTTTTGAAAATCGGTTTAGCAGGAAATTGTCCATCTGCCTCCCACTGATCAACATTTGGATTGATGTCTCTTTCAATGATCTGTATCAATACAGAAACAAAATTGATTCAAATATATATAGTGTAAATTAATGCAAACAATGGTAATTAGTTAAAATAGAAATACAAAAATTCAGTTGCTAAATGCATTTGGAGTGGCAAAATGCAATGATCAGATTCAGACCAGGACCCCATATAACTCCAGACAGACAATCAATCTAACCATTTGTATACCTAGCCACTGGGGTTCAGCCCAGCTCATTTTCGCCACAATCTTTCCCTCCCTCTACAGGCTAGGATCCTTGACCATGACCTTGACCTAGCTGGGAGAGCTTATATAATTAAGAACTGTGCATATATTTTTGAAGACGTTTGACAGGAAATGATTTTAACTTTAATTTATAGGCATTAGTAATTCACATCACACTTACTATATTCAGCTGAAAAATATTTATTTCACTTCTAGAATCTGGCTAGGTCTAACTGGATGACCTCTGCAACAACCATACTTCGTGTATGAGTTACCTCCCCTGTACTATAAGCATTTTCCGAAAAGTCAATATAAAGTTGTCTATTCATTCTAAAACAATGATAACATGAAATATCTTTAAAAAAGATAAACGGCATAGTTGTAATGCTGGTGGTTATAATGTAAAACTACTGGTGAAATAAATTAACGAACTACATTGTTATTAATAAATGCGCAGTTTCAGCACGGATAACAAAATTATATCAGTTTGAATCATTTTTGGTGATAATAAGACTGCAAATGTGTCATTTGAATAGATGCATCCACTTATTCAGCTTGCATTCAATTTAAAAGGGACATCAAGGTAAAAACGTTGCAATTTTCACTGAATGCACGTGTTTTTTTCCTTTCCAGTTATGTTTCTGTGCTGTCCCAATGGTCACAGTCAATCCCAATGTCCAGCTTGACCACTCAATTTAGTTGGGAATCCCCACCTAAATTTAGCTCGGAAATTATTTTTAAATCATTACGTGACTGTTTTGAAATCGTGGCAACACAAACACATGATAGTTTACAAGGCGATATCTATATTCCATCTGGGTTAGTTGGATAACGATATTATACAGTGGTTTAAATGTTAAATAACACGTTCGGTATATATTACAGCACACATATTTATGTGTAAATTATAAGTGTAAACACTGTTCATATAGTATAGTAACAGTGGCGATGTACTGGCACAGACTGTATAAATATTACCGAGTTTGTGGAACTATTACCGAGTTTGTGTTAATATTACCGAGTTTGTGTTAATATTACCGAGTTTGTGTAAATATTACTGAGATTGTCATGACCTACTATCAAACAATCAAGTAGAATACGAGCGTCGTCCGTATTACTGCTGTTTTCATGTTTAAACTGTTACAATCTATTGTACTGCTTCCCAAGTTTAATTCTAGGATTGTGTTTGACCCATTTTCCTATTATTCTCTTCATTGCGGAAGCTGTTATCGTTTTCAACCGCAGTCGATTCACATTGGAAGCCATTTTTGTTTCCATGTGTTTTAGTTTGTTGTACACATGCGTTTATCGTATATGTCACAATATTTGCATATTCAGAGTGATAACCTTTTAATAATTGATAATTGATGTTTTTTATGTACATACATCATCAAATTCGAATGGTTATTGTTCAGAAGGTTATTTTTTTAAAAGATATACCCAATAATATGATAAAAAATACAAAATAAATATTGGTTTACCGTGAGGTCCCTTTAACTTTGTTTCGTTTTTAACTGTATATGCAGGCCTCAGACCACAATTAATTTCGAAATTAAAATATTTCAGAATTTTGCAAAAAATCTGGTTTTCACATCACTTGTAGAACTGTTCAAACTGAACATACTGTGAGCTGGAAAGTACCCCCATGACCGGCATTTAAGAAAGATATTTATATCTAAAGTGTACCCTGAACGAAAAACGATAATCAAATATGTTATTCTTTGTAACCACCAAAGAAGAATGTCGCAAACCGCATCAAAATCGGTTTGGCGAGTGCCGAGATATCGCACATCGAAGTACGCGATTTGCACCTATCGGTCGACTGCTAATCAGCGTATCGGTCATGATCAGTCACGCTGATTTGGAACTCTTCGGTCTATGACGTCACAGGTTGAACGGAGTGACTGTTATGGTAGCCAGTAATCCGAAGGGTTCTGATGTTAAAGCTGCCTTGTCTACATAGTAAGATCGTCAGAAAATTCGGACTAGGTGGCCAGTAGCAGCACAAACATGTCTGAATACGATCTGGACATGAGATTTGAAGTTGTTGAATTTGCCGAATATTGCCGAGCCGACAAGAAGTCGGAATTCAACAATATAAGTTTGAGTTTAAAAAAAAATATGAATAAACAGTGAAATTGACTCTGAAAATGACCGCTTGGTTAGGCTAACACAGACTGGTGTAATAATCGGCCGATCACCAATAAATGTATATTAGTTATGTGTTTACCATTTCTTACTCATTACCAAAGAAAGGACACAGAATCAACATTTTTAAATAAAATAATGTGCCATTTCATTCGCAAATTAATATTCAAATAAACATACCAACAATACAACAGTTCTTGATAGTCTGGTTTGTGAGAAAAGACGAACACACGTACAGTAAATTCATGCGTTATATATATTCTATACAAAACCCGCTTCTAGTCACGAAGGACACTTAATTTAGAAAGTACATTTGTAATATATTATAATCATCATGATCTTCAATAGACTAAATCTCTCCCGTATGAATACCAGTGTTGAAGTCTACAACAAACTTCTACATATACAGATTTTATCCCTTTTTTTACATGCCATGGTCTCAGGGATTAAGGACGATTAAATGCTTGATATACGATCGTTGTCATTGAAATTAGATAAAAGTGATTCGCAACAATTATAATATAATTGATACTTTCTGCACAGGTATAAAGCATACATATGTAGGTACTTATTAAAACCATCATTTTAGCTCCGTTTTTTATGATAAAACACATACAACTTATTTCATCGTGACTAATCATTATTAATACTAAAACTTAAAAACTCGCAATGATTTTCGTGTATGATTTTTTTCAAATTTTATGTATTTTTTGCTATTATTTTTTTAATTGTGTCATTATTATGAAGTGATCGAGTTCATTGTGGTTTTGCTTTCCATTCGTGTCGCAAGTCATATCTTCACTTAAAAAGGGACTTTTAAAAGATGTATAAACATGTTTGAATGGGTTAGTATACCACTAAACAATTACCAGGTGTGAAATTACGGTCCACAAGCTCGTCACACCTGTCACTGCACCACAGGTGTCTGTGATTTCTGGTGTCCTAATCGGCACACGCCGATAATTGCTTGTGAGTTCACGTGTCACGGCTCATTCCCCGAACACCAACTCTGGTAAAGACAAAGGAAGGTGTTTTCGTAGGAAGTTCTTTGAAGTTTAGTTATAGTCTGTTTCAATATGGAATACCAACTCAGGTAAAAAATAGTGTCAACTCAGGTATATTAATCAGATAAAGTTTTCTAAATTGAATATATATAAAATAAATAGAAAATCAAATTTTCAAAGCACTATGTCTAATTATATATTTGACAATTGATAATGACAATATTTGATTAAAATATATAGATAAAAAAAGAAATTATTACTACTAACTAAACCTGAAACAGATACACGCTCTTAAAAAGAATATTACAATTGTTCTACAAGAACAGATCTATAAAGTAATTATATGATAATCTAAACAAATCTGGAAAAAAAGCAATATATGCGCTATTTAAAGAAAACCTGTAATAATTTAACCTGAAACAGATACAACTTTACAAGAATATTATACTACTTCTGCAGTAACTGATCTATATAGTGTTATACATTTAATAACAAATATGATAAAAAAAAATACAATATATGTATAGCTATGCTACGTAAGATAAAACACTACTGATTAAACCTTTAAATGTTGATAATCAGATATATATTTACACTATCAATAAAAGATTATACAAGGTTGAATTTGCAGAAGTAATTTAGAACAATGTAAATTAAACAATCGTTTTAAAGTAATTATTTAGTAGTAAGTATTCACACTAAATCTGAAAACAAGCACAAATTAAAGCAATATGACACAAAACTTAACAAAATATTAAAGTTTGATCCAACTTTTTACTGAAAATAAGATTCAAAAGTATTCAATGATGCAGTTGTTTTACAAGTCAAGATTCAGTAAGTACGTATGTATGCCCAGATGTTGATAACTCAAATATCAAAGCAAAATATGATGATTTTCCAAAGTGTGCTTCAGTTTTATGCACTTTTTCTGAAACAGTTTGGTTTCAAGATTTGTATTACTCTCTGACACACTTGAGAGTGAGTAACAAGAGGTCAAACAAGTGTACAGTAATGTTACAGCTAATGATTTTCTGATCACCTAACAGGTGAGTTGATTTACCTGTGTTCTTACACTGAGGAAATTTCTGTCACAGACTATAACTCCCTATCAACACACCTTAACCCCTATGTAAACACCCCACCCTAACCAGAGTTGGTGTTCGGGGAAGGTGTGTTCCCCGAACGCCTACATATTTAGAACAATAGACAGAGTCATCAAAGGAAGGGTAATTATAGTCTGTTTCATATATGTTCTGTATTTACCTGAGATATTTTACCTGTATTTTACCTGTAGAAATCACTTGACAACTAAAGAAAACCAAGACACTAGCATATAAATTTCAACATTTTATTTAAATAGAATTGTGAAATTTATAGTATAGTATTAATCACATTGATATATAAGTTATAAGAGCATTAGAATTCTGCAAGTTAATATACATGTATCTTTATACCTTATTTTGAAAACAACACTATGAGAGTCTTAATAATATATTGAGCACTTGAAATGTACATGTACATATATGCTAATACATTTTGGAATATCACTATTATAATCTTAGAATGTTACATTTTTTATACTATAACATATTTTGATAGGAATAACACTATTAGAAACATAATCAGAGACCTATATACTATATAGGTCTCTGACATAATGTAGCGTTACAGAACGGACAAAATTAAAATCAACAAATAGACACAGAAAACTGTAACAGGCATGTAAATATACATGTACGCAGTTGGAACAAATTAACAAATACATTTTCACAGTGTAATAAAATACATTAAGATATAGATGCAAAACACATTGTACCAATGGCATAATTTACTTGCAGAGAGGCGACGTGCATGAAAATCGCATATTGTTGACAGCGTCTTTGATCCATACACGATAAAGCAATGTCCATATGTTACATCACTACATACATTTTACTTAAATGGAGTTCGGAGGCTGCATCGGCGTAAGATATGATATCAATAGTTTGGTTATCCAGTCTCTGTTTAAGGACAAGGCGAGTGTCGATGTTTCTGTACCTTCAGCGCGACGTTGAATTCTAGTTATCTCATTAGTAGCCTGTATGTCCTTTAATGTCCGTATAATGGTGAAGATGTTGGGATGTACATGCATGGTGTACGATCTTTTTGAATTTCCTGTGCCAGGCTTCTAAGTGGTTGGTCGTCTTTGGTCGTTGTCGTAGTGGTTTTAAACGGTTCTGTCTCCCTCTATACGTATGTGCTCGGAACCTTACGTCTTTTCATTGGGGTAGTGGTACAAGTGGCAATACAGCTGCGGGGCGAACCAGTCTCCTAGTGTCGTCGTTGTATTGGGTGAAATGGAAAAGCATCCCTTGATGTTGGTCCACGGGATGATGGTGAGGAGTGCAAACTGATGATAATTTTGAAGTTTATATAGATACATACATGTAGCTTCGGTATTCATCTTCAAGTGTTATGCCATCCCGTAGCCAGAGAGCCGTTTGAGTATAACTCGTAATTAAGAACAAAGCAAAGTATTTGATTTACGTTTTGGTTTGATGAAATTGATAATTAAAGAATTATTAATGAACATTTTACAATATTAATTTCAATGAATTATTAATTTATATTTTATGCAATGAATTATTAATTAATATTAATTTGATAATTATTGATATTTAATAATTTGATCATTTCTTATTTGTTTAAATAAGTATTGACAAATATCATGTGCTATAGGTAATTCTAAAATATCATATTTTTGTCCAGTATTTATTCATTGAATATTGACCTTTGATTTTGATGAGAAATACTATAAAATCTACAGGTAACACACACAGGTAAAAAAAAAAAATGGTGACTTAAGTGGATAACGCTTCCGGCGTGAGACAGTGCGGACGTGCATGTCGGAGCTCCGATATGCACGGTCTTATTCTACGAGTTATGAACGTTTTTTGGTGTTGTATACCATGTTGGAGTAGATATAAATCTGTAACTAATTACTATGCCTCCGAAGAAACGTGTCAAGGGTACAAATACTAAAAAAGCCAGCGAAAGTGACGACCCACAGGTGAGCAGTACTGCATATAGTGGTAATCCATGCATGAACAGTGCTAACGTGTACACGTGTAATACCAATATGTCGTGTCCACCTCCGGCTCCCAGCCCGGGCCCTATGTTTCAACCACAAAGTAACCAATGGTATAATGGACAACCCTATATGAATAACGGCCAGCCTCAGAACATGTTTTATAACAATATGGCGTCTCCTACACCGATGACTCCGGCCAGTCAACCCCACACCCCGCCGCCATCTATGGACAACCCCCCCGCTTGGGCACTTTCTCTTATTACACCTTTAATATCGAAAGTGGATGCATTGACAGGCAAATTATCTAAGCTGGACTCTCTTGAGAAAGTTTTCCGTGAACTCCACGAGGATGTTAAAAACTTTAAGGTACGATTGGACGACATTGAGGGTTCTCAAGCTTTTATCAACAAACAGTTTGAAGATAATCGTCAAAATTATGCCGACCTCGGCCAAATTCAACGGAGTCTTGACCGTGCAAATGATGACATCATGGATCTTAAATGTCGTTCAATGAGGGACAACTTGCTATTTTTTGGTGTTAAGGAAGAAGATGGTCCTGATTATGTTGATCGAACGGATGTTGTTACAGGGGCTCAAGTACGTGAACCAAATGAGGATTGTATCCAAAAAATCAAATCCTTAGCGGTTGATAAGATGGACTTTACTGAAGATCTACTCATTGACAGGGCGCACAGGATTGGTCCTAAGACGACGGGTAAGATCAGACCCATAGTAGCCAAATTCAATCAGTTTCAGCAGAAAGAGAGAGTGAAAAAAAACTCTAAAAAATTGAAGGGGAGTGACGTTTTCATATCGGACCAGTATCCCAAGGAGATCCAGGAAACCAGGAAGAAACTATGGCCAATCTGGAAACAAGCACGTGGCGAAAAGAAAAGGGCAGTGTTTGTGAAAGACAAATTGTACATAAATGGTGACCTTTACAAGGATCCCGATTCGTCCGTCCAGTCCGTCCGTGTACCTACCAAGGGTGCCCCCAAAAACGTTCGTAAATAGGACAACGTGGAGTATGAGTCAAACCCAGACTCTATATCACAGTCATTATGTACCGGTATTAGCCTGTTATCATGGAACATAAATGGTGGTTTGGACAGAAAATTACAATCTATTAGTTTACAATTATTTTTGAAAACATATGATATAATCATCCTTACTGAATGTTGGATCCCAAACGATTATCAAGTTGATATTGATGGTTTCGACTCCCATGTGGTACCTAGGAAACTTACCAATACTACTCAAGGTGGCGGTATTGTAGTCTTAATTGATTCTAAATTGAAACAACATATTTCTGTTTGTGACATAATTCACGATTCGATTGTATGGCTGAAGATAGATAAATGTTTATTACTAGAAACTGAGGATGTCTATTTAGCGGGCGTGTACATACCACCCGCAAATTCTATTTTTTACAGCAAATATAACTGTGATTTATTTTTCGAGCTTGAAGCTTGTATTAATCGCTATAGTAGCGAAGGTAAACTTATGTTAATCGGCGACTTTAATAGCCGCACTGGCACAAAATCTGATTTTGTTCAAAATGATAATATCCATGTCAGTTTAGAGAGGCAACTCTCTAATATGTTCCACTACATCCCTGACGATGAATATTGTACACGGTCCAACCCTGACGACACTGTTAACCAGTTTGGCAATCGGTTAATTGATTTATGTAAATCTACTGGAATACGCATATTTAACGGTAGAGATGTAGACGGTTATTCTAATGATTATACATATTGTGGTCATAATGGTATGAGTGTTATTGACTATTTGATTTTAAACCCATGCCTTATAAACTTAGTTAAAAAATTCATAGTGTGTAATTTCAATGTTTTGTCTGACCACGCCCCCTTGCACCTGGAATTGTCTACACGATTCTCATTGGACGAGCGCGACACCGCGTATGCGGAATCAACCGAACACAAAAAAATCCCGAATTATCGCTGGAATGAGGAACATAGTGGTCAGTTCTTAGATAACCTTACTAGTAATCTTGATAATATTAACGCGTCCGTTGTAATTTCGGGTGAGGTCACTCAACATTCAATCGATTCCTGTGTAAGTCGCTTTACCGACGAATTCACCCGGACGATGCGCCCGTTTACTCTGACTACTCGTACGTGCGATACACACACCAAAAGTGCAACAGGGCATGACCAGACGAACCGAACTAGAGGTTCACACGTGTGCGAGGACAAACCCTGGTTTGACACAGAGTTAAAAAAAATGTTTTACAATTATAAAAACGCATTGAATATTTTCAATAGATGTAAATCCATAAATAATCATAAAATATTAATTGATAAGAAAAGGTTATATAAATTAGCCGAACTTACAAAGAAAAGGATGTATATTAGATTTGAAGGGGATATGCTTGAATACCTAAGGAAGTACAACCCAAAACAGTTCTATAAAAAGTTTTCATCTTCCAAGTCATCAGGTCCAGAAATGAATATCAGTACGTTGTTTGAACATTTCAAAGGTTTAGCCACCAATGATGGTGATGAAACTGGTACCTTTTGTAATCACGATTCTGAAGAAAATACTGTCCCATTATATGAGGAATTAGACAGTCCAATTAGTATTGATGAAATTAAGAAGGCTATTAATAATTTAAATCATGGCAAGTCACATGGAATAGATGGAATTTTGAACGAATGTTTTTTAGTTGGAAAAGAAATAATTATGCCTGTTTTATGTACACTTTTTAATTCAATTTTGAACTCTGGTTACTTCCCAACCGAGTGGTCTGTGGCAATAATAACTCCTGTTCATAAAAAAGGTGTAAAAACTGATCCCAACAATTTTAGAGGTATCAGCTTGCTAAGTTGTTTGGGCAAACTATTTACGTCCATTCTGAATTTAAGATTGATACGTTGGTCCGAAACTTATGAGACAATTACAGATGCACAATTTGGATTTCGTAGTGGATTAAGCACTGTAGATGCGATTTTTGCCTTACACTCTATTATTACTAAATCCTTAAGTGAAAATAAACGTTTGTATTGTTGCTTTGTCGACTTTCGCAAGGCGTTTGACTATGTGAACAGAATTAATTTATGGTATAAACTCTCGAAATTAGGTGTCAGGGGCAAGCTTCTTCAAATAATTAAATCAATTTATAACAATGTTAAATCTTGTGTCAAATTTAAAGGTTGTTTATCTGATTTTTTCTCAAACGATATTGGTTTAATGCAAGGCGAAACTTTGTCGCCGATATTATTTTCCATGTACGTAAATGATTTTGAATCTTTTTTTATATCGAAATGTAACCAAAATTACGATTTTGGCGAATTAAGCTTATTTCTGATGCTGTATGCTGACGATTTAGTCTTGTTCTCTGAAACTGTCGAAGGCTTACAGGAATTATTAAATAATCTCGCAACTTATTGTGACAAATGGAAACTAACAGTTAATATTGAGAAAACAAAAGTTATGGTTTTCCGTAAAGGCGGGAAAATCCGTAACTGTGAAATATGGTCTTACCGCGAGAAAAAACTTGATTGTGTTGACGATTTCTCCTATCTTGGCGTAAACTTTAGATACAATAATAAATTCACGAATGTACAAAAAAAATTGTCTGACCAAGGACGTAAAGCTATGTTTGCTTTGTTTTCTAAATGTGTAAACATGAATCTAAATTGTAAAACCATGCTGAGTATGTTTGACACCTATGTAAGTAGCATTTTATTCTATTCATGTGAAGTTTGGGGGTCGACCAAAGGGTTAGATATTGAACAGGTCCATTTACATTTTTGTAAGAGATTACTTAAAGTTAAAAAATCTACAAATAATGCAATGGTATACTGGGAACTTGGCCGTTTCCCTTTAGAATACACAAGGAGATATAGGATAATAAAATACTGGTTCAAACTACTTGACACGAAAAATTGTATTTTAAATACTGCGTACAACTTTTTGTTAACTAAGAACACTGGGTCATGTTTTAATTGGGTACAATGTGTAAAGGATCTGCTTTGCTCCTTAGGTTTTGGTGATGTATGGCTCTGCCAATCATCACATAATTCTAAAGCTACTTTATCTTGTATACGTCAAAGAATTTTGATCAAGCTAGGCAATATTTAAGAGATCTCTTAGAAAAGTCTTCTAAATGCTTTTTATATCAGTATATTGTGGACAATTTTTCCATTCAATTTTACTTAACAAAATATATACCTATGAATTACAGAATATGTTTATCGAAAATTCGTATGTCTGCGCATTCTTTAGCAATCGAAACCGGCCGCTACAAGAATATTGATCGACATAAGAGATATTGTATAATTTGTAATTCAACGACTGAAGTAGAGGATGAATACCATTTTATATTGAAATGTAACATGTACAATAACTTAAGACGTCGTCTCATTAAAAAATATTACTGGCAGAAACCTTCAATGTTTAAATTGATACAGCTATTGAATGTAAATAATATCAAACAGCTAACTCGTTTAGGCAAATTTATTTTCGAAGCTAATAAGATTCGAGCCGCATGTCTTTAACTTCTTCACTTTCCCCTACATTCGCTCCATATATTTTAACTTGATACACATAAGTATTTCACCATACAATCAGATCTGCCTGATCTCAACGGGGGATGTGCGAGTTTCTGGTAGGGGTATCCCCAACCACTCTCGCATCTCCCTCACCGTTGAGATCATTCATTTGGATCAAATACATAGCTTTTAATATACTGTTATTATATCAATATTATATGTAACCAATAGTACATGATTTGACTAAGTATAGACTTTTATATTTAATATAACTTATGTCAGTGAATTGTATATGCAAATCTTATTTTCGAAGCCAATAAGATCCTGGCTATATGTACAAACTCTGAACTCGTTCTCCACTTTGTAATTTCTATTGCTGTTCACGTATATTATGACTTTGTATATTGAAATATGTGCTAATGGGCAATATGGCCCACAGTCAATAAAGAAATTGAAATTGAAATTGACTTCACCAGAACAGACTATAATTACTGTACAAACATACTCAGTAGGGTGTTATTTCAAAATGTAGGCGTTCAGGGAATCAGCCTCGGGGAAGACCCCCTTTTACAGGTTGTACATAAATTGAGCTTGAATTTTATTAAAAATTGCGTTTATGCTATATAGTCAGGGTTTTTGCCAGGCATATTTTGGGTCCGGTACACGGACCCATTCCCAATTGAAAATTGGCATGTATTTTCCCAATTTCGGTCTATATTTTCCCAATTCCGGTCTGTATTTTCCCAATCGCTGTTAACATAAGACAACCTAAAAATTTGGATTTATACGAGCTTCCAGTCATTATTTTGTCAACGTTAAAATGTTACCGTGAGTCATCGTGTTGTTGTTGGTTTTGCAATTCGCGCATGCGCTTGGATAGTCTTATTGAATTCATATCATATCTGCGTTTGAATCGCCCATTTAAAGGGGAGTTTAATGCAAAGCGTTTACGTACATTGACTCGTTCTATTTACCGAGGTCAAATCAAGTACTGGACTCGGGACGATGTCACACAATTCCAAATATTACGCAAAGAAGATTTTGCTCAAAGATACGAAAGATTTAATGAAAGTTACGAGCTTTTTCAAACGAAATACTGGAAATTCCCAATCTGAAAGTCAGGCAGCTGCTTCAAACGATCTCCAACCTGACTGATTTCCCTCTTGACAAGCTTGTTAATGAGTTTAAGCACACTAAAGACAGAAAATTAAACATTCTCTGATTGATTAAAACAAATATCCTGAAAAGAGATGCTGACTTGTATTCATTTGTACAAATATTATGAAAAGAAACAGCTAAGCTTGTATAATTCATATATTTTTCCAATTTTATAATATATTCCCAAATTTGATGAAACACCGATGGTATTTTCCCAATTTGTGGAAAATACCGATGATATTTTCCCAATTTTTGTTCAGGGACCTTTTCCCAAAATAGCTGGCAAAAACCCTGTATAGGGAATACATTTTCAAGTTGTTGAAATCAAACACGTTATTTTTGGAATGCAGTGAGTTTCGTTTTCCTTACAAACGAAAAAATTCATATCTCAAAGGTTTGTCTATAGATTAATTAACCTAAGTTACCTCATTCATATATATACCCATGATGTTGAAAATTTACTCTATGAATCTTGTCTTTGAGTTAATAATCTTTCATGGACACGTTTTATCAATTGCGGACAATTACCCAAAAATCACAAATAACGGTATCATTGCTGTTTTGGCTAATAAAAAATTCAAAATGATTAGCATTTATTTCACATCTTGTATGAATTGCATTTTAAACTTGTATTACTTGAAGTATTATAACCGAAATCAATACAGGTACATTTGTATGTAACAAACCGGTCATGCCCTCATAATAAAGGCTATATGATCGATGTAAGTCATTTTAAACGGCCCGTTATTCAAATGTCATACATGTTACAACGACTCGTTAAAATAAAAAAATATATATTTAAATATACATGTTATATACGACCTGTTATAATATATACGACCAGCTGTTATAATAGAAAATAAATAAGATGATACACGTTGTATTTGGCCCGTTAGAATAGAAAATTAGTAAGATGTTACATGTTGTATATGGCTCGTTATGACGGAAAATGGCCCGTTTAAAAAGAAAATTATTTATTAGGATTTATTAGGAAACCTTATGGACGCAGGCTCAAAGCCTCTATATCCATATCCAGTAAATTACAAAGAAATAATAATTAAATAATATCAGTCCGGTGCAATGTACATGTAGCATTTGGAGATTATTGTTCTTTATATATAAACCGGTTATTTTTCCAATAATTGTCCAACAGGATTTCAAACTGGTAAACAGTTTCTGCATTTATGACATGTTGGGGAAGACTGTTCCAGAGATCAACAATTCGATAGCTAAAGAAGTGTGTCCTTGCATCCCGTCGACATCGTTTTTTGAAAATTTTCTGGGAGTGACCTCTAGTTCTGTTGTTATTGTCCATTTGGAAAAAAAATTCGTTACTCGACTATCATATATATTGTTCATTATTTTAAAAACATTGATGACATCTCCTCTAGTTCTCCGATGTGAAAGTGTTGGAAGATTTAATCTTTCCAAACGTTCCGAATACGATAGCGTTTTAAGTCCTGTGATGAGTTTAGTTGCCCTCCTCTGCACATTTTCAATCAGATCAATATCGTTAATTCTGAAAGGGTTCCAGACGCTCGCAGCATATTCAAGATGGGGCCTTACTAGTGCTTTAAATAGTAATGTAAACATTGATTCATCTAAATACACAAATGATCTCCGTATCAATCCAACCATGCTATTTGCTTTGTTGACACTTAATTGTAATTATATATGTCCCTGGTTTCGGTAGCACTTGTTATTAACTAATTCACAAATAGAACTCAAGAGAGTTTATTCAGCACTTTCATTTTTGTTGTCTTATTCGCATAAATTACAGGCACGTGTTCACGTTTGTTTCTATATATTTCCTATATGGCGGCTCCGATCGTGTTCAACCTGTGACGTCACAGGTCAGAGGTCACCAAAACGAGGTATTCGGCTTTGGGCTTCAGGTGTGTTTTCGAGAAAATCGCAATTACTCGGTAATGGGTCGGCCGATTTTGATGCGGTTTTCTGCATTCTTGTTTATTAATCAACACCAATAACATATTAAAATATATTTTTTCGTTCAAGGTCTACTATATTGTAGGAAAATCCGGAAAATCACAAAATATTACTACTCAAGCCTTATAACTCCCCGTGTCCTGCCTTACAAACATGGAAATGGTGTCAAAGCAAAATTCTGCCACTAGATTAAATATTGCACTATAAATCTGTGCTAAAATTATGTCCATATCTGTAACAGCTAAGTCAAGAAAACATATTTAGCAACAGTCCTGAAATTTCAATATGTACCACATTCGTGTACAACGACCCGGAAGTATAATTGTGGTCTGAGGCCATCTGCATTTTGCATTGACCGCTACATTGACCAATCACGTACTTCATCTTGACCAGTAACGCCACCTGTCGCGTCATATCCGGGGCCAAAACAAAATTAGATGGCTATGTCGAAAAAAAGTTTTTATTGAAAATAATACACTTGTATTGAGACCATATCTCGAACTTTGGACTTTGGTGTGTAAGTCACATAAGTTACAACCAACCTTTTTGAGGGATTCTTTCATCTGCAGATGTTCTGTACTGTAAATCGCCTCTCTGTTACTCAAAGTTGCTGACATAAATCTGTTTTGCTGCCATAGTTCTAATTTTAGAACATTCTTCAGCCTGCGGCTACACAGTTTTGAAACACAACGCACATGCATGTTTACACTTTCGGTCCAGCCTACAAAGGAACATTTGTTTACATCTTACGGAGGCCGCTTACGGAGTAAAGTATTCTTCGCTGTTTGATTGGTCAATATAAATAGTGCGCGAAACCACAACAAATCGATACCGTTGTATTTCAGTTATTATTGTGATAAATTATGTATTGCGGGGTCGTATGTAAAATCACAGAATCTGTACGCTTGTGATCGACCATCCGCTGCAAGTGTCACATATATAGAGTAAGGGTACGTGATTTCGTACAATAAATTATTTTTTCTTATTTTTCAATCGATCGCCTGCGATAGAGGCTTGAAATCGTTCCAACAGCAAACCACCGCCATAGTCCCTCTTCGGTGATGCTAATTATAGAATTTCAGAATAACCTCGGTTTCAAAACGAAACTAGAATTTGCATTTTGTCGTCTGCAGAATGGGACCAAGGTAGCTTAAAAACATGATTTGAAATATAATCTAGCCAGCTGACCTATGATAATTTTGAGATAATTGAAATAAGATAATACTTTACCATTTTCATCAAAATTGTTTTAATAAGAACCTCCAATAATTTAAATAACACCGTATATTGACGTAACAAGCCCAATCATCGACAGGGCATAAATCGTAGGGAGCATTCATTATTCCGAAAATGATAGACATAATTGTTTGTTTTTTGGTCTTAAAAACTGTGTGGAGGTTAAAATTGTTTATTACAATTCCAACCAGATAATCCTATAAAATATCTATATTGTAGTTGCTATATTCCCACAGAATGGGTCCATGGCATCCCAAAAAAGTTAAACGTTTTTTTAAAAAGTTCATATTTCTTCCAAAAAACATTTCTGTTGTTTGAAAATCGGCAGACCTTATTGAAATACGCTGAATTAAATCTGCATATACTTGTGTTGCCATATTTACAAAGAATCACACATTTGAAGGGTGTACGAAATCACGTTCCCAACTGCCGCTAAACAAGGAAGTAAAGAATGGTAAAGGAAAGCTCCCCTGCGCAGTGCATTTCTGCGCATATGACGTCACATTACCAAAAATATCGCAGATTGTGTACATCTTTTAGGTCGATGTAGATAAAATCGTCTTATAGATGCATTTGAGGAAAAAACTGCTAATATGTGTGAAAAGTGTACGAAATCAGGTACCCTCATGCTATGCGTTCTAGGTTAATAAACGGGGCCGGTGGCATAAACGTTATCATCAGGTGTCTCGCGATGGCTTCACAGGGAAATGCATCTGTTGCAAAGTCGACCACGTGGCCGAAGGTAGGGTATAGGTAGGGAAGTTCAGACACTTGTGCAGTAAAATCACAAATAAAGTCATTAACCGAGAAAATATTCAGAAACGGGATGTATGTCATATATCAAATATTGCGACCTCATATCCACTCGGCGTGTTTTTCTTGTAGCTGCCAGCGCCCTGATTCTGGGCCGCGACGAAAGTGTCATAAACCATCTAAAACGATAATTCATGTTAATAAATATGTGTACGCTTACTTGTTGATGAAGTGTAGTAGAAAAGGGATTTCTGTCGATAGGTGTCAATCCCGGATATAGCGGGTATGATTTTGTACTTCGCGTTGTGTTTAATTTTGTGATCTCATATGTCAGACACCCATTCCTCAATATCCCTCTTCCACAATGTTCTTTTATATCAGGCGGGAGATAAGAGAAATGAAACTTGAGTAAGAAATAACAGTTCCAGTATTTAATAACATAGCAAATCATCATCTGAAAACATAACAATTGTAAAGGTTGTTGCCATTGTAAAATATGGACAGCAGTAGTATCAAAAACTTTATCACAGAGACTAGTGTTTAACTTGTAATTAGACAGAATGTGATAGTAAACCAGTAAATACTACCTAAATAGTTCCTATATATTAACTTCCCCGAATAGCTGCGTCCACAGCTATACATAATTCTACTGTAGAAATTTAATATTCATATATTTCTCCCATAAAACTACCACCTAGCCACAGTGAGACTGCTAGCTGTCTCTAGTGTTAAACGGTCTATTACATTTCTACACAGGGGAAATATATGAACTTTACCCAGTCCTGTGCTCCCTCAATACTATGGTAACTATGGACCTATTGTTTATAAACATGTAAACACCCCTCAATCAACTGTTCTGCTGTAAATATCTTTGGTACTATAAGTTGGCTACCAAGCCATAAACTCGTCGGCACGTGCTAACACTATCCATACTCCTATACTGGGTCTCTCGAGCCATCCGGCCCTATACTAAAGTGGCAGCTAACCCATCCTTACCTGGACATATATAGGTTACTGTTAACGAGCTGTCCAGCCCGGTCTGTGTCTATACGGGAACACCGGCTTTTACATATGTATAAGCCGCGGTCCATTTTGATTGGCTACTGGTGCTGAGCTCAGCCAATGAGAAATCCGCACTATGTTTACATCCCGACACGCGTTCCAACATGGCTGCCTGAGAAAATACGATAACGGAATAACAGAGGCGCTATATCTATCCTGTAACAGCGAACGCCGTCGTAAAAACTGCATACAACGCTTCTCAAGCTGGTAGTTCTATCAAACAATCATATTACCGCTATTCTGTTGTAATAAATCCCCTGAACTAGCTACGTATAAACACATCTATTACCCGACTCGACTACAGAAATATCAATCCATTTATGCACAAACTGTTGATGGACACCTCTTAAATATAATTATATCCACAATAAATCCACTTGCAACCAGCTACTGTGTTAAAATATAAGGTCACTAAAACAACTTTGCTGTTCCGGTTATTATAAAATACGGAATGCAAATAAAACGGAAAACGTAGCGTAATATTTTCCCAGCGTTTCGTTTGTTTCGTCTATTTCAACTCCAAATTTGGATAAACCGGAAATAACCTCGAGAGGTCACAATCAAAACAAGTATGGCGGTATATACAAATGGGACCTACGCTTAAACGACAAAAGAGGCTAACAGTCACTGGTCTTTGATATAGATATGGACACACGTTGTGTGACTTTGTGTATTTATGATCGATAAATAGAATAAGGTAGGTCAGATCATATGAAATGTGAGTAAAGTAACTTTTAAACGACTTTAATTAGGTGGGTCACAGCAACAGGTTTTATGTGCGGTGGTGATTAGAGGTTACACATGACAGCCTGTCAAAAGTTTCCTGTCGTGTAAACCTCTAATATTATTGGAGTAATATCAAAAAGTGTCGATTAAATCCAACTTTTTGATAGGGTTCTTTAAAAATATTTCGATTTAGACGCGAAATATATCCAGTTAAAGTTACCTACATCGAGCTTTCCGTTTTTCGGACAGGGGAGGTAAGTTCGGTCATGTGGTAGGTAAGTTCGGACACAAGATACTGAATGGTGTGTGTGCTCCATACATCGGGTTTTTTCGTCAATATCAATCGATATAATTGGCTGAAATTCTAGCGTGTTTTTTTTGCTAATTGCTTAATACATGTATTGATAAGCGTCACCTCTCAAATGTATATATTTCCTCTGTAGTAAAGCTAAGTGTAAACTTGAGCAAGTCTACGCCGTGAATAATTATGATAAGTCATAATCATAACTATGTTAAATAAATATTCTCGGATTCTATATCAGACATTGCACACATTTCTTGTTCACACTATTGTTTGCGTATGTTTGCCTGCTTTTTGGTTTCTCTTTTTCTCACATTTTTTTCAACAGTTTTTCATCTTTCTTTTCTTTTTGCTTTCTTTTGATGTTGATGATCTCATGATTGGTAAGCAATCTATGCGATGTTAATCGCTTTCCTTTTTTTGTCGTAGATTTTGGAAGAGGACTTGGTATTTGAAATAAGTTGTCTAATTCCTCGTTCCATTGTTTCGGATGGCACTTCACAAACATTTGCTGATGGAACAAAGGAGTCCAACTCTATCCCGCCTTCAACTAAACCAGCCAGAATGGTTGCAGCATCCATATCTGAAAGTATATTTTCAGTATACTTTCAGATAACATGGGGTCAGCACTGGTCTGCATTTTATCGTGTTCCGATTCTTCTGCACATGTGACAGTAGAAGGGGATGACTCAAAGATCTGAGCTGTGTAGGATTTTGGTGGTACAAAATCTTCCGACAATACAAAATCATTGTGTAGATGTTCAGCCAAGTGGAACTACAAGAGATGAAGTTGTCATTGGAAAGGGCACTAATGGCGAGGAAGTTGGCATCGATACAGACGAGAAGGATGCAGGCATGGATGAAGTGTCCGAACTTCCCTACCTTTACCCGAACACGTCGCAACAAATCGCTGCCGACTTCAAAACCTCCGTCGTCTCCAAGGTCTCGCACTTAAATTTCCCAAGAATCCGCAAGCTTGGCGAAAATACAACGATCTCGTAGTAGTTGTTTCCACAATAATTGGCTATCAAAAAATCTCCATTCGCATGTTCGGATATCCCCCTGGGAGATTTGAGGATGCTGTCATCCTTTTCTGTGATGGGGATTTCTTTTTCACTCGACATATCTCCGTCGAACTTAACGAGTTTTGCTTTCATATCAAAGTTCAAAAGATTCGTAGATACAATGAATGTAGCGTATAAACCATTGGTGCTCGAGCATATACAAATGTATCTCGCGGTTTATGAGGAAATGTGTCTTCGCGAACTATTCCCGAGTATGTCTTGTCAACTTGTGACTTGTTATGGTCAGATTTCCTTCGCGACTGACAGAAATATCCGCTACTTTTCCTGGAAGTGCTATTCGTTTCCTTTCGACGCCATCCTTGTTGCACAGGTAAATTGTTTTACCGTTATTGTAACAGATCCATGCTAGCGTACTAGAAATTGGCGCAATACTCGTCACCTTATTCTCACCGCTCAAGGTCTTCAATGAAGATATGGCCTTAACCTCGAACATAGGAACGTAAAGGACTCGTTTCGAAATCGAAACACTTATAGCCGACATAGATTGGTTTACCATATCACCAATAGCCCTTCTTCCAAGATTTGGTATTTCACGTGGTTTGAAGGAATATTCCTCGCGAGGATATTCTATGCGTTCCCGAACGAGGCTAAGAAATCGATTCATGACAGAACGACTGTTATCTAGTATATCGATCTCTGATTCATTCATAACAGTTTGACAGTTGCACTGCTTTTTTGAATGACGCTGGCGACTGATTTCCTCTTGTCGTCCATTTCTAAAGCGAATTGTTGCAGATTTTTCTTCCTTGCTCTTCTTTCGGAATCAAGATGCTTTCCCAATGCAAGAACGTCTTTATCAATTGCATTCTTCATTTTCTCAGCATAGTCACGCGCCGATAGTTTTAGCGATGTTATTTCTTAAGTCATCCGTGAATATTCAGTGTGAGCATTATAGCCAGTGTTTCCTCAACAGATCCGAGGAATTCTTGGGCATTTTTAGCTACCTCTGCCATTTTGAGCCTTTCCCTCTCGGAGGCAACCGAGATGTATTCCACATCATGGTCCACGTGCAGTTCCTCCTTACACCTAACACACAGCTTTTGTTTAGAGTATGCAGTAAATGTAAACCTTGTGTGTGGAATGAATTTCGCACGGGAAATCAGTTTCGGGTGTCTTGTATACAGCCGTTTTGGCTTTAGGTTTTGGTTGTGCCACGTAAAAGTTCTTTTGGAATCCGTTCACTCCTTCGGGGGGTATAAACATTTTGGGTGAAAACAATGGCTAATCTACGTGTGTATAGTCTGTATTGTTATCAAGATTTTAACTTTAAGCGCTATCACGTGACTTGTTATATGTAAACATTAGTAATGTGTGATATCAGACATGTGATGCGACCGATGATTAGTACGAACAATATGCAGTGATTTTTTTAGGGTCGATTTGGGGCCGAATTTCGGCCCCTTCCCCTAGAGAAATTTTGTTGTATTTTCCCAATTTCTTGCTCATATTTTCCCATTCAGAAAATATCCCTTCATATTAATTGGTATAAAGAAATGCCGACCACAATGTATTTCACAAGAAATTTTCAACGCCGGTGTTCTCGTTCTATGTTGGTCGCGTTCGATAACGCAAATTCCCGTGCTTTCTGTTTCCGTGTCTGAAACGATGTCGTTTTCCTCAATGTTTCAAATCGAGCGCACCGCGAAAGTCTGTGTCGATCGAGTGTTTTAATCGCACACGTGTCTCACATATGCTATGACAAGCGCTTGAAAGTTTAAGATCATGTAAACAAGAGTCGCACAACACGAAGTATTATGTCAAAAGACTGACAAAAAAGATAGGAAAGGCCTTACGAAAGTGAGTGACTTCTTCAAAAAGTCTTCCGGCGGCGATATACCAAACAACCCGTCAACCAATGAATCATCATCCAACATTGAATCTGTTTTATCGACCGTCCAGACGGAATGTTTACCCGTAGCAAACGTCAATGTACATGTAACCCGCGACGAAAATCTGGTATTAACTTTATCGGGAAAAAAGAGGAGCAGCGTCGATAGATGAACATTTAATGCTGCCAAATATGGATCTTCCTTCTCTTGTCTTTATCACAGTAGTGTGACATGTGGCTACATGTGCAAGTACTGAGAATTGTTTGAGAATTGTTTATTTTTTGGTGCACATTTGAGTTGTAAGCCATTTGTTACAAAAGGGTATAAAACTTGGGACACATCCTTCAAGAAAATTGAAAAAACATGACAACTGGCCTGGACTCTTTGGTGGACATGTTCAAGGGGCAAAAAACAAGGAAAATGGCCCTTTAGATAGCTATTAAGAATCATTAGGCCAGATGAATGTTGAAAATTTAACAGATAAATAAATATATGGACGTGTTATTGACTTTTTTTTTCATTTAAAACCAACACCAAATTTTCCCAATTGGGGAAAAATGCCGCTGTATTTTCCCAATTGAAAAGGTACAGGCCCCTGTAAAAAAGGATGAAAAAATCACTGATATGTTACTCGATCTCCTTCTAATAGACTACAGGCGAGAGATGTATGCATTTAACTTTCATCAATTTCAAACCCCTAACTAAACTTATGTCATGATATGTTCTCGATTCTGCCAATTCCGGGTTAAGCCAAGGTGACCAAAGTAATTTGCCAAAATGACTGTCGTTTCTCGATTCGAGTCACGGAGGGTCTCGCTGATTTTGGATCACAAGGGCTCGGCACGAATTCCAATCTCATGGTCTACGTGTAATACAGAACGATTTACTCAAAAACACACAAAAACTCCCCAAAAACATCTCACAACATCAACACATTACATGAAAACGTCATCAGAAAATAATATGTATATATTAACATATTGAATACAGTTATTGATACCTTCTGTTGTTGACTTATCGGCGAGTAGGGTTTTGACGGCGAGGGAGATAACTCTGTATTGTAATGTTGACCGATATCTACATACTAAAATAATTATGAGTAACTATATATATTTTTGCCAATTCATTGGCACTTCACCTATGTCATAATTGTTGTGGCATACTATGTACAGAATAAACATGATATCAACTTGATACACTGTACGTATAGTTCTTTCCGCGTGGTCGGTTTTATTTTATGACTGTTTGTAAGAGTATCTCCCTCGCCGTCAAAACCCTACTCGCCGAAAAGTCAACGAAAGAAGCTATCAATACCTGTATTGTTGATGTTGTGAGATGTTTTTGGGTGTGTTTAGGTAGTTTTTGGGGTGTTTTGGGGTAAATCGTTCGACCCTATATACACACAATGTACATATTATAAATTATACTTTATTCAAAGAGACTGTGGTTGATAATTCTTGCCAAGTCCCTGTGCTTTGGAAAATATCATGGTAATTTAATCTAAAACTAAATATTTCGAATTTTGGCAAACGTGTGGACTGTGAAGGCATGAATGTTTTGTATTTTACACCAATATGGGATGAGAATTATACGATATCTTGTTGAATACACATGACCCTGAAACGTCTCTCGGTAGTTTTAAGTGTAAAATGACGTTCATGATCAACTGCGAGTTGTGAAGGGACTTCGAGAGAATGGCGAGATATACATGGCAATGTAAAATGTATTATTCTCGTGTCTGATCGTGAAACTAAATTTTAGTGACCGCTGTTCAACAGTCCTAATAAATTCCTGATAATCACAAGTACATAACCTTCATATATGTTATATGGCTGAATTTCGAAAAGGCTAGATGCATTACATCATATCTATTTAGATGCAAAAAAAAAAATTAAAAAAAAAAAATCAGTGTTCAGTTACACGCAAAGAAATCAGTATAACTACCTTGAAGCACTTAGCTGTTTGTGCGGTCATCTGTTGAAATTGTGTGCCTTTTTTGTACAATCAGCTGGAATCCTTTTATGCTCATTAAAATTTGGAGTGGGTGAATAATATATGTAAATGACGTTGTCTTATCTATCGGATAACATTAATTAATAAGTTCCAGTTGATCCGACATGTTCCCGGGATAAATCTAGAGCATTTATGAAAGAGTAAAAGGAGGTAGCTGCGATAACGTAGCTCTGGACGACGGACGGACAAATTCTGACAAATGGTCGAGCAGTGTAGGCAGGGTATGACCGTTCATTCTAGATACGAGGGTACAGTACATATGTTGGCCAACTCTCCAATCTACCAAGGTGGGTCAATGTCCTGATCAATGCAATGTACAAGAGTCTGAAATATCAAAAATCAATCAATTACGTTTTCTTTGTCAACAGTTTATTTATACTCACATATACATCACCAACATGCATTAAAATGCATCACGTGTATTTTATTTGTTACTTGTATGATACTCAAAAACATTCTTCTTAAAAAAATTCTTGGCTATAGTTACAATTAACTGATATCATATTAATAAATAATACTGTATACAATTTTCATGATTGTATGCATCAATGTTACAATTTTGTACAAATGGTGGACAGTCCTGTCCTGTCACAAAGATGTTCGTGCATTACATGACAGAAATAATGTTCTTGGACTTATGGCTTCAAATACATTGTAATAATCCTTTAGTCATGTATAATTCAAGTGATGATAAAAATGTTATACAAGTACTAAATGAACAACCTAATTTTGGATTGACAGTTTATGTTGCTATGAAAGCCATAACAAGCCTATTTCAGAGCAACTGGAATGGTTAACTTGATTGTGTGTGTTTTTTTCCCCATGTCACTTTTATTTTTTCCCGTGTCACTTTTATTTTAACAGTTCCACAACTACAGTCTGGAATGTATTCAGAAAAACTTGTTTTGGAAAAAAGCAAGAATGTCACTTGGAGAAAAAATGGGATAGACTTCATTGTTTTTACAGGGTAAGTAATGCTGTTTGAACTTTCTTTTTACTTATTTGACTTCTTTGAATTAGGAAGTACGTCAAGGTCATGCATTAAAATTAAAAATAATAAAAGAAATTCTAAACTCCAGATATATGTATCCGTTGTTCAGGACCAAAATGGGATAGACTTCATTGTTTTTACAGAGTAAATAATGCTGTTTGAACTTTCTTTTTACTTATTTGACTTCTTTGAATTAGGAAGTAAGTCAAGACCATAATTAAAATTTAAAATAATAAAAGAAATTCTATACTCCAGATATATGTATCTCTTGTTCAGGACCCAAATTTTACCAGTTATAATTTTTCAGAAAACACTGTTCAGAGCACAACAGTTGGAAATATGACAGAAAAGGATTCGGCCAAATATCGTAGAATAAAGGGCGATAACTCTATATATGGTTGAGCACAGTATTGATCTCCCTCACTCTTAATTTACTCAATATTTCACCTACAAATCAGAACAAGAACTGTGGAAAGGCATAAGTCAAACTGCTATGTGAAAAATAAGATTACATTTGGTCATCTCAGATTTCGCCAATTGTTGAGTATTTAAAATAACAATGATTTTACTTACAGCATGCTACCAAAAACCTCCCATAATGCACACAAGACTATTTTATTTCCTGTCAAAGCATTAGATGTTTAACTCTTTCCATAATGTCAACAGCAAAATGTGCTCCCTCTTAATCGATGTCAACTAAAATCAAAATACCACCCCGGGTAATTTCAAGCTCTGCTTCTCTCCCTCTTCCCCACTGTTGACTATAGTTGTCAGGCTAAGCTGACGTCATTTGAGAGTTGATTTGTTGAAAACAGCACCTGACACATACAATTTTCCAATACAATGGTGCATATAAAAGGTGTTCAGGACTTTCAAAACAAATATTTTGGTTGTTAATTTGTGTTTATCAAATTCAGCTTACTTTTTTTTCCCGTCAGAGTAATAGATGATATTTTCTTCATATGTTGTTAATGTAAACAATATGGTGTTTTGCTACATTTTCACTTCAGGAGTAATTATCCAGTACATTGCATATTGGTCAATGGGACATCTGGATTTAATTCAATTAAAAATTTCTCAAAGTACAATGACAACACTATCTTTTTTGTGTTTCTATATGATTTGGTTTGGTTTGGTTTATTTTTGTTTATTGTCGTATTAACGGCCAGGGTCATTTAAGGACATGCCCGGTTTTGGAGGTGGAGGAAAGCCGGAGTACCCGGAGAAAAACCACTGGCGTACGGTCAGTACTTGGCAACTGCCCCACGTAGGTTTCGAACTCGCAACCCAGTGGTGGAGGGCTAGTGTTAAAGTGTCGGTACACCTAACCACTCAGCCACCGCGACCCCGTTACTATATGAAAATAACAATACACCAAAAATGCACATGTAGTCTCTGCCATTTTGTTTCAACTTCCGGGGACAAGCCTGATAACTACTTCCAGTATGGAATCCAGAAAGAACACAAAATACGGAAAGAGTTAAGACAGCTAGAAAACGAATGTTAACCTACTATTGCATGAACCAAATGCGACATTAATCACTAACTTTCTATAATTGTTAAAGTTTTTATATAAATAAGACATTGATAACTGTTTAATATCACAAGTTAGATTGAGTTCTGTTTGTTGACAATCAAATAACAGAATGAAATCAACAACACAAACATGTCTTAGACACATTACAGTTTTTCAGCAGGAAGTTCCTTACTCAATAAATCACAGTTTGCAAATAGTCCTTCTTTTAATGGAATCCACAGTCATTGTGATCATTTGGACTTGCTTGGATTTTTTGGTAAAGTGTCCATGTATTTACATATGATTGACAGCATTACTTCATCAGCTCCTCCCCCAATGGACAGCAGTCGGAAATCCCTGCAATGAAAATTAACCAAACTGAAAATTTGTTTCTGATCAGTTGTATGTTACCAGAGATTATTAAGGTCATCTTTCAAGACGACCTGCTGCTCCTTAAAGAACTGTGATAGGTAGGAAGGGAAAACATTTTTTATTATTGAAAATACATTTTGTCAGTGTGAAATTAACAACCTGTTAAATAACATCGTGAAATTAACAACCTGTTTACATAACATCATGAAATTAACAACCTGTTTACATAACAACATAGTGAAATTAACAACCTGTTTACATAACATCATGAAATTAACAACCTGTTTACATAACATCATGAAATTAACAACCTGTTTACATAACAACATAGTGAAATTAACAACCTGTTTACTTGTCAACATAGTAGAATATAAACACTAAATATCTTTTACATGTATATTAATCATTAATCAATATGAGACATACCGGTACAATGGACATCACTATTTAGAGATTTTATATCTGACACAGTGTATGAGAGATAAACTATGAGATTTATTTCAAATTTTACCACGTTTGCTATGCAAAATATTCTCGTCCTAGTTGTATATCCTGCAACAATACACAAATCGTCCTTAATTATTTCTTAATTGCAGTCGAAGGATCATTTTTTGGTCAGTAAATCAAAACCAAACTAACAATATTCTAATTTAGGCTTTAAATCTATCGACAGATTTACCACTGAACACATTCCTATCCCAAAATCTGATCAGTGGAAGCAGGATAAATTTGACAGTACTGATGACGGACTGAATAATTTGATATTTAAATAATTCCTATTCTTATACACATGACAATGAAACCTGGTTTTGTGTTAAATAAGCTAGTGTAAGTTTGAACTTATTCTATAATAAGCTTCTGAAGCGGTGAACTTAATGACCAGTGACCAACTTGATTAAACCTTCAGTAAACTTGCTTACAATGTAATATAACCATATTTAGCTTATATACTTGTCTGTCAAGGGCTTAATTTTGCAGCAAAATATCTACACTATGGAAGGAATCAAGGTTTGTCTGACAGGAACCTCCCAATTGGTTTGTTTGGTTTGTTTTTGTTTAACGTCCTATTAATAGCCAGGGTCATTTAAGGACGTGCCAGGTTTGGAGGTGGAGGAAAGCCGGAGTACCCGGAGAAAAACCACCGGCCTACGGTCAGTACCTGGCAATTGCCCCACACAGGTTTCGAACTCGCAACCCAGAGGTGGAGGGATAGTGATAAAGTGTCGAGACACCCTAACCACTCGGCCCCCAAAAGTAAGTGTTTTAATTCAAACCGTACATAAGCTGTGTTTTCTCCAGCACCTACCATGGAAAGAATTTCTTTATTTTTGGTTACCACATATACAAACATGTACATGATTTATTTCCGGAGCACAAATTTGGCTAAATATCATTCTGACACAAACCTGAAAAATCTGCTAATTAGAACTTCGTTAGTGAAGCCCATGCCTCCCCAATACTGTAGACACCCATCAGTGACCTCTCGGGCCAGTCGTCCACTCTTCAGCTTACACATGGAGGCCAGCATTGTCACATCATTACCTTCGATGTATTGACCTGGAAAAACCAAGGAATGCACAATATCACTGACAACTTATAGCAAAGATAAGATAGTCTTCCATTTGGTGAAATGCCTTTGACTGATCATAGCCAATCTAATTATTTAAACAAGAGATTCCAGAGGGATCTTGGCTCCCACCATTGGATGACTTTTATTGGATGTAAGACTGATCTTTTCTCTGCTTATCTCTTCTTCCTCTTAATCATTTGAAAACAAGTGGAACCTACATATAACAAATCTGAAAAAATTATCAAGAACATTCGGAGAAATATGTAGCTATGGAGTTAAACTCCTACTAATCATACAAGAGAAATTTAAATGAAATTCAAGAAATATTCATGAATAACTTTCTAAGATGTAGCATTCACAAATCTAAACTGAACAAAAATTCAAAATGGCCACCTGTTGGGCATTTTATTTTCCAATCAGCCTCAATATGAAACATATACACAACTGGCCGGGGGAAAACGGAAACTAAATGTAAAATTTGAGAAAGATCCAAGATATGAAGAATTTCTGTGATAACAAACATCAGCTGTCAACAGTCAAAATGGCTGTCTGTCGGCCAAATTGTTTTTTTTATCAGTCTCAAAATGGAACAAACACAACTAGGGACCATGGAGAACTAACATGTAACTTCTGAGAAAGATCCATAAAAAATATTCAGAGAAATAGAGAAAACAATCTTCAACTGTCAAAATTCCAAATGGCTGCCTGTCGGCCATCTTGTTTTCTGATCAGTTTAGAATTATAACTTGCACAACTAGGGACTGAGAAAAAATAACAGGTAAACTATGAGAAAGATCCATGGATAAGTTTCTGAGATTTAGCAATAAAAATCTTCTACTTTCAAAATTCGAAATTCTGTCAGTCATAATGCATCGTGTTTCCAATTGGTCTCAAAATGTATCATTCAGAACTAGTGACAAAGAAGAACCAATTAACAGGTAAAATTTGAGAAAGATCCATGAAGAACTTTGTAAGAAATAGCGATAAGGAAACATGAACTGTCAAAATTATAAAAAAAGTTGCCTGTCAGTCATTTAATTTTCCAATCAAGTCTTAAAATTTATAATGCATAACTATGGACCAAGGAGAACCTAACTATGAAATAAGAGAAAGATCTGTAAAGAACTTTGGGATATAGCAATAACATTGATTGTTTATGGATAGTCAATCGACGAACAGACCATAGACACAAGGTAATTTGAATAGCCCACCATCTGATGATGACGGGCTAAAAATATCACATAAAAATCATTATTAGAACACAGTAAAATTTATATAATTTTTATGAAAAAAAAAAGTTTATGCTCATGAAAAACAATCTTGTTTTACATATTTGGTATGTTAGTGTGAAAAGGAAACATATACTTACCAACTGCACGATACAGCATTGACCGGAGAGCCTCCACTTCTGTGGCTAGCTCAGCAAGACGAAAGTGGACAACCTGGTTGTTAAGGATGGGCTGTCCAAACGCCTTTCTTTGGCTTGTATACTCTATTGTCATAGCAATGCACTTCTCCAGGGGCATAACAGCTTAAAATGAGGAAAGATTTCAAAATTGAGATAAAAACTCTTTTTGTATCTTATTTCAACCACCATTTTGTAGCATGTACAGTACATGAACATACTGCAGTAAACGAGCTGATTTTGACACTTTCAAATTTGAGTGTATAACCATGTTTCTACCAAAATACCCTGTGTTATTCAACTCTCAGACCATCAGTTAATCATTTACAGCTGTTGATTAACAATCTGTTTATACCACACGTGGTATAAACTCTGTACGCATTTTGATTGGCTAACACGGTGAACTTTGACCCAAGCTGCAATTGTTATTGACGTCATCAATAATCTAAGGACGTCACATCACCGGTACACTTTATTTGCATACGCGAAATTATACTTGGCCACGTTTCTCTTTGATTCAAGTAGATATTATTGTGGTAGAAACAGGTCACACGACTCGAAATTGTTGGATATGGAATTTATTTCACCCTCGTAAGTTATTTTTTAAAAGCTGCAAAAAACACTCACTAAAGCTCGTGTCTTTTGTAACTTTTAAAAAATAACTTACTCGTGTGAAATAAATTCCATAACCAACAAGCACTCGTTGTGTAACCTCTATTTAAACCAATAAGTACAATGATTAACTGGCACATTGATAGGGAGTGGAGTCCTTTTAAAACCATTCATGGACTTTCAGTAAATCCTAGCTGAGTAAGTTTCACCAGCCGTAACCCATGGCCCTGACGCTCGCAGACAGAGCCCGTAGGATGATCGGTACACTATTTGTCGTTTCCCATAAAATATTTCAAGGAACTTTGACTGATTAGGTTTTGGTTTTACCTTTCAAAAGTAAAACAAGAGGCCCATGGGGCCTGTATCGCTCACCTGGTTGGATTAGACCAAATGTTGAAATAATGTTCATATTCAAATTGTTTTATTTGTAAAACTCTAACAATGCTATACAGTGGAACCTCTATAAACCGAACATGCATGGGACATGACTATTTGTTCGGTTTATAGAGGGTTCGGTTTGGAGAAGTTGATCGAAAAATGACCGGTCAAATTCCGGATATAATTGGTTGGACGATGTTTTATTAGAATGCACCCGATTCCAAAACGGCACGTACATACTTAGACAATTTGGATTGTCTGAATAATATGCATATTATGAAAGTTAATCAATGTTTATATTGCAGAATATATAAGAAAGGCAAATGACTATAACAATAGTTTTAAACAGTATTTTCACATGTACAACTACACTTTACGATCGGCCTACATTTTGTTACATCCGGTGAAGCCTCGTCATGTGGATGGGGCCAATAGTCCGATACAGAATATTTTACACATCAAATAATATTAAAGGGTGTGAAGATGTTTTGTTTCAATATCAATTACAATTGATCAGATGATACTGGTCGTATTTCCGACATCGCTGTTGTCTAAACTCAGGCTTCTAGCTCTACTTGCATTGAGAAGATAAACGAACCGACGCGCTTCAATGAAGTGTGGCATTGTTTCATAATTGTCGTGTTGATTATACACTAGGCCTTCCGTCATAATGCCCCCTTGGGGTATATATTGGATACCTGTACAAATCACCTACGTAGGTCCCGAGACAATAAGGCTTCACACAATACCCGTCACAGTTGTTGTTTCACGGTTGACTGGCCTGACCTCGTGTCATGATCGCCCAGGTAAGGCCGGTTTTCAGAAGTAATTTTTGGTATATTTTAACAGGAACCGGACACAAAATCAGTCCGGTGTTCGGAATTCAGAGGGATCGGTATTTGGAAGTTTTTTAATACTATAATAAAGAAGGACCAATTCCGTACAATGACAATTCGTTCGGTATTCAGAGGTGTTCGGTTTTTAGAAGGTTCGGTTTTCGGAAGTTGCACTGTATATGGTTATAGTGTGGGAATCCGAACTGCTTTAAAGATTAATGAAGTCCAGACTCTCTAAGGTCTGAAAGACCTCAAGAATTGTTTATAGAACATGCATTCATCACTTTATGACTAGTAGCGATTTAAAGGAATTACCTCTATTTCACCTATTGGGCCCGCCCCTTTGGCCATTCGGGGGTCAGAGTCACCATTTATGCAAAATCTGTTCCCCTGTTTCTGACCAAATTGGGTTCAAATCCATTCATAACTTGATGACTAGTAGCGATTCAAAGGAATTACCTCTATTTCCCCCACTGGGCCCCTCCCTTTTGGCCCCTTTAGGGTCAGAGCCACCATTTATGCAAAATCTGTTCCCCTTCCCCCAAGGATGTTTCTGACCAAATTGGGTTCAAATCCCTTCACAACTTTATGACTAGTAGAGATTTAGAGGAATTACCTCTATTTCCCATATTTGGCCCCGCCCCTTTGGCCCCTTGGGGGTCAGAGTCACCATTTATGCAAAATCTGTTCCCCTTCTGCCAAGAATGTTTCTGACCAAATTGGGTTCAAATCCATTCATAACTTTATGACTAGTAGTGATTTAAAGGAATTACCTCTATTACCCCTATTGGGCCCCGCCCCTTTCGCCCCCGGGGGTCAGAGCCACCATTTATGCAAAATCTCTTCCCCTTCCCCCAAGGATGTTTCTGACCAAATTGGGTTGAAATCCATTCATAACTTTATGACAAGTAGCGATTTAAAGGAATTACCTTAATTTCCCCTATTGGGCCCCGCCCCTTTGGCCCCTCGGGGGTCAGAGCCACCATTTATGCAAAATCTTTTCCCCTTCCCCCAAGGATGTTTCTGACCAAATTGGGTTCAAATCCATTCATAACTTTATGACTAGTAGAGATTCAAAGGAATTACCTCTATTTCCCATATTTGGCCCCGCCCCTTTGGCCCCTTGGGGGTCAGAGCCACCATTTATGCAAAATCTCTTCCTCTTCCCCCAAGGATGTTTCTGACCAAATTGGGTTCAAATCCATTCATAACTTTATGACTAGTAGAGATTTAGAGGAATTACCTCTATTTCCAATATTTGGCCCCGCCCCTTTGGCCCCTCGGGGGTCAGAATCACCATTTATGCAAAATCTGTTCCCCTTCCCCCAAAGATGTTTCTGACCAAATTGGGTTGAAATCCATTCATAAATTTATGACTAGTAGCGATTTAAAGGAATTACCTCTATTTCCCCTATTGGGCCCCGCCCCTTTGGCCCCTCAGGGGTCAGAGTCACCATTTATGCAAAATCTGTTCCCATTTTGCCAAGAATGTTTCTGACCAAATTTGGTCAAAATCCAATAAGAACTTTTTGACTAGTAGCGATTTGAAGCAAATGTTGACGGACGGACGACGGACGCTGCGCCATGGCATAAGCTCACCGGACCTTCGGTCCAGGTGAGCTAAAAAACCTGTTTCAAATACCTGGTACGTAATTCTAAAGGTATTTAAAAACCAGACATTGACACTTTCATGAAAATAAAAAAAAAAGATTTGTATTTATCTGTTTAATTGATAGACCAGTATATTGCGTAGCACATATGTTGTACGTTTTGTGGCAGCTCCTGCATGACAGGGATCCACCAAAATATGTTTCACACAAATGAGTTCTGAAGTTTAATATGTATGGTGATATTTGCACAGGTTAAGTATTTACAGAATACTCTATAATATGATCCACCACTACAATCTTTTTCTACAATGAAATGGTAGGAAATACTCTATTATGCTGAATTGTAACTCATGTAAAAGGAAAAGTAAAACTTCTAAAAATGATTTCCCGCTTGATCTATAATTGAAAGCTCCATAAATGACATTAATGTATTCTTTAAAAGTTGAGATGTCATACATCTTACCATCAACTATCAATATCTGAGTCAGAGGAGTCAAATCAACATGTGGAAAAACTTACCAGTTAAATCATTTTTGCTGTTTACGTACCCCTTAATCCATTGTAAATATTACACTCTGCCTCACAGTATACACAGAAACTACATGAAATTAGGTATTAAAACAGGAAGTATTTAATTATATTATTTCATTCCATTCCTAATGTACAGTGACTTTATCTGTACATATCATTAAATGATGATTTCTTCATACTGAAATGGGTTTAAGATGGTTGCCTACATCTGGGCGCGCTTCTTCAAAAGAGTTATCTTTCCTTGATGGAACTCACAAAAGTTTATTTGAACACTTATATGGAATCTAGAAAGATTGTTATTTTCTTTATGAACAGAATTAACATGCCACAAACAATGATATTTTGAAAGCACCATTTTTTAATATATTTTCAGACAGGGTCACATTTGAGCATATTTGGGATTTTTTTGTAAAATAATCTATTAGACCAATTATCTTTTTTTCTTTCAAATTTCGACTTTGCATGGCCTAAATGATCAATGAAAATAAAACGAAAATTTTCTATCCACTGTAAAATTTTGATGGTAATTTATATATAAAAGTGTAGGCAGGATTAAGCATTAAAGATAAAGATATAGCGATGCATGAGCCTACATTATAAAACATGTTCTATAAAGCATATGTTTACAAGTTTTAAATCATCATTTACCTCTGTCAAAGTTTATAAAGAATGCTATCCGGACAAAGCTGAATGAGTCACATGGGTGCTAATGACAAGCTTAAGTTTGCTGAGCAGTCATGTATGAATTCTTGTAGAACCTACCGAATTGTAATGTTGTTATTTCTTACTGATTTAGGTATTTACAAATTATGGTTGCAGACACTTTTAATTTTCGTAATTAAGGGAAGATCTTACTTATATAAAATACTTTTTAAAATTATTACGCCTGATAACATTTTCCGACAGTGATTTTTACAGTGTTATAGTCGCTCTAACTTATGACAAACATATACCTGCCGCGGCAGCCCACAATCTTTCCTCCTGGAACTGCAACATTTGGTACGTGAATCCCATTCCCTCGTCACCGATGATATACTTGGCTGGTACTCGTACATCCTCCAAGAAAACCTGGCCTGTATCAGAGCTCCTCATCCCCATCTTGTCTATTTTCCTCGCTAACTTCACTCCTTAAAGGATTATATAAAATGTACACAAGCGATTAGCGTACTATTGATATGAAATAATATATATTATTATAACTAATACTAGATCTAACTCGCTAACTTCACTCCTTACAGGATTATATAAAATGTACACAAGCGATTAGCGTACTATTGATATGAAATAATGTATATTTTTATAACTAATACTAGAAGTAACTCGCTAACTTCACTTAACGTACACAAGTGATTAGTCCAGTATTGATATGAAATAATATATATTATTATAACTAATACTAGATCTAACTCGCTAACTTCACTCCTTAAAGGGTTATATAAAACATACACAAGTGATTAGTCCAGTATTGATATGAATAATATATATATAAGTGCCACTGATAGTAAGAACTACTGACCGGTCCTAGAAGGACGGAAAAGCTTTATGATGCAGTGTTTTAGTTATGAACTAATTCCCTCTAGGACATTAGTGTGTCAGTAGTTCTAGAGGCAAAGTATTTAATTCCAAAAGGAAGATGGCAAATTCAACAGGAGGCCCATGGGGCCTGTATCGCTCACCTGGTTGGATTTGACCAAATATCAAAATAATGTTATGTTCAATTTGTTAATACACATACTCTCTAAGGGACTGAAAGACCCTATGGATTATTTTGGACAACCTAATTGTGTTTGAAGAAACTAAGTCTCTTAGGGTGGAGAAAGACCCTTGGGCCTATTTTTACATCAGAATTGTGTTTATCCCATAATGTCCAGCGATGTTATACATGGTTATGGGATGGAGGGTCACAGCAACCATTTATGCAAAATCAAGGATGTTTCTGACCAAATTGGGTTCAAATCCATTTAAAACTTTATGACTTAAGGAGCGATATAAAGACAGATCTCTATTTCCCCTATTTGGCCCCATCCTTCAGGCCCCTTGGGGTCAGAGTCAATATTTACATAAACTTTCTTTCCCCTCTTCCCCCAAAGATATTCCAGACCCCTTGTTTCCCTATTGGGCCCAGCCCCTAATGCCCCTGGGAGTTCAGAGTAAAAATTTATACAAACACGGTTCCCCTTCTCCCAAGGATGTTCCTGTCCAAATTTGGTTCAAATTCATTCATAGCTTTACAACTAGTGGCAATTTAAATGATTAACCCCTATTTCCCCTCTAAGACTCTGCCCCTCAGGCCCCTGGGGGTTCAGAGAAAAAATTATACAAACTCTGTTCCCCTCCCCCCAAGGATGTTCCTGACCAATGAGACAGATGAGTGTTTATTTACCTGATAAGTCCATGGGGAAACAGGTGAGTGTTTATTTACCTGGTAAGTCAATGGAGAGACAGATGAGTGTTTATTTACCTGGTAAGTCCATGGGGAGACAGATGAGTGTTTATTTACCTGGTAAGTCCATGGGGAGACAGATGAGTGTTTATTTACCTGTTAAGTCCATGGGGAGACAGATGAGTGTTTATTTACCTGGTAAGTCTATGGGGAGACAGATGAGTGTTTATTTACCTGGTAAGTCCAGGAGGAGACGGAGGAGTGTTTATTTACCTGGTAAGTCCATGGGGAGACAGATGAGTGTTTATTTACCTGTTAAGTCCATGGGGAGACAGATGAGTGTTTATTTACCTGGTAAGTCTATGGGGAACAGGTGAGTGTTTATTTACCTGATAAGTCCATGGGGAAACAGGTGAGTGTTTATTTACCTGGTAAGTCCAGGAGGAGACGGATGAGTGTTTATTTACCTGGTAAGTCCATGGGGAGACAGGTGAGTGTTTATTTACCTGGTAAGTCCATGGGGACAGATGAGTGTTTATTTACCTGGTAAGTCTATGGGGAGACAGATGAGTGTTTATTTACCTGGTAAGTCTATGGGGAACAGGTGAGTGTTTATTTACCTGGTAAGTCTATGGGGAGACAGATGAATGTTTATTTACCTGGTAAGTCCATGGGGAGACAGATGAGTGTTTATTTACCTGGTAAGTCCATGCGGAGACAGATGAGTGTATATTTACCTGGTAAGTCCATGGGGAAACAGGTGAGTGTTGATTTACCTGGTAAGTCTATGGGGAGACAGATGAATGTTTATTTACCTGGTAAGTCCACGGAGAGAGAGAGAGATAATTGTTTATTTACCTGGTAAGTCCATGGAGAGACAGATTAGCATTTATTTACCTGGTAAGTCTATGGGGAGACAGATGAGTGTTTATTTACCTGGTAAGTCCATGGGGAGACAGGTGAGTGTTTATTTACCTGGTAAGTACATGGGGAGACAGATGAGTATGTATTTACCTGGTAAGTCAATGGAGAGACAGATGAATGTTTATTTACATGGTAAGTCCATGGAGAGACAGATGAGTGTTTATTTACCTGGTAAGTCCATGGGGAGACAGATGAGTGTTTATTTACCTGGTAAGTCCATGGGGAGACAGACGAGTGTTTATTTACCTGGTAAGTCCATGGGGAGACAGGTGAGTGTTTATTTACCTGGTAAGTCCATGGAGACAGATGAGTGTTTATTTACCTGGTAGGTCTATGGGGAGACAGGTGAGTGTTTATTTACCTGGTAAGTCCATGGGGAGACAGATGAGTGTTCATTTACCTGGTAAGTCTATGGGGAGACAGATGAGTGTTTATTTACCTGGTAGGTCCATGGGAAAACAGGTGAATGTTTATTTACCTGGTAAGTCCATGGGGAGACAGATGAGTATTTATTTACCTGGTAAGTCCATGGGGAGACAGGTGAGTATTTATTTACCTGGTAAGTCTATGGAGACGGGTGAGTGTTTATTTACCTGGTAAGTCCATGTGGAGAGAGATAATTGTTTATTTACCTGGTAAGTCTATGGGGAGACAGGTGAGTATTTATTTACCTGGTAAGTCCATGGGGAGACAGGTGAGTATTTATTTACCTGGTAAGTCCATTGGGAGACAGATGAGTGACTTGTTGCCATAGACAGGTCCATCAGAAGTATTTGCCAGAAGACACATCCAGTCTGCCTGGAATGCATTTGTGGTCCACATTTTACCGCCGTTAATCACCAGGTCATCTCCATGTTTCACAGCTTTAGTTTGTATACCTGAAACAACAGGGAAACATTTAAAACTGACAGCTTTAGGTACAACAAAAATATCTGCCATGGTAAACAATATTTTTATATGACCTTAACGTATTTTACAACAATTCTTAAAAGATTATTTTAACTGATGCTAATATTTTACAAAACAAAATTATTATCTCAATTGATGCTTATCACTCTTGCTGACCTTGGTGGGAGAGCATATGGGGCCTTACAGTAGAAAGAAACTAGAGTCAGGCAGATGACCCAATACGTTTTAATGTTTTATAGGGATTTCAAAGTGATGGACATGGGCCAGGGTATATTGCCCCTTAAGAAATTTTACTGACCTGGCCCCTGCAGTCTCATAGATAGTTACCATATGCATGTAACCCAATTTTAACCATTCAAATACAACAAATTTGTCAGCGGTGCGATAAAACTAAATATCATGAGTATAAAGTCTATCAAGTTACAAGAAATCAGTCGAATAATATGACAATCTTTAAAAAAAAACAATGAATATTGAAAAAAAGAAATGGGAAACACTTTTGTAAAAACAGTCAAATCGGAATTCTTTTACGGGAAAGACAATTCATATCATAGCTATGATGTATACTAAGTTTTCCACCTGGTTCCCTAATGTTGAGAATCACTTTTAAAGTCATGCATGATTATATATATCACAATTTCTAAAATGATCGATTATTGATCGGTAATAAATATAAAACGAAAACATGCACATCAAAACGATAATCTGAACTAGAATGACTATACTGTATCTGCTAGACTCTGGAATGGCATGATAATGATCACTCACTCTATCCATCTAACCATCTGCTTGACCCATGGATTGTTCATAATATTAAACTATCTTGCTACAATGTCAGGGCTTTTTCTCACTGGTTTGGGAAAGGGCTTTTTGGTATCATTTTGGGAAGAAAATTGGTGAATTGGGAAAGATTTTTTCAGGAGTAAACTGTAAATTTTGGGAATTTGGCTTAAATATGAAATAATTTCAATTGGGAAAGGGGCCCATTAACGGCCCCAAAAAGCCCCCAGAAAAAGCCCTGAATGTACATCTGAACCAGAGCCAACCTAACGTCATATATATCTGCTCGAACTTTGGATGTTCATAATATCATACTAACTAGATACATCTGAGCCAGAACCTACCTCACTAACTGCCAGACCCATTGAGGTCCATAATATCATACTAACTTGCTACATCTGAACCGGAGCCGACCTCACTAACTCCTAGACAGGCCACTCTGTCACCCGACACGGATGGTGCTAGGAATTCCTTCTTTAGCTCATCACTTCCAAATCTAAACAAAACCAAAAAAAAAAAAGTCAGGAAGTTAAATAATCATGATATAAATAAAGGATTTTATATGAGTGGATTCATATGTATTACAGGATTTACAAAATAAGATTAATAATTTGATACGTACCCTATAAGCTTCTTGGTGAATGGCATTAACAAACTCCATATATTTATATATATAGCCAAGAGTGTGTTTTGTAAATCACAATTCCAATTCATGAGAATTGATGTAAAAAATTTCAAACTGATTTCTATAAGACCGGATAATTTTGACTTGAATTATTTCACAACAGAGAAATGGGTCATGACGTCATATCTTCACTTTTGATTATAAATTATTTTTGACATGTGACAGAGGAATATATATTCAAACATATGGTAGAACAGGTCAGTTAATGTGATAGAGACATCTTCTACAAAGGTTTCGTGAAGTCAGGTATATGTCTTAGCTAGCTCTATATAAATACATTATATTACGTGGATGTGGCACAGTGGTATAAGCTGCAGGTATATTTCTTGCTAGACAATTACATTTTGTAGGTGCTTTTGATTGAGTTTGAGGCCAGGTCAGGGCACGAGTCATAATCAAATTATCTCCCTTTATCATAACTTTATACATACAAAAGCAGTAACCCTCTGCTGAATTACATCAAACCTCTGGTAATTTCGAATTGACAGATAGTTAAAAGACAATTTTGTTTTTCAATACAAACTATAGTTTTCTAGCTAGTGATATTTCAAACTCTGATTATTTATAATTGACTCTATTTCAGATAGTTTGAAACACATGGATATGACTATATATAGAAGATATACAAAATACTTTGAAGCTTACAAACATATCTTAATATTCAAAAGAGTTCCAGATGAAAGATGGAGCTCTGATATATCTGGCAAGGGGTCAAGACCACAGGGGAATGTAAGTGTTTCTGGGGAAGGAGGAGGTAAAGCCCAAAATTGGAGATTTGATGGTTATATGAAGCTCAGTTTGGTTTGGTTTGGTTATATTTGTTTAACGTACGCGTGCTATCAACAGCTAAGGTCATTTAAGGACGGCCTCCCGTGCGTGTGATATGCATGCATGTGGTGAGTGCGTATGCGTGTTTTGGGAGGCTGCGGTATGTTCGGGTTAAGTCTCCTTGTGATAGGCCGGAACTTTTGCCGATTTATAGTGCTACCTCACTGAAGCATACTGCCGAAGACACCCAGCAGCACACCCACCCTGTCACATCTACACCAGCACTATACTTTACCTTGCCAAGGCAGGAGTAGCCATGTCGGTCTGTACACCTATCGCCATTGGTATCGCTCCGCAGTTGATGGAACCTAGCTCCTCGGCCACTGCCACACTGTAGGTATAATCCAATCCTAACCCACCATACTCTGTCAACAAAGATTCCACAGTCAGAAGTATAACAAACCATAATTAGTTATATATTGCACTATATACCATTTAAAACATTAAAAAATGCCTATCAATTACGAGGGCTATCTAATGAGTTAAATTTGGCTATCTGACAAATGTTTTCCATTAAAATGGCCGGTTATAAAATACAATACTTTCTATATATTAGCATTTTAAAGCTAGTTGCTAAATTAACTACAATTTGTGCCTCTCTATATATAAGATAGCCCATTATACAGAACTGATAGTATAATATATATTAATTAAATACCTGTTGGTTTGGTAACGCCCAGTAGGCCCGCATCTCCCAGAGTTTTGAAAATCTGTTTAGCAGGAAATTGTCCCTCTGCCTCCCACTGATCAACATTTGGATTGATGTCTCTTTCAATGATCTGTATCAATACAGAAACACAAATGATTCAAACATACATAGTGGAAATTCAAACACTGTACTGGTATTATTGTTTAAAATAGAAATACAACAATTCAGTTGCTAAATGCATTAGGAGGGGCAAAACGCAATGATCATCATCAGATTCAGACCAGGACCCCAAAACTCTATATACAGACTATAGCTATCAATCTAACTATTTGAGCTACTTATACATGTACATGGCCACTGGCGTTCATCGAGGTCACTGTTCCCTTCAATTCAGTAATCCATGTATAATATTCCAAAACCAGATTCTATTGGTGCAATATATATATATATTATTATAATCATTTTCTAATTTTAGTTGATCCTCCAAGCTTACAAATGAGAATGTAACAGGAGAGGATAAAATGTAGCGGCCAGACCAGGGTTCCAACCTGAAACCTCCTAACACTAGCCGGATGCTCTACCTATTGAGCTACCTGGTCACCGATGATCGACCCAGTCCAGTCCCGCTACATGTACACATCCCTCCTTTTTTCCAAGTCTTCGTCCTTGAAGACACACGAGACCCTCATACCACGGCCGTGGGTATTTTAGTTGGCCTGGGTGCCAATTTTGTAACAGGAGAGGAGAAAATGTAGCGGCCAGACTGGGGTTTGAATCCGGGACCTCTGAACACTAGCCGGTACTCCAACAATGTTAGAGGTTTTACACGGCGAGATACTTTTGACAGGCGTCGCAGTCGGCAAAATAATATCCGATAGAAAAAGAGCCGACCAGCGGCCTCTTATGTTATAGGAGTACACTAGCCGGATGCTCTACCTACAATGTATTGATCGAGCTATATGTACCTGGTCACCGATGATCAACCCAGTCCAGTCCCGCTACAAGAGTCTTGAAGAGCAGCTAACTGTTATGTAATGTAAGAATCGCTATTACTGTTTTTGAATTCGCACACTTATCCGGGTACAGATAATGAGTGACGGGAGGGGGGGGGGGGGGGGGGGGGGGGGGGGGTTAAAACAATTATAAAAACATATTAACTTCATTGGCGTGCAAATGTCCCTGGGCAATCCCTGGTCACTCATTAGATACGCTGCACTTATCCTGCTTTTCAGATGAAAAAAGGCCTAAGGTTTTTATTGAAAATAATGCACTTGCATTGAGACCATATCTCGAACTTTGGACTTTGGTGTGTAAGTCACATAAGTTACCAACCTTTTTGAGGGATTCTTTCATCTGCAGATGTTCTGTACTGTAAATCGCCTCTCTGTTACTCGAAGTTGCTGACATAAATCTGTTTTGCTGCCATAGTTCTAATTTTAGAACATTCTTCAGCCTGCGGCTACACAGTTTTGAAACACAACGTACATGCATATCTCCACTTTCGATCCAGTCTGCCTTTGTTTACCTCTTACGGAGTAAAGAATTCTTCGCTGTTTGATTGGTCAATATAAATAGTGCGCGAAACCACAACAAATCGATACCGTTGTATTTCAGTAATTATTGTGATAAATTATGTATTGCGGGGTCGTATGTAAAATCACAGAATCTGTACGCTTGTGATCGACCATCCGCTGCAAGGGTCACATATATGCGTTCTAGGTTAATAAACGGGGCCGGTGACATAAACGTTATCATCAGGTGTCTCGCGATGGCTTCACAGGGAAATGCATCTGTTGCAAAGTCGACCACGTGGCCGAAGGTAGTGCTTTTCGGCGATTCTATAACACAGGTAATTCGACCTATTTCATTGAATCAGTTCGTAATGTACAAATGTAGCCTAGCTATCTGGTATGAATTGATATTGTTGCCCCGCCCATATTGACATTTGCTTGACCTGCATGTACATAGGGGCATGACACTAACCTATATTAAATACCACAGGGACATGTCTAAGACCAGAGACATATATACGTTTTAAAATTTTATAACCTGTATATACCAAGACTTTCATTCTTTTAAATTTTGCCAATCAGAACATTGACATGACTGAAACTGGATACGTTAAATTTATTAAGCCATTTTTTTGTGTAAATCTATGTAATGTAATTATAATACTGTACATAAAAGGCACTATAGTATAGGAGATCGTCTTCTATGAAATACTAGACATGGTGTCAGGGCCAGAGGAAACTCGGGCTATTGAAATACCTATAGCAATATTTATATGAAATATTTTGGCTAATTTGTCATAAATATGAATGTAATACATATGTATACAGTCAGGTACAAAGTACTGTTGTAGACATAGACTAAATGTACATCTGTTTCTGAGGTCATTATAGTACAGTTATAGTTTCAGACAACTATATATATATATTTAAGACTTAAATTACCAGCTTAAAATAGATGATGATGATGATGGTACTCTTAATTGACAATGTTCAGATGTGATACATGCTATATTATGTCCTGTGATTAATTACTTTTACATTCTTAATTTCTTTTTTATTCTTGTAATTTTTAGTTTAGTTTCTCCAATGATGGATGCTGGGGAAGCATGGTAGCAGATCTTTTACAAAGGTAGGCTTGCACCTTTTAAAAATATTTTGTTTAACTGCATATTTATTCTAATAAACGCCCTAGGGGCGTGCATTTTTTTTAATAGGGGGGTGGTGTTTGATAGTTGTAAGGCAAAATTTCAGAGTCGGTAACAGCAGTAGGGATTTTCCGTAATTTTTTTTAGGGTCCATTGATCAAGAATGATATATCTATGTGAAAAATGTGACATTGCATGGGAAAAACAAAAACAAAAAATAGTGAAATTCCTACAAATTTCAGTTTTTCTTTGATGAATATTGCATTTATATTAATTTTGATTTCATTTTGTTATATGTAGATATCTCGAGCTGTTTTTTTATTTTTCAAAATTGTCTTCATATAGGTCTTTTTTATATTATACTTAATCATTTAAAAGTGACTTCAAAATTGGGAATGTTTTATTGGCAAATTGGGAATTTTCACAAAAATTTTTTTAGGGGAATGGGTCCTTTTAACGGACCCTCTTTCTATTGATGGAAAATCCCTGAGTGTTAGGTCTGTTAAGTGTACTTGCAATTGTTTAACACCATATACATGTATGTGCATGAAACAAGTGTTTATCTGTCCAAAACATTTTTTTAAACATTGTACATGTAAAACTAAGTGACAAACAAGGATTTGCTTTAAACTATTAAATGTTCTAAACACTGGACACATATATATGGATGGATATTATCAATGAAACAAGATAATTTCTTTTTTCTTGTGTGTGTGTGGGGGGGGAATCTCAAAAATAGGCTGTGTGGGGGAGGGGGGGGGGGGGGGGGGGGGGCGTTTATTAGAATAGATACAGTATTGAAACAATTAATGATGACAGAAAATTAATGAAAATTATTTTTAGCTCATGCATTATCTTCCCAAACGGCAGCATGCCAGAATGAATTGGACTACAAACTTGCGGTTTCTGAACGGAATCACTGCATCTGTACTTTTGCCTAGTAATGAACCAGAATGTAATTAAATCTTAAATTGTGGCAACATTTTCCATTAAAATAAGAAAAATTATATACAAACTTTATTATTTTTATTTGGCAGAAAGTGTGATGTCATCAATAGAGGATTTTCCGGGTACAATGCAAGATGGTGTGTAAAGATGATACCAAAAGTATTCGAAGAATTCACCAGTAGCGATATAGCCATGGTGACCATTTTCCTAGGTGCCAATGATTCCAATTTGCCCGCAAACAGCCAACAACATGTGCCGGCTGACGAGTACAAGACCCACTTGATAAACATGGTGGAGAAATTACAAGTAAGGTTATATAATCCATGACCTATTTAATTGCATGACAATTGTATATTGTCACGGAGCAATCCTGATGATTGTGAATTTTCTTTAATATCAAACCCATCTTACGTTCCACCTGCTTATCGTCAATCAGAACTGATTATTTGTTTTATTTTTTTATTGAAGTGGCATCGTCAGTTTCTGACTATCTTGACATTGCTGACCCAATGGCTTTTAAACTTGGACCTATTTAATTAAATCCAAACATTTCTGATGTTTTTAGTAACTTATATTCTATCGGTTTGATGTCGGTTAATCATATCCTAGCTGACCGATATAAAAATGTTGATTAAACCATCAAATTTATTCAGACTACTATTTGGTTAACTTTTTATTTTGTTTTTCACTGTCACAGACATTAGAACAAAATTCCAGTAAACAGTCCTGTTTAAATTTCTATTGCATATATAGATATCTTGGTTTACCATATTCATCCTCCGATTAGCCCCTGCCGGCTATTTCATTTTCACAAAAACTTCACTTTTAATTGGTACGATAAAGGAGGTTCAAAAATAGCCCCTCCCTAATCTTTGATACTAAACTTTTACACTAGGAGAGGGGTCTTATTTGAGGATAAAAACGGTAACCAGAAATATAGCTAGCTATACTACATTTGTATATATGACATTTTGTTTAAGGCGTATGGCATACCCAGAGAGAAAGTTCTCCTCATCACCCCTCCTGCCTGTGATGTGGAGGCTTGGGGTAAAGATTGTCAAGCCAATGGTAATGTTCTTATGAATAATCGTATCATTGTATTGTGTAAATCACAGGGACTTGACAATTTAGGGGGTTGAGCCTTGGAATTATTAAATTTTTCACACTCGGGGGGCATAGGAATATGTCAATTCCCTGTGGTGTAATTATATATATATAAATGCGACCTCTTATTCCACACAAAGTATATATTCGAGTAAAATTATTATTGGTAATTAACATTGTGTTTATATATTTGTCCATTAAATTTTCACTGGCCGACTAGGTCATCAAAAGGCTGCGTCAAACCATTCGCTTTTGTACTCTCTATATCTAGTATACCGGGGTACCTTTAATTTGAGGAGTTGGGTCAGTAGACTAGATTGGGACAATTATCAGCATATTTTCAAAAAAAAAGGAAATCAAAGAATGTTCGCTTTATATGACTAATGCCATTAATCTGAGTCAAACTTACATAATGTATGTTTAATCAAATGTATTTATTGAGGCAAAAAACTATGGGACTATCATAAAGTTTTCAAAAACTATCATAAAGTTATCAAAAACTATCATAAAGTAATTTCAATTAAGCTCGAGGACCCTTGCATTTTTGGGTCAGTTTGCCAGCGCCAAACAAACAATATTTCAATTAAGACTCTATCAACACAAACTTTTTGTGTCTTTCACTAACATATATATACCTACCGCTAACCTCTTTGGGTTTAACACAATAGGCATTGTCCCCATTTCTCTGATAATGTGGTAATTTTTTCTGCGAGTTGAAAATGGTCAGAAAGATCAAAATAATGAAAACCATAAATATATACTGGTGATACAATGTACATATATTTTTTATGAATTGATAAGACATACCAATTGATAATGATTTGAAATACATATATGTACTTAACTTTTAATTTCATTTTAATTCAATTTTTGAATTTTACATAATACATAATAACTTTTTTTTACGTGGAAAAGTTAGGAGAAAATCATGTCTATAGTGTCTGGGCAGTTGTTTCGTTGTTATCATTTGATTATACTGGTGTGTTAAAATAAGTCTTCGATTTCAGATCGTCCATGTCACAAGTGCAATAAAGCTGCCGGGTTGTATGCGAGTCTGTGTAAAGAGGCAGCCATGGAGTCTGGCACAGCATGTGTTGATCTCTATACGGAGATGATGAATGTTACGGTAGGTAAAGTTTGAAACATTTATGACAATTTTACTGCAGTCATTCCATATTGGTGATATACATTTTTGAGTAATTTACATTGGCACTACATTTCTGTATTATTTAAATGTAGATAAATTGGTGTCATCTGCACAGAGATAAGTTTTCACTGTATCATATCTAGTCATTTTATATATATATGATGAACTAAGGTGGCCTTAGTACAGATCCCTGTAGAACTCCTGAGGACAACTCATTCCATTTAGGTTGTTGATCTTTAATCCTGACTTTCTGGATTTGTTTCCTGTTATGGTGACCGTCCAATTAATAAATCAATTGCTAATTCCATATACACAGTTCCATAACTCCATATGCCATTCAATTAATAAATCAATTGCTAATTCCATATGACAATATTTTCTGAAAAGTCTTTTGTGTGCCATGGGACTGTATATCAAACACTTTCTGAAAATCTATACACTAATGTATTTGTACAGTATATATACAGGTAGAATTGACCTTACCATTGTCTGATTGTTCAGTTCATTCATCTAGAGCCTTCAGGTCAAGATATGATGGCGTAGATCTATCCGACAAAAATCAATGCTACTGATTTGAAAAGAATGTGTTATGTTTCATATCTATAGCGACATGACTTCTTTTCATAGTATACAATATTGCCATACAATTGATGTCCAGCTAAACAGATTAATTATTGCCTGGTTTGTGCAAGCTACAATTGAATCTGATGAAGACTTTTGTAATGCCTCTTGTATAGTCATTTAAATCTGCTTTTCAAGAAAGACTGAAGAGATTTAATAAATATTTTTGGACACGTTCACGATACAGAATAAATCATTGTTAGATTATAAGCTGTATGTATTGACATGGTTGAATTGCAAATTCTAGATTAATTCATAAAGGTCACATCTAATATTCCTTGACAGACATTGTGTGACCAGTTATGAAGCAACACATAATTAATTTATAAAACAATTATTAACTGTATATATGTTTATAAGGAGAAGACTTAGATAGGCGTTGCCTGATGTCTGATCAGATTGTCGCATTCAATGACAATAGAATTTGTTGAAATTTAATTGAAATTGAAATTGAAACACATAATTTTTGGGAATGATCCCAGAATTCCATTTAACCTTGCATGTTGTGTGTCAGTTATCTTCTATGGAAGATTCTATGATTTTTATTTGTCAGATATTTGATCAAAATAGAAATCGATACTATAAATGTAGGTCTCCATGTAAGAAAGGCAAGGGTTTGGGTTTATTTTGTTTAAAGTCCTATTAACAGCCAGGGTTATGGCAAAACATCCTTCTGTGATTAATGTTGCGCCGTGGTGGACACCAATATTTAGGATCTTGATCAACGTGTGCAGGCACGGTGGTCTAGTGGAAGGACGCAGGGCTACTTGACCGAACGGTCGCTCGATGTAAATAAGTACATGGTAGAGAACTGCAAGTAATGTCATATGCAAGCTATTTGTGCCAAAATGGCAGCTCACGCTGTATGCTTACCAGAGAGTTGAGAAAGACGTTGGCTTGTTGCTTAAGGACCAATAATTGGATAATAATTTGTGAACTGCTTTGATCATTAGATGGCTTTATAAAAAATATGTTGTTTTCGCATATAGCAGTATATAAAACTCCATATTGTTATTGATATTTCAGTTTTCTATTAACATTCTAGCTGTTAACATACAAACTGTATTATATTTTTGACAGGACTGGCAGAAGCTGTTGAACGATGGTCTCCATTTATCGACTCAAGGATCAACACTTCTCTTTGAGCTCCTCAAACCTTTCATCTTGAAATTAACCTCAGGGATTGAAGCAAGATATCCGGATTGGAAGGATGTTGACAACACTAATCCAGATGCTTCATTACCTTATTAACGTGTTCATCACTTTTAGTGGTCGTTCACAGAACATCGCTTTTAGTGGTCGTTCACAGAACATCGCTTTTAGTGGTCGTTCACAGAACATCGCTTTTAGTGGTCGTTCACAGAACATCGCTTTTAGTGGTCGTTCACAGAACATCGCTTTTAGTGGTCGTTCACAGAACATCGCTTTTAGTGGTCGTTCACAGAATATCCCTTCAAGTGATTCGTTCACTAAATTTCATGCACTTTTAGTGGTTGTTCATGATCACTGTTCATCACTTTTATAATTAGTTGTAAACTGAACATCACTTTTAGTGGTCGTTCACAGAACATCGCTTTTAGTGGTCGTTCACAGAACATCGCTTTTAGTGGTCGTTCACAGAATATCCCTTCAAGTGATTCGTTCACTAAAATTCATGCACTTTTAGTGGTTGTTCATGATCACTGTTCATCACTTTTATAATTAGTTGTTGTAAACTGAACATCACTTTTAGTAGGCGTTTAGTAGATGTATAAAGAGAATTTAATATATTTTCATTTAAAGATATTATTGCCACCAATTATATTGAAACCCAAATTTAAAGTAGGTTTCGACGACACGAGACTTTGTTGTTAATTCAAATGTTGTTATTTGTTTTATTAATATGACATATTTTTACATTGAAAGGCCTTGATTGAAATATTTCCTCGCCATCTTCAGATATTCTTCTTGTCACATTTCACAATTTTAGTCGGCACCATTTCACAGAATGTTACTGGAGGCAACTAATATGTGAATTTTCACATGTTCTTCCCTATGGTCCATATATAGTCATACAACAGTCTTTGATTTTTGGAGTCAAAATATGTAGCACTATTGATATTTCTGTGGGAATATGTCAGGGATCTTTCCACTCAAACTCACAAAGGTAAATTTCATTATATAGTGCAGCCTTGTAAAGCCATGTTGCATTTTGAGAGTGCATGATTAAAACCTGCAATGGCCAATTTACAGCCATCTTGGATTTTAATATTAATGATGCTACAGGCAAGTGATGTAAATTACTAAAGTACCACAACAGTACAAATAGAATTATGGAAATGTGACCTGAAACGTTATGGACATATAACGCAAATCTGATGGAAAATTTTTGAAGTGCCTACCAGATATTATAAGCACCTGTTATTTTAAATAAGCTGAAAATAAGGCTGCTGTTCATTCTTAACGGGCAATAGTCTGATATATATATATTGCATGTTTATAATAAGTGTGCTATACCTATTTTTTTTCTTCAAAAAAACCTTTACCTATTTTATATAACAGATTTGTATCAATTAACATGCGATTTATATTAAATCTGTGTAAATTCTTTTGTTTTCTGCTATTGTATGTATGACAATTGCTCAAATGTGAAATTGTGAATGGCATTGTTTAAGACTATATCAGTTCTCAATATTGTAGGTTTCATCTGTAGGTTCCCCTTGGTCCTAAGTTGTGCATGATTGATCGAAGAAAAAAATGCCTGACAGGTGGCCATTTTGAATTTTAATGTTTGAAGTTTGGTAGCACTACTTCTCAGAAAGTTCTTTCATAGATCTTTCATAAATTTGTGTATGTTGGTTCACCTTTTGGATTGATCGGAAAACTTAAGGGCTGACAGGTAGCCATCTTTGACAGTTAAATTTTGTTGTCTCTACATTTGTATTTCTTGTTCACAGGAAGTTCTTCTTATACTTCTCTATGATCTTATATGTAGGTTTCCCTTGTTATTAAATAATTAAAAATAATTAGGGAAAGATAGAGAAAAATCAGTCCGGCATATAACCCATACATTTTATTCAATGGTGGACACCAATATCCATCTGTGATCTCACAGAAAACAAGTACAAAATTTCGCACTATTAGCAGCAGTGGTTTATGTAATGAAAGTGTAAGGTTAGAGGATAAAAGCATTGAAAAATATAAGTTTGTAGCTGTGGTATACCAAACACCAATCTGTCAAAATTCAAAATGGCTGCCTGAGCGATTTGAAGAAATACTCGGTTACATTCTGTATGACATTTGATTCTATTCATTAATAAAACACATTGCAGTACTAAGTTTACGAGACTCTATACTACAATTTACGGTGATTCAGCCAGTGTAGGGATTTAGCTAGAGATGCCCAAGAAAAATAAACATTGCTTAATTATACGTACCTGCCTTCCTCTGGAATCTTCTTTAAAATGCTAAAAAGTTTTTATGCACATAGGATGGGAAATTATTGAGTAAGATATATATATTGGGTACAAAATTAATGATAGTTGTTTATAAAGGATGCCTGCTCATCTCATTCTTATGTGTTCCTTTGTATATTTTGTATTCTTTGGATATATATATATATTTTTATAAACAGTGCCTAATTTTTAGCACTTCTACATTATATCTTATTAACTTATATACCGTAAACCAACTTAATTTAAAACACACATAAGCACTCACCGCACGCATGCATGTCCCACTCACGGGAGGCCGTCCTTAAATGACCTTAGCTGTTAATAGGACGTTAAACAAAATAAACCAAACATAACCAACTTAATTTCACGTTTTTTTCATGGGATTTGCTATAGTGATTTATATCCATAAAAAGGCCTATATACTGAACTTATGATTGAAACTTTTTCGTGGTGATTAATTTTCGAGGATTTTAATGGCCTACACGAAAATATTTTGGTTTACAGTATGTGTTATGCATTTTACCGACATTGCGCTGATTTCATTAGTAGACAGGCTGCATGTTTTCTAGCTATATAATTCTATATATGGTTTTATTATCTCAATTATCTAATAAATGTCCTGCAATCTTGGTACGTTATTATTTGTATGCAGAGGAAAATACAATTGGAAAGGGAAAATAAACGATTTAAATTGACATGTTTTTTGTCTTCCGTGATAAGAGTTCTGCTGTGTTTATACTGTTGAATGTACATTGTAAAAATTGTAATATAGTAATATAAAGTCACACATATACACTATACATACATGTATATAAAGTCACTCTCAAAGAGCGATTATACTCCCACGTCGAGGGCAGAATCTGTATGGTTTGTCTGTAACATGGCAAGAAATACAGGTGGCACTTTTTTTTTGTAATTTTAGGGAATAAATCCTTAAATTTTGAGAATAAAATCTTCTCCAATTGATTTGAAAATTAGTTTATAGCCAAATTGGAATTATATGTAATCTACAATGGATTGGTGGTATTTTTTCCTGGCTATTTAGGGAGTAATTTTTGGGTTAAGATTGACATATTTAGGTGACATTTGAGAATTGGTGATTATGTGACATTTGAATTGCAAAGAGTCAATATTTAGTAAATTATGAAATAGCTATTTTCTACATGTTTCTATAAAGTATACAGGGTGCTTTCATACTTTAAAATGGAGTTTTTTAGTTGTTTTTTACCATACTTACTATACTACAGTATACTTACAAAGCGGGACGGTCGAGACATATAACTATGTGGGATTCATGTTGACGTTTCTCTTGGAAACTTAGTATTTATATAATAATCAATATATGTTCTGTCTTCCTGAGCACCATTACAATGTTCTGCCTTCCTGAGCGCCATTACAATGTTCTGCCTTCCTGAGCGCCATTACAATGTTCTGTCTCCCTGAGCGCCAATGTACAATGTATCTTATCTGTACATTTCAAAGTGTTACTGCTTTTTGTTTATTTCCAAATATCATTCTTTCCCGGAGATGTTTGGACTTCTTATGGTCGAACATGCTACCATTCAATATACAGATTTGGTTTCTTGCACATAAACCCTCTCCCCCCTTACACACACATATACACCCCTCTCTCTCTCCCCCTTACACACAAATATACCCCCCCCCCCCCTTTACATGCACATATACACATGTCCCTCTCTCTCCTCTCCCCCTTTACACACACATATACACCCCTCTCGCTCCCCCCTTACACACATATATACACCCCTATCTCTCCCCCCTTACATACACACACATATACCCCCCCTCTCCTCTCCCCCCTTACACACACATATACACCCCTCTCTCTCCTCTCCCCCTCTCCCCTCTTACACACACATATACCCCCCCTCTCCCCTCTTACACACACATATACACCTCTCTCTCCTCTCCCCTCTCACACACACGTATACACCCCTCTCTCTCCTCTCCCCCTTACACACATATATACACCCCTCTCTCTCCTCTCCCCTCTTACACACACATATACACCCCTCTCTCTCCCTCTCCCCTCTTACACACACATATACACCCCTCTCTCCTCCTCTCCCCCTCTCCCCTCTTACACACACATATACCCCCCCCCCTCTCCCCTCTTACACACACATATACACCTCTCTCTCTCCTCTCCCCCCTTACACACACATATATACCCCTCTCTCTCCTCTCCCCTCTCACACACACACATATACACCCCTCTCTCCTCTCTCCCCAGCTTACACACACATATATACACCCCTCTCTCTCCTCTCCCCTCTTACACACACATATACCCCCTCTCTCTCCTCTCCCCCTCTCCCCTCTTACACACACATATACACCCCTCTCCCCTCTTACACACACATATACACCTCTCTCTCTCCTCTCCCCCTTACACACACATATATACCCCTCTCTCTCCTCTCCCCCCTTACACACACATATACACCCCTCTCTCTCCTCTCCCCCTTACACACACATATACACCCCTCTCTCCTCTCCCCCCTTACACACATATATACACCCCTCTCTCTCCTCTCCCCCTCTCACACACACACACATATACCCTCTCCCCCCCCTTACACACACATATATACCCCCCTCTCTCTCCTCTCCCCTCACACACACACATATACACCCCTCTCTCTCCTCTCCCCCCTTACACACATATATACACCCCTCTCTCTCCTCTCCCCTCATACACACACATATACACCCCTCTCTCCTCTCTCCCCCCTTACACACGCATATACACCCCTCTCTCTCCTCTCCCCTCTTACACACACATATACACCCCTCTCTCTCCTCTCCCCCCCCTTACACACACATATACACCCCTCTCTCTCGCTCCCACCTTACACACATATATACACCCCTCTCTTTCCTCTCCCTCATACACACACATATACACCCCTCTCTCCTCTCCCCCCCTTTACACACACATATACACCCCTCTCTCTCCTCTCCCCCCTTACACACACATATACACCCCCTCTCTCTCCTCTCCCCCCTTACACACACATATACACCCCTCTCTCTCCTCTCCCCCCTTACACACGCATATACACCCCTCTCTCTCCTCTCCCCCTCTCCCCTCATACACACACATATACACCCCTCTCTCCTCTCCCCCCTTACACACACATATACCCCCCTCTCTCCTCTCCTCCCTTACACACACATATACCCCCCCTCTCCCTCTTACACACGCATATACACCCCTCTCTCTCCTCTCCCCCTTACACACACATATATACACCCCTCTCTCTCCTCTCCTCCCTTACACACACATATACACCTCTCTCTCTCTCTCTCTCTCCTCCCCCCTTACACACGCATATACACCCCTCTCTCTCCTCTCCCCCCTTATACAGACATATATACCCCCTCTCTTTCCCCCCTTACACATACATATATACCCCCACTCTCTCCTCTCCCCCCCCCCTTACACACACATATATACCCCCCCCGTCTCTCCCCTCTTACACACACATATACACCCCCTCTTTTCCCGCATACACATGCATCACCCCCCCCCCCCCAATTACACACATATACACCCCCTCTCCCCCTTAAACACATACATTCACCCTCCCCCCACCAACTCACTTATACATATACACCCCCTTCTCGCACCTCCTCCCTACAACACTCACATACTCACACACATACGCCCTTTCTCAGTCCGTAAGCATAACCTCTCCCTTACAACGACCCCTACACACATATCTTACACACAACCCTTTTCCTTGCACACCCGTTTCCCATTCCGTCATCCCCCTTACACACACTAACACCCACCTTCCCCTCCTTACACACACATAAACAAGAACCCATCCTCTCCTCCATTACACACACATATAACACCCACCCTCCCCGCCCTTACACACACATACACCCACCCTCCCTTACACACACATACACCCACCCTCTCCCCCCTTACACACACATACACCCACCCTCCCCTCCCTTACACACACATACACCCACCCTCTCCTCCCTTACACACACATACACCCACCCTCTCCCCCCTTACACACACATACACCCACCCTCCCCTCCCTTACACACACATACACCCATCCTCTCCTCCCTTACACACACATACACCCACCCTCTCCTCCCTTACACACACATACACCCACCCTCTCCTCCCTTACACACACATACACCCATCCTCTTCTCCCTTACACACACATACACCCATCCTCTCCTCCCTTACACACACATACACCCACCCTCTCCTCCCTTACACACACATACACCCACCCTCCCCTCCCTTACACACACATACACCCATCCTCTCCTCCCTTACACACACATACACCCACCCTCCCCTCCCTTACACACACATACACCCACCCTCTCCTCCCTTACACACACATACACCCACCCTCCCCTCCCTTACACACACATACATCCACCCTCTCCTCCCTTACACACAAACACACAAAAGATTAAGTACATCCACCCTCTCCCCTTACACATACACTAACCCCCACCCCTTACACACATATACACCCCCTCTCCCCCTTAAACACATACATTCACCCTCCCCCCACCAACTCACTTATACATATACACCCCCTTCTCTCCCCCTTACACACTCACATACTCACACACATACAGCCCTTTCTCAGTCCTTACACATACCCTCTCCCCTTACACCCCCTACACACATATATACACCCTTTTCCCTTGCACACACGTTCCCTCTCCCCCCTTACACACACATACACCCACCCTCCCCTCCCTTACACACACATACACCCACCCTCTCCTCCCTTACACACACATACACCCATCCTCTCCTCCCTTACACACACATACACCCACCCTCTCCTCCCTTACTCACACATACAACCACCCTCTCCTCCCTTACACACACATACACCCACCTTCCCTTACACACACATACACCCACCCTCTCCTCCCTTACACACAAACACACAAAAGATTAAGTACATCCACCCTCTCCCCTTACACATGCACTAACCCCCCACCCCTTACACACACATACACCCACCCTCCCTTACACACACATACACCCACCCTCTCCTCCCTTACACACAAACACACAAAAGATTAAGTACATCCACCCTCTCCCCTTACACATGCACTAAACCCCCCCCCCCCCACCCATACACACATACACCCACCCTCCCTTACACACACATACACCCACCCTCTCCTCCCTTACTCACACATACACCCACCCTCTCCTCCCTTACACACACATACACCCACCCTCTCCTCCCTTACACACAAACACACAAAGATTAAGTACATCCACCCTCTCCCCTTACACATGCACTAACCCCCCCCCCCCACCCATACACACATACACACACCCTCCCTTACACCCACATACACCCACCCTCTCCTCCCTTACTCACACATACAACCACCCTCCCCTCCCTTACTCACACATACACCCACCCTCTCCTCCCTTACACACAAACACACAAAAGATTAAGTACATCCACCCTCTCCCCTTACACATGCACTAACCCCCCCCCCCCCCCCCCCACCCATACACACATACACACACCCTCCCTTACACACACATACACCCACCCTCTCCTCCCTTACTCACACATACACCCACCCTCTCCTCCCTTACACACAAACACACAAAAGATTAAGTACATCCACCCTCTCCCCTTACACATGCACTAACCCCCCCCCCCCCCCCCCCCCCCCCCCCTTACACACATACACCCTCCCTCTTAATGGGCCAAAATAATTTCATGTATCGGTATCGACCGAGTTTCCTCGTGGTTTGCATTGGTGGTTGAGCTTATCTTGATCATTTTTTTTACTGATTTAATTCTTAATACGGCTTTGCATTATATAGAAGATGCGCACTGGTCAAGTGGTGATAGTTAAGCAACAGTACTGGTGACCAAAGATTGACAGTTCGAGTCCCGGCACGGGCATTGTATTGTTTCCATGAAGAAGTTGCCTTTTAGGTCATCTGACCCGAACAGACTCCGTTATGTGATATCATACCAATATTATACTGGAATGAAGGACTAGAAAATTTATTGACATGAATAAACCTAGCCTTCTATATTTGAATAAAGTGGTAATCAGCAAAGTATTTGCAGAAATGACCTAGATATACTTCAAAGTTTTTTTTGTAGAGCCATGTGAACAATTCAGGCCCATTGGACCTCTTGTTGCACATTTCTGATCTCGAATCAAGAAATGTGCCTTTAATTACTTGCTTTAGTAGTATGATGTAGTCAAGGTAGTCAGATGGCCGTTAAGGCCCGTTGGGCTTTTTGTCTGTTGAATTCCAGTCGAGCTGTTAATGAGTACGTGATCGGGCAATGCTGGTTATGTGTAGTTTTTAACGCTGAATGGCAGCTCCAGCTGTAGGCTTCCCAGGGAGTTGAGAAAGACAAGAGCTGGTAGTAAAACATCAAATAACCACGGAAAATAATTTGTAAACTGCTTTGAGACGTTTGTACTGCTGTGAAAAAGTGGTATATGAAAACTTCAGATTGTAATAATTAATATTACAATTGCTTACAAAAGGATAAAACAAGAAAATCTAATGAAAAATAGTCTTGTATTGTTATGCAAATACTACAAATGAAATATAAAAAATACATTAATTTGAACCTGTACTGGCACGCATGTAAATTGTAAACGATAAATATCCATGTACTGTACATTAGCACACTTGCTTATATTTTAATATATACTATTCATCTTATCGCTATGTACATATAAATAACCCGTCGTCCATTTACACCGAAATCCAGTAACATATACGTCGACTTTCCTCGAGCTATTAGACGCCATTAAATTAATGTTTTTTTTATGCTAAACTTATCCTCAACCCAATAGAGCTACTCGTTTTAATTTTACCTTCTATTTCGAAATTTCAATTCCATATAAAAAATTTACCTTCCATTTTAAAATTGCAAGGATTACAAACAAAATCAACAAAAAAAAATTGTTTCTAAATATACAATCAATGTCACGTGCGTGGTATATGTATTATATAAGTGCTGTGGAACTTCTAATAAAAATATTCAGAAGTGCTTAAGTGTTAATCGTGATTATGAATTGATATTTTTCTCGCCGCAATTACATGTATGAAACTACATTGAAACACTCATCTGTTAACCAATCAAACCACTACGAAACAGTATCTAGTTAGAGCACAAGTAAACAAAGGCTAAAAGACTTGAGTAACAATAATAAACAAGGATGGGTAGTATTGCAACAGCAATACAAAGTCCCCTGCCTGAGCTAGGACCACCTATTTATTTCGCATTTTTATAACTACATGTTATACTGAACATGTATACCAAATTTCGTTAAAATCGGAGTAGTAATTTAGGAGGAGTTGTCCGGACAAGCCTCAACGAATGAGAAGCCGGCAGCCATTTTGAAAAAAAATGTTTTTTTTTTTAAGAAAACAAAATGTGGGATGCACAGCTACATGTTATACTGATCATGTATACCAAGTTTCGTTAGAATCGGAGTAGCAGTTTAGGAGGAGTTGTCCGGACAAGCCTCAACCAATGAGAAGCCGGCGGCCATTTTGAAAAATGTTTTTTCGAAAAAAACAAAAAAGTGGGATGCACAACTACATGTTATACTGATCATGTATACCAAGTTTCGTTAAAATCGGAGTAGTACTTTAGAAGGAGCTGTCCGGACAACTGTTGCGTGACAGACAGACAGACGGACGGAGGTAAACCTAAAGTCCCCACGTTTTTCAAACGGCAGGGGACTAATAATAGCATATAATGAAAGGAAACCGTATTAATGACTATTTCATTTTGTTATTGATAAAACAAAAAGATGCTATATTTACACATTGCAAAATTTTCTTGTATCAAGAACAGTTTTTTTTATAAATATATTTCCTGTAAATCGTCACTTAAAAAATAAACATAAATATACATGTATATCTGTACTTAGTATACAAACCAAGTTTAAACAGTAACATAACTAGACTTGACACACATACCAATATATTATATAATATACATGTAATCAATTATCAGTGTTGATGGCCGACGTTACCATGACACATGTATTTAATAAGATTGCTGGATCGATTACATGATTGTCCTAATTATAAGACGATCGAAGCGTTTTCTCTCTGTGTCGGTTAGTTTGAAAGCATGTTTTTATAAAAAAAAAAAAGTACGCTCGACGTCGCAATTAGCTATGATTGTATGCAGAGGTTAATCAGTAATTATGCATATGAACAGAAATTATGATTTTGTTTCTGACAAACTTTACAGTTCTCATTTAGGCTTTGGTGTAATGTTTTGTCGGCGAGTTCGGGGACGTCACAATGGTGGTCACCTGCCAAAATGAAACTTCAATGTAACACTTAACATTAAATAAGGATGATGAAGAGGAAATACAATATGATGATTAAAATATAAAGAATCCACACTATAGAGATACTTCGATTATAATCGGTAAACACATTTAAATGTTTATGTTGAGGTTTAAATGTTTCTCCTTTTAAATTTGAATGTTATCCTCATCAACAGTATATATTGTCAGAAAAATCTCAAGCACTTTTGGAACTCGAATCATATTTCATGAGACCATTGGAAGGATCTTCATTTATCTAAACAAAACATTTTAAAATATAAAATGAAGGAAACTTCACAATTCACAAAACTCATTGAACATGCTCATCATAAGCTGTTTCAAATAGCTGAATTGAATACGCAACTCATTTAACATAATCATCATAAACTATTTCAAATAGTTGAATCGAGAACGCAACTCATTTAACATGGTCATCATAAACTATTTCAAATAGTTGAATCGAGAACGCAACTCATTTAACATGGTCATCATAAACTGTTTCAAATAGCTGAATCGAGAACGCAACTCATTTAACATGGCCATCATAAACTGTTTTAAATAGCTGAATCGAGAACGCAACTCATTTAACATGGTCATCATAAACTATTTCAAATAGCTGAATCGAGAACGCAACTCATTTAACATGGCCATCATAAACTGTTTCAGATAGCTGAATCGAGAACGCAACTCATTTAACATGGCCATCATAAACTGTTTCAAATAGCTGAATCGAGAACGCAACTCATTTAACATGGTCATCATAAACTGTTTCAGATAGCTGAATCGAGAACGCAACTCATTTAACATGGCCATCATAAACTGTTTTAAATAGCTGAATCGAGAACGCAACTCATTTAACATGGTCATCATAAACTATTTCAAATAGCTGAATCGAGAACGCAACTCATTTAACATGGCCATCATAAACTGTTTCAGATAGCTGAATCGAGAACGCAACTCATTTAACATGGCCATCATAAACTGTTTCAAATAGCTGAATCGAGAACGCAACTCATTTAACATGGTCATCATAAACTGTTTCAGATAGCTGAATCGAGAACGCAACTCATTTAACATGGCCATCATAAACTGTTTCAAATAGCTGAATCGAGAACGCAACTCATTTAACATGGTCATCATAAACTATTTCAAATAGCTGAATCGAGAACGCAACTCATTTAACATGGCCATCATAAACTGTTTCAGATAGCTGAATCGAGAACGCAACTCATTTAACATGGCCATCATAAACTGTTTTAAATAGCTGAATCGAGAACGCAACTCATTTAACATGGCCATCATAAACTGTTTTAAATAGCTGAATCGAGAACGCAACTCATTTAACATGGCCATCATAAACTGTTTCAGATAGCTGAATTGAGTACACAATAGCGGCTGAGTCAACAGAACACACATCCTCCTCTTCAGTTGATTCTTACCCGTGTCCATCTTGTCTTAGATTTTTACCTTATACATAGCTCTGCCGGCATTGAAAAGTGGTATGTAAGAAGCAATTAAAAACATTCAACAATGTAATTAACTGTGCATTTGATGATCAATACTGATTTTGTGTATCTTCCTGGTAATTTGGCGAATATTTTCTGTCTTTGGAATCCTTTAAAGCTGCGACGAGGTCTCATACCGGCTGTTCCGCTGGAAAATACATTTGATGATCACAGATATACTTTTGTATATAATAATGTTGATATTATAAATCATGATGTCCAGATATTGTCATCATTCAAAATAGCATGTGGTATTATATATAACGAAGAAACGAACTTCACATTAAATGTCTCATCTTTTAAAATTACTTACATGTTGCATATTAACTACACCAGTTTTACTAGCTGTGGCATGTTTGTTCTAAACTTTGATATACAATACAATCCATTACAATACACAATTCCATTACAGTATAAAATACAGTACTCACCCCATGCATAGAATATGCTCTTCTATCTGCACTTGATTCCTGTTGTCTATACTTCTTAAATTTCTTTGCGAAGTTTTTACCCATCGTTCCTATGGCTGGAATCGTATCATAAATCTCCTCACTGTCAATAGTTCCAGTGTCTGGCTCCGGATCGTACGCGCCTCTTTGAAGAGTTTGACCTAAATTTTGACCACCATTTTCCTTTCTCCTAAAATCTTCTGGTACGTTTGGTAGTCTCCTGTTTCTAACCTCCTTTACGAAATGTTTTTGCAGTTGCAAACCAGCACCGAAACGTGGCCTTGGAGCCTCTTTTTCAACATCATTAAACTTCGTTGCACCCAAAACTGCCTCTAAAGACTTTTTGTCATTTCCTTCAAAAAGAGGTTCATTTGATACTGCTGTCCGCCTTAGAATGGATCGCACAAACTCACTCGATCTGATGTTACCTTTGCTGTTTCTGGCAGATGTTCTGTATGAACTACCAAGTCCTGTTCCTCGCAAACTTTTTCCAAGTGGGTTTGACGATCCTGGAATATTTCTGGTTCCTTTGGCTTGTAAGTTGTTGATCACCTCCTTCAAGACGTTCTGCGTTTGCTTTTTCTCTTCTTCTTCATCGTCGCTGTCCATGGGGTAATCCGGCATCGGCTCTGAATCCAATTTTTCGCAAAACTCCAGCACTTTCTTTGCTACTAATTTTGAGTCCCCCTTTTCAATGTCTTGGCTTAAACTCTTCTGAAAGGGGTTCGGTACATCAGTAATGGCAATCAAGTGTAGGAATGTTCCCCATCTGTGCATCAGCATACCGATGAATTGGATGAACAGAATAAGAACATAGAAAATGACAAACATCATACCAAGGGCATCAATTTCGAGGTTGTTTTCATTCAGTTCGGAGTCATCCAGATTAGTCTAAAACAGAAGAATCACCTCATTAACCAACTTGGTCAGTAATATTTACACTCATTTTCAGAATAACCTCATTAACCAAATTAGTCAGTAATATGTATACTCATTTTCAGAATAACCTCATTAACCAACTTAGTCGGTAATATGTATACTCATTTTCAGAATAACCTCATTAACCAACTTAGTAATATTTATACGCATTTTCAGAATAACCTCATTAACCAACCTATTCAGTAATATCTATACGCATTTTCAGAAAACTGCTTTAATTCTAACGATAATTAAGGTTGACTTAGGAAAACTTTTCAGAACAAAAAATAAAATTTCAATTTTCACACATACCGGTGTTGGAAAAGAAATGACTGCTGGTTTGCGGAGTTGGAACATGAAGTTGATGGCTATCCACAACAAATTGATTATTGCCATACCAGCGCACACGCTGTTCCGAAGCTCTATCAATTTAGCTGCGGTTTCTTTCTGCTTATTTTTATCAACATCCAAAGGGTAAAGGTACCTAAATGCATAAAAAGTGATTTACATTTGAATTGCGTTGATAAAGATGAGTCTTAGCTTTTTTAATTACGTTGATAAAAATGTATCTGAGCTTTTTAAATTTCTTTAACAATGCTGTATTTTAAGATCATCGCAAATATACAGATTTAAAATATCAAGTAATACGGATTAAGCGATTTTGTCTTTGAAGGAAGTGGATTTTGATAAACGAAAAAAGTCTATAAGTTATAGCTTCATGGAATTTGTGCTGCTTGTAAGTGTTTGTTTTAGGAAGTGAATGTTTAGTCTGATGAGAGATAGGAAGCATCAACTTGTGATAACCATCGTTTATATATCTTAAAGACGCAAATAAATAGCTTGAAATTTTAGGGACCACTACAAGATAATGATATCTTGCTTTTAGAATATTTCATTTGACTGAACTGATTGACATACATAGTGAAGATACACTTGATACTTAAGTCTGAAATGGCATTACTGTGTAGGATGGGAGTGACAAAATGCATAGGCTATTTATATCGGGTATGAACGCAGCTACAGAGGAAATTATCTAAGATCCAGCTGGTTCTTAACCTCATGTCAGGAATATATATTATTGATGATTTATTCACTATATCAATCTGAGACTTATGTCAATTTAAATTAAGGTTTTGCAAATGTTTATTAAAATTGGATTATACATGTGTTAGTTTAGTGCTTTCTAGAAAGTAAATAAAATATTGGTTTCAGTTTCAAAACATTAAAAACGATGTTGACGCTATCACTAAACTAACTGAAGTAAAGGAATTATATTCCTTACCTGTATTACAATGTTGCTAAAGGTTTGACATTCTTAATGGAACTATACTAATATGTATACCATGAAAGTCTTACTTTTGAATGAAACCTTTCCAAAACGCTTCCTCAGCAGAGTTCATTTGTAGGATATCTCCGCTTCCAAGAATTTTCAAATCCACCCATTCCGGACGATCTCGCTCAGTGCTTTTTGGTTTCGTTGGTTTCGCTGATTTCCCGAAGGTCACATCGTCTGGAGTGCTTTCAATAGGCGTTTCCGCCTGAAATGTAACGCCCTTTTTCTTTAGGATCGACGGCGGATCCTTGGAGACGACGATTTCCGGAACGTCTTCAGTGTCCTGAACATGCTCTGGCTGTTTGCCATTCGGGTTTTGTTGGAGCCGTAACAATGCTTCAAAGTTCCTGTTCATTGCCTTTAACATTTCTGCCGTTTCATCTTCTTTTTTCTTTGTCATCTGCATGTCATTAATCACCTTGAACATGTCCTGAAATTGCAGTTTGGGCATAAATCGCGCTAGAAAACCCTGCTTCTTTCTTTCTTCTTTCTCTTTCTTTAGCTTTTCCTCTTCTTCTAACTCCTGTTTTGTCTTCTTCTTGGGCACTTCTCTAGTTCCCCATGATACAACGTGCATGTTACAAAGGGAATAAATCACCAGAAGTAAAAATCCCATGGGAACACAAACGAAATAAAGTGCTCCAAATATAATGCAGCTAAATTCCTGTGGATGGAAGCAGGCAGATATCAGGAAAATGATGACAAGAGATGCCAGAAATATGACACTTGGATGGAAAGGGTTTTCTTTGACAGCAGTGACAATACACCCGACGAAAACGACCATCATGATGAACACGTACGCTGCGCTAAGAAACTGTGCCGCTAAGAGTTGGTATTTGGTCTTCACCCAGAAACACATGAAAAAGTACAGTATAGCGGGAATACCGGATATGAGATAGGAAGCCATTAATTCTACGTTGAAGACAGTCACCAATGCCCCAGCAATCATCATCAGTACTGTGGATGGACCAATTACTGTCGACACCATCAGACACCCTAAAATAAAGATAATAATATCTCATATTAATTTTTGAAATAAATAAATAAAAAAAAAAAAACACAAAAAAAAAACAAACAAAAAACGGACACATTTCACTACTTATCTTATTCGACTCCATTTTGACAATAATATAGAGACATAGATTTGATCATGACAGTATGTTCTAGTAAATACAGCTAGGTCGCATGTACAATGTAAATCGTACACTGCGGAAATGAATTTTGTTTCAATAATGGAAATACCTGCAGCGTACACTTGAAGTACTAATTTTATATTCCATACACTTACTCACTGACCCATGGCGTGCTTTTTATTGTATACATCGTAGTATATTTAATGTAGCGTGACAATATTGCCATTCCATTCAAATGTGAACATTTTACAATTTGGGTTGACATGAGTATAACTTTTGTAATTTACCTTGATAGAATATGTAGAGCCAGCTAATGTTGTTATTGGCAGCCACAGTGTTTTTCCCATCTTGCAGTAAGTCAAGGATGTTGGCAATGGTGGAAGGCATCCATCGTCGTCGCTGGTTGAAGAACTCGTCAAACCCTTCCGGTGCATATGTGAAGGCGTCTGAAGCAGCTGCATAGTCAACACGATAACCCTGCTGCAGCAGAAGGGTGCAAAGCCACCTGTCTTCGCCTATGAAAACAAAGAATACCGACATACTGACACAACCGTACTTGTAACTAAAATCTGATAAACTGGGGATAAAATATGAACAAAAATATAGATTTGTATGGAGGGCTTTGAAAATTGTAAAACTACCAGGGGAATAAGACAGATGATCCGGAAGGGTTAGCGTCTTCTATTTAATCGAAAACGATTGCGTCATAGGAGCATCACTGTTCTATCTGCAAAGCAGTACAGAATCAGTGAAATGATTTTTTATATTAACAATATGAATATTATAACTTGATGCGAATATATCATGGCCACAGTGTGTCCTAGCTGAATTCTTCTTGGATAGTCATCCTAACGGGAATGCAAAGCTGAAAGTGCTGATATTGCAATCTCGGACCACAGTAGTAGTTTAGCAATGAATAATGCTAAATATATTATTCAGAATATAGCAATAATTTTATGGCATTACCTTGGTCATACATGAGATGATGGGAAGCTTCACTCGGAAGGATTGTGTACTTCCGCATGACGTTGTCGTCCATGATAGCTGAACCACGGAACATACTAAAACATCCAGGGCTACACAATACACAGCCAAGCACGTGTTCTGTGGATTTCTGTAGCCAATGGGCCACGGCGTATTCAAACTTCTGATACCAAACAACAGGACCTGTAAAACAATTATTAAACAATGTTTTATCAAGATTTGACATGTTGAGTAAAAAAATCTTAAGTGAACATAATTAAGAAGACTAAACTTTCTTATTAACGATGCATAAATGATATACTAGTAATAGTAATCAGTAATGCAGGCACGTTATACCAACAATCAGAGTGTGTTATATAAATATACCAAAATGCGTTCAACTGCTGCAATTAGATTTCTTAAAATGTGAATTGAATTTTTGACAGTAACTCATTTTAAAATGCGTATGTACCTTTGCCGATTGGGTGAATACGACCGCAAGCCGCCCCGACTCTTTCATTCTTCTTCATCTTGTCCATGAGCATGTGTACTGCCCCCGGAGTGAAGTCGACATCGCCATCTAGCGCCAGGAGAAACGTGTTCTGCGCCTGTCATAACACACATGAAATGTATATTTGATAAATCAGTTTGATAATGAAAATACAATGAAATGTATTTGATAAATCAGTTTGATAATGAAAATACAATGAAATATATTTGATAAATCAGTTTGGTAATGAAAATATAATGAAATGTATTTGATAAATCAGTTTGATAATGAAAATACAATGAAATATATTTGATAAATCAGTTTGATAATGAAAATATAATGAAATATATTTGATAAATCAGTTTGATAATGAAAATATAATGAAATATATTTGATAAATCAGTTTGATAATGAAAATATAACAAAGTATGTATCATAATTTATTGTTCTCAAATGCTGTTGCCGACCATCTCACAAAGATTCAAAATGATTGCTGTGTTTTTATAGTTGGAATAAAGTAAACTATTGTCAATAATAACAAATTCAATAATAATATGTATCAAACAATGCTTTTAAAGTGCGCTTTGTCGCTTACAACTAACAAGTCATATTTGAAAGTGTAACATTTCTGTTGATGAACACTTACTCTGTAAACTACTTCCTCGTCCAAATACTGAAATATTTGACTTTTCTCCACTTTGCCGGTATTCTGTCCCTCGAAATCCCGCCAACTTGCAAGATCGTTGAACCTGTTTTCTCTCATTGCGGTCAAAACAAGCTCCTGACACTCTTTGAGGATCCGATATCCAAGAAGGTAGTACATGTACATCACCTTAACACATAATCATCAGATAGATGTACTGAAATCATCACAATGTTTGTAGATAAAGCCAAGTGTGGAGCCAATGTGATTAAAATCATCTTTTTCAAAACAGACGTAGTTATACTTATCTGTTTGCTCGTTTTAATTAGACTAAGACGATACGATCTGATAGAATTATTAGTAAAGCCAAGTCAGTCTGAAAGCTCCGATAACGAAGGATAAATGTGTATTGCGCAGTTTGATATCAAATTGTGTTGATAGTCATTTGTAAAACCCTCATAAAAGACCAATGGCTCATATAAACGCCGATGGTCATAAAGATGGATAAACATATTCATTCGGTCATGATATTTTAAGATTTTTTTTTTTTTTTTTTTTTAATAATAATAATAAATGATAATTAAAAATGAATAATAAGCATACATGTACCTGTGACCATCTTTTTCTGTGTCGGATTTTGTTTTTGTCTTTCAAATGGATGAACATCAAGTTGTTCCCAGGCATCAAGTATACCAACTGGCCGCCGTATGGAGTTGGTATTTTGAAAGGGGGTTGGATGGTCATTGCTCGTTCATGTACTGAGCTGAAGTGATAACAATGAAGTGGATTATGTACACATATATTTTTTTTTAATTTAAAAACCAATATACTATATCTATTTTTTGTAAAGGACGGCTGATACTTTAAGCTATTAAGACATCGAAATATCAAGTGAAAAAAAATGTAAACGTACATAATTTTGCGGTAATCTTATTTTAGCGTTGTTGGCGCTGTAGACATTCCGTTAAGATATAATTTCGTGAATTACATTTTCGTTATTTTGTTTTTGACCGTAAGTATTGAGACTGCTGCAATACATCATTGCGCTAGTGGGTTTTAATTTGGCTATGCACTAAAAAGTTAAGTGCAAAGTTACGGAGTACCAGTTGGACGTATCTATACAATCCTGATACTGTTGTCAAGTTGATGACGTAAGTATTCTTGATATCATATGATATGGAAGATTGATTTGCTATTTGTTAGAAATATAGGGTAATGTCATCGAAATCACCAATAATCAATTTTGTTAGATTTTGGTAATATGATGTCCTTAGATTTGTGCAAAGCCAAATGAAGATGTTTTCTATTTGTCAAAATTTAAGCACATCAAAATAAGGATGTTTACAGTATACCTCATAAATATAACAAGATTAAGTACCTTGCAGCTTCCTCCATCAATTCGACGAGGAGATTCACAAACGAGTTCGGTACTCTTACGTCATCGTCGTTTGTTTCGAATGCGTCGTCGAAGAGAATGTGTGCTGTATGCATTGAAAAGAAATAAAACTTTGATAAGCTCACTAATGAAGGAATGTCCTTTGTTGATGTTGTGTTTTTAGCTATGACCGCACACAGTAATATAAGAAAATAATCTAACAAAAGTGGACATTTATTTACAGGTGATCATATTTGCTTGTACCTCATACAAGTTAACACGTGCTTTTTAAAGCAACGCACGTCAACCGAACAAATATTATAAAAACAAAATTATCAATAACTTACAAATTAAAAGATATCAATAAGTCATGAACGTTCAAAGAGAATCCATTTGACAGGACATGAAAACGCCTGTGGGAAATTTGATAATGTAGATAAAAATTTTACCCTGATAATACGGATAATTCCTCACAGATAAAGGCTCTAATTGACTATGTTGATAGAATAATTTCATTATTGTATATTACGTGATTCTTAGTTTAAATGACGAACACAGCTTACGTTCAAACTCATAGTATTTTACTTCCGACGGCTTAATGTTGAACGTTTCTACAGCCCTCTTCCGAAGGAATTGGTCTTTGTCCATTCTGAATCAAACATAAACATATGAAAAAAAAACGACATGTATACTCTGTATCAATGGTCATTATTGTTATGATAAATATACTTCTAGCTTATTTACTCTACATAAAAGTGAGGGGGCCGCGGTGGCCGAGTGGTTGAGGTGTCCCGACACTTTAACGCTAGCCTTCCACCTCTGGGTTGCGAGTTCGAAACCTACGTGGGGCAGTTGCCAGGTACTGACCGTAGGCCGGTGGTGTTTCTCCGAGTACTCCGGCTTTCCTCCACCTCCAAACCTGGCACGTCCTTAAATGACCCTGGCTGTTAATAGGACGTTAAACAAAAACAAACCAAACTACAATGTACATAAAAGTAACATGTTAAGTCGATTTTATTCCCACAACTCCGCTGACCTGTATTTTAGTTCCGTAGAGTTAAAACATCCTTAAAGAACTAAAACACACCTACTACTGTACGTGCGAGTGTTGCTGCCAATCAGACGAAAAGTAGCTGGAGCTAGCTTGTTACCTGTTCAAAATTACCAAAAATAATCTCTACCACAATTGGTGGGTGTTTTTCAACTCACAAGGCATCAACTGGTAACTAAAGCTGTTATATAAACTTACAGTTTATTCAAAAGATGTTTAGTTTAATCACTTGATTAGTGAAAATTTCATTTCTCATTTGTTGAAAAACCTGCGAGTATATCATCTTGAAATTATGCAAGTTTGAAGAGAACTACAAATTACAGAATTTCATGAAGTTTTGTCAAGTAATTTGAAAAATGTTAAAATGTGATGAGCCTAATCACCTTTTGAACAACTGGGGCCTGATGTATAAAAGATAATAAAGTTGTTAACTACCTCCTATTATTTGTAATAAATCATAACATTTCCACAGATATCTTGAAATTTCACAAATCATATCATCAATAAAACAAACTCGGATAAAATTATTCTCGTACATGAGATAGCTTTTTTGAATTGTTGCAGAAACAGGTCATACAAACTTGCGGTTGTTGTATATTGTATTTTGTTTCAATAGCGTTAGTTATTTTTCAAACGTTACATAAGCACTACATCGTAATTTTGTAACATTTGGAAATTAACGAGTCATTGAAAATACCATATAAAACAACCACGCGTTTTGTAACCTCTATACATTTTATTAAATACAGACGTTTTGTTATTTTGTTTAACGTCTTATTAACAGCAAGGGTCATTTAAGGACGCGCTAGGTTTAGGAGATGGGGAAAACCGGATTACCCGGAGAAAAACCACCGGCCTACGGTCAGTACCAGGCAACTGCCACACGTGGATTTCGAACTCGCGACCCAGATATAGAAGGCTAGTGAAAAAGTGTCGGGGAGAAGTCAATATTGATAGTGTATATAAAACAAAAGAATTTGAAAAAATGGTAAATAATCGAAATGCATTTTTGAAAACGAGTAAATAAAAAGATGAATTTTGAAATGATAAATTGAGAACAATACTATGTAAGTCATCGACGTTTGCTGGCAATCAACACGCCAAATTAAAGATATACAATGTACTACGGTACCTGAATAACGACTTGAGAAGCTGCACCATTTCCTGACGTGTTTCATGCCACATGGTTCCGCATGCGTAAATCATGGGCGGTATAGTGTCTTCGATCTCCTCTTCATCCTTCCCGGATTTTACTCTATCCAGGTTTAACCTTTACACAGTGATGAGTGATAAAATACATATTTTACAATACCCCAAGAACTTAAATTAAGACTGTGTTAGCTCTCTATCAATTGTGAATATGCATGTATACTTATATAAGTATTGTACTGGATAATGTTTTGTAGTTTTGCACAAATTTGTCAACAACAGATTTTAAAAAACAAATCTTAATTATCTTTGACAATTATTTTACTGAATAGATACATTTTCTAGGCATTGGACAGTAGGATAAATCTATCGATATACATATATTAAAGATAGACGCTCTCACTAATGCTAATGTGGACTAATAAACAGATGTTCGTGGCAGCTTTCGACACCTGACGAAAAAAAAATAACAAAAGATTTCGTTTTACAGACCAAAACATTAAAACTATTCTATAATCATCCTTCTGCGATATAAAGTCCGACCTGTCGATGCTTAGTGGATATGACTTGTGGTTCTATTGTAATCAGATTTTGATAATGCAACTTAACCCGGGCCTACGTTGTATGGCGAGTATCAATTATTTAGATGCTTACTATTTCAGAAGGCTTTTTTCCAGTAAATAATCATACACGAATATATCTATCAGATATATCTTCAATTAGAGAAGACTGAGAAGATGGCGGCTCTTCAATAGTTGATAAATTAAGAGTGCTTACTCTTGTAAGAAATTTGTAAATATTCTAAGTGAATTAATGTATTTCGAAATATCTGTACATGTACCTGTAGCATGTTTGTCCCTCGATGTTAACCTTGGTTATTTTTCTTGTGTGACGACGCCGGTTCATAATCAGATCCTGCTCCATAATAACGCCGCAGTATATTGGACTCATGAACAAGCTGAAGATGATGATAATATATGAGATGTTAAAATACAGCGTCCAAAGTGTATGTCACTTATGCGTGTCATGTTATTGCATACTATTATGCATACTATAAACCCAGTTCTATGAGATATTGCGAACAAATGTTTGTGTAATTAAGTACAATAGCATTAATATGATAATTATAAAATTCATTGTGACATACTATAGAATTACAACATTGTTCACTAGAAAGTATACGTGTCTGCATATATCTTATGAATAATACTTATGAATTATTCCATAACAATTATAACCCATTCATCAAATAAGGCTATATCAACTTTCTGGGAAAATAAACAACAAATAAAAAAATAACAACAACAAATGACAAAAACAAAATACTCCGCACTTACTGTTCCAGCTTTGCAAGTCTATCCTGATAGGGGAACCAAATATGGCGTCCAACCCAATAAACAGTTATGAGCCACCCAGCTCCTGCTGGTAAGTGCCACCAGGTATCCATAAACGCTGGGTCACAGGTGCGGTCTTCATTCGACACATTTATCAGAAAGTTATACTCGCAGTCAAGATAAAGTATCGCAACCGCAACTGGAGTGGAGAGAAGTAATGGCACGGCGTAGGACATAATCTGCATTTGAAGTTTGCAGGCTGTGTATGCGATATAATGGCCAATGTACGCAGAGAGAATCAGACAGGCGACCGATGTATAGTTTAGGGAACTTTCATCAGTTCTGCCTAACATGATATCAAATGCCCATTGTAGTTCTAGATGCCTGTCTTGCTCCAAATAGAGAAAAGCAACTACGACCGTGACGGCGATCTTCATTGGAGTGGCAACAACGTATACAATTGGACGACATTCTTGCAAATCGAATTTTAATCCAAGCATTGCGATTTGTAGCTTGTTGGTTTCCTTCAAGGCACCGCAGAATCTATCGTCGATGAAATTTTCCCAGTAGGACAACGAACAAAGGAAAAGAGCCAACGCAAGCTCTAATATTTTTCTGTTGTCTTCTACGAAAGCCCGGTTGTCTATGTAATATTCGTATAACACAACCACTGGTATAGCTAATAGCTGTCCTAGGGCTGCCAGCACATCCAGCAGGAACTCAAACATCTTCCCTACCGACGATTTGTATCTCATTTTGGGGTTCTTAGTCGACGAGCACAAAGGTTTAAGGATACTCGGCACCATACAAGTACAACTGAGTAGAAGAACTCCCCGTACTACATCGAGTTCCGGTAGGATTCGGAAGGCCAGTATAGACACTCCTATCGAGTGCAACATTTCCACCAACACCACCTGAAACAAAGCACAGAGTATTGTCATTGCACTTTTTCGACCCAAAAGTATTCAGATATGTGTTTTTTTCATTGTTACACGTGCTTGTACATAATATTTACGAGATTTTCTTTCCTGGTAGTATAAATACTTGTATATTGTTTTCACATATATAGGTTAATCCTAAAAAAAAATACAATACATAAAGCATAAAAAATGGAAACGAAATCAATAGACAACTTACTAATATAACACTTTTCAAACTCGGAAGGGGAACGTTGCCAAACAAAGATCTCCAAAGGCTGAGAAAGAAAACCAGGGTGTATGGAATGCAGATGGCAATCAAGAGAAGGCTGTACCGAGCACTCCTGTCCACGGATGATTTCTTCAAAAGTGTGAAAAAAATATATATGAATGGGGAGGAATGTAAAACACAAAATAAGACCAGGCGTTCTGGAAGGAAAAGCGTCCTCTGCTTCAGCGATAAAACCAGTCATGCAAATTTATGTGAACTATTGATGGAAAATGTTTTCTCTTTATCAGACGAAATACCACGCTATAACTGATATTCAGTGTTACGAAAGTTTAATTCATTCACAAGTCAATTAAAAGATTTTTAGAACTTACTTCTTCAGACGTGAGTGTTACCAAACTGATCTTTTGCACAACGGAGCATGCAAGAAGAAGCGTCCCTAGCACAAAGTACGTGATAATCTTCAGAATCTGCATCCAGCTACTGGTGTAAATGTCCTCACGCTTCGCTTCACGGCTAATTATTTTGAAAATATCCCAGAATCTGAAAAAAAAAATTGTGATGATTCTACAAAAGAATCTAATACATTAGCACTGTTCAAAATTAGTTTGATACAGTATACACAAAAACATGCATTAAACATAATACATGTACAGTTGTTTCATCCTTGTAGGACTCTAATTGTGCCAAGGGGTTGTTTAGTTTGGTACATGCGATGAAAACAAAACACAAGCTAGGTCGACAGAAATATCAAATATATGTATATGGAGGTTAATAGTATATTCATCATAGTATACTTGTTCTTTTAATCAGTCTGATTTTCAAAATGATAAACATTTTAAATTTGACATGCGCGAATTCGTCAAACACCAGGTACACCGACTTCTCAAAGATAACTTAACAGAGAATTAGCATTTATTCATACTTTGTTTTGTGATACTGAATAGCCCACACGATTCTTTATCAATATCTGTCAGATAACGAAGATAAACCATCATTTGAATGCGAGATAACTGATATTTTTTATTCTTCTGGTGCGCTTTTGCACTGTAGGTCGTTTATTGTTTCAGAACTGTATTGTTACTGTGGCTCCGGCTCCGAATAACATGTTTGTACCATATGCATTGAAAGTTTCAGTTCTTGTGGTAACTAAAAGGGGGGGGGGGGGGGGGGGGGGGGGGGGGGGGTTAAGTGTATTTGAGATTAAAAAATAGGGTTTACCATTGAGATATCCGTATAGTTTTCTTATTCTAATTGATTAAACTGGCAATGTTAAATTGATAGAACATCATTTATACTGTCAAACAAGTCTCTACTAAAATATGATAATCACTTCTTCAATGTGAAACTACAATACTTACTCTGCGTCATCTTTCTTTGAATCTTCAGTCTTGTCTTCGGTGTTGTTGTCAGGGATGGGGTCTACAACAGGTGTCGGGGCCTGCTTCTTCTTGCGTAATTCTTTAAGCTTCAGTGGTCCAACAGAACTGGCTATATTCTTTGGATCTATTGGATTGAAGTACATCGTGGATCCAGGACTGCTGTCATCTTCCTCAGAGTCAGAGTAAGACGTCGATCTTGTTGATCCTAAACCATTTAAACTAGATCTATAAGAATCCCCGATTCCGTAGGGTGTATCAGTCTTGAATGAGTGCCCAAAATCTGTGCTTTGTCTAAAGGGGTGGCCAAGTCCCTGTAAATATAATTCAAACACAATGACATTGGTATGCTGTTAATTTCTGCAAAGCTATATATCAATATTTGATCATTTAAATTTCACCATTATCATTAACGTCTAATTGATTGCTGGGTAGTTCCAGTGTTGTTTTTCTATATTGTATGATAATTAGTTATTTTAATTTTCCTTTAACCTGCAGAAATGGGAAATAACGTTACTTTGAGGATCTAAGTATGAGGAATTGTGTCTTTATGAATAAGACAAATATTTTGTGCACTCTAAACTGAAGGCGCTTGACTGAAGTGATTAACAATAATGTAGTCCTGTGGCGTATTTTTGGTCTCCGCCTTTTCGACTATATAGTATCAAAATTCCCTATAGTTGTTAATTCCTCCTGGCTAATAATTTGCAGTTGCCTCAGTCGAAATTAGTTCGCCGCTCTCTCGAGCAACCATGCTTTGCAAATAAACGCTTCCATACATTTTTGAATACATGTCTGCTCTATATTCACTGACAGCGGCTAAAGTGAAATTAAATCCGATGTGAATAACACAAACTTTAGAGTATTGTTCATGTTGTGCACTTGTTTATACAGTGTGTTACAAACTTATTTGTTATTAAAAAATATTTTTTTTTTTTTGTAATTCCTTTGTGCTGTTATTGATGTATCTAATACATTGTTTAGATTGTGATCTGGTAAGCGTGATGGAGATTTATAACATAGATGTATAGTGGAATTTAACCTGTGTAAAATAGATTTCACGGATAGTGCACGGGGACGTCACAAGCCGGAGTTCATAACTGAGTTCACAGTTTTGTGTACTGAATCTCAAATTATATTTTCCCGAATTTCTGTTTGGATTTCCGTTTTCTGTTTGCCTATAGAGACCAACCAACCACTTGTTTTCCCATAGACTTTAGTGTTAACGTTTTGGAGTATTTCATTCAAATTCTTGAATTCAATATGACAATTATGGTTTATAACAAACGTTTAGGGTCTGATATAACACCTAATCAAAAAAAAAGTTGGGTCCTTCAGCTCAAATTTTCTCCAGGGTAGCCATTTTGAAAATAGGTGAATTTCGCAGTAAAAATTCTCAAAAATCTTAAATGTTTACCTGTTTATTATTATTACGTGAACTTTTGGGAAAAAAATCAATCGGACTTACGAAATTTATATCAACATTTCTTATTGATAGTTACCTATCAGGCTACATATCTATTTTATCACTTCATAACATACTGGCCAATCAGTGGCTGCCAGACATTTTATCCTTGGCTCAACTTTCTATACACAGGGGCTGTTTCAAAAATATATTTTTTTCAATTGGTTGGTTGTTCCCTATAGTTTATTAGGTAATATGATTTGCATTACTTTCGTTCTAATAGATTGTATGAATATTTACTGCATTGTTGTCTTACCTAGAATTAGGGCATCCGAACAGCTATACACAATTTCTTATACTCATAGGTAAATACAATAAATGTATAATATATGTTCAAAGAAAAAGTGTGGAAATTACATTGGTTACATCTTATTCAACTGAGTTCCGAGAGATGAATGTTGATGAATTAAGGAAAGTTTTATCACAATTTATCATTATCACATTAAGTATATCAATTGCATTTGCGATGTGAACTTTGACATTTTCGATGGTCATCCTTGACAAACTTTCAATTTAAAAAGGTAGCTTTAAGAGCATGTTTCTGACCTACTAGATTTCTATGGAAGATGTCAGTGAATGTATTTTGCGATTGTACATGTATTTCTTAAGTGTTACCACGTTAGTGTGTTTCGTTTCGCAAATAACGGTATATATTCTAGAAGGGTAAATCTTGGCCAAATCCAGGCAATGCTATGTTCTCAAAGTCTTCATATCGCACAAGGAAAGATAATTTGTTCTGATTTCTCAATCTCTCCTGTACTAACATCTGTAATATCACGTTCCCTCTCCAGCATGGATCTTCGTTCGTCTTGTTTTCTCTTTTTTTCATCCTGATATTGCTTCCACCTCTTAGCAATTACATCTGCAGCTGCCCGTTCCCTGACATTTCGACATTTCTCCAGCCAGATACTGATATCTTCCTGCATGAATACCTGATAAACCCAATTCAAAGTTATCTATAAATGTTCAATATTGACCTTATTATAATGCATCTATACGTCTATAACATAAAAAATATTGGATTTCATCTATAACATATCTGCAACATACAAGCGTATCGGATATTACTGCTTTTTATAGAATCTTTTAGAAATTATCAAAACACGGTGTATAATATAGTCTATGTGATCTGCATTCAACATCTTTATTTTACTATCTTCTGCATGTTTGTTTGTATTTATTTGATAATATGTTCACATACTATTAGTCGGGTTAAACGGAGAATTATTTAGTGAAAGATATGGACAAAAGTATCTACACTTACATGAGAGCAATATACAATACGAAGAATTAAAATTGTGTGACTATTTTTCGAATACGTTTTGCATTGACATAAATGACAGTTTTGAAAACAATAAAATGATAGAAACATTTTTATCGAAATGGCCATATTGGAAGAACGCAATTCCATGTCGTATATACTGTAAACTTGATAATATACCATTTGTTGTTCATTTGCATTACTCATATTGGGAATAGATAATCAGTTGTAATCAATTTCATATTGGAATAGATAATCAGTCGTAATCAATTTCATATATAAATATATAATCAGTCGTAATCAATATCATATGGGAAATATATAATCAGTCGTAATCATTTTCACATGGGAAATATATCATCTTTCGTATTCAATTATATATGGGAAATATATAATCAGTCGTAATTAATTTCAAATAGTAAATAGATAATCAGTCGTAATCAATTTCATATTGGAAATATATAATCAGTCGTAATCAGTCTCATGTGGGAAATAGATGAAAAGATGTAAACAACTTAATATGGTTCAGTTGCATTTTCACGTGTATAGTCCGTTGTTATCAAATTAATATTAGAGGCAAATCTTTTCTCAAACACATCTAATGCATCCGTGGTCTAAAAAGTACTCCATTCGATAAAGATAATAAAATAGTTACACTTTTGTGTTATAGTAAGTATGTATTTTCTTGATAATATTTTGCAGCGACATTACCATACTGAATGATAAGTGCGATAAATAGAGTTATCGCATCAACAGAATATCTAAATATTAGAGAAGATAAAGAAGCATAACGAAATAGCACAATATAACTCTTACAAATGAAGCTATATATAGATTTATATCCATTCTTATTAGGATTCCGTGGCCTCTTTTTGAATAAAAATCAATATCTCAATATGATAGAATTTCCAATGTGAAATAATACATTATTCGTGATCCGTAGTTTGTATCTTTCAAGCTATTTTCGCGACCTGGTAAACCTTTCCTATTTTCAAGATATATTTATCTGCGATCCCAAGGATATTTATGAGAGTCTTGTCATTGGTATTGAATAGCAGGTTATCAAAGTGTGGAAAGCATAAACCTGTCAACCAGAAATATGAGTTACTGCTTGAGGTTCTCTAAAGTGAAAAAGCCTTATGCCTTCGATTTTGCTACTAACGTTGCCTATGGTAGCGGCGAAAATTAACTTAAGGCCTCTTCTGATTGCTGATACGTAGAATCCTTAAATCAATTTCCCCTTGATGGAGTCATCTTCAGATTGATATAATAATTTTGGGTAAAAAGTTTAGTTAGTGCAGATCACTTAACATTGGAAAGCATAGCAAATATCATCTAATCAGTAGTACGAACCCTTGATTTGCCAAACTTTATCCCTTTCATCATATCAACAGGCAAAACTTTCGTCAGGAGCAGCTCTGTCCCAGCCCTGTCCGTCTTGGCCTTCCGGCATTCCACGTATAATGGCCTGTACCTATAAAACATTTTTGACAAAGTGTTCATTTGAATTGAATGCGAGATGAGGAGTATAGCATTGCCGATGATAACTTAAGCTTAAATTAGCATTCGTTTAAGTCAACAGTAAATAAAGTGTGTTATTCAATATCTTGTTTCATATTTGTTGTTCAAGTATATTTCTAAAAGTCTGGAAATACTCATATTCATATACTAAAAGTGTGATGTTTTTAGTTATAGATAGAATGATCCGCGGAGGGATACATAATTTAAACCATAAACTTACTAAGGACAGGCATTTGTCTATACAGTCAAATCATGTTGTCTCGCAGTCAGTGGTACTATGATATAACATATCCCGAGTGTTCGAGAAAATCGAAAACATTTTATAAAAAAATATTTACTGTCGGCATTGAATCTTTACTTCAAGTTAAGCAAGGTCTTCGAGCTATCAGAGTTTTTGCTGACGAAGTGAGTCTATCTATATCATACCAAAGGAAAGACATCTCACCTCTTTGTAAAATCATCATAACGTTTTCGGACGGGTAGTCCCAGTTTCCTTATTTTAGCCACCTCCGAGATCCCGTTGTAAAGCATCTGTTCTGAAACCTGCACTTCATCAAATGTGTCTGGTTGCTGAAGCATGTTTGGCTTGATGCACCTGTGTTAAAGTCAAGGTTTGTTGTAAGCTATAATTTACCTCATATGAAAATGGTAAACAAGATAACGAGCTATTCATATATCCTGAAATGTGTCCCATTTGTATACTATAGAATTATATATATGTTATTAGTACATTTAGTGAATTGAACAGGTTGTTTTAACGTGACACCAGTAGTTCAAATGTGCCGAGTGGTTATGTCTAGAAATTTAAGTTAATTTTAACGTTATATCAATGATACAAGTTTACCACTTCGATAATCCATACATTTGCTTATCTTTTAATGTAAAACATGTCCAACAGTTTTACCAACATATTATTTAGCTTAAAACATACGAACGCATGCAAATTAACTATACTTTAAAGGCTTAAACATTTGAAAATAATTAATGGATTTATTTTGACTGCAGGTAACATGTTATTCATAATAAATACATTGAATTTTGTAAATGCCTAAATTGACCCGCATTAGAAGAATTCTAACTACACCAATGGCTTATCTTATAGGATGGGACTTTCAGAACAAGTTGTGGAATTAAGTTAGAGCTTATTTGAGAGTGCACCTGTATTCATGTTAGGTTAAGATTATCTACCTACCAACAAATATTGAGAATGATAGTTCATATACGTACTTAATATAGTAAGGTTCTGCGTGCTGTAATTTTTTCAACAACTCGTTCATAGAGCTCTGAAATATATAAAAGTATTTAATGTCAAGAATATCTTAAACTGTTAAGTGATATGTTCATAAACAACACATTGAACCATCTGCATATCCGAAACAAACACAAAATTATAAATCTCAATTCATCCTTTATACCGACAATGAAATGTTGATGATGTTGCCGCTGGCGATGTTTTTCATGCATTATGTTTTTAATGTATAATGTTCAGGTATCAATACGTAAACACTCAAGTGACCTACCTGGAAGTATGAGATGACAGTTTTGTGATCTTTCGGGTTGTAAATCTGGCTTGTACCCCGAAGAGTGTCACCATACCTATGCAGAGCCAATAAGAATTATGTTAATCCTACGTGTCTTACACAACATGCAGGGCAAGGACACAAAATGAGAGGGCGTGGTTATCAGGTGACCCAGGGTGCCCGGATGGTACAGTGGTATTACACTTGCCTTTCACTTATGATTCCCCGATCGGACATGAAAACGTTCAGGATGACCTGTCCGACCAACTTGGTTTTCTACATGTATTACGTTTTAACATTACAACATTTTTTTCTAACCCAGTGAGGGGCTGTGATATCTCAGTTGACTAGAGCGCAGGCAACATAACCTCAGGTGAAGAACAGAGGTGATTTGTTTGACACTCCCTACCCTTGGTTTATGTTTCGCGAGAAGCTTAGAAATAGATACATTACCCCAATTGATCTGGATTGCAAGTAAATGGCCTCCCCTATGTTGTTCAGTGAGGTAGCCACTGTATACGTGATTGCGACCCCGATTCAAAATGACACTAGCTGTTGTTTTGGTTTTACCAAACAAATATACAGTCAAACCTGTCCATAAAGGACACCAAAAAGACAGATCAAAAGTGTCCTTTGTGCAGACGTTTATTATGTAGTAAATTTGAAAGAGTTGGTCTGATGAGTCTGTCCTTTATAGACAAGTGTCCTGTATATAGAGGTGTTCCTTACAACAGGTTTAACTTATATGATTTAGCGACCTTGATCTTAGGACAGTTCACTTATCCTTTAATTCAGACCAATTTCGCTCCATAATGTCATAACAAAATGAGTGAAAAAATATTAAACATGGCCTTGACTTTGAACCTTTGAACCTCTTGACCTTGATCTTTTCTGATTTTGCTTCATGATGACATAGAAAAATGTTTAACACTAAAAAGATACTTAGTTTGACCAGGGCAATAACCCATAGACCATTGACCTGGAATCAGCTGATATCATCTTTAATTCCTATTTACTTTGCTTCATAATGTGAAAAATCATCAATGAAAAGATACAACATTTAACTTTGACATCAAACATGACACTGACTTTAAGTCATTTGAATCCTTCTAAACATCTTTGTTTCATCATGTCATAACAAACCTTTGATTTTAATATTCGGTTCATTGACACTGACCTTTGGTTAATTGACTTCTTCCCAGAACAAAATATTCATCAGTGAAAAATTTAAAAAATAATACCTTGACATTTGACCCTGTGACCTTGACCTCTAACCCAAAGACCTTTAAATATGGCAAGTTGACTCTTTGTTTAATTCAAAACAACTTTACTTCAGCATGCCATGATGAAATATTCATCGGTGAAAAGATGCAAAATTTGGCCCTGACCTTTGAACCTGACAGCCTTGAACATCTTAAGACAGTTTCATGTAAATCGGTCAATAAATACTAAAATTATAGCTAGGAGTATGATTTGTGGACGGACAGACAGCCAGACACAAATGCAGACATGCAACCAGAGTGATTGTTATAGGGCACCCACATATCCGATACGATGCCCTAATTATTAGCATATGGCAAAAGTTCGTATCAAAATAAAATCAATGTCAAGCCATGCAATTCCTCTCCTTCACAGACCTTTCTTTCAGACTTTTACCGAGATCAGCCATCAGACGCAGCCCTTGTGTTGTAGGGGGTTTCCTTGGACCTGCACCTGCTCCCCTTCTTGACTGTCTGATGTTATGGACAGTCCTGAAATATAAAAACGATGATTGATTTATGGAGACCTGATGTTAGATTTAAATTTGTAAAAGACGGAAAAGTATATACAAACCGTTTTATTTTTTATATTCGAAAAGAAACTAGGTATACCAAAAAGGGTTAATGAAATCATAATGATTAATTACATTATCATTGTCCTAGTCTTAATAAATGGATACATGTTAACCTGTAAATGATAAATGATTAGTATTTACGCTGAGATTGTTCCCGTTGGTCCTTTCTTTGCGCTGAATAGGTCGGACACAAATGGATTTTCACTGTTCTTCATACAGCTGGTAATGTCTGCGCTCAGCATATCTCGATTCTTCTCGACAAAATTTGATCCGTCATACCACACCTGTGATTCAGTCAGTCAACAAATGAGTCAAAAAGCTCTTAGTGGTATAAAACGATTTGGTAGCTTTCGGGAATAAAGTGGTTTTTAGCTTGTGGATCTGACGGTCATATAGAGTGCTATGTAGCGATTTTTAGCTTAAGGTCATATATTGCTATGTAGCGATTTTCAGCTTATGGGCGTAGACTTTTAGCTTATGGTAATAGAGTGCTACTTTGCGATTTTGAGCTTACCGTCGTCGGGTGCTATGTAGCGATTTTGTGCTTATAATTATATAATGATATGTAGCGATTTTTGTTTGAAGTTATTTTGAGCGTATGGACATAGAGACTTATGTAGAGGTAAAACAAAGAAAATCACTAATAACACGATAATATTTGACTTTACAGTGACATGTTGTGACATTATTATTATCAAAGTATCAAACTATATCATAGGTGATTCACTTTGGTTTGAATGCCACTATAATACAATATCATTCTGGGAAATTGCATCAAATGACAACATTTGATGTTACATGTAATACTATTTAATGAAATGATGCCACTATCTGATGCTATTTTTGCAATGTTGCATATTATTCGTGATATATGAAATGTTATTTACGATACCAATATAAATATTATACCTGACGATATTTGATTTTAAAATATGTTGCTGTTTCAAGGTATGAAAATGATCCGTTTTACCTGTGATCAGTACGTTCCGTTATTACAATATAAAGAATATATTGCAAATGAGTGTTGTTATCAGGTAACAGATAATGTGTCTGAATACAAAAATTATATACAGATACTGAGGATTTGAATTTTACAGAAACAGAAGGTTTAGAGCAAGGCACACGAAGAAAATTTCAAGAAAAGTCTAATGAACCTGAACCTTTTGATAATGATTGTTTGTGGTTTCATTGACATGAAAAATATTCACCTGAATTTAGTCTTTACTCGATATTTACCTAATGGTGATAAGACATGACTGGTCTGATTAAAATACTATAATTGTACAATATATAAGACCTTGTTATAAATAATAACATACATATAATGCTACGTATAATAATGGAGAGTACCAATAGTGATGTAAACATACATTGTACCTATATTAAAACAACATTACCTGCCCAGCGAAGTGCCGGATACCGAATTCCACTCGTCCTTGCGGAGATACAGTGAAACTTTCGTGTGTGCCGTAGTTGTCTTTCAGTTTTTTTACGAACTTTTCATCCGACCCTTGTCCTAACTTTGACTCTTCGTCAAGCAATGAAAGCAAGCCGAATGTTTTCTAAAAAAAATATGGTTTAATATTGTTGATAGCACAAGCATCTTTATATATTCTGAACAAAATACAAACCATTTATTTAAGATTGCAGTGTCCAATGGTAAGCTAGATTATGGAATTAAGGGATGTGTCTTACAGATTGGAAAACTGTTCAAAGTTCTTATAAATATATAAACATGTGGATTTATGAAATACATTGTTTTTTGTTATTGCAGTAAAAAAAATAAAAATTGTGAAAAAAAACCCACATTTTCTACATTTCAGAATTATGAAAACCATTCTTACCACATAAAAATAGTAAAAATGCATGAAACAATTTTTTTACGTTGAGTATTTTACCTTGTTCCTATAAAGGTCTTTCTACCGTTAGCTTTTCTTTATGTGTGTATATTTGATCCTGCACTTTAAGCATATTGCGAATTTCTACAATGACATAGGTATGCCTACCTTCATGAACAGTTGCAACAAGGCGTCGTTGTTCTGAAACTTTATGTCAGGGATTTGAATGCCTTCCTCTTTATATATAGAAATCTCAAAGTCCATTACGTTCTTGTTAGTGAAACTCTGCAGTCTCTCATTAATTAAATTGATACACATCTGCTCCATGCTGTTGGACTCCAGTTTCTCAAATCCGGCTATATCAAGAATACCTATACTTGCACTTCCGGTTGATGATTTTACTCTGAAAGAGAAATTGTTGTTAACTCGTAAATTTACGAATGGTGCATAAATCACACACGTAAATTGCACTTTTACATAAAAATTTAGTCAAAGATACAATATACATTCATACTCTAAATATTGAATATAATACTACATGATACAGTTGTTTTGTTCTATTTGGAGTCGTCGTGATGCTTGTGGACAGAATGGTGTTATCCAGAAAGAATGTTTGGAAATCAAAGGATGTCTTAACTCTTTGTGAATTATGTATGTATCAAACCATTTCTTTACCAATCTGTTGCAAGGTAGAAAAATAAGTAAATCATTGAACCGCTGGATTGTACAAAACACATACAGATAAGCCCTTTTCAATACGAACTGGCAATTTGAATGGTCAGAGCCAAAATTCATTAAGTTAATGCTTCATACAGCTTTTTTCGTCTTTCTAGAGCTCGTAAGAGATGTCAAGGGCCTTAAGTGTGGTGTTGTCAAATGAGCACCTGAGGAAACTCCTCAAAGGTCAAATAGAAGTTTCAAAATTTGGATTGGAGAGCAAAAACTAATAAATAAGAGCATTTTTTATATTTTAATATAATTTTTGATATTTTAGCATTAGATTAAAAAACAAACAAACAAACAAACAAACAAACAAAAGAACAAACAAAAAGTACGGGTTATTTTTTAGAACGTGTTGCTATGCAAATTAGTTAAAACGTGATCAATGTATATAGGTTAAGGCAAACCTGTATTAACCAAAAAGATATGTTAATTGCATTAAGACATAGGAAAAAATGCATTCATGCTTTTAATATGAACCGTATTCCTCATTTGAATGTATGTAACGTAAAACTGTCCCACTTGAGCTGCTTAAATAGGTACTCAGACCGGGTTCTCAAAATACAGATAACTTTCGTTTAGCTTTTGCTAATACATTTATCTCGTTTTGATAAAATTAGGCGAATGTCGATAATGCCTGTTCAATATCATATAAGCCAAAAATACAAGTTTAAATTATTCATTATCAGTTTCTGAAAATAACAAGACTGTCAGGTAACAATGGCCTAAAACACTTACTTCGCAGGATGCAGGTTCATGTTGATTTGACGGACGATCCATCCGAATAAACGCTCATACATGGCTTTAGCGAAGGCGTCTCGCGTATCGATGGCCTGTGCCATGGACTTCCGTTTCACTACAGTTTCTCCTGGAAACAATGCATCGACATATCATTAAATTCAACTTTAGTATAAGAATGAATGGTATTTCATAAACTACGCAGATGCTTCACGTGCACAACGTCACTATGATAAATGTTCTATTCTGTATTTGAACAGCTAATTAAACTAAAGAATAATATTGTTATGAAAAAAAAAGAATATTTATCATTAATGTATAAGCAATGGAAATATAATGCTAGAACACATATGATGGAATCATCATGTTAAATCATGATCATTTGTTTGGATTGTATAACTGCATGATTAAAATTCAATTTTACATACCAACATACGTCTGCTTCGTGGCAATTAGTGCATGTCCTAAGTCCTCATACGAGACATTCAGTAGCTCGGCCACTGTCAACAAAAACACTGACTTTCAGAGGCTTTACAACACCACTTGTCCCAAGAATGGGTGGTTGGGTGGCACAGTGGAAACACACTTGCCTTTAATCTAGATGGCCGTGGTTTAATTCTCCGATGAGACGTGAAAATGTATTGATAACTTTGCCCTATCACGTGGGTTTTCAACGAATACTCCGTTTTCTTACCACATCAAGAACCCTCACGCGCTTCCATCCGAGCCAGCAAGATGATTAATGTAAGTTGGTATAACTGTGTTAGCGAACCTATGAGTCTGTAAGATTCCAAGTACACTGTTAATGTATTTTATGGTATGGTATTTTATTTCGGCACTTTTTTCATTGAAACTATTCCGTTAAATAAGATTGCGCTGCATATTGTTTTACGATATGTATTGAGGGTACGCTTAATTATTTCGCTGATGATATCATGTGTTTTAAGTTTCAAGACTGATAAGTGCCACGTAGTTTTCCCTATTTATACATGATGTGATCATCATAGATATTTAGTCTCAGCAGTTACAATACATGTAGGAAACGGACTATAATCTGCAAATGGACGACAAATCGAAACAATATTCAGCAGGGACTTTCTCCAAAATCTTTATAACAGAAACAACAGCACCAAAGTACTATATACTAATGTATCTTAATGAGCCGCCATATTGCTACTGTTACTCATTCGTGTGACACTATCTGTGGAATATTAGTCAAACCTACCGTTGGATACGGGCGTGCTGTCTTTGATTTTCAATGTTTCGTTTGGGTCATCCGGCTCCTCGAATTCCACCTGTGTGATGAGGAGAATGGCCGCCAGTACTGTGTGGATGATGTCAATATCCTGTTGGTCAGAACAAAAACAAAAACACTATTATTGTTGACAAAAAAATAAAACCACTTCTAGCCAATCAATTTTTGGAATGTGTCTTAAAAATATGCATAGTGCAAAAATGTAGTTATGCATTGTGTATTTCACTTCACAATTGATTGGATTGTACATGTTTGTGATTTTATGCATTTTCGTTTGATGTAAATAATGTTATTAACATATTTCCAGACTGTTATTGGTTGAATGATTTAATTGTTTTGTTTTCATACAATGTGTTGTTCACGGGTTACGTATCAAGCAGTCATTGTTAAAAATGTCTCTCAGACCGGTGCCGTATTTAAGAAGTTTTGAATGTTGTGTACAACAATTACATAACAGATATTAAGCAAAGCCAATAATTCCAAGGACTATAGAAAATATAATAGGTATATACTGTATACGTACATATTTTAGCAGTATCATTATGTCAGCGCTTCTTTGAAGTTTTGATCTATATCATCATCGCGCTAATTACACATTCTATGTATTTATTTATGGAAAAATATAATTAGTGATAATTTGCCATTGTAAAATATGTTATTTTTGCAAATAGATTTGAGTGCCTGAAATTGTTCTCCGGCATTAGACCAAAGTTGTACAAACATGTAGAATTTGTTCTATATTAATGCATAGCAATTAAGAAATAAGATTTTATTAAGTTAGAGAACATGGCCATTGTTTCCATCCATGATTCCTGGAAATACCTGTTGTTCCAAATTAATAGACTTCAGTACTTCAATCTGTTCCTCGTACATTTTTTTGTAGAACTCCCTTCCAGCAAGTAATTCGCGGTTGCCTTTTAGGATTCTGCAAGGAAATATGAAACATTGACCCATTTCAGTATGACGCTGTCGTCCATTTTCTAAGACTTTCAAAATTCCACATTTCCATAAAAAATATCAACCTTTCTCAACCTTGTCTAAAGGTTGGCGGTAAGAACTATACCACATTTTATTGCCGGTTACGCATTTTGAATATATATCTATCTATTTATTTTGACCATATGTATTGATTAATATTTCTGTAACTTTCCTTCGTACAATCACGGCGTTTCTTGGAAAGGGAGGCAACTCTCACGATATGTGAATAATCTAAAGTTCTGTCACCGCTATCGAGGGGGTACTTGCTTTGTTGCAACGATTCCTACCTGTAAGTGTTGGCGTCCTTCAGGTACAGATTTTTCAGGACAGTAGCAGGAGCTCCAGCGAACAGGCAGTAGAAAATGTGAAAGTTTCCTTCTCTGTCCATCTGGTCAACCACCCGAGATTTTTCCAACAAGTAGTCTCTTACAATGGCTGAAAAAAATAACGTAACACGTAGCGTAACGTGCTCATGTTTGGTTAGGCGAGCTCATTCAGATTTACTTCAAATATAATAACACACTAACTCCAACTATTTTGTATTTAACAAATTGTATTATTTAAAATAACACCTTCACTTCAATTAAATTTATTTGAATAAGAGCTCAACTCTAGAAACCACATTAACTTCAATTATTAGATTTACTTACTTAGAAAACAAAAAAACAACAACAACAACAACAAAGCAAAAAAAAAAAGCAAAAAAAAAGCAACAAAACAACAACAACAACAAAAAACAACAACAAAAACGAAAAACAAAAACAAACAAACAAACAAAAAATGACTAAAAAAGAATAAAGAATATGGTTAGATAATTATTTTAGGGGAACGCAATATTAATTTTGTTTACTTTCTCTGATGGTTTCAAACTAATGACGTTTATTTCAACTGAGGCACACAACATGTTTAGATTGTTTGGACGACTTATTGTGTTACGTACCTCCTTTCACATGTCCGTCGGTAACAAAAGTCATCTCTAGATATTTGGCAAATCTGCTGGAATTATTATTCATCGTAGTTTTGGCATTGCCGAAGGCTTCGAGGAGAGGGTTGATCTGCATCAAAACATATCAAAGATAAAAACTACTACTATATATAAATAACAATTGTGAATGAGGTGAATATGGTGGGTCACTCATAAATTTATTAACATCAATAAATCAAAAATAATAATAATAGTGTCTTTACCATACAAAATATAGAAGCTGTGCACGGTAGAATCCCTTCGGGATGTATTTGATTATTTTATTAGAAGCTCAAACTTTTGGAAGGTGATGACAGTGTAAATTTGTAACTTATAGCACTGTATAAAAACATATATATGAGGGGCATCTTCTTCTTTAAAACGATAATATTTACTTTTATTGGAGATTGTTCAGAATTATCTTTGACTATATATTAGGATATGATTTTGTTTGTTATCTACACTTAGATAATTCTTTATTACAAAGGCTAACACAATCGTTTTATTCTACCATGTCGCCGATGTACATTTAGCAACAGGTCATTGGCCAATAACTTTGTATTAGTGAAAAATATACTATACATGAGCAACATTTTCCTAAAAATAAATAACAAAAACAAACAAACAAACAAAAAAACAAACAAAAACAAACAAACAAACTAACTTCCCCGTGTTGATTAGATAACGAAGGTCACAAGATCACAAATTCCTAACAAAGAGTTCTATTTGATTACATGTACATTATATATGCATGTACTGTATTGACGCCGGTTTGGAAATTTTACCTAGTCCCTGTGTATTGCATTAAAAGAACTTCAGACGACACAAAAGAACATGTATAGCGAAAATATTTCCATCATAGTATAATAATGATAAACACCATTTATAATGGTGGCATATAACATTCGGGGTTCCTTAATATATTAATATCATGCGGAATTCATTTGATTTGCTATATCGTTGGAATCCCAGAAGTTTATACCTTGACAATCCGATTGTGCAGATCACCGGCCTCTCTTGGGCACAACGACACGAGGTGCTTGACCATATATTTGGTACTCTCGGTTTTCCCTGACCCTGATTCTCCCTCAACCAGAATGACCTGGTTAGTTCGAGTCTCTTGCATTCGCCGGTATGCACGTGCTGCCGTGTAGAACACGTGCGGTGGTGGCATTCGTTTTAGACTTTTCCAGTGATATTCTTCATGTTGCTTTAAGGATAACAAATGGCAGTTATATTTAGATAAACAACAACATTACAAAGAAAAATTCGTTAAACATAAGTTTACATCCAACTTCATTACTTTTTTGTTTGCATGTATTATGAATTACACATTCAAATTGTCTTGAGGTAAATTTGACCTGAAAAAAAAAATGCCTGAACATGAAGTCATTTTCACATAAAAAAAAGTTTAGGTCAATTTCAGGTCAATGTCCTGACATTGGCCTAATGAAACCGCAACTGCCGCCGAATATTAATTGAACTTAAAACAGTGTTTCGATTCAAATATTTTATACATATAATAGCATGTATTTAGACTATACTCAGTATCCCATATGGTCTTCATTGTTGTTATATCCCCAAAATACGTTCGCTCGGTGCAATATCCCACGTGATTATGTTCAATGACTTAATCACAGGATACTTATTTTGATAAGATAAAATGGGACAATATGGGACATTATAAGATAGGACGAGATAAGATAGGACGATACAGGAACTTAAAAGGTAGGACAATATGGGACATTATAAGATAGGACAATATAGGACATTATAGGACATTATAATATAGGACATAATAAGGTAGGACAATATGGGACATTATAAGATAGGACGAGATGAGATAGGACAATATAGGACATTATAAGGTAGGACAATATGGGACATTATAAGATAGGACGAGATGAGATAGGACACTATAGGACATTATAAGATAGGACAATATAGGACATTATAAGATAGGACATTATAAGGTAGGACAATATGGGACATTATAAGATAGGACAATATAGGACATTATAATATAGGACATTATAAGGTAGGACAATATGGGACATTATAAGATAGGACAATATAGGACATTATAAGATAGGACAATATAGGACATTATAAGATAGGACATTGTAAGGTAGGACAATATGGGACATTATAAGATATGACATTATAAGATAGGACATTATAAGATAGGACATTATAAGATAGGACATTATAAAATAGGACATTATAAGATAGGACATTATAAGATAGAACAATATAGGATATAATTATAAGATAGGACAATATAGGACATTATAAGTTACGACATTATATGACCTTATAGGACAGGACAATATAAGATAAGACAATATAGGGCATTATACTATAGAACAATACAGGACATTATAAGATACAACAATATAGGACATTATATGATATGACAATATAGGATATAATTATAAGATAGGACAATATGGTATATTATAAGTTACGACATTATATGACCTTATAAGACAGGACAATATAAGATAAGACAATATAGGGCATTATACTATAGAACAATGCAGGACATTATAATATAGGACAATATAGGACATTATAAAATAGGACGTTATAAGATAGGACAATATAGGACATTATAAGGTAGGACAATATGGGACATTATAAGGTAGGACAATATGGGACATTATAAGATAGGACAATATAGGACACCATAATATAAGTGACAATCATGATATTATATCAGTTAAACTAATATAGGACACTATAAGATAAGTGACGATCATAAGATAATATCAGTTAAGATAATATAGGACACTATAAGATAAGTGACGATCATAAGATAATATCAGTTAAGATAATATAGGACACTATAAGATAAGTGACGATCATAAGATAATATCAGTTAAGATAATATAAAGCCGATATTCCTACCTTCTTCCCAAAGATTGGTAGATCTTTGAATGGATTTACTGCTATGAGTATGTCCCCACAGTTTGTCTGAAAGTAGATATTGATATACATCTGATATATTATAAGAATATATAAATATTTCTTGATCGTGTGTTATAAAGGAGAGCTAATAATATCTCAAGAAATGATTAATTAATGTGGTGTTTATATAAGCGGATAAGCAAATGATTTGCACTCAGTATTTAATTACATTCTTTCTTTTTTTCGCTTGATTCATCCATAATTAAAAAAAAAAACAAACAAACAAACAAACAAAAACAACAACAAAAAAACAAAAACAAAAAACCATAAAAATCATATTACATTTTTTTACAAAGAACAGATGCTAAATTCATTTTAGGCGTTGCATATGATGATATGTTGCATGTGTTGTAAAAATAAAATATTTCCTGAAAAATGATGATGATAAGATTACGATTCACGATCTGTTCCTGAGTATTGAGCACCTTTGTTTTCTTTCTCAGGTTCTTATGTACAATATTTGTGATGCTGAGTCTTAAGTCGCATTTCAAATATGTTGATACAGTTTGTCAATATTGGCCGTTTAGAATTTCCCCAGTTAAGATTATGAAAAAACATAAGTGAGGTAAGCATAGTTATCCCTTTCAATGCATTCTACTCGGAGAACTTTTAAAGCTATAAAATTATATATATAGATTATGAGTCTGCATGACGCAGTGTCATCCCTATTAATATTAACAAGTTGTTCGTTGTAACAGAGATATATCTTCCTGATATTTTCAACCAATCAAATACACGGAGTGTCTTAATTTCCATAAGCTAATCATTCTTGAGATGGTATTTGTTCGTCCAAAACTATAAAATGTACATAAAATCATTACATCTACATTTACATGTAAGTATATCAGATCCCGTCGATAAGAATTTATGTCACGATTAATACACATGTTCAGTCATCTAAAAAAAATATCCAAAACTCTCATATAAATCTCTGTGAACCCGGATGTTCATCGCCACAGATGTACCCGTATTTTGTATTTCACTTGTCAAAAGCCTGGTTAGCATACAATGAATAAAATGTTTTACTCGTTATAATGTTTTCTTCAAACCGGTCTATTTTCGTAAACCTGGGAAAATGCCAATACATTAATTTGGGTTAGATTTGTTCTCTTTCCCCAAAATTTTAACCAATAGACTTATAAATGTTTGTTTATATATAGTTTTAGATATCTTTAGGAAGGACAATGGGATTAAATGACAATAGTAACAATAGTAAACAGTGCGAGAGTACCTCAAAAAAACCGCCCACAATGAGTGAAATATACTGATAAGCTACATATTATAAAGTTGTATATAGATGGTGTTTATATCAGAAACACCCGAAAAGGCATAACAACAAATTATATGTCAGTTTGAATGTGATATACCATCAGAGAGATAAAACGTGATTAGAATTATATACATTACAGTCAAATGTATTCTGACTGACTTTAGAATGAAATTTGATGAAGATAAAAAAATCCAGCATGTCAGGTAATTTCCTACATAGTGGGTGTTTGTCGCTGATACTCTGTTTGTGTCTATCTTTTTTCCTCTACTTTGTATTTATATCCATGCAATATATTCTGTATGATATTTGGTTTCAGTTTTAACCTGCCAAGGATTTTCCAGCTTTAGCTACAGTGTCACTGGAATTCTTTACATTACAGAGTGACGTTCACTGCCCTTACATATCATTACGCGCGTGAATAAGTTCCAATATTTATTACTTTTCAGAAAACCAGAACGCTTAGACTTTTCCAAGTATGTCAATATGTGTTATAGCAAGTAACTATGATGGGGATTGATATTAATTTGTACTGACTGGTAATTAAAATGTGTTATCTGGAGACTACCCGTAGACAGTGTACAGTCAGCGCAAGAATATACATTATACGTACTTGTTTTTTTATCAACATAAGAATACTTTAAATCGGTAGCTGTAAAATGTAACTCAAAGCAGGATCAAGTAGTGAGACTTTGTAAAAGTTTAAATTACAGATGATCTACAATCCTAATTCACTGAGGACCAAACTCACGATCGTTTGTCTGTCTGTTCAGCTATTGTCAGGATGGTAGGTCTAGCGAGATCTGATTGAATGATGCTACAACTGTTTTCAATTAAGTACAGTGAATGTGCTAATTGTGGCGTACACACATTTTCACGCATTTCCACATTATAACAGATTAGAAAATTCATGAATAAACACCTATACTCTATATTGATAGAAATGGTTATATAGAAAGTGTTATTAGCACAATCATGTTTTATCGCTATTATTCCACACGAAAAACGCTTTAAAAAGATTACCACTAAATTATGTAATGAAAAACATAAGTGTCGCATACAGATACACAGGGAGATAGTTTAAAGGGAGGAGTTATGTGGAATAGCCAATTAAACAAAAGACAATTCCTATTTCGGATGTTATTTGGACAATGTTTATGTACTTTATGTATAGGGTAGATGATATAAATTCGTAATTGTTGTTCTTTTATTAATATTTGTTCTTTGTTTTTTGTTGTTCTTTTTTTTTTTTTTTTTTTTTGTTGAGGATTTGATAGTTATAAGATCTTTAAAACATTAAATAACAGAAGAATAACAACACAGCATATCGAGCTCAGCTCTTGTATTTCCGAATTATCCGTGCTGATGTTGAGAGCTTTTTGGCATGACAATTTTGATTTCTTATATTAGCATTGTCCTCATGAAGCACAAACACTCTCTAGTGGGTCCCCTACTGTGAACTTTTATTCATATTACAATAATAGTTGATAATCGAAGGGATTTGAGTGACTGGAAAGTGTAATGTAGATATTACTTAGAAATTACATTATAAATGACATTCTCGTTGTAATTTGGTTTCGTTATTTAAAATGTGAACACTGTATGAGGCCTGGGTACAATCTATCATTATATAGAATAGCTGAAGTGTTACGCGAGAGAAAAAAAATCTTTTTTTTTCATTGATGGCATTGATGCATTGATCTCCAATAGGTACAAATTGCAGTCCGATCATCGTGCTATATTTAATACAGAAAAGATAGCCCCATTTTTAAAACAAGTATGCTTACAAGTTGTACATATATGATATTATCAAAATATATTACCCAATCTTTATTAATATCTTCAATCTCAAGATTGTCCTCTTCCTATGTTCAATTATAAGTGATTAAAATAGAAAATGCGGAACGTGTTAACAAACATTGTCATAGAGTACCACTAGTGTGGTCACACGAGATCCGAATCTATTTCGTCTGATCTTGGCCTCTGGTCCCTTATATTAGTAGGGATATTTTATCAAACGTATTTCGAATGTTGTTCTTAAAATATCAAAGTCCATAGTGTGGAGATTGACAACGACGGACACATGCGTTACTTACTCCCACAAACGTTGTTATGATGGATGGATGGATGGATGGATGGAGGTAGGGATGGATGGCTGACTACACCCCACTGATGTTAAGAGATGAGCGGATGAATATATTTCTACAGAGTACGGGAATACATTTCTAAACTACAGTACGGGCGAAAGTCCCCCCCCCCCCCCCCCCGCCCCTTATTTTCATTCAGGCACATGTATACTGCAGTTAAACTTTCTAAAATCTTGGCAAAAAATAACTGAAAACTCGTAAGCATAGATCAGCCAACATCATGCTTGTTAGTTCAAGGCTCGGTTACCTACTAATTGCATTTGTACCTGTTATTTGCACTACGAAATCGCTTAGGCTCCAATACACACTGCACATAATACATACAAAAATATCAAAACGATAAAAATGATTATACAGTGGTATATTACGAATGATCTGAACCGGTAAAACGAGTTTCCTGTATTTTACCAATAACTATTTATAAACTGATTAAAAAGTAATGTACAACCAAAGAGAAAGATAAATTTGACGTGACGAATGTCTATCGATCAATCGCCGTACAGTCTACATTTAAAGGGGACGTATTCGTTACAGAGATCAATTAAGTAATATTACTTGACGGAATAGCGCAATACCTGTATTTAATTCGGTATATACCTAGTGGTTCAATTGACTCTTTCCTAACCCTCATTTGAGATCGTGACTTAACTGGATTTGGCCTAGATATGTTTGGCGGGTGTCATCAATGGAACAGGCGACGTTTACTCTTTCGGAACACCTGGTCATACTGGTGTACTTCATTTCCCCCTTTTTTGTTTTTATTTATTTGTTTGTTTTTGTTTTTGTTTGTTTTTTTCCTTTATTTATTTATTTATTTTTTGTTTGCCCTGGTTTAATCGGTTTTGAGTTTGAATTATGGTTTCGTTATTGGGTTGGTAACTTCTGTCATTTATGCATGTATTTTTAATTGTATATATTGCAGAAACTAAGGCATTTAAAATAAGTCAGTTATATATACCTTCAATACCTTACTCCGGGGGGGGGGGGGGGGGGGGGGGGGGGCTGTTATTAGCTAGCTAAGAATAATTTTGTTATATTTACTTGTGAACATACAGGTGGTAAAGACTGGTATTATTATCATAAAATCTTAATCTCTTAATAGATAAAAAGCCCAACCTACAAACTAGGAAGCCTTTTATGTAGGATCTATCAAACACGTGTTAGATTTCGACACCGGACTTTTGCGAGTCTATGATATAAGATTGACGAGACACACTCATTGTTTGCCATTGTGCGAAGGTCATGTTTCGTTTTAAACTTCCTGGTCTGCAGTCATTGTGAGATAGCGTTCTACACATTGATTGATAGAGGGTTGAGAATTGACAAAAAGTTCAGTGTATTTGTATAGCAATAGGAGTGAATCGCGTGTCCTTCGATACTGATGTTTTTAATCCGCGCAACTCGATCACGACAAAGTGCTTTAATGTGCAGTGAGGCGTTACACATTGCATAGTGATATGTAAGGACAACAATTTTGATAATGCTGGTGAGGGCGTTGGTGATCTGAATGGTAATTGTGAAGTCACAAATATACGGAAAAGAAAATTAATTTTAAAACAAGAATAATGTATTATGTCAAAAACAGATAAAATAGACTAAAGCGCAGTACCTGTATCCCGGCCCGAAAATGTCGCCCCCATCCCTAGGTAGCTGATTGCTCCATGCGGGAGAGTAGCTTGATACCCTTCCCGAAAATTCCATTGCTAAAACATTCATTTAATTCATACTTTTATGATGCTATTTCGGATTTAACCAAGTTATTACCTAGTTACCTTCAGTAGTAAACCGGCGCTGATTTCTGACACTGAAAACTGCGCTAAAATAGCATTATAGCGTTTAATTATCGCTTTTTGATACACCACCTAAGTATGACTTTAAGGCGTCGAGGGATAAAGCTTTGGATAATCTAAATTAGTATCGAAACAAACCCTAGTCAGTCAAATGAGGAACGCATTGTGTTCCGGAGAATGCCCGAAACTTAATTGAAACAATGCTTTGAAACTATCTCTCTCTCTCTATATATATATATATAGAGATTGTTCAATCTTATCATTTTATTTTGCAGACATATTGGCAATTTAATAAATGTCTTTTTGCAATAGTGAGGTAATTCCAAAACATATGTTAATATGTTTGTGTGTAAATACTGTTGTATTGTATATTGCCGCTATTGCCTTTTTAGGTACTTTCCAAAACGTGACATGACATGCAAATATTGAGTAGTAAAGTTTGGTCAAAGGGGAAAATAGGAAGAAAAGAAGCCTATGTATATACATGGAATGACTTGACAAATTAAACAAGTCTTCAATGTTTAAATGTGCGTGTCCTCGAATCAGGAAGTCGGGTCAAAATCCAGAGTGATTATACAAATTGCCTGGTAGTCAATAGCATTGCTATACATACATATTGAATCGCCAAGAGGTGAATAGAGGGTTTAATTTCGGGGTCTTCCTCGAACAACAACTCTTCAAATACAGCGAGTCGAGGCGATATGGGATTCATGTCGACACATCACAAGCAAATTACTGAAGTACTACGTCTACGTCTAAGACTACACGGTGCGGAAGAACCCCGTTTAACTAAAACTATATATAATGCTACAGAACATATTGCTAACTCTTGGAGAAGAAAATGTGACACTATTATACACAGTTTTGGATTATCTGATGTAATGAACAGTCAACGCTCGACTAAATGTAAACTTCGTGATATTAAGCGGATATTGGATAATCGATACCAGATAGATTGGAGAAATGATATTTTTAATGATAATAACCGTGTAAATGGTAATAAGTTGCGTACCTACCGCCTACATAAAAATGAAATTAGTACAAGTTTTTATGTTAAAATATTAGAAATAGATCACACAGAAGAATTTTATCTAATTTTAGAAGTGGTTCTCTGCCATTAGCTATAGAAATGGGTAGACACACCAGGCCAATAATTCCTTTACAAGAAAGGGAAATGTATATATTTTACATCAAATCATGTTGAGGATGAAACTCACTTTTTTATTTATTGCGATTTTTACTCTGACTTGAGACTTTTAGTTTTTCATAAAGCAGAAGCTAATTTACAGAATTTTAATGCTTTAAACAGCAAAGATAAATTAATATTTCTTATGAAAGAAGATAATTTGCAAAAAGATGTGGCCAGGTTAACAGACAAAACGTTTTATCAATAAGTCTTAATATTAATTGACACTCAAGATTTTACTGTAGTAGTGTCTCACAAGCCAAATATGGCTGGGTGTTGATGCATTTTAACGGTTTTAATGAAATGATGCTTGTATTTTATGTATATTTTATGTATCAATACGTGACACTCTATTAAACATATCTGAATCTGAATCTGAATCTGGTTAGGGTGGGGTGTTTACATAGGGGTTAAGATGTGTTGATAGGGAGTTATAGTCTGTTACAGAAATGTTCTCAGTGTCAAAACACAGGTAAATCAGAACACAGGTAAATCAACTCACCTGATTCAAGATTTAAAGATTTTATTCACTATTCACAAAGTGTGTAACAAGAGGTCAATATGACAAAACAATGTGCATGGCTTACAGGGTAATGACATGAAAATACAGGAGTGTATATACTACATGTAACGTAGTAACAAACAATGTTATCTCACTATACATATTATAGCGACAAAATACAAAGTTTTTCTTCATTTTTCAGGAAATTATTCACTCTAGATAATAATGACTTGTTACATATTTAGAGCATACCTTCCATATTAGTTAAACTTGGATTTATATAGTAATAATTTGGAATGTATTTGTGTCTAAACTCTGTCACTAAAATATCATTGCGTTGAAATAAATAGTGGTATTCATCACCAATACCGTTATTACATAATAAGCAATTACGATCATTACATAGTAACCAATCCATCTACCAGTTTCAGCAGGTAACTTTAAATTGTACATTCTAAATTTGCTGATAATAATGCGCTCTTGGGAATTAAGCTTAATTAATTAGGACTTTTTTTTTTAAAGATAGAGTAAAATTGTCCACGAGACGATGATTGGATAGTAGAAAACCAGTTTTGAATGAATTGGTCACATAAACGTCTTTTAAGCAGTGTTTTAAAAACAGTTTTATTTAACGTACAAGGGTTTTGGTATATCCAAATGTTGTTAAAACCAGTATCATTAAGTATTTGTTTTATATAGCTAAGCCATTTAAAGTCTGCTACTTGATTTTCTTGCACTTTGTAGCCCTTCAGGAGATTCGGACATCAATACTGTATCATCTGTATATAAAATGACAAATGTTTACATAAACTATCAGTTTCTTGTAAACAAGAACCATTATTTTGTTGAAGATAATCTTCTAAATCGTTAAGGTATATAGAAAAAAATGGTGACAAATGTTCGTCTTGTTTTAAAGCCCACGTTACACATGAACATATCAGATGTCTCACTTCCGTTTTGAACACATGATTTAGTGTTATTATATAAAGTAATGATAACTTTGAAAATTACAGATTGTGTACACAGTTACAGATTGTGTACACAGTTACAGATTGTGCACAGAGTTACAGATTATGTACACAGTTACAGATTGTGTACACAGTTATAGATTGTGTACAGAGGTACAGATTGTGTACAGAGTTACAGATTGTGTAAACAGTTACAGATTGTGTACACAGTTATAGATTGTATACACAGTTACAGATTGTGTACAGAGTTACAGATTGTGTACAGAGTTAAAGATTGTGTACAGAGTTACATATTGTGTACAGAGTTACAGATTGTGTACACAGTTACAGATTGTGTACAGAGTTACAGATTGTGTACACAGTTACAGATTGTGCACAGAGTTACAGATTGTGCACAGTTACAGATTGTGTACACAGTTAAAGATTGTGTACACAGTTAGAGATTGTGCACAGAGTTACAGATTGTGTACACAGTTACACATTGTGTACAGTTACACATTGTGTACAGAGTTACAGATTGTGTACACAGTTAGAGATTGTGTACAGAGTTACAGATTGTGCACAAAGTTACAAATTGTGCACAGAGTTACAGATTGTGTACACAGTTACAGATTGTGTACACAGTTACAGATTGTGTACACAGTTACAGATTGTGTACAGAGTTACAGATTGTGTACACAGTTACACATTGTGTACACAGTTATAGATTGTGTACAGAGTTACAGATTGTGTATACAGTTAGATATTGTGCTCGAATTAAAACTTGTTTCCAAGTGAAATATTTAACAGCACATCTAGAGATTGTATATAGACATAAGTTATGTTCTTGCTGTATTGAATATAAAGAGAAAGTACTTAAGGTTACGTAGTTTATTGATTTTATTATTTTATGTTATATGTTTACTATGATTTCCCTGTCTTAATATTTTTTTTTTGTTACAAGCCAATAAATAAACAATATATACTCATGCTATTCAATCCTAAGATTTTAATCCAGTAATAAATACTCACAGCTACTTGTGTATAAATGCCACCATATGTTTTTCTTTATATCAATACAGTTCCCCTGACAATGTTGGGTAAACTGACCCGCCAACGAGTCCAACGTGTACTGTGTGTGCGTGAGTGAGTGTGTGTACCCTACTTATACAGTGTATATGTTCAAGGTATGCATAATTGATTGCAGTGTGTTACTCCTTCTTCACATACTGCCCCGACACAATGACAGCACGTCACGTATTATTGGAATATTTAACAATTCCTTTGACAAAAGAGGAACTGTCAATGCTTCTATAAGCAAATGCGTTTACACAGTGCGCAGTGAATGTAACGGTTGTCCTTAAATGTGAGAACGGAATGTTGCCTTCCACGCTTACATTTGTGTTTCTTAAACTGTTCTGTCAAGTGCATTAGATTGGGTTTAAACCAAATATGGTTACTAAATTCAAAAGGTTTATGTTGCCAAATCACACGATAAAATAGAAATGGTGGACATGTAATTGTTGTCCAAAATTGATTTCTACCTTCTAATAACGGCAATGTCAGAGTAAAACCTTCAACAGAACCGCCTTATTTATATATATAGGTAAAATACCTGTAAGAGGCGATGACGAGACATTTCTAAGTCTACCCGGGCTCTCTATTAAGGTTTAATATCTGACTTGTTTACCAAGCAGCACCCATGGTTTAGTGGTTTTGGGGTCCGCGTCAACAATTACCTTGTTTAAAGAGGCTCTCTTAATTATGTGTCTCTTTACTTAAAAGATTTTACAATAACGTCGTATGAAAATTATGATCACTGGACGGTAGTTGTGTACACGGTGTGTAGAGAAGGTTCAGAGAATAGATCTATAGTCTAATATGATGTTTATGTAAGAGAATATATAGAGAATTTTTTGTATGATTATAAAATGTATGATACATACATACATACATACATGCATGCATGCATGCATGCATGCATACATACATACATACATACATACATACATACATACATACATTTATTGTACACATGTACGTGTGAGAGTTTGAAGGTTTGACGGTAAAGTACTGTTACATACATAGCTCACTAGAATGGTTACAGATTGAATGTCATAAGAAATTATCTAAACTAAAATGACAAAAGTAAACAGTACATACATACATACATACAGCCGTACTTACGTATATCTTGTTTTTGGCATACCGCGTCTTCAGAGCCCTTTTTATTGTATCATTATCTAAATTCCCCAGCTGGGACAGATCGTCCATATCCCCATCAGCCATTTCGGAACCATACACGATTCGGTACCTAGAGAGCCCAACTTGTCTCGGATCTTGTTGGGCGTTATCGGTATTTGTGTGGTCCTCACATATCTGTAAACAGTCTCGCAAAAGGAGGAAAGTGTCTCGATAATCTCAGTTATTCCAAATTATTGTCGGAATAATTTGTAGTGAAGAACAAACCGAACCAATATGATGAGTCTGTTTCTCTCCCGACGTAAATGAGGACTACTTTTGAAATAAAACCTTGGCCGGCTTCGTTCTCGGTACCCGATAATTAACTTCCTGATTTAAAACCCATCCCAGAATACTTGTCGTTGCTGAAACGTCATTTTGCCAAACATTGACACAGTAACAAAATTTATGTGTTACTGACAATGAATATTAGACTATCATCTCCCGTCAGAAATGATTCACATGACCAAGCTGCAGCGGGATAGAAGATCTAGCGACGAAAATCCACCCGACCATGCATACGGATCCACCCGAGTTTGTGTAGTAGATGGCAATATCACCCACCTATACCACAGCCCTTTGCATACTAATTTACATATAAATAGCTTAGCACATTTGTCGACGGTGTTTTATTGTTTGTGAATACGTCCCAGACAATTCAACGCAACCCGGAAGATATATCAAATTACATATGGGTATATATATATACGTAGTCATGTAATTGGCGGCGTGGCTGTATACATGTATAGAGATACGTTAAAGGAATGCATGGAATCATAAAGAGAAGAAAGACATATTTACTTCAATAACGGCCATTTTATAAACAGCTGCTTTTCATGATTTACGCTTATACCTGCTTTTGGGGAAGAATTTCAAGAATTCACACAGTATTGTACCGTTTTCTATTTTGTGTCAAGTCAATCTGTGAAACACAAATATCTGTTCTTCAACATTTACCTTGTCAATAGTTTTGGTGCAAATATATATGTGTACATGAATAATTGATAAAGACACGTGTGAATGATAAAACAGGCCACGATGGTGTGTATCATAATGCCGTAAGAATGCCATCCATGCTTGTGTAATGGATATCATCTCGACCAGAGCTGTTGGAGAAAATTGGGTGCTTTCCCCTAATTCATGATTACTACTAGGGGGTTGGATGGATCAATAGACGAAAAGAATCAATAAGCACGAGGGTGTGAATATAAGTGGAAAACTCCCTGAATTTTACTTCCTTGTCTAGAATAAAATAAAATAAAATGCAAATATCGTAACAAAGAAACTACATTATATGTACCTTATATCAACATTACTCAGCAGGAACAGGCGATAAATTTGTTCTAGATCTGAATGAAGTCAGGAATGATTATCATATTCAGTACATGTACAAATATATGCAGTAAAAATTACATTTTTGTGAAACGTCCATGATTAAAACAGGTAGTTGGCACATTCAAAATATATTGTTATGCATACGAAAAAGATGAATACTGTGTATGTTTGTTTTTTCATGAAAAAATAAAAATAATGTAATTATAATGTAACGCATCTAAAGATTAAAAAAATCATTTTTTGACCGGTATACAACAGAGTGTCAACATACATGACAAGCCACACATGTAGATAGCTATCAGTTTTAAGGATAAACTATACCACATTATCTATTAAGGGGGAGAAACTGTACCACAATATCTACTCAGGAGGATAAACTATATCATAGTATCTACTCAGGAGGATAAACTATACCATAGTATCTACTCAGGGGGATAAACTATACCATAGTATCTACTCAGGAGGATAAACTATACCACAATATCTACTCAGGAGGATAAACAATACCATATTATCTACTCAGGAGGATAAACTATACCACAGTATCTACTCAGGAGGATAAACTATACCATAGTATCTACTCAGGAGGATAAACTATACCATAGTATCTACTCAGGAGGATAAACTATACCACAGTATCTACTCAGGAGGATAAACTATACCACAGTATCTACTAAGGAGGATAAACTATACCATAGTATCTACTCAGGAGGATAAACTATACCACAGTATCTACTCAGGAGGATAAACTATACCACAGTATCTACCCAGGAGGATAAACTATACCACGGTATCTACTCAGGAGGATAAACTATACCATAGTATCTACTCAGGAGGATAAACTATACCACAATATCTACTCAGGAGGATAAACTATACCACAGTATCTACTCAGGAGGATAAACTATACCACAATATCTACTCAGGAGGATAAACTATACCATAGTATCAACTCAGGAGGATAAACTATATCATAGTATCTACTCAGGAGGATAAACTATACCACGGTATCTACTCAGGAGGATAGAATATACCACAGTATCTACTCAGGAGGATAAACTATACCACAATATCAACTCAGGAGGATAAACTATACCATAGTATCAACTCAGGAGGATAAACTATACCACGGTATCTACTCAGGAGGATAAACTATACCACGGTATCTACTCAGGAGGATAAACTATACCACGGTATCTACTCAGGAGGATAGAATATACCACAGTATCTACTCAGGAGGATAAACTATACCACAATATCTACTCAGGAGGATAAACTATACCACAGTATCTACCCAGGAGGATAGAATATACCATAGTATCAACTCAGGAGGATAAACTATACCACAGTATCTACTCAGGAGGATAAACTATACCATAGTATCTACTCAGGAGGATAAACTATGCCATAGTATCAACTCAGGAGGATAAACTATACCATAGTATCTACTAAGGAGGATAAACTATACCACGGTATCTACTCAGGAGGATAAACTATACCATAGTATCTACTCAGGAGGATAAACTATACCATAGTCTATACCATAGTATCTACTCAGGAGGATAAACTATACCACGGTATCTACTCAGGAGGATAAACTTTACCATAGTATCTACTCAGGAGGATAAACTATACCACAGTATCTACTCAGGAGGATAAACTATACCACAATATCTACTCAGGAGGATAAACTATACCATAGTATCTACTCAGGAGGATAAAATATACCATAATATCTACTCGGGAGGATAAACTATACCACAGTATCTACTCAGGAGGATAAACTATACCACATTATCAACTCAGGAGGATTTAAAACTGTATATAGCACTTTAATAGATAAATCAAATAAATAATAATTTGTTAAATGAATAAATAGATGAATAAACGGTGACATCCCAATATATAAATTGAAGCTAACAGTAAATTATTTTAGAAAATGTTACAATATTCAAGATAAGGGTGATCTTGGGGAAATAATGTTTTAAGCTTAGCTTACATGCAAATATATAAGATAGATATATATAATGACGTAAATGTTAATACATACATCCTTACCCAGGCTGTACAGTAGTGATATATAAACATTGTACTGGGTGTATGATAATAATATGAGATAAAAATATACCGATAGGTGTATAGCCCAATTGACCGCGGTACACTATAGGTGTACACAGGGTCGATGGGTAAATATAAATATATTTATTAATTCTGAGTTTAACCCTTACAACTGAGGATGGAGGACGTGTATAAATTTGCAACAATTCTAATCATCTTAGCTATTTCGGCTGTGAATAAATCAGGTAAGTAAAAATTGAGTATATTTTCCCATTGTTTTGTATCAGGCGATTGAAGCCTCTGTGATAAGCTGATCGTTCGTCAATGGATTCAATAGATAACTGGTTCATTCGGTCTTACTACGAGATCATTTTGTGACTATATAGGTATCTGACGCTATATGCGGTATACGGATACACTTGTACCCGCGCCGGTCTTCCATTGACATAATTCATCTTTACATGCACAAACTGTAAGTTCATGAATAAAGGGTGAAGCTGTCTTTTCCAAATCATTCATGTATATATAAGGTAACCTTCAGATCAAATGGCATATATTGTGATATATAACAATATTCGTCCTGTTTCATTCAGAATTTTTAGTGTATAAGCTTCACTTAGAACAATCTAGATCCTTATATAAAGAGAGAAGTGGATATCATTCCATGCGTATGGTCAACACAGGGGATCATCCGAGCGTTTGAAAAATAAACAAAAAAAAGGAAAGCATTTTCATGACCATGACGACTCATTTCGCAAATGTTGGTGAAAAGACGAAAAAAAAATCTCCCATTATGTTATATATATATATATATTTTTTAAACTAAAAGTATCCGACGACGAGTTTGTGTTTGGTCATATCAAGAGCACGAGACGCGTAATAAGCCCAGACAGTTATGACTGTTTGTTATAAATTTAGTAACTACCTGGATATGGCAAGCCGTTTGGGTTTTTACCTATTGAAATGAAGATATCTCTATTTAATTAAAGATATCTCTATTTAAAATGAAGATATCTCTATTTAATTAGAGATATCTGTAATTTAAATAAAGATATCTCTATTTAAATAAAGATATGTCTAATTTAAATACAGATATCTCTATTTCTACTGAAAATAGAGATATCTTCTTTTAAATTACAGATATCTCTATTTCAAATTCAGATATCTCTATTTGAATTACAGATATCTTAAATTGTAATTGAGATATCTTTATTTTAAATAGAGATATCTTTAATTCTTGTCCAATTAAAGATATCTTTATTTAAAATAGAGATATCTCTATTTGAATTAAAGATATCCCTATTTTAAATAGATATCTTTAATTTTGTTTAAATAGAGATGTCTTCATTTTAAATACAGATATCTCTAATTCAAATACAGATATCTCTAATTCAAATAGAGATATCTGTATTTGAAATAGAGATATCTGTATTTGAAATAGAGATATCTGTATTTGAAATAGAGATATCTGTATTGCAAAGTAATTGCAGATATCTCTATTTCAAATACAGATATCTCTATTTGAATTAAAGATATCTGTATTTACACGTGTTTGTTCAGTGCGAAGATTACATGTAATATTGAAACACAAAGAAAATAATGATTACTCCCTAATACTGATCAGTGTTAACGAAACGCTTGTAATTAAATTGGACTATCTGGATCCCATATGCATGCATGAGATGAAGGTCTAAACCGATAAACTTGCTACTTGGAGGGGATTTCTAAAGAACAGAACATGGCAACTGTTCTACGGGAAATAGAGCGAACTGTTGCGGCTATACGCAGTACCATTGAAAGCAGCACACGGTCTGCATTTCCCGCTATTTTGGGTCACTACTGCTTTACTTCCGTCATGCGCAAAAGGGAGAATCAAGGGAGCAGTAGTTTTTCCTATTTGATGGTTAAATACAGATATCTCTATTTCATGTCAAATAAAGATATCTTTAATTCAAATAGAGATATCTGTATTTAAAATAAAGATATATGTATTTCTACAACAATAAGAGATATCTGTATTTGAAATAGAGATATCTTTAATTGAATTAGAGATATCTGTATTTGAATTAGAGGTATCTGTATTGCAAAGTAATTGCAGATATCTCTAATTCAATTAAAGATATATCTATCTTTATTTTAAATACAGATATCTTTATTTACAATGAAATGCAGATATCTCTAATTGAAATAAAGATATCTTTAATTGAATTAGAGATATCTGTATTTGAATTAGAGATATCTCTATTTCGTGTTTAATTAGAGATATCTGTATTTTAAATAGAGATATCTCTAATTCAAATACAGATATCTCTAATTCAATTAAAGACATCTCTATTTAAATTAAAGATATCTCTATTTGAATTAAAGATATCTTTAATTTTTATATTAATAATGATATCTTTATTTTGAATACAGATATCTGTATTTAATAGGTAAAAACCCAAACGGCTTGCCATACCTGGATGTGTCACACTGTAAGGTTCAGCGAGTATATGTCTGTATCTTATCATAAATATAGTTATATTACTATGAACTGAAATGACTATGAACACGAACGTGAGATTCGTGTCAACAAACAATTCAAATCACACTGAATTCTCGTTGGGACGAGACTTTATAGAAAACTTTCTTATTCCCGTTAAAGTATCATGCTGTAACACGTTTTGGACGGTGCTGTTCCTGATATTTTCCTGTAATAATATAAGTGTTTCGCTAGACTATAAACTTAATCTGAATGAGATAATTTCTTGATTAAAATTCCATAAACTGCATAAAGTGCTCTTATAAGAGAAATGCTTATGTCCGTGTTAACATTCATCGCTATCTGGTTCGTCCACAGAATCGTCCGACCAATCTACTGAGATGTTAATAAAACTAAATTCATCACCACCGACATCAACAATCAGTATGTCATCACCTGCGATAACAACGACGACGATAACGACAAAAACGACAACATCGTCATTAGCCAGTTCACCATCAACTGTGCCCAGTTTTAAAAGCACTCCATTGACAACGGAAATGCAACATTCAACAAAAGTGACTACAGATCTTCATGTGCAGACGACAACACGCCCCAATGTAACGATGATGCTCTCTTCAACAACATCGCACTCATCTACGTCTTCATCTCCGCCATCATCTAGCACACAGATATCATCTGATTCGTCTACTGCTACTTCCCTACCCACAACAACAAGCATTGTTCCCACAGTTTCTGTACCAACAAACACGACTGTGTCGACGGAAAATATTTCAACTTCTAGGTATCTCATCCGTCTTTCATACATTTACCTAAACCACACACTTATCATCAAAATTACGTTTCCTTTTTTTATTTATTCATTTAAAAAAAAAATTGACATTTACAAGATAATTTTTTTTCGGCAGGGTTAGCTTTAAATTTACTCCATTCTCCTTATTAGCGGGTATTCGTTTTGACAGCATGTTGATATGGCAACACAGCCGTTTCAAAAATATGCTGTATACCCAAAGTAAAGTCAAAACAAACTCTGAAATTGCAAAAGTCTTTTCAATTTTCCTAATTACACTAAGCCTATAATGAATTTGCTTGTACATTTCATCGGCATAGATTAAAATATAACTCAGATATAATTTATCAAAATATTCTTCTGATAAATGCTGTAAATAATATTTATGTTTTTTTTATCAGTCACAATACTGTATCGGTCCTGGACTCTCAGCCTCACTCCTCGCAGGAGAATATAGCGGGTACGTATACCACGACAGACTGTATACTTACGTACAGCCTCACTCCTCACAGGAGAATATAGTGGGTACGTATACCACGACATACTGTATACTTACATACAGCCTCACTCCTCACAGGAGAATATAGTGGGTACGTATACCACGACATACTGTATACTTACGTACAGCCTCACTCCTCACAGGAGAATATAGTGGGTACGTATACCACGACAGACTGTATACTTACGTACAGCCTCACTCCTCACAGGAGAATATAGTGGGTACGTATACCACGACATACTGTATACTTACATACAGCCTCACTCCTCACAGGAGAATATAGTGGGTACGTACACCACGACAGACTGTATACTTACATACAGCCTCACTCCTCACAGGAGAATATAGCGGGTACGTATACCACGACATACTGTATACTTACATACAACCTCACTCCTCACAGGAGAATATAGCGGGTACGTATACCACGACATACTGTACATACAGCCTCACTCCTCACAGGAGAATATAGTGGGTACGTATACCACGACATACTGTATACTTACATACAGCCTCACTCCTCACAGTAGAATATAGTGGGTACGTATACCACGACAGACTGTATACTTACATACAGCCTCACTCCTCACAAGATAATATAGTGGGTACGTATACCACGACAGACTGTATACTTACATACAGCCTCACTCCTCACAGGAGAATATAGTGGGTACGTATACCACGACATACTGTATACTTACATACAGCCTCACTCCTCACAGGAGAATATAGTGGGTACGCATACCTAGACATACTGTATACTTACATACAGTCTCACTCCTCACAGGAGAATATAGTGGGTACGTATACCACGACAGACTGTATACTTACATACAACCTCACTCCTCACAGGAGAATACAGTGGGTACGTATACCACGACATACTGTATACTTACATACAGCCTCACTCCTCACAGGAGAATATAGTGGGTACGTATACCACGACAGACTGTATACTTACGTACAGCCTCACTCCTCACAGGAGAATATAGTGGGTACGTATGCCACGACAGACTGTATACTTACATACAGTCTCACTCCTCACAGGAGAATATAGTGGGTACGTATGCCACGACAGACTGTATACTTACATACAACCCCACTCCTCACAGGAGAATATAGTGGGTACGTATACCACGACAGACTGTATACTTACGTACAGCCTCACTCCTCACAGGAGAATATAGTGGGTACGTATGCCACGACAGACTGTATACTTACATACAGTCTCACTCCTCACAGGAGAATATAGTGGGTACGTATGCCACGACAGACTGTATACTTACATACAACCCCACTCCTCACAGGAGAATATAGTGGGTACGTATGCCACGACAGACTGTATACTTACATACAACCCCACTCCTCACAGGAGAATATAGTGGGTACGTACACCACGACATACTGTATACTTCCATACAGCCCCACTCCTCACAGGAGAATATAGTGGGTACGTATACCACGACATACTGTATACTTACATACAGTCTCACTCCTCACTGGAGAATATAGTGGGTACGTATACCACGACAGACTGTATACTTACATACAGCCTCACTCCTCACAGGATAATATAGTGGGTACGTATACCACGACAGACTGTATACTTACATACAGCCTCACTCCTCACAGGAGAATATAGTGGGTACGTATACCACGACATACTGTATACTTACATACAACCTCACTCCTCACAGGAGAATATAGTGGGTACGTATACCACGACAGACTGTATACTTACATACAACCTCACTCCTCACAGGAGAATATAGTGGGTACGTATACCACGATATACTGTATACTTACATACAACCTCACTCCTGACAGGAGAATGTAGTGGGTACGTATACCACGATATACTGTATACTTACATACAGCCTCACTCCTCACAGGAGAATATAGCGGGTACGTATACCACGACATACTGTATACTTACATACAGCCTCACTCCTCACAGGAGAATATAGTGGGTACGTATACCACGACATACTGTATACTTACATACAGCCTCACTCCTCACAGGAGAATATAGTGGGTACGTATACCACGACAGACTGTATACTTACATACAGCCTCACTTCTGACAGGAGAATATAGTGGGTACGTATACAACGATATACTGTATACTTACATACAGCCTCACTCCTCACAGGAGAATATAGTGGGTACGTATACCACGACATACTGTATACTTACATACAGCCTCACTCCTCACAGGAGAATATAGTGGGTACGTATACCACGATATACTGTATACTTACATACAGCCTCACTCCTCACAGGAGAATATAGTGGGTACGTATACCACGACAGACTGTATACTTACATACAGCCTCACTCCTCACAGGAGAATATAGTGGGTACGTATACCACGACAGACTGTATACTTACATACAGCCTCACTCCTCACAGGAGAATATAGTGGGTACGTATACCACGACATACTGTATACTTACATACAGTCTCACTCCTCACAGGAGAATATAGTGGGTACGTATACCACGACATACTGTATACTTACATACAGTCTCACTCCTCACAGGAGAATATAGTGGGTACGTATACCACGAAAGACTGTATACTTACATACAACCTCACTCCTCACAGGAGAATATAGTGGGTACGTATACCACGACATACTGTATACTTACATACAGCCTCACTTCTCACAGGAGAATATAGTGGGTATGTATACAACGACAGACTGTATACTTACATACAGCCTCACTCCTCACAGGAGAATATAGTGGGTACGTATACCACGACAGACTGTATATTTACATATAGCCTCACTCCTCACAGGAGAATATAGTGGGTACGTATACCTCGACAGACTGTATACTTACATACAGCCTCACTCCTCACAGGAGAATATAGTGGGTACGTATACCACGACATACTGTATACTTACATACAGCCTCACTCCTCACAGGAGAATATAGTGGGTACGTACACCACGACATACTGTATACTTACATACAGCCTCACTCCTCACAGGAGAATATAGTGGGTACGTATACCACGACATACTGTATACTTACATACAACCTCACTCATCACAGGAGAATATAGTGGGTACGTATACCACGACATACTGTATACTTACATACAACCTCACTCCTCACAGGAGAATACAGTGGGTACGTACACCACGACATACTGTATACTTACATACAACCTCACTCCTCACAGGAGAATATAGTGGGTACGTATACCACGACATACTGTATACTTACATACAACCTCACTCCTCACAGGAGAATATAGTGGGTACGTATACCACGACATACTGTATACTTACATACAACCTCACTCCTCACAGGAGAATATAGTGGGTACGTACACCACGACATACTGTATACTTACATACAACCTCACTCCTCACAGGAGAATATAGTGGGTACGTATCCCACGACAGACTGTACACTTACATACAACCTCACTCCTCACAGGAGAATATAGTGGGTATGTACACCACGACAGACTGTACACTTACATACAACCTCACTCCTCACAGGAGAATATAGTGGGTACGTATACCACGACAGACTGTATACTTACATACAGTCTCACTCCTTACAGGAGAATATAGTGGGTACGTATACCACGACAGACTGTATACTTACATACAACCTCACTTCTCACAGGAGAATATAGTGGGTACGTATACCACGACAGACTGTATACTTACATACAACCTCACTCCTGACAGGAGAATATAGTGGGTACGTATACCACGATATACTGTATACTTACATACAGCCTCACCCCTCACAGGAGAATATAGTGGGTACGTATACCACGATATACTGTATACTTACATACAGCCTCACTCCTCACAGGAGAATATAGTGGGTACGTATACCACGACAGACTGTATACTTACATACAGCCTCACTCCTCACAGGAGAATATAGTGGGTACGTATACAACGACAGACTGTACACTTACATACAGCCCCACTCCTCACAGGAGAATATAGTGGGTATGTATTCCACGACATACTGTATACTTACATACAGCCTCACTCCTCACAGGAGAATATAGTGGGTACGTATACCACGACAGACTGTATACTTACATACAGCCTCACTCCTCACAGGAGAATATAGTGGGTACGTATACCAGGATATACTGTATACTTACATACAGCCTCAGTCCTCACAGGAGAATATAGTGGGTACGTATACCACGACATACTGTATACTTACATACAGCCTCACTCCTCACAGGAGAATACAGTGGGTACGTATACCACGACAGACTGTATACTTACATACAACCTCACTCCTGACAGGAGAATATAGTGGGTACGTATACCACGACATACTGTATACTTACATACAACCTCACTCCTCACAGGAGAATACAGTGGGTACGTATACCACGACAGACTGTATACTTACATACAGTCTCACTCCTCACTGGAGAATATAGTGGGTACGTATACCACGACATACTGTATACTTACATACAGCCTCACCCCTCACAGGAGAATATAGTGGGTACGTATACCACGACATACTGTATACTTACATACAACCTCACTCCTCACAGGAGAATATAGTGGGTACGTATACCACGACATACTGTATACTTACATACAACCTCACTCCTCACAGGAGAATATAGTGGGTACGTATACCACGACATACTGTATACTTACATACAACCTCACTCCTCACAGGAGAATACAGTGGGTACGTATACCACGACAGACTGTATACTTACATACAGTCTCACTCCTCACTGGAGAATATAGTGGGTACGTATACCACGACATACTGTATACTTACATACAGCCTCACCCCTCACAGGAGAATATAGTGGGTACGTATACCACGACATACTGTATACTTACATACAACCTCACTCCTCACAGGAGAATACAGTGGGTACGTATACCACGACAGACTGTATACTTACATACAGCCTCAGTCCTCACAGGAGAATATAGTGGGTACGTATACCACGACAGACTGTATACTTACATACAGCCTCACCCCTCACAGGAGAATATAGTGGGTACGTATACCACGACATACTGTATACTTACATACAACCTCACTCCTCACAGGAGAATACAGTGGGTACGTATACCACGACAGACTGTATACTTACATACAGCCTCACTCCTCACAGGAGAATATAGTGGGTACGTACACCACGACATACTGTATACTTACATACAACCTCACTCCTCAAAAGGGAATATAGTGGGTACGTATACCACGACATACTGTATACTTACATACAGCCTCACTCCTCACAGGAGAATATAGTGGGTACGTATACCACGACAGACTTTATACTTACATACAGCCTCACTCCTCACAGGAGAATATAGTGGGTACGTATACCACGACATACTGTATACTTACATACAACCTCACTCCTCACAGGAGAATATAGTGGGTACGTATACCACGACATACTGTATACTTACATACAGCCTCACTCCTCACAGGAGAATATAGTGGGTACGTATACCACGACATACTGTATACTTACATACAGCCTCACTCCTCACAGGAGAATATAGTGGGTACGTATACCACGACAGACTGTATACTTACATACAGCCTCACTTCTGACAGGAGAATATAGTGGGTACGTATACAACGATATACTGTATACTTACATACAGCCTCACTCCTCACAGGAGAATATAGTGGGTACGTATACCACGACATACTGTATACTTACATACAGCCTCACTCCTCACAGGAGAATATAGTGGGTACGTATACCACGATATACTGTATACTTACATACAGCCTCACTCCTCACAGTAGAATATAGTGGGTACGTATACCACGACAGACTGTATACTTACATACAGCCTCACTCCTCACAGGAGAATATAGTGGGTACGTATACCACGACAGACTGTATACTTACATACAGCCTCACTCCTCACAGGAGAATATAGTGGGTACGTATACCACGACATACTGTATACTTACATACAGCCTCACTCCTCACAGGAGAATATAGTGGGTACGTATACCACGACATACTGTATACTTACATACAGTCTCACTCCTCACAGGAGAATATAGTGGGTACGTATACCACGAAAGACTGTATACTTACATACAACCTCACTCCTCACAGGAGAATATAGTGGGTACGTATACCACGACATACTGTATACTTACATACAGCCTCACTTCTCACAGGAGAATATAGTGGGTATGTATACAACGACAGACTGTATACTTACATACAGCCTCACTCCTCACAGGAGAATATAGTGGGTACGTATACCACGACAGACTGTATACTTACATATAGCCTCACTCCTCACAGGAGAATATAGTGGGTACGTATACCTCGACAGACTGTATACTTACATACAGCCTCACTCCTCACAGGAGAATATAGTGGGTACGTATACCACGACATACTGTATACTTACATACAGCCTCACTCCTCACAGGAGAATATAGTGGGTACGTACACCACGACATACTGTATACTTACATACAGCCTCACTCCTCACAGGAGAATATAGTGGGTACGTATACCACGACATACTGTATACTTACATACAACCTCACTCATCACAGGAGACTATAGTGGGTACGTATACCACGACATACTGTATACTTACATACAACCTCACTCCTCACAGGAGAATACAGTGGGTACGTACACCACGACATACTGTATACTTACATACAACCTCACTCCTCACAGGAGAATATAGTGGGTACGTATACCACGACATACTGTATACTTACATACAACCTCACTCCTCACAGGAGAATATAGTGGGTACGTATACCACGACATACTGTATACTTACATACAACCTCACTCCTCACAGGAGAATATAGTGGGTACGTACACCACGACATACTGTATACTTACATACAACCTCACTCCTCACAGGAGAATATAGTGGGTACGTATCCCACGACAGACTGTACACTTACATACAACCTCACTCCTCACAGGAGAATATAGTGGGTATGTACACCACGACAGACTGTACACTTACATACAACCTCACTCCTCACAGGAGAATATAGTGGGTACGTATACCACGACAGACTGTATACTTACATACAGTCTCACTCCTTACAGGAGAATATAGTGGGTACGTATACCACGACAGACTGTATACTTACATACAACCTCACTTCTCACAGGAGAATATAGTGGGTACGTATACCACGACAGACTGTATACTTACATACAACCTCACTCCTGACAGGAGAATATAGTGGGTACGTATACCACGATATACTGTATACTTACATACAGCCTCACCCCTCACAGGAGAATATAGTGGGTACGTATACCACGATATACTGTATACTTACATACAGCCTCACTCCTCACAGGAGAATATAGTGGGTACGTATACCACGACAGACTGTATACTTACATACAGCCTCACTCCTCACAGGAGAATATAGTGGGTACGTATACAACGACAGACTGTACACTTACATACAGCCCCACTCCTCACAGGAGAATATAGTGGGTACGTATACCACGACATACTGTATACTTACATACAGCCTCACTCCTCACAGGAGAATATAGTGGGTACGTATACCACGACAGACTGTATACTTACATACAGCCTCACTCCTCACAGGAGAATATAGTGGGTACGTATACCAGGATATACTGTATACTTACATACAGCCTCAGTCCTCACAGGAGAATATAGTGGGTACGTATACCACGACATACTGTATACTTACATACAGCCTCACTCCTCACAGGAGAATACAGTGGGTACGTATACCACGACAGACTGTATACTTACATACAACCTCACTCCTGACAGGAGAATATAGTGGGTACGTATACCACGACATACTGTATACTTACATACAACCTCACTCCTCACAGGAGAATACAGTGGGTACGTATACCACGACAGACTGTATACTTACATACAGTCTCACTCCTCACTGGAGAATATAGTGGGTACGTATACCACGACATACTGTATACTTACATACAGCCTCACCCCTCACAGGAGAATATAGTGGGTACGTATACCACGACATACTGTATACTTACATACAACCTCACTCCTCACAGGAGAATATAGTGGGTACGTATACCACGACATACTGTATACTTACATACAACCTCACTCCTCACAGGAGAATATAGTGGGTACGTATACCACGACATACTGTATACTTACATACAACCTCACTCCTCACAGGAGAATACAGTGGGTACGTATACCACGACAGACTGTATACTTACATACAGTCTCACTCCTCACTGGAGAATATAGTGGGTACGTATACCACGACATACTGTATACTTACATACAGCCTCACCCCTCACAGGAGAATATAGTGGGTACGTATACCACGACATACTGTATACTTACATACAACCTCACTCCTCACAGGAGAATACAGTGGGTACGTATACCACGACAGACTGTATACTTACATACAGCCTCAGTCCTCACAGGAGAATATAGTGGGTACGTATACCACGACAGACTGTATACTTACATACAGCCTCACCCCTCACAGGAGAATATAGTGGGTACGTATACCACGACATACTGTATACTTACATACAACCTCACTCCTCACAGGAGAATACAGTGGGTACGTATACCACGACAGACTGTATACTTACATACAGCCTCACTCCTCACAGGAGAATATAGTGGGTACGTACACCACGACATACTGTATACTTACATACAACCTCACTCCTCACAGGAGAATATAGTGGGTACGTATACCACGACAGACTTTATACTTACATACAGCCTCACTCCTCACAGGAGAATATAGTGGGTACGTATACCACGACATACTGTATACTTACATACAACCTCACTCCTCACAGGAGAATATAGTGGGTACGTATACCACGACATACTGTATACTTACATACAGTCTCACTCCTCACAGGAGAATATAGTGGGTACGTATACCACGATATACTGTATACTTACATACAGCCATACTCCTCGCAGGAGAATATAGTGGGTACGTATACCACGACATACTGTATACTTACATACAGCCTCACTCCTCACAGTAGAATATAGTGGGTACGTATACCACGACAGACTGTATACTTACATACAGCCTCACTCCTCACAAGATAATATAGTGGGTACGTACACCACGACAGACTGTATACTTACATACAGACTCACTCCTCACAATAGAATATAGTGGGTACGTATACCACGATATACTGTATACTTACATACAGCCTCACTCCTCACAGGAAAATAAAGTGGGTACGTATACCACGACAGACTGTATACTTACATACAACCTCACTCCTCACAGGAGAATACAGTGGGTACGTATACCACGACAGACTGTATACTTACATACAGCCTCACTCCTCACAGTAGAATATAGCGGGTACGTATACCACGACATGCTGTATACTTACATACAGTCTCACTCCTGACAGGAGAATATAGTGGGTACGTATACCACGACATACTGTATACTTACATACAACCTCACTCCTCACAGGAGAATATAGTGGGTACGTATACCAGGATATACTGTATACTTACATACAGCCTCACTCCTCACCGTAGAATATAGCAGGTACGTATTCCACGGCAGACTGTATACTTACATACAACCTCACTCCTTACAGAAGAATATAGTGGGTACGTATACCACGACAGACTGTATACTTACATACAACCTCACTCCTCACAGGAGAATATAGTGGGTACGTATACCACGTCATACTGTATACTTACATACAGCCTCACTTCTCACAGGAGAATATAGTGGGTATGTATACCTCGACAGACTGTATACTTACATACAGCCTTACTCCTCACAGGAGAATATAGTGGGTACGTATACCTCGACAGACTGTATACTTACATACAGCCTTACTCCTCACAGGAGAATATAGTGGGTACGTATACCACGATATACTGTATACTTACATACAGCCATACTCCTCACAGGAGAATATAGTGGGTACGTATACCACGACATACTGTATACTTACATACAACCTCACTCCTCACAGGAGAATATAGTGGGTACGTATACCACGACATACTGTATACTTACATACAGCCTCACTCCTCACAGGAGAATATAGTGGGTACGTACACCACGACATACTGTATACTTACACACAGCCTCACTCCTCACAGGAGAATATAGTGTGTACGTATACCACGACATACTGTATACTTACATACAACCTCACTCATCACAGGAGAAGATAGTGGGTACGTATACCACGACATACTGTATACTTACATACAACCTCACTCCTCACAGTAGAATATAGTGGGTACGTATACCACGACAGACTGTATACTTACATACAACCTCACTCCTCACAGGAGAATATAGTGGGTACGTACACCACGACATACTGTATACTTACATACAACCTCACTCCTCACAGGAGAATATAGTGGGTACGTATACCACGACATACTGTATACTTACATACAACCTCACTCCTCACAGGAGAATATAGTGGGTACGTATACCACGACAGACTGTATACTTACATACAGCCTCACTCCTCACAGGAGAATAAAGTGGGTACGTATACCACGACATATTGTATACTTACATACAGCCTCACTCCTCACAGGAGAATATAGTGGGTACGTATACCACGACAGACTGTATACTTACATACAGCCTTACTCCTCACAGGAGAATATAGTGGGTACGTATACCACGACATACTGTATACTTACATACAGCCTCACTCCTCACAGGAGAATATAGTGGGTACGTACACCACGACATACTGTATACTTACATACAGCCTCACTCCTCACAGGCGAATATAGTGGGTACGTATACCACGACATACTGTATACTTACATACAACCTCACTCATCACAGGAGAATATAGTGGGTACGTATACCACGACATACTGTATACTTACATACAACCTCACTCCTCACAGTAGAATATAGTGGGTACGTATACCACGACAGACTGTATACTTACATACAACCTCACTCCTCACAGGAGAATATAGTGGGTACGTATACCACGACATGCTGTATACTTACATACAGTCTCACTCCTGACAGGAGAATATAGTGGGTACGTATACCACGACATACTGTATACTTACATACAACCTCACTCCTCACAGGAGAATATAGTGGGTACGTATACCAGGATATACTGTATACTTACATACAGCCTCACTCCTCACAGTAGAATATAGCAGGTACGTATTCCACGGCAGACTGTATACTTACATACAACCTCACTCCTTACAGGAGAATATAGTGGGTACGTATACCACGACAGACTGTATACTTACATACAACCTCACTCCTCACATGAGAATATAGTGGGTACGTATACCACGACATACTGTATACTTACATACAACCTCACTCCTCACAGGAGAATACAGTGGGTACGTACACCACGACATACTGTATACTTACATACAGCCTCACTCCTCACAGGAGAATATAGTGGGTACGTATACCACGACAGACTGTATACTTACATACAGCCTCACTCCTCACAGGAGAATATAGTGGGTACGTATACCACGACATACTGTATACTTACATACAGCCTCACTTCTCACAGGAGAATATAGTGGGTATGTATACAACGACAGACTGTATACTTACATACAGCCTCACTCCTCACAGGAGAATATAGTGGGTACGTATACCACGACAGACTGTATACTTACATATAGCCTCACTCCTCACAGGAGAATATAGTGGGTACGTATACCTCGACAGACTGTATACTTACATACAGCCTTACTCCTCACAGGAGAATATAGTGGGTACGTATACCACGACACACTGTATACTTACATACAGCCTCACTCCTCACAGGAGAATATAGTGGGTACGTATACCACGACATACTGTATACTTACATACAGCCTCACTCCTCACAGGAGAATATAGTGGGTACGTACACCACGACATACTGTATACTTACATACAGCCTCACTCCTCACAGGAGAATATAGTGGGTACGTATACCACGACATACTGTATACTTACATACAACCTCACTCATCACAGGAGAATACAGTGGGTACGTATACCACGACATACTGTATACTTACATACCACCTCACTCCTCACAGGAGAATATAGTGGGTACGTATACCACGACATACTGTATACTTACATACAGCCTCACTCCTCACAGGAGAATATAGTGGGTACATACACCACGACATACTGTATACTTACATACAGCCTCACTCCTCACAGGAGAATATAGTGGGTACGTATACCACGACATACTGTATACTTACATACAACCTCACTCATCACAGGAGAATATAGTGGGTACGTATACCACGACATACTGTATACTTACATACAACCTTACTCCTCACAGTAGAATATAGTGGGTACGTATACCACGACAGACTGTATACTTACATACAACCTCACTCCTCACAGGAGAATATAGTGGGTACGTACACCACGACATACTGTATACTTACATACAACCTCACTCCTCACAGGAGAATATAGTGGGTACGTATACCACGACATACTGTATACTTACATACAACCTCACTCATCACAGGAGAATATAGTGGGTACGTATACCACGACATACTGTATACTTACATACAGCCTCACTTCTCACAGGAGAATATAGTGGGTATGTATACAACGACAGACTGTATACTTACATACAGCCTCACTCCTCACAGGAGAATATAGTGGGTACGTATACCACGACAGACTGTATACTTACATATAGCCTCACTCCTCACAGGAGAATATAGTGGGTACGTATACCTCGACAGACTGTATACTTACATACAGCCTTACTCCTCACAGGAGAATATAGTGGGTACGTATACCACGACATACTGTATACTTACATACAGCCTCACTCCTCACAGGAGAATATAGTGGGTACGTACACCACGACATACTGTATACTTACATACAGCCTCACTCCTCACAGGAGAATATAGTGGGTACGTATACCACGACATACTGTATACTTACATACAACGTCACTCATCACAGGAGAATATAGTGGGTACGTATACCACGACATACTGTATACTTACATACAACCTCACTCCTCACAGTAGAATATAGTGGGTACGTATACCACGACAGACTGTATACTTACATACAACCTCACTCCTCACAGGAGAATATAGTGGGTACGTACACCACGACATATTGTATACTTACATACAACCTCACTCCTCACAGGAGAATATAGTGGGTACGTATACCACGACATACTGTATACTTACATACAACCTCACTCATCACAGGAGAATATAGTGGGTACGTATACCACGACATACTGTATACTTACATACAACCTCACTCCTCACAGGAGAATATAGTGGGTACGTACACCACGACAGACTGTATACTTACGTACAGCCTCACTCCTCACAGGAGAATATAGTGGGTACGTACACCACGACATACTGTATACTTACATACAACCTCACTCCTCACAGGAGAATATAGTGGGTACGTATCCCACGACAGACTGTACACTTACATACAACCTCACTCCTCACAGGAGAATATAGTGGGTATGTACACCACGACAGACTGTACACTTACATACAACCTCACTTCTCACAGGAGAATATAGTGGGTACGTATACCACGACATACTGTATACTTACATACAGTCTCACTCCTTACAGGAGAATATAGTGGGTACGTATACCACGACATACTGTATACTTACATACAGCCTCACCCCTCACAGGAGAATATAGTGGGTACGTATACCACGATATACTGTATACTTACATACAGCCTCACTCCTCACAGGAGAATATAGTGGGTACGTATACCACGACAGACTGTATACTTACATACAGCCCCACTCCTGACAGGAGAATATAGTGGGTACGTACACCACGACATACTGTATACTTACATACAGCCTCACTCATCACAGGAGAATATAGTGGGTACGTATACCACGACAGACTGTATACTTACATACAGCCTCACTCCTCACAGGAGAATATAGTGGGTACGTATACCACGACATACTGTATACTTACATACAGCCTCACTCCTCACAGGAGAATATAGTGGGTACGTATACCACGACATACTGTATACTTACATACAGCCTCACTCCTCACAGGAGAATATAGTGGGTACGTATACCACGACATACTGTATACTTACATACAGCCTCACTCCTCACAGTAGAATATAGTGGGTACGTATACCACGACATACTGTATACTTACATACAGCCTCACTCCTCACAGGAGAATATAGTGGGTACGTATACCACGACATACTGTATACTGTACATACAGCCTCACTCCTCACAGGAGAATATAGTGGGTATGTACACCACGACATACTGTATACTTACATACAGCCTCACTCCTCACAGGAGAATATAGCGGGTACGTATACCACGACATACTGTATACTTACATACAGCCTCACTCCTCACAGGAGAATATAGTGGGTACGTATACCACGACAGACTGTATACTTACGTACAGCCTCACTCCTCACAGGAGAATATAGTGGGTACGTATACCACGACATACTGTATACTTACGTACAGCCTCACTCCTCACAGGAGAATATAGTGGGTACGTATACCACGACATACTGTATACTTACATAGAGCCTCACTCCTCACAGGAGAATATAGTGGGTACGTATACCACGACATACTGTATACTTACATACAACCTCACTTCTCACAGGAGAATATAGTGGGTACGTATACCACGACATACTGTATACTTACATACAGCCTCAGTCCTCACAGGAGAATATAGTGGGTACGTATACCACGACAGACTGTATACTTCTATACAGCCCCACTCCTCACAGGAGAATATAGTGGGTACGTATACCACGACATACTGTATACTTACATACAGCCCCACTTCTCACAGGAGAATATAGTGGGTTCGTATACCACGACATGCTGTATATTTACATACAGCCTTACTCCTCACAGGAGAATATAGTGGGTACGTATACCACGACATACTGTATACTTACATACAGCCCCACTCCTCAAAAGAGAATATAGTGGGTACGTATACCACGACATGCTGTATACTTACATACAGCCTCACTCCTGACAGGAGAATATAGTGGGTACGTATACCACGACATGCTGTATACTTACATACAGCCCCACTCCTCAAAAGAGAATATAGTGGGTACGTATACCACGACATGCTGTATATTTACATACAGCCTCACTCCTCACAGGAGAATATAGTGGGTACGTATACCACGACATACTGTATACTTCTATACAGCCCCACTCCTCACAGGAGAATATAGTGGGTACGTATACCACGACATACTGTATACTTACATACAACCTCACCCCTCACAGGAGAATATAGTGGGTACGTATACCACGACATACTGTATACTTACATACAACCTCACTCCTCACAGGAGAATATAGCGGGTACGTATACCACGACATACTGTATACTTACATACAGCCTTACTCCTCACAGGAGAATATAGCGGGTACGTATACCACGACATATTGTATACTTACATACAACCTCACTCCTCACAGGAGAATATAGTGGGTACGTACACCACGACATACTGTATACTTACATACAGCCTTACTCCTCACAGGAGAATATAGTGGGTACGTATACCACGACATACTGTATACTTACATACAACCTCACTCCTCAAAAGAGAATATAGCGGGTACGTATACCACGACGGACTGTATACTTACGTACAGCCTCACTCCTCACAGGAGAATATTGCCGGTACGTATACCACGACAGACTTTATACTTAGATACAGCCTCACTCCTCACAGGAGAATATAGTGGGTACGTATACCACGACGGACTGTAAACTTACATACAACCCCACACCTCGCAAGTGTACATGTACCATCACAGTCTGCAATAGGCTTCTTGAAATCAAGATTTATGCTATACCAATGTTTTTGAAATTCGTTTAATGAAAGGCGAATCTTTGGTTTTTATCTGATGACTATGCTGTTATGTTGTTGTGGGCTGAACAATTAATGCATTGATTTTACAAAAAAAAAAAAAAAAAATTGTTGATTCTATTTGTCAACTTCCGGTATAACGCCATACTGAAGACGCCATTTTGAAACTTTATCCTCTGGTTCAAGCTAGACTCTCTTGTTTTATTTAGGTATAGTTGCCGGCGTCCTCTGTTCTGTTGTCGCTGTAGTCATCGTGGCAGGAGCAATATTTTATTTCAAACGGAGGTAAGAACCATTTATTTTTAAAACAGAAATTGCCACTTTAGTTTTATTCTGCAGTGTCTGCTAAGATAGATTTGGTGATCGATAAACTTTATGTAAGAGTTACGTCCCCTTCCCAATGAAATTATGTTTTTATTTCTAAGTTGTGGATACTATTTTTTGTTTATATATACACATGAAAAAAATCCGAACTTAACTACTGATAATGTCATTCAATCTTAATTGTGGACACTATGTTTTGTTTATATATATTTATACAAAAAAAAAAAAAAAAAAAAAAACAATCTTAACTACTGTTAATATCATTCAATCTATATATATACGAAAAAATCCAATCTAAATTGTGGACACTATGTTTTGTTTATATATATATACGAAAAAAAAAATCAAAACAACTTAACTACTGTCAATACCATTCAATCTTAATGACAGACACTATGTTTTGTTTATGCCAGGCAAGGGCGAAAATCCGTCGTTGAGAACGTTAAAGTGAATTACGAGAGTGAAAAGTTTGAGGATATCGCTGACACCGACTATGACCCGACCACACTTTCTACTGCCCATTATGAGAAGCTGGGATGTCCAGACACCGGTGAAAACCAGTATACCATGATTGTACGTGAGGGTGGGGACACCGAGAAGGACGAAACGGGATCATTGGAGGAGTCCTCGTCATATGTACTGCCTAACGAGTTTGGTGTTCCTCCTCGCGTGTCGTCTAAAGAAAACGGAAAGAGCAGCCGATACGAGAATACAATGTTTTCTCTGGATTTAAAAGACGATTCTCTACCGATAAAGGATGAGGATGATTATATCCAGTTTTCTGAAGACAATCTAAAAAATGTTCGGGTATCTTAACTAGAACGTCAGCTGATACATGCATACGTTAAACGTGATATAAGTGTTTTGTTACCGATACATAGTTTATTTAATTAACAAAATGCGTAGGTATGATTGATGAAAAGTATTTTTATTTTGTTTGGTTTGAGGTAAATTAAACTTTTCGATGTGAGCCTGACAGGCGACGATCGACACGAAGACACCGAGGACATGTAACGTTAACAGCTATGGTTATCAACAAGAAAACATCGATCTTTGTCAACCATGAATAATTCGAAGTCCCGCTGTTTCGAAGTTTTTCTGTTAGTCCCTTGAACTTCGAAACATCGAAGTTTTACTGTATACACAATGTGTACCAATTTTCCATGTCTGTTTGTTGTTAATTTTGTTACAATTTCAACATTTTGTTACAAAGATATGCATAAATGTATTGCAGTTGAATGTGTTGTTTATCTTACTACTAAATATTAAATATGTAACGTCAAGCCTACAAATAGACTATATATCTGATAGCATGCTATCGTTTTGTATATAGATTAATATGAATATTTATCGAAAACTATCCTCTTTACATGCATGTCATTGACAAATATTGGTAACTGCATTATAACTATCAATAAAATAGCATTATGATATCGGTTTGCATTTTACCTTTTCCTCTCAGCATAACGTCTCACTGATGGTGGAGACTATGGGGCGCCGTTTTACTATTTATTCCCATTAGGTGATATCACTTAATGAAACGAATAGGTGATATCACTTATTTGAATAGGTGATATCACTTAATGAAACGAATAGGTGATATCACTTATTCGAATAGGTGATATCACTTAATGAAACGAATAGGTGATATCACTTATTCGAATAGGTGATATCACTTAATGAAACGAATAGGTGATATCACTTATTCGAATAGGTGATATCACTCATTCGAATAGGTGATATCACTTAAAAATATTCTTAAGTGATATCGCCTATTTGAATAGGTGATATCACCCATTCGAATAGGTGATATCACTTATAAAATTCTTAAGTGATAGCATCTATTCGAATGAGTGATATCACCTATTCAATCAGTGATATCACCTATTCGAATGGGTGATATCACTTAATGAAACGAATAGGTGATATCACTTATTCGAATAGGTGATATCACCAATTCATTTTTCAAATAAGTAATATCACCTATTCGAATAGGTGATATCACCTATTCGAATGGGTGATATCACTTAATGAAACGAATAGGTGATATCACTTAATGAAACGAATAGGTGATATCACTTAATGAAACGAATAGGTGATATCACTTAATGAAACGAATAGGTGATATCACCAATTGGAATAGGTGATACCACTTAAAAATATTCTTAAGTGATATCGCCTATTTGAATAGGTGAGTGAGTGAGTGAGTGAGTGAGTGAGTGAGTGACGGCGGGCGGGTGGGCGGGCGAGCGGGCGAGCGAGCGAGTGAGTCTGTCAGTCAGTAACTCAGTCAATAACTTAACCACTCGATGGATAATTTATTCAGCCAGTCATTGATGCAGACCGCCATAGCCGGTAACAAGAGTATTTACGGTACGACAATTATAATCAGTATACAGGTAGTCATGCGTGAAATGTGTCTACGTTAATGTACATGATCACCTGTTATACAATAGGTCTATATACCACATGTTACCGGTCAATAACGCCACATGTTAACTATGGTGATATTCGTTCACATATGTACAGAATACAAACGTGTATGTATATCAACAGTTTGTTGATCTCGCAGAATGAAGAAGATTCAATATGACTTAAAAGCGACTGTTTAGGCCAAGAAAGTCGTACAATATATATGGACTATCTGCGACAATAACGAAGGTATGTACATATATCTGTTACCTCAGCATAGGCTAGCAGATAGAAAACAAACACTAGTACTGTCATACACAGGTGGTAGATCGGGGAAGGCGATGCGTTAAGGTCAAGGTCACAGCTGCTACTCATAGTCCCCATTCAGTATGAAAGATTAGGTGTATAATATCTCGAGCCAGAGTGAACCGGAAGTAGGATATAGCTAGCACAAATGAAGAAGAATAGAGTTGTTGAATTTTGGATGGATGGCAAATGATATATAATGAAAAAAATGACCGTTGATCGCAGATTGACACGTTTTGGAAATATTGATAAATATATTCGCTGTCCCTACATAACACATATGGCTGACTAGGAGATGAGTCCTACTTGCTATACAAATCCACAGCGTATATACATTGTATATAGGCTTATGTTGTTACCGTAATTATCCGTATATTCGTTCGTGGAGTGTAATTAACGTAGTCAGGAGCCTTGGCTAGTGAAGATAAATTATCCGGGGCTTCATGGAAAACGTTGTATGTATTGTCAGCTTAATTGAATTAACTCTAATATTCGACCAGCGAGTTGATATTATAACCTCCCCCCCCCCCCCCCCCCCCGAAAAAAAATAAAAACCCACAAAAAAACCCACAAAAACAAACAACAAAACAGAAAAAAAAAAAAAAACGAAAAAAAAAAAAAGAAAAAGACAAAAAAAAAACAAAAAAAAACCTTTTCATTGGTTATAGCACTTCTGTATAGAGATATATCGACTTATACCCTCTCCGTAGACATATATTGCTGGTACCGCATTTAAACCTATACATTCAGGGTAACTCGAAACATACACAGAGGATAGTTTTAGATCCTGAACGGTTAATGAGATGTCAGAAAATAACGTGTATGGTGATTTATAGATTTTATATTCTCTCCGGTTAATGAGATGTCAGATGTAAATTGTATGGTGATGATTGTTTTTATATTTAAGACTATTTTCATATTTAAGAAACAAAGTCCCCACCTGAACTGAAGCCCTGGTTTACCTATACGTTATAAACCCACATTTTTATACATTGTGTGTATCTTTAATAATCAGACACTTACATGTTTATGAAACAAATATTATACACTTCATTATTTCTTTAATCAATTAATTATGGCCATTCAGCTACAGATGAAAAAAAAATGAAAAAAAATAAAAAAAAAATAAATAAAATAAAAATTTAAATTTAAAAAAAGACACGGCCTGGGGTCGTGAGAACCACCAGTTTAGTAACTGAATTTGTTGCATGAGACCTACTTGTCATGATGGACTAAAGTGTTATTTAGAATTAAAATAGGAACTTGCAGCATGTGATCAATGGAATGAGAATTATTTCAAGAATGAGAATGGTATTTTTATTTAGAAAGTGTAGTGATATAATGAAATATGGTATTGGTGAAAATATAACTGATGTAAAAAACACTTATTCTCGTATTGTCAAAATCTTATTCCAAAAACTGCCGAATTGCAGGATAATTGCAGCTCTTTTAATAGAAAATATTATAAATATAATTAGTACAATGCTGTCAACATTGTGTTAATTTTCCATTCCTTATCAAAATGTCGCAACCTTCAGTGTTAATTTTTTTTGCGTGGAAACTACAAATATAGTAAAGGACTACATCAGGGACGAATGGCCGAAACCCAGAATAACCTTAATCCCTAGTCCACGGCCTCGTGGGGTCTCTAGTGATTTACTGATACAGACGCTGGAAAATTAAATGTATTATTATATGAACATGATATTACAAGTACATTTAATTAAAAAATATCTATATAATTTTTTATATATATATATATAAAAAAAAAAAAACAAACAAACAAACAAAAGTTCAATCAACAGCATCTCAACTGATCGCAGGACACACAATTTCTGCCTGGCGACACTCTCAGTCAGAATGTATTTCTTGACAAACATTGCAGTTTTCACTGGGTGTGAAGTTCCAAATTTTGTTTCGGTCTATAAGTGTGACTTTAAAGTGTGCCTCACATGAAAACAGCATACATGTACGTCACAGTCAACTTATCTACAGGAAATGTGGTCTCACTATTGGGCACTTCAAACCTAGAAATTGCGCAATACAATTTTCCAAATTTAGCACACCGTTAACATTGACCCTGCTTGACACTGAGCAGGAAATATTTAACCAGATTCAAGATGATCATAAAAAATTCCCACCATATTGGCACGTAGAGACAACGGAGGTTAATATTCGTGTCGGTCTATGGCATTATATATTATTAATTTGAAAAACAACTACACGCGGTCGTCGATTTCTCAGTATGTCGGTCTAACACCATTTTAATTTCCGCGCACTCTTTTCTACGAAAATTACAACGGACATTGGATTATGTCAAATCCAGTCACGTTTTTAGAATGAATAGACTGTAGATTGTACATAGGACTTTTATCGATGTGAAGTAATTTACTTAATAAAATAATACGTTTCCAATCTAGCTGCATTTTAGATTACTTATTGTCAACAGGTCGTATGAACAAAGTTAGAAATAGTATTCAATTCTTAGAAAGAAATACAATAGTCTGGAAGAAATACTTTAAATTAAAAAAATATATATTTAAGGAATTAAATTGTTAATTACACGTGCCTGGTACAGTGTATATAATGAATACCTTCCAAATATATAATATTTGAATACGAGGACATGTCAGCTAAAATGTACAATAATTTAGTCAATGAAGTTGGTGTTTGTTTGTTTACCAAAAGAATATTTATCCAACTTAGTGACATTAGATAATATCAGGGTAACAAAGAAACGACATTATTAGAGCTATTTTATCAATCAGGTTTTAGGGATTATCATTATTTTCTGAATATTTACAGATATGGTGATCTGGAAACTAAACAATGGCGGGAAATTCATGCTCTGCATATGCGTATTCACGGTGGTATTGTACATCTGGTTTAGAGGAAGCAACTTGACAAATTTATTGCCTGTTTGGGCTAAACAAACACTGGTAGGTACTGGGTACTCCACCACCCTCTAAGGGTAGTGGATAATCAAAGGTGTTCAGATATAAAAAGTAAATGGCGTAAGAAGTGAAAGTATATACCTTTTCAAGTTAAATCACGAGAATGTGATATTGGTGAGTGGAAACAAAATGAAGGATTATGGTAGAAATATAGGTTTGTTACACATACTAACTTTGAAGGAGAAGCAAAGAGGGAGATGGGTATATGGGTTTGAGAACCCACAACGTCTATTCAGGGGGAAAAGACCCAGCGAAATCATTGGCACGTTGATACAGTTACCGTTGTGACATGACTTAGAGCAGGTGCGTACCTGCCTGTACCCAGGTACACAGGTGAATCAACATGAAGTCAAATGCACCTTGTATACATAGTAGAACCATATAGTGGCACTGACACATCGGGAACAGAAATGAAAATTAAAGTTTACTGGGGGGAAAAGCCGGACCATCGTCTTCGTTTGAACTCCATTTCAATATTTTCAAAACTTTAAAACTTTCCAAAACTTTCGGACTCGCGCCTACGGCGCTCGTGAATCCACTTAATCAAGGGTCCGGCTACAATAGAGTATTCAAATGTTGACTGTCATTTGGCAGTGCCTGCTATACTTTATACGTTATCCTAGAGGTTGTCACCCTCTGCTACAAGGTAATTTATCCTAGATCTTGCCCGTTCCTGGGTCTATAAACCTCTTTACTATATATTTACGATATTTGCTATTCAATTATAGTATTCATATAGTATTTTTGTTAGTTGGCATTCACTCACAATGTAAGAGGTGGTTAGTGTGTGTAGTAGTCATACCTATGTCACATTATGCCATTATATTTCGTATCTACATAAACATTCAAGTGTTTATTTGTTGCAGAATTTTGAACAAGAGGTCGTAGGAGCAAAAAAACCTCACATCCTTTTCATATTTGCTGATGACTACGGATATAACGATATCGGTTACCATGGATCCGAAATAAAGACACCTCATTTAGACCAGCTGGCGAAGGAGGGAGTAAGACTAGAAAACTACTATGTCCAGCCAATATGTACGCCATCGAGGAGTCAACTTATGTCCGGCAGATATCAGGTTTATTGTACATGATGAAACAATTTAATTTTAAAGGGGCGTTTCTTCGTTCTGACGTCAGACACGTGCAAAATTTCTATTGATAAAATCTATGCCCGAGTGAATATTATATGAGTTTTTGTGCCTACTAGTAATGAAAGTAACGCCGAAATGTACAGAAAAATGACGTTTTGTACACAAATACCGTCTGTCTTTGCGGTTATTAGTGATACTTCGGGTCGAATTGAGAATTTTTATGATATGATACTCGAAGCTCTTTGGTATCCCTTGAGAGTAAAAATGTCGTATCAATTTGAAGATTATAACTTTTACTACATGGGGAAAATACACATTTCGCATTAAGTTTAATTTTGGCGCCATACACTTTAAGAAGGAAGGTCCTTTAAAACATTCCAACCAAGGTCACTTCTAATGAATATTTTCAAAACGAAAACAAATAGACATACTTTCATTGGAACTGTTCGATAAATAAATCTAAATTGTCATGAGTTTTCATGCAAAACAATTAATATTGATAAATTCTTCCTTGAAAAATGAGTGGATTTTGGCTGAAACGCCTATAGATTTCTTCCATTTATAGACGCACACTGGGTTACAACATAGACATATTGCGGGGAATATGCCGAACGCACTACCACGTGATAGTCCTACACTTCCGGAAAAACTACGAGAAGCAGGGTATTCTACACACATGATTGGCAAATGGCATCTCGGCTTTTACAAAAAAGAATTCTTACCGAACAACAGAGGATTCGATTCGTTTTACGGTATGCTGTAAACGACGTTATGTATAAGCCTCCTGAATCTTTTAAGTTCATAAGGATCATTGAGGTGTAACGTTAGGTGTAGAATGAGCTATTATGAAAATTAGTTAAGATTTACATTTAACTTTAAAGCTACAAAGGAAATGGCAATGAACCCTCCAATATTTCATGATTTACATTAATTTGATTGGTTTAAAGTAAAGCTGTGTCTAACCTAGTTTTGCGATTCATTTCAACTTTGATTCTACGTCATTAGCCTTGACCTCAATCATTCAGCTCTTTGTGTCAGTCAGATTTATTCAATAACAACCACTGCATGTTTAGTAATATAGTGTGTGCTATAAACAGCACCTTATACCAATGATTTGTTGCAAATGTTGTGGGATAACTTTGATTTACAGCGCATGCTATGTTATAACAATGATGCACAGCGCATGTTGTCGTATAATAATGATATACAGCGCATGTTGTGGTATAACAATGATGCAGAGCACAGGTTGTGGTATAACAATGATGTACAGCGCATGTTGTGGTATAACAATGATATACAGCGCATGTTGTGGTATAATAATGATGCAGAGCACAGGTTGTGGTATAACAATGATGTACAGCGCATGTAGTGGTATGACAATGATATACAGCGCATGTTGTGGTATAACAATGATGCAGAGCACAGGTTGTGGTATAACAATGATGTACAGCGCATGTTTTGTTATAACAATGATGTACAGCGCTTGTTGTGTTATAACAATGATGCACAGCGCAGGTTGTGGTATAACAATGATGTGCAGCGCATGTTGTGTTATAACAATGATGTACAGCGCATCTTGTGGTATAACAATGATGTACAGCGCATATTATGGTATAACAATGATTTATAGCGCCTGTTGTGGTATGACAATAATTTACAGCGCATGTTCTGGTATAACAAAGTTTTACACCACATGTGTTATCAAAATGTTTACACCATTTTCAAGTAGAAATTTATCACAGTTAAGGATGTTTTGAAAAATAGATGTAAATTATATTCATGAACATGACTTTCTTGAAACACAAAAAACAAAAAATGTAAACTGTAGCCAGAAGACATGCCAACATTATGGGAGCCTTCAGAACTTTTAAGACTTCATTTCATCTTTCTGATTTTGATGTTCTTGCAAAAAATTATGTGAACATATTTTCCGAAAAAAATAAACACCATCGAAACAAAATCAAAAGCAAAAATAAAGGATAGACATTTAAACATATATGGCCTTTCATGATGTTCCATTAAACAAGTTTCAGTTCATACAATGCATATTTTATCACATTTCCTTCCAAATTTTAGAGAAAATATATTTGATCTTGCCATTATGTAGGTCAATGTTCCTATATATTGTCATTTCTGTATTATTACATTGGTTACCCATACAAGTTTTCCTTGCTCTCTATACATTGATTAGGTTAACTTATATTATCTTTTACGTAATGAGTATGATTTGTCTCCTTCTCCCCATAACAGGGATCTTGGCAGGACAAGCAGATCATTACAATAAAACGTATTGTTATGATTTCTGTGGATACGACTTCCGGGATAACAATGGACCGATTAACCCAGTTCCCATGGAATATTCAACCCATTTGTATACCAGACGTGTTGCAGACCTTGTCCACAATTACCCGTCGACAAAGGTAAGATGTGACAAAACAACAGTCAAATATACGAAAGATTGCATAGTTTACTGAGAAATTGTTTTGATCCTTAAATGCTGCAGAAATCAGAGTGAAATCAACAAGCCACGTATGCTTTTGTTTTACACGCCATGTTTAAAGTTCTGAGGTCAGAGTGATTGAATTACCAATTTTTTTTTTTTTTTTTTGTATATAGACTGATCATTTGTTATAGATTTAAAATATGATGCGTAGTGTATATTGAAACGTTTGAACAGTGTATCCATTTTGGCTTGTTGTATGTCCAAGACGCAGTTTGGTTGTCTGTTGACAGTTCATCAAAAGTATGACATAATTGTCCTGTATGCATCAACATTCATCAATATAAAATAGCAATTGAATAACTTAAGATGATAGTCTCATTCTAAAAAAAAACCCAAAAAACCCTCTTGCATTGATGTGCTGACCTCCTGAACGTTTGTTTTGTAAAGGATTCAAATCAAGCATTATGAAAACCGTTATTGTTTACATTGGTAACCAGAAAATACTGTCATCACAATTTATCCTGAACGATAGTGCTCTCACTCAGACGGTTCTTTCAGTAGCTCTCGGGCAAAATCAGGAAAATGTCAACAATAAAAGGAACGTGTCACATTCAGACATAGTTTATTTCATTGCATAAAACTAAGTGTCGTTAAAACTCCACAGTCTTTTGGTCTCTTTACATTTGAAAATAAATTAGTATTTGAATTTTTTTAAAGCTGACTAAAACATGAGATATCATCAACCAAGAAAATAAATCACGCAAGTCCAGTCATATGAGGTTTGCAGTGGTCCTGTATTCCCATAGTTGTTTAGGTCCACCTGTGGCATTGGAATTATTTAAATAATTCATATCAGCATTTGACACTGCATGATGCTTTAAATTATTTGTAAGTTGATAGCTGTAACGATGTTTTTTTTCGCTTTTTTTTTCGAAAACTGAATATCGGTAATCAAGTGTAAAATAGGAACTGGGATAGCAAAATATATGTAAAACTGATTAATAAGTAAGAACCGTCGCGAGCTTCCATTCGGGCCAAAAAAAAGGCGTGATTAATATAAGTTAATATAACGTGTTTCGCAATTGTTGTAGAATTAATAAATTTAACAAATAATGACATCATATTATTCACAAGTATTTCATCAGTTAATATGTCGTTTCTCAGTTACAGTCGAAAATAAATCTCGTAAATGAGTTTATTATCGAAGATGTTGTGGGTAATATGCTCACAATTCGTAAACTGTTGATTTCAGATATGCTAGTTCAATACTGAAGAAGTCAGTGCTATAAATCTAGGAAAACAACTCCACAAGTCCGTTAGCTGTAGGTAATTAATATGGTCCGTGAATACATTCGCCAATGACCTATAGCATGTTCATTGGAGCCTAGAGATTCTTTTCATCTTTTATATTTTCAAATTTGAATAAAATTCACATTGACTTTCTCGATCGATTGTTAAATTTTGCTATTCCATTTCTGCAGCCGATGTTTCTTTATTTGGCGTTTCAAGCTGTGCATGGCCCACTTGAAGTTCCTACACAATATTCAGAACCCTATTCCCATTTGCCCGATTACAACCGGACAATATATTCAGGTAAGTAGTCTGTAACAGTTTTATCACTCACCAAACTCTGCCACGTCCAAACGTTCTTCTAAAACTTTCTCTATACATTGATCCATTATGGAATTTCTGTGAATATAAAACACATGTGATAGTAAATAACATTTAATGAAATAAAGCAAAATTAACGCATTGACATATATTACTTTAATATCTTTGAACACTTTATATTGTCTAATAGGCATGGTGGCTGCAATGGACGAAGCCGTAGGGAACATCACAGCAGCACTCCGAGCCAAAGGGATGTGGGATGATACAATTCTGGTCTTCTCTACAGGTTGAAATTCCTGGAAATAATTTCATGTTTACCCACTGTAAACGTGGACATTCGCGCGAGGGGGAAATTTGCGTCAATTACGCGGATCCCTTTTGATCGCGAAAATTTCCCCCATGTGTGTTATTTTGATATTTATTTGAGTATACGCGAACTACAAACGAAGGTGGGTCGATCTCAAAAATTACCCCCACGCGTATAGTTTACGTATCGAAATCGCGAAATTAACCACCAACGAAAATATCCACGTTTACAGTATCTGAAATGTCGCGAGTAAAACATTTAATTGTCAATTAGTTTCAATTAAATTCTATGTAACTTGCTTCAATGATGAAATTTAATGTGTATGGCTTCATTTATTTATTACATCTCAAAAGTGTTATTATACATGCATCTTAAACTATTGATATGCTTGGAAGTTTGCATAACAGCATAAACCATTTATATGATAAAACTGTATAAGTCTTTGTTGAGGAAATGATTTTATATAATGGTGATGCTGTAATTGGCTAGTTTGGAAATAAAATCATGCTTTTTAACAATAATATATTTTAGACAATGGAGGCAGAGTGGACCTAGGCGGAAATAATTGGCCTTTACGAGGTTGGAAAAGTTCCTTGTGGGAAGGAGGAGTGCGTGGTGTCGGATTTGTCAACGGGAAACAATTGAAGAACAAAGGCACAATTTCCAAGGAACTCATTCACGTTTCTGACTGGTATCCTACATTGATTGGACTAGCAGGTGGATCTCTGACAGGTACCAAACCTTTGGACGGATTCGATCAGTGGAACACGATCAGGTAACACCCGGAACAACATACTATATAAAAGAGTAATCATCTAAAATGTTTGTAGATTGTACGTGTTTTTATTAACTCTATCAACTTAAAGACGGGAGTTTGAATCACTTGTTAGCACAAAATAGAAATTAGTTTTTTCCAATAAGATCGGGCATGGGTTTTGAATATGTCTGGCGTCAGTGGATTAACAATGATCTGTTGGATATTGCAACCACATACACTTGATTTATAGTCACCGTGCTTCGTCCTTCGTCGTGCTCCGTGCACCGTCCGCCGTTAAACTTTTACATTAAAAAAGCTTCTCCTTCTACACCCAAAATTGGATTACAATCAGATTAGGTCTGAAAAATCATCGGGGTACAGCAAACCAATCCTAATAATTCTATAATCGAGACTGGCGCGACGCTTCGGAATAGAGGGCGGGCCCCTAAAGGTGTTGCTTTGGTGAATTTTTACTTTAAAACCCTATTCCTTCTTAATCCATTGGGCGATTACTACTAAATCTAAGGTGAAACAGCATTGCGGCAGGCAATCATATTTGATATAAATGAGGCGCGTGTAACCCATGGGGCCCGAGTACTGGAGTGGGGCCTCAACAGGGGAAGTATTTTTGCTTTAAAACCTTACTGCTCCTAAACCTTTGAATATATTTCAACAAAATTGTGTGTGGAACATCATTGAGAGATGGTTATCATTCTTTACATAAATCAGGCAGGTTTAACCCCTCGATCACATGGAGGCTTGTGTTAGATCATCTAAATATAATTGTGCAATTATCAGATGACCGTAAAGGGTCATGGTCCCCTTGTTATATTTGTACGATGACCCTAATGCATCATTGTCAAACGTCGTTATGGTGTTCACAGAGAGATATGGTAACAACATCAAATGCGTTGTTTAGTGTGTATAGTACAATATAATTATATATATAATACAATAGTATTCAATATAGTTGTAAAGTGCAAAACAAGTGACAGAAAAAGCATATAATAGAGAAAGTTGTATATTGTTACACCTGAAATACGTCGAGTGTTGACAAGGTAACAAGTAGCTGTATCATCAAACATTTCTTACTTGACATCACACAAAGAATAGAACATAGAACATTTTCTGATGAAATCATTATGTCGACTATACAGCTTGCCGATGATTTACCTAAATTACTTGAAGTGTTTGTTTTTCCATAGTCTACATTTGTCACGAAAATCTGGATAATTGGAACAAATCCTTGAATATCGAATCAACTTGGAATGGATATTGTTATCCGAATATGTAGGGCAATCAATGATGTTTCTATTAAGAAATGGAAAAAAAAAAAACAATATTGAAATTAACATCAATATGCTAATCAAACAGCTTACCTGTAAGCCGTACCTGCTAGTAATGTTGTAAACACAGATGAGGGAAAGCGTCTGATATCGAGGAGTCTGTTTTGCCCTTGAAACATTAATTATGTGTTCCGAAGTTACCGGCACCATCTGCTTCGTTGACATCTACTTGTATCATCATTTCAATCTAGATCAAACACAAGTTATTTCACAAACTGAGAAATGGAGTGGTGAAAATACCTATATCATTTGCCAACAAGTATGTTCATTATTGTATGAGAGATTACTTTAATTTAACTAACATATACTGATGGTACGTGCCTTTACAGTAATGGCGCTTCTAGTCCCAGAGATACACTTCTACATAATATAGACCCATTGTCAGACCCTGTCGGAGATAAGTTGGAAGGGAGTCCCTTTGATAACCGCTACAGAGCAGCCTTGAGGTGGAAAGATTGGAAAATAATAACCGGAACACCAGGTATGTAAAATGTTACTTTAGAGTAACAAAACTCTCGTAATTGATTGTAGATGCCTCTTGATAATATTATATCACATTTTCATCGACAATATCTCAATATACTAACGATTGAGTCGAAGATAGACTATTACCTCTAGTAATTTATAGTCCTCTCGCACACAGATAGATTGATCAATTGAATTAATCAAGCCAACATTCATGGTATACGAAATATAAAACAAAGCCGATGGCGAATTGTGAGTCCACTTTCATAACAGCTTATTGACGTCATAGCAACAAAACAAAGACGCCACGTCGACAATCTGAATTCGTTACGTTAAAATTGTCTTGCATTGGTGTAAGGTCAATATTAAATATGTAAGACGGCAAAAACTGGATAGGAGAAAGTGTCTCATCCCTCGGGTTAATGGTTAAAAATCTTACCACTTTGATGGAGATACTCTGGTTTCATCTTTAATGAGGTGAAATGTTTTTCCACTTATTAGACTATAAACTAATTTGTTAAAAAATATGATAACAATGTACGAACAGTTACTAAATGTTATGATTGATATTTTATATTGATATTCATTACTTCTCTGATATCAGAATTTTTAGCTGTATATTCTTTTTTGCAGCATATTCAGGTAAGAAAAATCACGTAGATTGACATCTTGAGGATATCATTTATTTAATATGCAGGTAAATTATTGTGTTTTAGTTCATGACTGCAGTTAGCTATACGCGTAATATTTTGTATCTACTTAAAGCTAAGGATAGGTCATGCTTTCCATATAGACAAACATTGTTAAATACTTAATGCAGTTTAGTATAGGAATCGGATAAAGATGCTTGATTTCAGTCCATATAACTAAAATACACAGATTTAATATAGTATACTAAACAACGTATTACACAATGTACTATTGGTAGGTCCAGCGATGGTATTGGTTGTACATGAAGTTATTTTGTATTCGCCAGGAAATGAACCTTGTAATAGGTTATCATCCTTTGTTTAAGTAACTCGGAGTATTATATTTTGTCTCCGCTTTGTGTTTGTCCGTCCGTCCGTCCGTCCGTCCATCCGTCCGTCCGTCTCTTTGTTCTCACTATTGGCCCCATTACGAGCAGATTATAATGGCATTCGACGGTTAAATTGATCATCTTTTGAAAGGGTTGATTGGTCTAATTGTTTAGAAAGCATCATTGTTCCTAAATAGAAAAACATGTTTTGTTTTTGGCTTGACATAAAGCTGTACGTACATGCAATCTAAAGGTTTGATTTGTTTAAAGTTTCATCAGTCTCCTTAATTCAAATCGGGTATTTTTTGGCATATTCAAACCTTGAACAATGACTACATTCTGTAAATGTATATCTTATCGAAAAGCATGACTTTAACATAACCTGTAAATGCAATGGGAATATATATCGTATCAGGTCAGGCTGACAACACTATAATACATGTTAGGGTGAATACAGAGTTATTGTTTTAGGTAACGGAAGCTGGATACCAGCGCCTGGCTCTTCCTTTCAATCTCGTCCAGATATCGACGCAGGAAATCCTAAAAAGAATATTTGGTTATTTGATATTGTTAAAGACCCAGAGGAGAGAGATGACTTACATGAGAAGCTTCCAAAGATCACAATGTTGATGTTGAAAAAGCTACAACAAGCGAATTCCACTGCTGTACCCTGTAGATATCCACCTGTTGACAATCGGGCTGACCCCAAACTTCATGGCGGATACTGGGGACCCTGGCTATAGAGATTTGTCACTTATTTGATTAAGTTTTTCATACATGTTTTATCTTCTGAGCAACGAATGTAAACTGTACAAGCTAAAGGTATATAAACTGTACTTAGCCTTAATATCAAGTTCGTGTTCACTATGATTCCTGTTTTTAACCTGATTTTGTAACAGAATAGATTTGACTCGGTATTCTTGAAGCAAAACACCTACTTCTTTGAAGTGCAGAAGAGTGACTACACGGATATATATTTACATTCTGTGTTGCATTTGTCTATATGTCGTTAATAAACGAAATTGAATTCATGAGACTGTATAGTACAATTTACAGTGATTCTTTCAGTGTAGAAATACAGCTCCAGGTGTTGTAGGTTAAACAATGACCGCCAGTTACTTTCGGTCTAGAGAGCTTTGGAATGGAAGCATTTATTCACAATCAGAATGAATAATAAAGCAACGTGACAACTTATAAAAGTATTATTTTATAATTAGACAAATCGGCATAGTTTCCGGTATGTGTAGGCCTTCTGTATTTTAGTTCTGTGGTTATTCACTCGTGTCAAAGGCAAAGTTGAAAATCGTCTGTTAAGTTAGCGACACTGAGTTGACCGGTTAGACTGGAATCTGTTTCAAACGAAATATACTTGGAATCGTTTTCTCCTACTGTCAACAAGACTTTCATTTAGAACTTAAGAGCTGACATTCTTCTTAAAAGAACGTAAATCCAGTCGATAGAAACATAAGTGTTTCCAAGGAATCGAGTCTGTCCTGGGCAATGCCCGTTCAACGACGCATCACTTCTTAATGTTAACTGTAAATCATTGCTCAGAAAAAAACGGTTTCGATTTTTAAAGGGACAATGTAGTCAAGCATGCTTTTTATAATTCAAGCAGAATCGATAAAACATATACCCAGACTAAATAATCTGCGGTCAACAGTTATCTGCTACGTAGTCAATGTCCATTATGTCAGTTTAAGGTTTGGGAAAGCACACTTCAAATATAGCTATGCTCCAAATAAAGTGCAACTTGTTGCGTCCTCTGGCGGGAACAGAGTTGGTTGTAAGTGACGACATGGTAGATCCGATGTATACTTATTTCTTTGGATTTCGATTTAACAACATGCGTGGCAAACAGTTGTTACATGCATTATAACTGATAGATTCAATAATGATTTATTATTTTGACAATTCAAATCGACCAAACACAGGTTTATTCCAGGGTCACCGAACGGGAATTCGTGTTCATGTAATTGTGTACACACATGCATGTATACGGCCGATACGTATGCAGAAAAAGATTGTATTTTCATTTGTGTACGAATGCAAACAAACGTTAACACCAATCTAGGTGATTTATTTCATTCATGATGTAATCAGAACAATACTTATAACATATAGGAATGGAATTATGATAATGGAATGTGTACAGAACAAAAATATCGAACTCAACATAACTCCGTAGTCCGATCTAGGTCAAGTCTCGGCAAACTCACTCGCAACTGTATGAACCTCTTCATTGTTGTCGCAACCGTTCGAAAAACTCAGATTTGTTATATTCATGACCTAACAGTAATTCTCCATATATTTTGTTTATCCATTCACTGTCTACGTTTGGTACGAGACCTGCAACCTATAGTTAAAATACGGGGCTGTGCTTGCACACATGTATACAAAGTGTGTAGAGACGACTTGCTCATTTGCATATAAATCGTATGGTTATACGATTATGATCCCCTTACAATTAATTAAAAAAAACGCATGGAAAACATAAACTTGTATCAATATATGACCAAGGATAGTTCATTAGGAGAACTGAAGTACACTTTCATGAAATAATTTGTGAAATGATAAAAAAGTAAACAAACTTGACTAAATTGTCCCTTTAAACAACCAGAAATTATGCAATTGTGAACAATTTGACGATACCTGCAAACGTATATGAAATAAGAAGTAAAGCCAAATTTGTACAAAAACGATCTTATGTTCTTGCTATTAATAACGTCATCAGGGACCTTATCATTCCTTCTGGAAATTTCTGCTGTTCCGATATTTGCAATTTATGACGTCGGTGATAGGGTAAGCGGCAAATTGAAACGCGTCATAACCTACAGTAAATAAAAGATATGGTTGAATGTAAATATAAGCATTTAACTGTTACCAAATGGTAGTATACAGTCGATATGAATACAATTTGGATGACAGATAAATAGTTCATGTCGCCCTACATTCTATTTATCTATCACCCATATTGTATTCATATCGACAGTATACTACTATTTGGTAACAGTTCAATGCTTAAATATTCATGTAATAAGCGTTAACACACCATGGTCAGTGTAGCAACAATCACGGGAGATTTATAATCGTTTTACAGATTAAGCTATCATAAAATATTGCTCATTGAATGGACGATATATATATATATATATATATCAAAAGATGTGATATAAAACCATTCTAAGTCTACGTCATTAATATGTGTTGTCGCTACATATTATCTGTGAATCTTATCAATATGTGACGTCGCAACGTATTATAAATGTATACGTATTTTATCATCAATATGTGTTGTCAATACATGTCATCTGTGTATCTTATCAATATGTGAAATCGCTACGTGTTATCTGTGTATCTTATCATCAATATGTGACATCGCTATATATTATACATTTATGTCTATCTTATCATCAAAATGTATAGTTGCTGTATATTGTCTGTATCGTCAATATGAAAACGTTTAATGCCGTTGAACCCTACCGATGGACGATGGAAGTATAATACTATTGCGAACAGTATCAATAATACATTATCTAATACAAATAAACCGCGGCTTCTGACAGTAAAACGTGTCCTCATTGATTGTGTTTACCGATAGTTGACTAGTTACTATAAAGCTGCTTTCAGGTTTAAAAAACTCACATATTTTGCTCATCCGAAACAAGTTAACAACGTCGCTTCGTACGATTGTGTGACAAAATTCTTGTAAAAAACACCTGTTGGGCTCCAGCTAGATGGGATCATATGGATCCGTGCCAAATTGTTATGAATGTGATTATTAACTGAAATTACATATAAAGGCATAACAGCCCTGGTCGCGTGGTAAACCGCAACTTCAGTAAACGAAAATCACTGCCGATAAAGACCGTAGATTTAGTTTCAACAGTTCTAGTCATGACGGTACGCAATCACGTCGGGGTAGAGACAGTTCTAGTCATGACGGTACACAAACACGTCGGGGTAGAGACAGTTCTACCTGCATTCTGAACTCGATCGGCGGAACGGCAAACATGCATACATATCCTGTCGCTATTATCGTTTCTTTGGATATTCCAAACCCCTATTTCTGCCGTTATTTTGATCAATGTCGCATGCGTGAATAAAAAAATCATGTGCCGAATATATGTTTCATTTCCCGGTGTTGTCAACAATTTCATTCGAACTCCTACTCCAATCACGGCCCTCGTAGCACGAGTAGAATGCGGATTACTGGTTGTATTAGTACATTTAATGCAATCAACACTCGTTTAGGTAGTGAAGTACTCATGTCGTCGACAGATACGGTTCAACGGCACTAACTCTATATATCATCAGATATTAATGTGACTTTGGGCACTACAAGATAAATGGATGACATATAGATCTGTATAATCTAATTTAAATAGCAGACCGAAAATTATTCATGTTTTCGCATTTCTGTGTTTGCGTTGATATCTCGATTATATATATAAATTATTATTGTAGTATGCTGTTTTATTACCACCATAATCATTTCCTTCAGCACGCGTTCCTCGTCCTACACTCGTCCACCTTGAGCTTTATTTCAGACATTTATGGAAAATGTATATAAATGAAATATCGGTCCTATTAAATATTTTTTCTCTGAAATGGCGTGCTTTTTGACTCAAATATAATATAAATGGAACTTTTAGGCAGTAACCTATCGAAAAAAATTAACAGAAAACTCCACACCAACACAAACTGATTTGTATAGCAACGTGACATTTAAAGATTACTCATAATATTGCCGTCTTGGAGTGGATTCTGTTGGTGGAATTTTGCTCAGGCATTATTGATAGTATCCTTTAAGATTCGGTGTTTGTCGGTGGAACGTATTTTACAGATTCTATAACAATTAAAAGTGAGGGTATTTTGTGATCACGTTGATAAATTGCCGTTAATAATGGACGCCCATATGATATATATTTGAACAGACCTCAGCAAAATTAAATTGTTGGGAATGTAGCTTTTTAAATAAGAAATATCCCAATTTCCAATGATAAGTCGGGAAAAGCCTTAATACATTTCTTGTGCCCTGAATAGTTCTTTAATCAACTCAGAAAACCGTCGACTAATAAATAGGTAAACATATACCTGTAACAAAATAATGAAGTATATAAGAGAGTAAATTATACATACACCTAGTTACGAGAACATTTGAAGGTGACAGTGAAATATTGAGTTACGACTATTACAGTGTATATGACTGTGCTTTATAAAGTGACTGAGGGGATCAGGATATAGGATATTAAAGATATAATAAAAAATGCCTTCATGTCGAGGATTGTCGCGGCGGGTTCGTCGTGTGGAACCGCTGCGATCACCATGCGAATCCACTACGAACCAACCGCGAGCCCGCCGGCTTTCTAAATGACCCCAAATCGTTGTGTCTGTAATCGTCAGCAAAAGTATGTGTATGCTGCAATAAATACAAACAGGATACGTTTATTGAATGATATAATATGATATAATGAGAAGTGTACACAAACTGACCAATGCTCAACGTTTTATTCAAAATTAAATAGCACCTTTTGCAAATAATAAAGAGATTTGGAGTTTGTTATCGTTATTTCTTGAGAAGCATCAGAAGGATTTTTCTGAAAATTCATCGGTAGGTCCTTTGTCCCCTAGTTATTCCGATTTAAGGTTTAGTCTTGTCAGGAAACGACTGTCCAACGGGCGTCCTTCTTCGATTATCAAAATTGGAGTTTGTTAGCGCTGTATAAATAATGAAAAGATATTTTGCAAATTTGATGAGTTGGTTCCGCTTCGTCCTTAGTTTTGCCGATTCAATTAAGACAGAATGGCCGATTGGCGGCCATCTTAGATTTTGACAATTGAAATTTAGTATTGCTGTTTCTTGTTCACGGAAAGTTCTTCTTAGACATCTATTTCATACCTGTGCTCCTCTTCCTTTTTTTCCACAAATCCAATATCCGTTCTAACTATAACCATAAGATGGCCTTTTTTTTTAACCATATTGAATATACATGTACTATATAGACAGTCAAACCGACCATTAGTTATTTAACACGAACCTCTGAAGGAAGATTAAATGTATTTCGTTGGAAAATTATATTATTTCAATACCTTTTTCTATGTACATTCTAAAAAATGGCTGAACTGAATTTGAAAAAAAGAAATGGAAATATCAGGAGTTGTCAATGAAGAAGGGGACAATTACCCTTAAAGGATACCTGGCTTGTTTCTCAATTGTCTCTCTCTTACTTCTGTTCATCGTTTGTCTTCATTTTTATTTCGGGTCATGGTGTACATGTTCGTATTTTCTGGCAGCTGCACTTAGGGAAATCAAAATATCGATAGGACAACAGATCGAGTTTAATGGTTTTACAGATGAATATTGAATAATGTTATCGACTGACAGACCAAGAAACCGACAACCAGGTATTAAGTGTTTTACAAATAGACATGCCTTAGACAGATCTGAACCGACAAGAATATTCACCTTCGCTCCCTCTAAATGTTCATATGATGAAGATCTTTAGGCGTATACTCCCTCTGGTTAAGTATTTCCTGTTCTGTGGCATGTCAACGATGTTCCTGTAAAAACAACTTCACAGATCGCTGATAATGTCCCTGTTTCGGGCGTGCCGGATCGGAGAACGTTCGTTTTGCTTAAAAATTCAAATGAATCACCACTTTCTATTGTTCCAAGGTTAAAGGTTGTGTAGAGCCGTGGTAAAGCTCGAGGAGCTCGATCACTATCTTAAATTTCAGTGAAGTCCCTTTTCCTGTTGATAAATTTGTCGTGACAGTACCTTTTGTGTTCGTGTGTTAGACATTCGACACTTCACATCACGTCATATATACTACAACAATAAATGAGTAATTTATTCATGATATACAACGTAAAAAGCAAATCCGGTTGCTATTCACTGACTGCACTTGGGACTATTACGTTTGTCAACTTGGTTTCAACCATTATGTAAAACAAGTTGACAATACACTACGGGTCTCTAATATTGGTTAAATTTTGCTTTATACTTCTAATGAAGAATTCTTCAGATCGTCATGGGATTAGGTGATTTCAAATATTTTTGCAAAAAGGAAGAAAACCGTAGAACTGATTGTTGTGACCTTTGGAAGCTTGAATGGAGACATGATATAATTATTGATGGCATCGCACAAATTACCATCTTTAATCGGATCTGCTCAGAATGCAGTCGGTAATTAAAAAAAAATAAAATTTGATAGCACGAGAATACATTTTATCATATTATATTTCAGCCGAGCAAAGATCATAAAAAATGATTTTCTGAGGTGTGTATCTGAATGGATATGTTTTATTCCCTGAGAAAACATTGTTATAACCAAACTATTATATGTCCTACATCGGTAAGGCAGTTATCGATTCCCTTCAATCTCTAACATTCAACGTATCGAGGTTTTGAAATAAATATTAGGTTTTTTTTAAATAATTTATTAAAAATGTATTTAATTCCTGTATAAATATGTAATTGCATATTTAGTGAAGGCTCATTCCTGTATCATAAGTGTATCAAGTTTGAAAAAAAAGTTCGGTAAAAGGTAAACCAGTTCTTCAGTTAAAATAAAGTAATTGTTATTCCCGAAACATTCAAGGTCGGATATAACAGCACATCAAGCAAGACATTTACTATACCAAAGAACAACTGAATGTTGTTTGGAGTAACTTGATCTTTTTCCTGTAGCGACAGTATGATCACTTAATTGAGTTTATGGCAAATAAATGACAGACTTTCCCCTGAAAGTCTCACACAATTAATTTCGCCATGAAGTTGCTGTTTCATCCTAAGAAAGTCCATATGATGTTTTTTTTATGATGTCTGTATTCTTTGTCCTGGATAGATAGCATATAATATATATGACTTCCTTTAATGTCTCGCACAACTGATTCTAACAACCAATGCGAAAATACATCGGAAATGAATAAAATGTCGATTATTTCTTATGTTGTGGTTTTCCGTTCAAATTCAAACATCATAGTTTTGCCATTCTAATGACGGGCCTTTTCACCGTCCCACAATACACTTTATTCGGCCTTATCCAAATGTCTGTTGAGTTTGGCTTGAGACTGCCCCTTGACAGAGAGCTCCACCTGTGGATTATTTTACGTTTAAGACATTATTGGTGAATTTTTATTTTTCATACACTGACATGGTCACAGTTTACCATGCCAACATCACCGTATGTTTAGCCTTTCAACATTTTTTTTATTTGCTAATGAATATTGCTACTTGATAACTTTACCATCTAGAACAGATAAATGGATTGAAACAAAAACAAAACAAAACTAATAATGGAGAAATAAGAAAAAGTTACAATAAAGCAGTTTCAATAGCATGCCTATCCAGAGCCGGGTGGTAGTGATTGAAATATTTCATCATGTGTTGTGATTTCAAGATCTAAGCCTGCCACCTATTGATACCTATTAAAACGTTTTATCCATCATCCACAAGCCACTGTTGCATCATACAGATATTGAGCAGATTTATGATTTATGATATTGATGATTTAATACTGTTGAGCATGTATTTCCCTGTGTGTCCCTTAGATTACCGTTACTTTTTCATTATAGCTGCGTTCAACCAATATGTATGTGATTGCGTATAGCATGGATTAGACAAAAAGCATACCATTGTACAATTAGCATAAACTATGTTTTGCGCAACAACCTTCTATTGACACTATAAACAAGAACATTCAATCTTATCATTATTGTCGCCAAGGTTTTACCTTGAAGACCATCTAGCGTCGTTCACAATTGTGTATCAGCTCAGACATTTTATCAATATTTAGTCCTGAAAAACGATTTATAATAATAAGTCCTATCTTCTGATAAATTTGTATCGACAGGAGATGAAACATGTTATTTCCAAATGTTTGGTAAACTCGTAAAGGCCGGGGGTGAACAGGTAAACCTTTACAGACGGAAGAAGTACATGTAAGTGTGAAGTTATGTCCCCATGTCGGATAAACCTTTATAGACGGGATATGTACAGGTAGTTGTGACTACTACAAGTTGATATACTTTGTATAATTCAATATAATATATATTATATGTGATCAGATTGTCGGGTAAACCTGTGTAGATATATGCAGATATGGTAACTCACAATACCATACTAGTGGCACAAAGAAACGCAAGTTCGGTTGTGTTTTTTTTTCAATTAGATTTCACACTGCGCTACCTTAGTGCAAAAATTTAGTTGACCGTTACCCCGCTTAAAGCTACATGCTTTCAGCAAGAAAGCTAGCATCCTTTGTACTCTTCCACCCTACGTGCCGGTAAACTATTACAAATCGAGCGTTGAAAAGTACAGATGAGTAACACAACATTTCTTTTCTAAGAGATTTGTACAACAAAATGCCGCGATTGAATTAAGTCGATAGATATAGGGTTATTGCTCTTATAATGTAGGGACATTCACAACGCCATGTAGCCCCGCAATATGGTGACATTATACAACAATATCCCGAGAGAGATTGAGTGACCATCCCAGGAGCGAACGCCCACGCATTGCGATGTTAAGTTAGAGGCATACGTCACCACCTCCTCAGACGGCTTCAGAGGCAGCACGTGAAGTTCTCGGCATTCATGGTCGGCAGGTGTGTTCAATAACGGTAAGGAATCGGTTGTAGGAGTTTCATTTAAGGCCACGACGTCGTTATGTCGGTTCGACACTTGCGACGCCATCGTTAAATGCTTTGGATACCTGCACGTGCACCTGATCGGTTTCGTTTGGCCAATTGGAGACGCGTGTTGTTCACTGACGAGTCTCGCTGTACAGGTCAGATAGACGACAGCGTGTCTATCGGCGTCATGGTGAGTGATATTCCGGGGAGGTTTGTTTAGTTTGTGCGGGGATATCTCAAGGCGTGAAAAAACAACTCCCGTGATTATCGATGGTAATCTTACAACAGATATTGGTTCAGGTTTTGAGACCACACGTTCTTCCTCTAAAGCAGGACAATAGCGGCACCATGTTGCTAGAGTTTATGATGACTTTCTGGCTCCAAACAATGTTCCAGTTCTTGATTGACCACCATACAGTCCCAATATGTCTCTAATCGAGCATTTGAGGGACGAGCTAAACAGGAGGGTTAGGGAGCGAATCAACATCCGGTATAACGTCGCTCAACTCACACGGACCCTTATCAGAAGTGGAATAATATCAATCAAAGAGCAATAAACACCGACATGGTCATTGTTAAGGGGAGTAAGAACAGCGACTGATGCGAGGGGTTGGCACATGCTACTGATTTGGACCACGAAACGGGGTAGAGTGCCCTTGTTTTAACGGTGTCCACGTAAATACCGACTGTGGTAGGACAAAAGTATCAAAATGTATACATTATGATCAAATATAGAGAAACTCTCACCATGTAAATTAATGATTATCGGAAATCAACTTTTTATCTTATCCCGCCAATGTATATTTGCCGGATGTAATACACTTGTATTCTTCCGCAATGATGCATTTATATACTAGTATATGTATGTCATCAATTGTTACATCTGTCCGGATATGATATTTGCCGGATTGACAATGGAGGTGATAAACGTTTTCGTGTTTGTTCTAACAGTAAATCTAGCCTATATAGAAGGTAAGTGAAATATATTAATAATTGATTACTGAAGTTTCGTTGCCGATTGGTTTACAATAAATCAAAGTATAAAACTGGCGTGTTTTCTCAGTCTAGGCAATGCCTCTTGACTTTACTTCTCTCCAACGAGTTTTAATGATGGTGGTGAGTACATAATTCTCAGCATTTTAAAACCATGGAACTTTAATGTATACCTAACCTTCTACAACTTTTGAAAACGATGCACTATGTAGTTTAATTGTCAAAATAAAAGGGCTTTTTATAGAAATATTGAAAGCCTGAATAAGTATACATCGTATCGATATTTTTCATTGTATTTTCAGCCTCTGTAGTAAAAACAAAGTTCATTAATCTATACACAACAAGAGATCAAGCCAGAGAATATTGCAAGAGGAGATTTTACCAGGGAACTCTTGCTACATTGAAGGATATTGTTTACAACAGGTCGGAGACTATCGATGTGTGGGACGGGAATTTTACAAGTGGTCCCCTCTCATTGCGATAGTAGGTAAGACGATTAAGTTTTTGTCTTGAAACAGAGAATTGAATGCATGTATCAAGCATTATCGCCTGCTTAAATTTATTCTATGTGATCAACCCATAATGTTAAAAAGACAATGGTGTTGATAGCGTCGCTTTTGACCGGCTGATACAGCTGCGTAAAAATAAAACAAGAGGGCGATGGCCTCGTAGGTCTCTGGCCGTCTCGTTGCCTAAATGGTAAAACTCTTTTGTTTATTTAGTTTGTGACACCTTTAAGTCATATTCAATATATAGTTTGGGTCATATTTCAGAGAAACGATAACACAAACTTCAGGTGAATTTACGGACTAAAAGAGATTATATTGTTTTAGCACGATAACATTTTCTGTTAATCAAAATTTTAAAATTTATAGGGGATTTTTTTTTCTAATGGGCTTAAGCTTGAATTTCAAATTGGGTAGATATATAGGTGTTTTTTGCAACTTTTAAAAAATAACTTAAAAATAAATTCCATATCCAATAACCACTCGTTGTGTAACCTCTATATCTACCCAATTTGATATTCAAGCTTAAGCCCATTAGAAGAAGAAAAAAAAAATCCCATATAAATTTAAAATTTTGATTAACAGAAAATGTTATCGTGCTAAAACAATATAATCTCTTTTAGTCCGTAAATTCACCTGAAGTTTGTGTTATCGTTTCTCTTAAATAATTTCTACCACAATAATATCGGCTTGAATCAAAGGGAAACGTGGCCAACTATAACTTAGCGTATGCAAATAAAGTGTACCGGTGACGTCCGGGACCCGGTGATGTGACGTCATTAGATTATTGATGACGTCAATAACAATTGCAGCTTGGATCAAAGTTCACCGCGTTAGCCAATCAAAATGCGTACAGAGTTTATACCACGTGTGGTATAAACAGATTGTTAATCAACAGCTGTAATGATTAACTGATGGTCTGAGAGTTGAATAACACAGGGTATTGCGGTAGAAATGAAAAAAAAACTGAAAAATATTTTAAAAACCTATTGGCAAACATTCGATAAATAAATGATCACCTTTTTAATAAGTTGAACAGCTCGTATCAAGGTCACAACCAACTCCGTAATATTTTCGTTAAGATGGCGGTTCAATTTGATTCGAACGGGGAGACAACAGAAGAACACAGTCTAGTCATAATTATTTTGCGCAGCTGGTGAAATTATTAATAAATATTTATACAAAAAAATAAGAAAATTAAGACAATTATTTTGCATATTTTTTAAAATGAAAAATGTGTTTTCATAACCGTATTTATTTTAAATAATACTGTTTGGTCGCCATCTAATGACGGACTAATTGTTTTAACCGAACCTTAGACTTGCACAAGTTCGCGTTTATGAAGACTATTACTTCCTTAATTAATTAATTTATTAATTAGAAAAAATGCATGTTAATTGAAATATAAGGAGTGAATGTTGCTTTGGTCGATTTCCAGGAACCAATTTGACATGAACTGCTTCGCAGATCATAAACATGAAATTGACGAAAGAAACATTCAGTATTTAAATGAAAGATAACTTTAATCTGTGTTAGAATAAAGGCAAGGAATGTTGTAGCATTTATAGATATACAGTGTAGACGCTACGTGAAAATTTAAGGATTGTCTAAGGATAAACTTGTGTATTTAATGAGTAGGAGTTATATTCCTTCGTAGGTATGTTAGTGTGTACTTTTACTGTTAAATAGATAAATAATAAATTCCACGAATCATGCCTCGGGTGTCTGCGTTTTTAGTTTGGCCCAGTTATAATAATAATGCTTATATTATTCTTATATTGGCGTTGTAACCGATATTGTTTCCGGAAATGTATCTTTGGTTTTTTTTTTATCCCTGGAAATGGTAAATCTTTGTCGAAATCACGGGGATTCGGTTTTTATAATGTGTTGACTAATGTCGACATTGGTTTCCTTGTGGTTTTGTGTTTTGTTTTAACCACTGCCATCGGAGGTGTTGGTGTTTTGGATTTGAGATTAGTTGTGGTTGTTTATGAGTTTTTGTACAGGTCTGAAAAATGTACATGTGTGCTTTTCATGCGTAGCCAGTGTTTTCGCAGTGGGTTGTTTTATTAATTGTTTGATAATTTGAATACTCTATGTTTCTCGTTTTTTCTAGCTGAGGAAGTGAAAGGGGATGTAGTCCTTTTAGACATGACTGGGTTTTTTTTTTGTTCCATATGCGATGGATGCTTTAGATTGGGTTTGCTTTGTTTATGTTTTTGTTATGACATGTGATATGACCATTGAGGTCGAGTTTGTTTGTTTTTGGATTTGCGGTGACAAGTGATACAAGTTGTGGCGTGGATTGATTGGTGAGATTGTTTCAATTTCCCCAAAACATTTCGTAAGGCGCCTTTATTGCAGAGGCAATACATCTAGAAGTGATGTGTATCGCAATTGCGTTCCGCTTGCTCGTTTTTTGACTCATTCCGAAAATTGTAACATCCGGTTATACAAAATATGGAAATTTCCTGCGTTTCGTAGTAATAGCAGGAAATGTATGTCTGTTTGTTACGTGGGTAAGGGTGTTTATGAATATTGATGAGAAGGGAGCGTGAAGCACGTGAATTGTATGGGGCACGGGTGAGCCAGTTAGGATACACGTGGTGTATAGGTTAGTGGTCATTCTAGCCTGCGATTTCACAGCGCACGGTCGTTTTACCATGGAGCAGCACCAGGTATACGAGCTACTCAAAAACTCGCAGAATGAGTTATTGGACCGCATGCAGCAAGTAATTGACAGTAAATTGTGTGCATTTCAACAAAATATTTCCGAAAACCAAAAAACTTTGAGTGACATTCAAGTGGCAAAAATTGAGCTAATGTCTACGGAGGCTTATAAGTTCAGCAGGAAGGGGAACGAAGAGCAGTTTAAAGTTAACACTAAAATTTCCAAGACTCTGAAGGAGGCCGAAGCTTCGCTAAAGGACAAAAACGACGACGAGGCTATGGAAAAGATTTCTTTAGGTATAGAAATTCTGGAACATCGTCAGAAATTAATTAAACTCGCCGATAGTTCAGAAATGGGATGGTGAACAGTTACCGAATACGAAACGCGGACTTTAGCCGATGATTCAGATGATGAAAAAAGAATGATTAAGGCGGAGGGCCGAGCTCATCGAAAGTTCAAGTTACGCAACAGGACTAGCAAGGTCAGCTATCTTCGAACGCACCAATACTCGCCGGGACCGGAAGTACGCAACACGACGGACACGAAGCAGTCAGGTGGTGGCCGCCAGTGGCCGGGAACGTGTTTCCAATGTGGGAGACCAGGGCATTGGGAGTTCGAATGCAAAGAAGGTGGTCGTAGGACAGATGACAAGGTTGAAAAGATAAGTATGAAATTTGATGTGAATGATGTCAAAGCACGAGAAAATAAAACTGAGCATAACGCTAGGTGTAAACCTACACGTATTATGGTTGATAATGATAGTAAAACGGGAACGAATACCCCCGTGGGGATAATTTCCCCGGTAGGTCGATTGAGAGCGGTTTATGACAAGTGGGTACAGGTAGGTGCAAATCAGGCAGTGTTGGATATTATTGAGGACGGTTATAAGCTACCTTTTTTCACTTTACCAGATGAGGCAATGTTGGCCAATAATAAGTCGGCGAGGGATAATGGTATGTTTGTTAAGGAAGAGATTGGCAAGCTCTTAGAGAAAGGTTGTATATCTGAGTTGGCAGAGAGGCCTAGGGTGGTAAATCCTCTTACAGTTGCAGGTAACAGAGATAAGTTAAGGTTGGTGTTGGACTGTCGGCATATAAACCCTCATCTTTTTAAATATAAGTTTAAATATGAGGATCAAAGTTTAGCGAAGGATTTGTTCAAGCAAGGAGATTTTGTTTTTGGATTTGACCTTAAATCTGCTTATCATCATATTGAGATTTTTGATCAGCATAGATCTTACTTAGGGTTTGCATGGGATTTTGGAGATGGTCCCAGATATTTTTCTTTCAATGTTTTGCCTATTGGTATTTCTACTGCTGGCTACATTTTCACAAAAGTCACCAGAGTTTTGGTTAAGCACCGGAGGTCTCAAGGTGAGAAAATTATCATGTTTCTAGATGACGGTATGGGTGGCGCTAGCGACTTGGATCAAGCAATCCAGTTTAGTCTTAAGGTGCAGGAGGACCTGCATAGTTTGGGCTTTTTGATCGCACAGGAGAAATGCAATTGGATCCCTCAAACTAATCTGATTTGGTTAGGGCTGGAATGGCGTATGGAGCAAGGCAAGGTTTACATAACAGAAAAGAGAATCAATAAGCTATTGAGCAGTATTTCCAGTATTAGAGAGAAACTAGGGCCTCAGAGGCTAATATCGGCTAGGCAGCTTGCAGGTTTGGCAGGACAGGTTATATCTATACAAACAGCTATTGGTAAAATAGCACAGTTGAAAACCAGATGTTTATTCGCATGTATTAATGCACGTGCAGGATGGGACGCACCGGTTGTGGTAAGTGAGACAGCAGTGTCAGAAATGGAATTCTGGGTGAAAACCATCAGGCAGTTGAATGGTATTAGGTTTCACGATATGTTGGAATGTACATACACCGTATTTTCGGATGCCTCCGGTGAGGGCTACGGAGGCTTATAGTAGGAAGCGATGATTCAGAGGTACTGGTTAAGTGGTCTGACATTGAGGCAGAGAAAAGCTCCACTTGGCGAGAGTTAGAGACTGTAAGGAGAGTGTTGAAATCCTCCGAGTCTAGCCTGGAAGGGCATAGTGTACAATGGTACACAGATAATAAGAACGTAGTGAGTATTATAGAGAAAGGCAGCAAGCATCTGGTGTTGCAGAAAGTAGCTATGGAAATACACGAATGTTGCAATGCTTGTAAGATTGACATCAATCCTGTTTGGGTGAGTAGAAAAGATAATGTCGAGGCAGACAGGCTGGGTAGATGTACAGATAGCGATGATTGGAGTATTGATAGGATTTTTGAGATGCTAGATGTAAAATGGGGTAAACACACTGTGGACCGGTTTTCGACCGGGTACAATGCACATTGTGCCAGATTTAATACTAGATGGTGGGAGCCAGGTACATTTGATGTTGATGCTTTTGCACAATCCTGGAAGGATGAGGTAAACTGATGGGTACCTCCCCCACGTTTGATATGTAAAGTGGTTAACAAAATAAAAGCTGATAGGGACGAAAGGGACTTTAATTATCCCATTTTGGAGATCAGCGCCTTTTTGGCCATTAGTTTGTGATAAGTTTGGTTTTTATTCCTTTGTCAGAGATTACAAAATGTTTAATTCTGATATTATTAAAAGAGGCCTTGGAAATAATGGAATATTCGGCCAAAGGAAGGTGGTTTTTTCAGCTGGTTGCAGTGCACGTTAATGCTGGTGTTATTGATTACAGGTCTGAGTCTTCGGGAGGCAGTGACAGCAGAGCTGCATAAAGCTGGAGCAGTGACCGAAGGGATGGAGCGTCTGGGGGAGAACATGGTGACACATCTTCTACGTTCAAGGAGCAGTAATACAAACTCTAAATACTTTGGAGCATTCCGCAGATGGGAGAAGTTCATTACAGAGGAGGGTGCATGTGCATTGCCTGGAGCACCCATACACGTCGCGCTTTATCTCACTAAGTTGATAGACAAAAGCTGTTCATTTAATTCTGTGCAGGCCGCTTTTTATGGTATCAAGTGGGCCCATAAAGTGTGTAATTTTGACGATCCAACAAATACCAGTTTTGTGATATCTTCGTTAGAATCTGCCAAAAGGCAAAACAGTTTACCACTAGTGAAAAAAGACATTATAACTTCTGATCAGATTATCGCATTATGTGAGAAGTATGAGAGTTCCACAGACGTGCTTGTGTTGAGAGATTTGGTCATGATAGTTTTATCTTTCGCAGGCTTTCTGCGATTTGAGGAGGTTAGCTCCCTTAGATGTTCAGATATTGAGTTTACTGAAAATTATATCTCATTGTATCTCGCTAAGTCAAAGACTGATCAGTATCGCAAGGGTAGTACAGTTATTATATCCAAAGGTAGGACAGCTGCTTGTCCAGTAAGTTTGTCGCAACGGTATATCTCAGAAGCAAAGGTAGATGTATCGTGTACAGAATATTTGTTTAAGCCTTGTTTCAGGTCTGGAAAGAGATGTTCTCTCATATACAAGAACAAGCCTATTAGCTATTCTAGGGCAAGGGAGGTAATCGTTGCCAGGTTGAAGGAGGTATGTGGTAATACAGTGAATCTGGGTTTGCATTCGATGCGTGCTGGGTGCTTCTATGGCCGCTAGATCTGCTATTAATGAGCGGTGTTGGAAACGTCATGGTCGCTGGAAGTGTGACAAATCAAAGGATGGATACGTTGAGGATTCCATTGAGAAACGACTGGAAGTGTCGCAGAGTTTGCAGTTGTAATTTATAGGTTAGGATTTTAATTGCACTGTTATTTTAGGTTAAACAAGATTTTTCAATTTAGCTTCATATGGTATTGCAGGCGTACCGGCACAGACGTTCATATAATAGAGCAGTTTATCTGGACTTATCGCCCGTTCTTTGAATGTCTATCAGGTATCGCTGTCGGGCAGGCTCACGCAAAGTATTTGTGTGTTGGGTTATTATTAGATACATGTAGGTGGTGGCTACTGTTCTGAGTATAGAACAGACTGGAAATTTCATGCGTTTCGTAGTAATAGCAGGAAATGTATGTCTGTTTGTTACGTGGGTAAGGGTGTTTATGAATATTGATGAGAAGGGAGCGTGAAGCACGTGAATTGTATGGGGCACGGGTGAGCCAGTTAGGATACACGTGGTGTATAGGTTAGTGGTCATTCTAGCCTGCGATTTCACAGCGCACGGTCGTTTTTTACTCAAGAAAATTTCAAAGTATATTTAAACAAAATTTTCCAATGCTTAGGCAGTTTTGGATGCAATTGTAGTAGTAGGTTGGTAACATCCCACGGTTTTCCAGAGTTTTTGGCTGATTAAATTTTCTCTCTGGTTTTTAATCCGGGATGATTTGAGATTAGTTTGTAGTACTCAGTGTGTATGCTGAAGTGTTGTGTCACATTATGTATTCCCAAGTATTGTGATTTATATCAATATGTATTTTGAATAAATGCGCTGCTCCATATCAGGTATCGCTGTCGGGCAGGCTCGTGCAAAGTATTTGTGTGTTGGGTTATTATTAGATACATGTAGGTGGTGGCTACTGTTCTGAGTATAGAACAGACCCGTACTTCTGTGGGGTCCATAATTTTTCGCCCAAGTGTCACCAGGGTATTATTTGCCAATAATACACGCTCGTGTCAATAATACTCGTTCGTGAGTCACAGCTGTGACAATGTTATGTATCTAATATTCACTACTGAGGAATACGGTTACTATAGCCGAATGGTCTAATGGGTTACTATCTACTCAACTAGAGGCGAGTTCGAATACTACGAAGGCCGCTTTTTTTTCATCTTTTTATTTATTTTTTTTTTTAATTTTCAAAATCAATGCCATGTGATAGATGTTCTTGATTGTAGTACTGTAGTGCCTGTAAAGAAATGTATATTTTATCAACAAACTAATGCAATACTCAATAATTGAATTACAAGTTTTTCCACGGGTTTCTTTGCCATTTTTCTATTAGAAAGAGGTAGATCTCAGAACTAAACAGCACATGGTAGAATAGTAATATTCAACATTGACACTTGTATTGTTGCAGGATATATAACTCGGACTCGGATATTTTGCAGTTTTAATTGATAACTCAGGCCTTCGTCATTAATTTAATTGCAAAATATCCTCGTCCTCGTTGTATATCCTGCAACTCTACACGAATCATCGTTAATTATTTCTTAAGTAAACCGTCGCCCATCCTTACCTTAACTTCATATTAGCTTGTCTGCTGGATATTATTTGCCACTATCGTACATGTATTTTCATTTTCATTTGTAATATTTCGATGAACTTTGTTTACCTTGAGTCTCATGCGCCGGTGTCTAGTCGAAAGTCAGGTTGTTGCTTGAAGGAATTATTTCGTTTTGAGACACTTGTGGAGTGGCTAGTGAATATTTCTGCCTCTCGTGCTGTTTCTATATCGGTAAGGCGAGGGATGGTTGTTGGAAACCTCGTAAGTAGATAGGGAGAAAAGACAGGTGGTTAGCAAATGCTGTATTTTCTGAACGGACATGCCACGTTTTTGTCACTCGGGGTAGAACAGACACGCTTATAATATTGCATTAGTGATAAAACGATGGTTGCCATATGATTTAGGCTAGATGTTCAGAAAAGTATATTGATGTAAAACTCCCAAGGTGCCTCGCGGGTATTTTTTGGTACTTTGTTATTTTTACACATGTTAATACATTGTTGAACTTTATAATGAAGAGTCTCTTTTCATTCTAACCAGTTCATTAAATATAGTTTATGGCTTCATAATTAAATTTGTATTTGGAATCTGCAAGCGAAAGCGGCAGTCGAACCCTGGGCAAAAACTTGGTAGCAGCCCGACACACGTGGCATCCCAGAGGTACACGTGCTACGAGTTACAGATGGTTATATATGATTCTATAAGTACTTGGTTTTCTATATATAAAAATCTTAGGTAAGGGTTGAGTTAGAATTATAGATATTCTTATTGGTGTTTGCTACTTCACATAACCTTTTCCTTTCAAAGTGGAGGAATTGATATAGAATTGTTTGTTATGTTAACAGACATGATTAGGCGCCCTATCTTTGATACTCTCGTTGGCTTCCAATGTCACTTGACTCTATTGAACGTGCTCTATAAATAGATATGTTTTCCGAGATCTATAAAAGCATCCATTGTTTCATCTGATCATTTTCTTCAAAAAGACCTTGGTCACAAACTAGATTGCACCTCAAGGTATGCTTGTTTTTACGGTACCAGTACATGATGTTAAATGAAAGTAAATTTAAGGTGAAAACATGGGTTTCCATTGACAGCACGACTTCATACGTATCACTGCTTTCTCAGAGTGACTTACCTCCGCAAACAATTAGAACATTCCTGGTTGTAGTTGTAATTATATTATACAATGAAGCATACCTCATCCGATTTGTTACTTCTTGATATGTTGCCAAATCTGATATTATAATTCTTTTTCTCAAAATTATCGCCATTTTGTTACAAGCGTGTAACAATTCAGTTGGTGTATATTTAGGCTAAACTGGCGATTAAAACATGAATTTGGTTTGAACTTGAGACTGATAGGTGTTTTATATCGCTACAAGTACGCTGTAAAGTACTCTGTGACTTCCGCTAGTGACGTGTCATACTGTTACGTACTGACCAATCAGAAAGAAGCTTTCAAAGTAGGTCATTTGCCCACGCCCATAATCGCGAGAGTTCGATCTGTATGTTGACGAAGCGATGTATTTGGATTGTTGTGAAAGTTCTGTTACCGAAGATTTAGATGTTCTCTGCATGCGTAGCGACATGTACGTTTCGACAAAATAATTGTTGATGTGTTTCTATAGGCCAAACCGTTATCTGAAGTTTTGTGCACTTGTTCCATTTCATATCGGATTTTACTTGGCTAGATGCCCACAAACGGACAGTAGGAACGTTTCAATCAATAAATGATTGTAAAACACTATTTACTATATTTGTTTAATTCATTCAACAAAATATATTCCATTTGGTAATGTACAATACTTTCTGTTCATGTGTTTGCTACGTGGTTATAGGCCTAGCACTACCGTACCCCCTGACATATTTAACAAATAACGGTACTAGAAGTACAAAACTTGTAAGAACAATAACTTTTGGTGAATACAAAGTATTCTTTCTTAACAGATAAATATTTCAACTATAGTAATCATAGATATTGAAGGCCTAATTATGAATTGCAAATTGTCCTGTGAGTTTTTGAGTGTTCTGATGAAAGATGAGTTGACTTGGTTGAGTGACGTCAGACGGCTGAGGGCAAGTTCGTTCTTTTGTTGTTGAGTCTGACGAACCAGCTGATCGTGAATGGGGCTTGTTGGTGAACGTTTGTTCAGGAAATTGAATCGGACATGATGGTTTCTGATTAACACCAGCTCTAGTTTGGAGAATGTCAGAGTATTACCATTTTTGCGACTCCGAAATGTCAGCATTAAAATGCTTCAGTGACGACTCATTACGGTGACCTGGAATTCTCATAATAGCCCTTGACTCTACTCCCGCGTGCGACAAAACAGTTATTGATGTAGTCCTAACACAATGGTTGGTGTAGATGTAATATAGGGATGTGGCACTGAAAACTGTCTTCATCATATCGCTGAGCGTATTTCTTAATCTAATCATTAAGGTTGCTGAGTTAATTTCGCTAAGAGGCGACTTGACACCATATTGTTTCGATTAGAAACGGGGCGTTTCTTAATCGCGATGGGCGTAGGTTAACACGATTTATCATGGTTCTATTGCACATTATAACATGGTCCGTATCCAATCAAAACACACGTTGCAAACGAATCGTTATTATTTGGATAATTTTAACATGCATACATTAAACCACGAATTTAGAATCTGATCAAGATCAGATCAAAAAGAAACAAAGGGGACTAAAAGTGTTTCAGGTTAATTTCCAAAGTAATAGACTAGCAAGCACATCTACAACTTTAATAATTTATTCCAAAGAAATCCAAATTACACATTTTAACTGCATAAACCAAGAAATGAGCCTGGATCCCTCGGACATAAAGTCGGTGAACTCTACATTAACCTACCTGTGTATCAAGTTCAAATGTATGCACAAACGAAACATTTTGTTTCGATTTTAGTTTTACCGCGATGTTTTTCAAAACAATTGCGCCCAACATAGGCCTACCGCAAATCCATAATTGCCAATGACGACATTATTACGATTGGTACTTACTTTCACCAGAATCTAAATCCAGTTATTCTTATATAAAGGGTGTGGTATGACTTATTAATACACTTCGTCTCCCGTGGATTATATTTTTACTCACAATAAAATTCTGGACCTTTCAATTTCCACTCTGGTGTTGACAACCAAGAAAAAGTCTGGAGGATGGTCTCGCTTGCGATGAAACATAACCATAATAAAAAAAATATCCGTTGCCAAAAATCTCCTTCTTGCGCTTAACAACTGTTCAACCACTGTGAATAAGATACTATGAAATTTCTAGAATCGAATACGCATGTGTTAAACACTACCAGTTCTCAAGATTTGTCAGGAAATTTTTAAAACGCCTGTTTTCGATGACGTTCGCCGTCCGTTGTTTACGGATTTTGGTTCGGTTTGGTTTGATTTTGTTTAACGTCCTATTAACAGCTAAGGTCATTTAAGGACGGCCTCCCGTGCGTGCGATATGCATGCGTGTGGTGAGTGCTTATGTGTGTTTTGGGAGGCTGCGGTATGTACTACCTGTATTTCAAAACTCAGCACAGTTGACGTTGAACTGCGTCATATAAAAATGAACTTTTCTAACACCGTAATGAAAATGTTTAACAGATAAAAAGGGTAATCAGAAACACTCTCGCCTCGATAATGGATCCATACCACAGCCATGATAGATTTCTAGGTCTATATCTAATCAAAATGGGACATTTGCGTCGACGGCAGAACGCAACTTGCCTCTGTCAGCACCGTTCCGCACATTGCTGATGGCATACGCGTCCTCAAATAGAAACATGCTGTCGTCTGTAATGTGTTAAAAAAACGGATGGACATTCTTTTTCATACATGCTTCGCGTAAAATGTCAATCTGTTTTGTCTATGACTGTACAAACAAAAAACAAAAACAAAAAAAAATACTAAGAAAAAAAAGATGTCATTAATTCAAGTCCAAATAGAAACGAAAATAGTCATTACGCATGTGTGCACCGGTTCGGTGATGAACAATGTATTCCTAATGTTATATTACAACCACACAAGGATACCGTCACTATAACTACAGTTTATATTTCGATACAAATGTACCATATGATTTGGTGATTGCTATTACAGGTTGCACTAGTGATATCGGCGACATTCACCGGACTTCCGAAAAGCTCTCGGACTTAATATATATTTCTGTGGCTTGTCAGAGTGTGTGTAAGACCACCACGATTGCTGTCAGGGTAGGTACAAAAACCCCATTTGAGAATATAAAAAACAAACTTTATCAGTACGTCTATGATGTAACGGTCTCGTAAAATTTCCAAAGCAGTCTACCTATTATCAAAAGTAAAAGTATTGTGAAGTCATGCTACTTATACTACACTGTTCCCAGGGGCCAGCCAAAGTAATACACCAGGGCCGGTTGTTCGGGCATTCCTTAAAAGATAATGAAAATCCTTCGTTGAACCTTTATTTAATGTCATGACGTCATTAGCAAAATTTTGACGTTGCACAAACGTTCATTAAGGCTAATCAATGATTAGAGGCCCATTACAGCTTGATTTAATCATCGATATCTAAAGATGGTTTGGTGTATAATTAAACCATCATTACTGAAAATGGCAATGGATACTATTTTTGATGTACTTCGAAGACAGCGCACTCAGTAATTTCATCGGCTTTCATGGTTTTTGATTAGGGAAGATGAGTTTTTATAGCAGTAGATTCCTTTTATGCTTGTAGATAAACACTTGATGGTGGAGTTGATTACTTTATTCTGATAAATAGATACTTTATAGATGAGTATTTCTTTAAGATAAAGGGGAAATTAGGATATTAGTTTTTTAAAGTTATGCTAAAATGTCGTCTGTATTTTGAATACATATGTCTTACATATTAATCAAACTTAAGTCAAAAATACAAATTCATTACTAAGAGTGCTTTTCCATTGCATAATTTTCCATTTGAATGTCCCAATGTCCCTCCATGGCTCGATTCAATTGGTTTTTTCTTCGTTTTTTTCAAGAATAAATAATTTTATCTATTTATTTCTTCGAAAGCAATTGTAAACAGAAAAACAAATGAATAAAATTACCTACTTGAAATTCTTATACTTTCAAAAGATAAAAAAAAAATCAATGATTTTAGAGAAGGATGCTTGAACAAACAAATGCTGGGCCATATATTTACATGTATTTACTCCGACTGGTACTGGAAGTTTTCGAGCGTAATCGCAATGTTATATTGATCCTAATAAAATTGCTCTGACATCGATTAAATGATTGATGTTGTTGTACAGCTATTTGGAGTATTTAGAGGTGTTATTGTTGCAAAAAAGCCTTTTAGCTGGATAAAAACTAGGGTTTCATTATTCTTATAGTAACCACTAATCTGTAAAGTATAAGTAATCAGTGTTTCATTGTGAAAAAAAAAGATATTAGAACCATGTTCCAACTACAGTTTGGTTTGGTTTATTTTGTTTAACGTCCTATTAACAGCTAAGGTCATTTAAGGACGGCCTCCCGTGCGTGCGACATGCATGCGTGTGGCGAGTGCGTATGTGTGTTTTGGGAGGCTGCGGTATGTTCGTGTTAAGTCTCCTTGTGACAGGCCGGAACTTTTGCCGTTTTATAGTGCTACCTCACTGGCGCATATTGCTGAAGACACCCAGCAGCACATCCCACCCGGTCACGTTATACTGACAACGGGCGAACCAGTCATCCCACTCCTAATATGCCGAGCGCTAAGCTGTGGCAACTACCATTTTTAAAGTCTCTGGTATGTCTCGGCTAGGGGACAGAACCTAAAGCCTTCATCACAGCGGCGAACGCTCAACTAAAGGCCAAAAGCGAGGAATTTTCAAGGGAAAAGGAAAAAGAAAGTTGTTCAGAAAGAAGAGAGAAGATAAGATCCCAAATTTAGTCGCCTCCTACGATAATGCGATAGGGACAGCATGTATAATTCTTACGCCCTACCTGCAGGACAGGTACACACCAGTAAACGAAAAAAAAAACTTAAATAATATATTAATTTACATTTAATAAAATTCTCAGCCACCTTAATTAAATATTCAGATACCTCCCAAAATATTCATTTAATCAATAGCTGTAGAAAATAGCAGATCGATATTGGCAAATAAAAAAAATGATTTAAATAATGTGTCTGTTATTTTGCATATGTCAGGGTAAATCACAGTGTTGATATCTAGAATAATCCCCTTTCTGGCATCTTGAATATTCTAGTTCGGTATCTGAAATACGGTTGGTTTTCATTTTTTTTATATTGATATCTTAAATACAGATACTTCTATATTAAAACAGGGATCAAGCTGTCACTGTTTGAATGAAACGTACACACTCACTGACGATAGAGACTGTTCATCGCTGCTAATAAACGATATCCCGGAAAACCAAAATGCAAAGCTGGTGTATAAAACAGGTGAGCAAATGTGTAGCGAAACACATCAAATATTTACGAGGGTAGCGATTACAGCATGGGGGGCTCAATTTCTTAGGGGAAGAAGGCAATATTTGTGATTTAATTTATATTTTGTTCTTTTGTAGTTAACAAATGACATTTACATCATAATTGAAGCTTTGGTAATTTAAGAAATAAGTATGGCTGCTGTAGACGATCAATGAAATCAACATTTTAACAATTTTACAAACAAATGGTACCCCCTTTCTTATACCATGCTTTGCTACCAAAACACTTTTCTACATTTATAGTTTATTTCCTTATTAGATCATATTGGATTTCGATTGTCTTTGTTTGGTATATATTACTTTCAAAAATAGGTTTATAAGAAGCCTCCAAATTTTTTTCTCATTTCTCATTTCAATATTTGCTTTAGAAACTTAATCAAAATACATGTATGTTCTCAGTCATATGCAGATAAACATTTGATATAGAACAGCAGGACATCTGACAAAGGATCTGCTTGTTTGAAAGGTTTTTCAAGAAGTCTGAAAGTAAATCAGCGTCACAAAATGGAATTAAGATCTGATCCAAGTCAAGTCAATATGTAACAGACATTATTAAATTGCTTTAATACGCTACTTCTTAAATTTTGCCAATGATCACCTATCTTTTCTTAAAGAAATACAAACATTGGTAAGTAATATATTATATTTCCAGTCCATTTGCCTTCCATGTCGTTTTGTGGGTAATATCTGTTCAAGTTAATTTTGAACTCATATGCTAATCATATTTTTTTTTTATATATTTTTGCGCCTAAATAATTAAAATGAAGGGTCAGATATAGGCTACACAGGCTTCCCATCCTGTTAAATATAGTTGATGCACTGGTCACGTAAGGCTGCCATATACAGTACCGACGTTTCACAACCATCGCACCAGGTCTACTTACTGTCTAATTTTGTAATACACTTGATAGCAAGTTTTTATGGATTTGTGTGGTCATTTGTTTATATGACAATTTAATATAGCTTTAATTATTAATATGGGACAACTGGGAACAATGTAGTTTGATATTTGGTGTTCACATGCCCACATAGCATCGCCTTTTTCCGACCCCTGCTTCAATACAAGTTCCTGTAAATGCCGCCATGCTAGAGACGGTTTTAGAACTGATTAAAACGACGTAACTTGCACTGTTTTCCCTACTAAATAACGGTCTGTTAACACATATGCACTTGTTCTTCATTAAGGCAACCGGGGTTGGGTTTTTCTGGTACTTCTCTCCGGGGATGCAAGAGCGATACTGATTATTATAAGTTGATTTTTTTTTCAATGGTTATGAAATAATTGAAATATTAGTAATTATAGTTTTTGACTCCCTTGGAACTGATAAAGTTAAGTGAAGGACTTTTAGAGGCAGACACTTTGGTGAGAAAACTGACCGCAATGTCCTCAAGAATGATAGCCTTTTTACCCTGATTTACTGCGATATGTAATAGTGTTCAGACAATGTGCAGACGTCATACAGCTGTAAAACATTGTCATAGGAGTCATACGCTATATTACATAGATTGATTTAGGATGACTTTTCTTTTGGCTTTTTTTAAGTAGATGAATGAAGTATTTGTGCTCAGATATGCCGATTAAAAACATTAAAATGTATCATTAAAAAAGAATTCGTTGAAATGGTTTCCTGTACCAAATAAGCAAATGCAGTCATATGGAAAACACACTTTATGACTGGTTTTAAATGATATGAACAGATCTTCGTACTGTCGTTGAAAAGACTATTTTCGCTATTTACTCTTAAATTAGAGTTATCTTGACATGTTCGCTTGGACATGAAATGAATCTTTCTCTCCCCACGGAGTGACATACTTCTGAACGAATCTGATAGTAATTCAAATCAAATGGCCACAGAAATTTCAACATGTCGATTCTACCACTCGGCAAGGCAGCCATGTTCGTAATTTTTCAGCGCAAAGTTCTGCAAAACTGGGTAAAATACATGCAATTCTAAATTTCAGTTTCGCGTCAAATGTTTGTTATTTCGTTCTCTCTCAGCGTAAAGATGATACAAAGTTGGGCAAAAAAATTTCCTAATTTAAAAAAAAAAAAAAAAAAAAAACACCAGCTGCGATAAACATGCCCGATATCAAATTGAACATTGTAGCGGCAACTTTAAAATAGGAATGTAAATGCTATCAGTTTACTGAACCTGTGCGAAATAAACTTTATCTTGCTGCTCTATCATAACAATCCTTATGATCAATTTACATAAAACCGATATAGATATGTTAACATAACAAAGGAACACATGTGATATTGACAGGAACTCATTTTGAAAATAAAATATTATATGTTCTTTTCAGTGCATCTGAAAATTAGCAATGCTACTAGTTACCACTGGTGCCTTGCGACAAAGGACGGCGATAACTGCGCATACGAGTGGAGGGATTGTTTGGATCAATTAAACATGTCATGTAATAAAGGTAGGTGGTGTAAGAAATATGTTTTGACATGCTAGATACAATTAATATTACATTAATGAAGTATTAAGGTAATAGGCTAAGAAGTCTAGGTAGGTAATCTGAGAAGAGGAGAAATAGGTCAAACATAAGCAAAGGTAAAATGTACAAAATAAGACATAGGTTTAACATACTGTATGTAAGGACTGTGTATGTCAGCAGGTGATCGATAGGTTAAACATCCTTGGTAAAGGAATGAATGCTAGAAGATCATGTGTAAATTACACATGCTGCGTTAGAATAGGTATGATAGAGGATGGGAATTAGTTTACACATTCTCCGTTAGGGAACAATTAGGTATGATAAATGGCAACCTGCAGTAGGGTAGATATTTTAGAAGGTAAGATATAGGTTACACATACTACGTTAGGGTAGGTATGTTAAAATGTGTGATATAGGTTACACATACTACGTTAGGGTAGGTATGTTAAAATGTGTGATATAGGTTACACATACTACGTTAGGGTAGGTATAATAGAAGTTGAGTTATAGGTTACATATACTACGCCAGGGAAGGAATGTAATAAAGAAAGAGATAGTGTGAGTGTCAAGAGGTGATCGATGGTTAAACACTTTCGTTAAAATTAGGAATGTAATATAACAATACGTTAGGGTTACGTAAGGCTATATTGAAATGAACATATTAGGTTAACCATTACTTAAAGGTAGGAATACAAGATGAAAAGCGGAAGGAGATTTTTTAAGAATGCTAGGCTAATGGGTATTAAGTTATTATGGCCATGAAACAGATCCGGCAGATATAGAATATGAGAAGTAATTGATCATTCCTAGGTAGATATATTCGAAGTCATGATTATGTGATAACAGGTTTTGAAATGCACTACCCAAAAGGTATGAAATACTTTTGAAAATAAAATGTTACGATATGTGAATCAGCCTCACGAAGTAATGAAATTGCGATCCCAATCCTATAGAATGTACAAGTTTATAACGTGCACACTTGTTTATTTGATAAAAAAAATACTATTTATGATCAGCGAGCCTATGGTTCCGGATTCTCGATGCGATAAATTTCGGCGGTCTTATTGTATAATAGACCAGGATATTATCACTATCCTCACTTGTCAAAACTGACCAATGGTACTGATCAGCCAGAGTTTTCCAACTTGTGCGAAATATCACTATCCAGAATGAGATATACTATATAAAAGTGGGTATAGAGGCACAAAGAGATGAGAACTTTGATCAAATCAGGTGTAAATGCAAGTATTTAAAGAGATGCGAAACAGATTATCATGCTTGACACAATTGCTTGAAATGTTAACAAAAGGGTGATCGCGGCTTAGATCGGCTGTCATGGCAACGACGAGGACGGTGGTTTTACCACAGTGTCGAATCTACAAACTTGTATGTGCCACCGAAAACTTCTAACTATACCTTATGTCTTTGGAAATCATCTGTAAATAATGAATCGAATTGATTACGATCCATTGCATTCGTCTATCAACGTTTGTTCGTTATGTACATATGCCGATTTTGATACTAAAAACACTGAAGAGTTCCAATATTGAAGTGTGAACATAAACACTTGCTCTATAAATCGTCCTAAATTACCCGGCTACCCAAAATTGATACTTATAAAACAGATAAGAGCGTGAAGGTAATTGTACGAGAACAATGAAAAGTGCTGTACATTCTTACGAATATTATTTTAAAAGATGTCAATTATACGCCACTTCGTCAATTGATACCAGTTTATAACGCCGTTATGTAAATGTACGTGAATAAATAGAAGAATGGACAACACTTTTCCTCGGTTTCCTGGTACGATGAACAAGTGTATCACGTTTGTTTGTACGGCAAAATACGTTAGTCGGGTGCTCTGGCCATATTTACCGACCAAGTGTTAATGTAGTCCTTCGTGCCGGTCACGTAACCACGCGAACATGAGGACCGACGAAATATCCCGAAAAGGAAGTTTGCCATCTAGCAATAACATCCGGTCACGAAAACAAACAGAACTGACGAGAAATTATTAAACAGTGATTTAAAAAAGAACAACAAAAAAACAACGTTTTAATTATAAATGCAACATTAACCCACATGCGAATGCGCTGACATAGTCTTATGTGCAACGTTCCGTTTTTTAAAATCGCTAAAAAAAAACAATTAATCCTTCATGTCAGGCAGTGCAGACACAACGCGGGATCTGTAAACAGTGTGAGGTTATCGGAATGTACAAGTTGCAACGATGAACAACAATGTATATTTTACACGAATACACTATTAGACAACAGAATGGGACGCAACATTAACCCACGTGCGCCGACAGTCTACTGAGATTTAACATAAAAACACGTGCGCAGAGGTAGTTTACTATGAAATTTATTCTAATTAATCACATTTCTAAATGTTTCATGGGAAAACGAACTTGAAATAATCCCTGGCAAGCAAGAAAACATTTGGGTTGAGTTTAATGTCCCCGTATTCTTTTTGTTCACATATTTTAGAGAAATAAATCTAAGTGGAATCGTTTGTTTGTTAGGGTTTCACGGCCCATCGACATCTAGGGTCATTTGGGGCAAAACATTACACTATTATGGTATCTGCGTTTAAACTCAGCTAAAAACGGTCATGTTTTAAAGGCATTTGTGTTGTATATTTAGATCATTATTTTTAAAAAGTGGGTTAGAAAAGTAAAAAAAAAAATATATAACGAATAGGTAACATTCGCTTTGTGATATATATATAAAACGTCAAAGAGAGTAAGGTAAAGGGTCATCAAAGTTTATAGAATAGATTGATATCTTTCAAAAAGCTAAATAGTGCATTTGAACCCATAGAAATAAAAAAAAAAAGAGTTTTCATTTCCGGTACTCAGAAGTATTTATCACAAAGATGCTTGAAATCGGAACATTGTATTAAAAATGTTCCACTGTAAATTAAGTGTCACATTGGTTTGGTTTGGTTTATTTTGTTTAACGTCATATTAACAGCTAAGGTCATTTAAGGACGGCCTCCCGTGCGTGCGACATGCATGCGTGTGGTGAGTGCGTATGTGTGTTTTGGGAGGCCGCGGTATGTTCGTTCTAAGTCTCCTTGTGATAGGCCGGACACCCAGCAGGACAACCCACCCGGTCACATTATACTGACAACGGGCGAACCAGTCGTCCCATTCCTAATATGCTGAGCGCTAAGCAGGAATAGGAACTACCATTTTTAAAGACTCTGGTATGTCTCGTCTGCCTCTTCATAGCGGCGAACGCTCAACTAAATGCCAAAAGTGAGGCAGTGTCAACGGAGACATTAGGAAGAAGAAAGTTGTTCAGAAAGAGAAAAGATAAGATCCCAAATTAAGTCGCCTCTTACGATCATGCAATGGGGGCAGCAGGTACAATTCTTACTCCCTACCTGCAGGGAGAAGTGTCACATGCATTGCACATTGGTGGATTTGTTCGAGGAACGAATGGGTAGGATATCTGCGCCCGGTGCGGAGCCGAGAGAAGACAACATCCTCTCTACGATCTTTTTTACTTGGAATGAATGTTTTAAACTTCGATTGTACTTTAAAAAGTTTGTTCTTCGTCTCGAAAGACTACCGTTACTGCTATTAATGTTGAATGGCAGTACAAATAACAGCTTTGAAGTCTGGATATTGCAGTTTGATATTTGCTTTTTGGAGATATAAAGCATTTTTTGCTTGCCGGTCAATAAGTTCGTTGTCTTTATTTCCAACAAGGCTCGGAATCCAATATAAACTTATTTAAGAGATAGGAGATATTCGGAAGATTTTGTACGGGTGTGTCTTTTTTAAGATCTCGTCATTGTAAATTATGAAAGACAGACATGGAGTCAGAACAATTGATTGCCGTTTTAATGCGGTCAAAGCTTGTAATGCTGGCTCGGCCTCGTCTATCATTACATATATTTATAAGGATATATCATCTGCTAAATGCGTAGTACTAGTATAACGATTGTACTCAATGCCATCAATGGAGAGGAAAAATCTAAGGAATAGATACCGGAAGTAATCTTGTATTGATGACTTAAATTTGTGAGCGATAATTCGAAGTAAAAAAAGGTTTCCAATTAAAACTTATTTATCATTTTCAAAAGCATTACTTAACAGAAAAAACCCACAGCCCTATTCTCTAACACATATTGCTGATCTGATAGACAAACAATTGCCAATTTTCAGTTGAATAACAGAAGTAAGTCTGATCCCTTTGCTCCTTTCTAATGATAAGAACTAAACAGTGTATTTAACTGCCATAAATAATCAGTAGATGTTTATTTAATAAGAAATTCTTTGTGTATTAAACGATAATATAAATCGTGAAGAGATTATGAGAATAAATAAAGAGATACGTTGTGTATCCAACACTGAAATCAATTATATGAGACTGATGTTCATTCATTTCACATGATTGCATGACTTTAAAAAGACATTTAGACATTATCACACACATACAAATGTATATATTCACGAATGTAGTATACATATATTTAGTATCCATATATATATGTGTGAGCGTTTCCCCTCTAGACTAGTAATATTCATCATAATATATATAATGATATAACGTATAACTCAATTATGAATAAAGACCACGCAGTTATCTGTCGTGAATAAAAAAAGATATTCCAAAATCTGCACTGATGACGATAAGGTTTCCATTACAGGACAATGTTGTATTCGTTACGGATTATTTGATTGACCATGTTGAAAAGCTAGGATTCTGAAACGTACTAGCGGGAAAATGCCATTTTTTCATGCTTAGTTTCCGCCTTTCTTAAGCATTTTGAGGATAGACGTTTAGCATATGGGGTTGACTGATTACCCCTGTATGTATGGAATCCCATGATTCCCATGTCATTAGGATGAAAAAACATACATACTATTGTATACGAGTACATGGTGATTAAATATAGAACTGTTGTATGTCTGAATATGCCCAGCATTATCCAATATTAATGATGCCGTAAGGTATTAGTATCGCGATCCATAATAAGTCCCAATAACACTACATTGAGATAATGTTGTAATCAGTTTTGCTACTAAAATAATTGGTAAAGATAGGTATGTCAGGGAGATTCAAGAGATATTTCAAACCTGCTCTGTAAAAGATGGTATGTCGTAAGGGGTGGAGACACCTTAAAATGTGATGTAAAAGAAGACATGATAGGAGGTAGGGAAATAATGCTAGGAAAAGTTAGTAATATATATTTTATAAGGTAGGGTAGTTGTACCGGATAAAACTAGGTATGATATGAAGTAGGGAATGCTATGTAAAAGTAAGTACATGTGTAAAGGTTTGTATTTAATTTAGTGAATAAATTAACCATGCTATGTAAAATTAGGTATACCATAAGAATGCAATGAAAGTAGATTAAACGTACTACGTTAGGTGATATTTGGTTGTGAGAAGTAGATTTGACCTATTTAATAAAAGTAGGCGAAAAGGGCATGTTTTTGGTTGTTGTACTCACGTCAAATATCAGGAAGCATGTTAAAAGGTTATAAAGAAATGAAACATGGTATGTAAAATAGATATTAAGGTGAAATTATGTAAAACTGATATGTGAAGATAGATAATAAGGTGAGAAGAAAGTGAAACACGATGTGTAACATAGATATACACGTGAGACTTATACAGGTGAGAAGAAGGTAAAACAAAGTGAGAACTAAGGTTTTGTTTTATTATTTTCGTAGTTTTGATTTTGTTTTTATCATACTTTTTTTATTTATTTCTTCAACAATGCAATAAAGATGATGAGTATTAATTTGGATCGAGTGTTAAAGTCAGACTTTTGTTAAACATACAGGAGGAGCAAGCCTTGCTACCAGCTGGAAAGATGGAATTCGTTACTGTGTCAGAAAAGGTACTTTACCTTATCCGCTACAACAGCAGGAAGAGTGTCAGGCTAGTGGCACCAACCGCTGGTTGGCAGGTTTAAGAATTCCGTGGCTTGCAAAAGGTACATAAACGACGGGGTCACTACCAAAGAAACAATATTCAATTCTCTATATTCTGTTTAATCAATTCATGCTATATTCAATGTTCAACAACATTCCAGAACTTGCTTTGTGAGGGTTTGAAGCCATTTGCTTACCTATTTACAAAAACAAATAAAAACAATAATACAAATTAGGTAACAAAGCGACGAAAATCATTAACTCCGTCCAGGAGGGAACACGCTGTGGATTATTATTCTAAAAACCTCGGAGGCGACAGATCGATGATTTTAAACCGAAATATGTAATATCGAGATATCACAAGCAAATAACATTGACTATTTATCTGATTGACAAGTTCTGAAATATTCGTTCTATTGTCGTTTTACATATTCCTTTAATCATGTTAGATTGGTCAAAACGACGTTTGACAAAATAATCAAACTGGATAAATGCCAATACATAGCAAAGTCAGAGTATAACAATATTGATAATCTAACTGTTGTTTTATATTTTAGATGATGAAAAATAATTACGATAACAATGTACCAAAAAAAAAAAAAACAGTTATTTACTTATTCATTTCGTTGGTAATAATCATAATTCGTTGCTATTTCCTGAACATCTTCTTTCTTTAACACATTTCTTGATACATTAACAGTAATATATTTGTACCTAGATCAACAGGACAAAAAGGAATAACATTTACATTTATAGTTTAAGTAGATATAAGAAAAAAAATCGGAAAAAAATAACTAAGTGAAAAAGCTCATAGTCAAACAGTAGGTCACAGTGATCCAGTGTTAAAAATTCCAATTATGTCAAGTTCATATTTCATTTTGTATATTAATGCACATTAGAACATTATAATCATCTGCCTTATTTAGCACATTCAACTCTCTCATCAAGTTATCTCACCTATGTGGATGATGGGATGATTGAAAACTGGTCCGAGTCTGAGAGTAACAGTGAATGAAGGACACTACCAGTATGTCTCAACATAAATAGGATCTGCAAAACAAGCCATGATTTATTTCATGTAATTTTGTTTGAAATTCTTCTTATTATAATAGTAAACAAACAATACCAGATACAAACATATATAGTTCCCCAAGCTTACTCAACCCGAATTTCCTCAATGACAGATTTCTTCATTTTTCCTTATATTTTGCAAAACTATTTCTAACTAGGTACTTTTGTAGGTATTAAGGCACAAAATAGAATATAATTATGTTTCACACCATTGGCGTTTATATCATTAGGTCACTGTGATCTACTTTTTAACATTTTTGTTTCTGTTAGTTTTATTTTCAATATATCAATGCATCAAAATTATGAAGACAGATTTTTAAAAAATCTTTCAGTCCTATCATAGAATGGGCCAATCGGGAAACTAATCCTCCATTTTACCCCCTCATGACTTATAATTGTCCTTTGACCTGGCCTTAATTTCATGTCAAATCATGACCACCTTACCTCAAGTTATCCACATGTACATAATGTATGATAGCCACCAGAAGGGCCCGAATTGGCGATAATTTAGAGATAATATTACTGCTATGGGTATCATGCGTACGGATCCGAAATCGTGCATATTAATAAAGATGTAAAGGAAATTAATCTATATGAAAACATAATCAATTTAGATTACCTCTAGAACACGAACAATGGGATATTTTAAATATGGCATTATGATTATGACAACAATTAGCTAACTTTATGTAAGTATACTGAGTCCTAATGAATTTGCGAATAAAGGAGTGTAGATTTATCAAATAGTTATGCCATTCCTTCCGTTCTATACATATACCATAGTGTTTGGGGCTTGTCTTTTTAATATTGAATCAGTCGTTTTAACAAATCTACACACTACATTGTCTAAAACTCTTCCAAAAGATTGAATAACATTCATCTTTATTCATATCTAAAGATACCAAAATAATCAAAATAAGTTGTTTATAGTAATACATTTTGTTATATTTTGATTTTTTTCATAGATTTAAGAAACGACAACATTTGTATAAGGTTAAGGTATGAAATGAACACCAAGAATCCAATAAGCTACCTTGCAGATTGCAACGTGAAATATAGATTCTACTGCCGTTATACAGGTAGGTTTTCCAATCAAACGGTCGCCATATTGTAAACATTAAAATAAATGCAAGTTAAAAAGATGATATAGCACTGCATCCATCAGGAGTCATGATTACTTATTTATAAACCCGAATTGAATTCAATAAATCAATCAGTCAACTATTCAGTGGTCACTTTTACTTTTCATTTCTATTACTTTTTTGTTGGCATGTGAATGAACTATAATTTATTGAGAGTTTATTTAGATGGAAGAACTTGCAGAAAATCATAATCATATAATTGATTGATGCAACATATGATATAGCGAGCCCCAGAGGTAATATCTAGGGAATCAGAATCAGGTAGCAATCTCCATAAAATCTGCATTTCAAGTTGTACTTACCAATCTTGTTGTATGCGATTAAAGCGCAGGGGGATTAAAGGAGGTTATACACTGGAAGGAAACTGAAGTACTCGGAAATAATCTTCACGATAGGGTTTTCGACCCCGATCCTTTCATGTCGATCTCTTGACCATCTTTCGTTGGCGTTACTTATAAATATGTCATCATGTGTACGTGGTTATTTCAAGGCTTTCCGTAGTTGAAATAAATTCATGGTATAAAATAAAAGTAAGCGGGAATCCTGATTTATTTTTCAACCAGTGAAAGTTACTTTACACCACTCAAAGTCCGAAAATAACGTATTCATGTTTTTTGAACATGAAACTTTGATCCGAAATTCGAAAATGAATCTTCGCTATCGACTATCAGTACAAGCTTGTGTAGGCAAGTAAACAAGCAAGGCAGATAAAGATGAGGATATTTAAGCACACGTGTGTAGTCTATGTGCACGTTCATCAGTCTAAAAACCACCGCTACTGCCGTCCTGTGACACGTAGTAATGACAACATAAAAAGCAAAATTGCATTTGAATTTCGAACAATAATTAATTCAATTCAAACCATATCAATCATGGTGTCATTTAAAGACTGTCTTTCATTATTTTCATATTCCACTTAAAACATGTCTTACAAATGTTTTGATGATCTGGCTCATATAATCTAAAACTTTATCTTTCCAAATAAGAATAATTAGAATGATAATAATGAATTATGACAGCAGAGTCGGGATATAACGAGACATGTGACGTCAACATACAATCTCCTTGTGTATCCCATTTCGTCTGCTCTAACCGTAACGGTTCCCCACGGTGCCTGTGCTCGGAGGACGAATATTGGAACCAAACAACCGGAAATTGTAGCTCAAGTGAGTATTTTGTTTCTGGTCCTCAAGAGACTCTTTAGCTTAGACAAAGTCTTATAGTTTATATATCGGAGTGGCGGCATATAATTAATCTGTAATAGGATAAATTGATGAAAAAGTCCAGTAAAGACTGTGGTCGGAGCTAAACGCATCCTGATCTACCATATGAAGTTAAATTTGTACCAGTTTTGGTTAGTAAGGTTTCCATTAACATAAATTTTACAATAATCGAATAAAGCAAAAATAACATATAGAACTAAACCCAAAAGAGAAAACTCACATTTGACTGCTTTTCAATTCATTGATGATTTAAGAAGTTTTGTTCATTTTAATCAGTTTAATTTACATGCTCTATTTGTAGGGAAACCTACGGCCAAGAATGCCAAGAAGACACCATGTGTGGTAAAAGTCTGTCTTGTTTACTTCATGGTAGTAAATGTTACTGTTTATGTGTAAATGGTTATTACTGGAGTCAATCACAACAACAGTGTCAGCAGGGTATGTAGTATCTATTTTGTCTATTTTTAGCCCCTACTCTGTCGCTTGTTAAAGGTTGTCAATCATTACTCTTTTGTTATCATTATTTTTATAAAAATCCAACAACTAAAGTATACATTAAAGCATCATTCTTTTCTGGCTCACAGCAGGTTTTATTAGTGAACAGTATTGATATTAATACAGATAATTTAATATTGCTGTAATATTGACGAATCAACGACTACAAAATCACGTGAAATACACATGGCAAATTTTGCCTCTTTTGTAATAACGCTTCGCATGCAAATTAGCCTGTCAAATAAAATTCTTTGACTCAAGCTTTTGAATACTACATAATATCTCATAGCGTACACATTGAGTTAGATAACTATTAGCAAAAAAATGTCCAGCCGATACTTTCACAAGGTTAAAGAAACATCTCCACAAGCTTGGGTTAGTAAGGGGACATATGTGACAAATTTTAATTGTACATAATGATATTGTCGCCTTCTTGGTTTACGCTAGGGGTGTTGCCCTTTCGCTCAATCAGACAACCATTAAGTCAAGGGTAGCGGTTTCTTGGAGACACACGTCTATTACACATATACTCTCAATTATCCGAGAGTGAAATTAATATAATCTCAGAAAAAAACGGTATTTAGTTGTATTAACAACCTGTAATTTTTTCTTTAAAATAAAAGAAGCCAGTCTAAGCATTTCATATATAATGTTCATTACAGAGAACATGCTCGCTGCCAAGTTTTTCGATACAGCTATGGCATATGCTGAAGCCGCTGCGACATGTAAACAAAATAATGCCTACTTAGCAGACGAGGTAATATTAACAAAGACATTGAAGACGTGTGTTAATACAAAGCTCCCCATTCTTGTGACAGGTGTCCCACACATTGGTAAGTTGACGTGTACAAAAGTAACATCCACTGTTTACATGTTTACTCGTCTGGAAGACCGTAAATAAATATCACGTGTATAATTGTGTAATTTGATTGAAAAGGAAATATTTAACAGTGGATTTTTGGTATCATTGCATTTGGCTGATTAGATTAAGTGTATAATGTGTCAATGTCAAAACTCATTTTTTTATTGTAAGCATATATATATACGTCTTTGAGTATTATTAAATGTAACTAAAGATAGCTTTTAGCAAAAACATGTATGCATAAATGTGCTGTTTTTCATCTTACCTGTTTACAACGAATACACATATACAGGACAGGCACGGGTACTTCATGTTGTATTCTAGGTATTTGAAAATATAGAGAAGTTTTGAATACCTGACTGACTGGAACTTCTAACCCAGAAAAATATATTTACAGTTATTTTATCGATGGTATGTTTTTCAGATGAAGGATTCAGATGTGTAACAGTACAACTTGTAGAGGGTGATATTCAGCAAAACAGAGTGAATTGTCTCCATAAATACCCTTTTTTCTGCATTAGGGCAGGTTTGTTCTAAAACGCAACTTGCATATAAGCATTCAGCCACTTACAGAACTTTGCCCACAAACTTCATATTGCATGCCAGATTAATGTGTGGTCTGCAAAGCTCTGTCATTAGTTACAGATATGTATATCACAACAATGCAGTTTTCGTTTATGCATGGATGTTTCTGACATATTTATCTGTTGGATAAATAACAAAATCATTTTAGATTGAAATAAAGTTTATAACCCGGATAGTAATGAAATAACATCCTGTTGTTCAAATGCATAATGGGGAGTGCACAGGTTTTTATCCAACATCTTCACGATTTGTAGCGGAGAAGACAATAGGTCGTAGGGATAGTAGAATAATATGGCAGTATGGTGCACATTCCTGCACCAACTTCTCCACTGACATTACATTAACATAATTACAATTCAGTGATGTTATTAATCTCAAGAAATTCTTTTTAATCTCCATTTCAAATTGTATTCTTATCGTATTACATATAATGTTACTGTTTCAATTCAGCATCTGGTGTTTCGGATGATCCGTGTAACAACTGGGATAGACAGGTCAAGATTCTCAAGGAAACGATCGACATAAAAATATTAATAGGTAGGTCTTTTATTATAGTATAAAATATATATACACATTTACAATTTTTAGTTGTATGGAAGATTTTCTGTGCTTTGTAAGCATGATACGCAATGTTACCATAATCATTTGTTTGATAATATAGACTACGTTGATTGTGTATATGAAAAAAGCAAGGATGAATTACTCTGGCAGCCTGCGTTTATATTTATATAGGTGTAGTAACGGCGGTAGTACTGCCAGCAGCAATAGCCATTGCTGTGATGACCATTTACATTCGAAAATTAAGGTAATCATTTGTCAAAATAAATACATATCGGCTTGTTCATCATATATTCTACTTAAATGAAACCTAGTCTGTGTTGTTAAGGCGAAAATGTCCGGATTATTGTTAATTATCCTGTCGTAATTAAAGAAAAAACAGTTAGTGTTATCTGAGGTAATTGTCCTTATTACTGTAAATTATCCTGTCGTAATCAATGAAAAACAGTCAATGTCTGTCTTAGTTATTGGTAATTATCCTGTCGTAATTAATGGGGAAAAAAATCAATATACTCCGAAGTAATTGTCCTCATTAATAAATTTGAATTTTTAAGGCTAACAAGTTCTATGAACAGCATGGAACAAGATATCCGAATACAGACAGAAACATCACCACTGGAAGTCCCAGCTCGCTCGAATGAGGACGAGGATGGATTCGAGATTCCTGATGCAATAGTTAATGAAAGCATGGAGCTAGAAGATCTCAGTCACTATGATGACATATCTAGTTACGAGTGGCTGGAGGATCGGAATAGCAGCGAGAACCCATACAGCATCTTAATTCGGGCGAGGGAGCTGTCCAGGGATTTTGGCCATTGAAGTTTGTTATCGCAATTTCTCAGAAAGTACTGAAGGGATCTTTCTCACATTTCATGTGTAGGTTCCCCTTTGTCCGTAGTTATGCATATTGCAATTTAGAACCGATCAAAAAACAACATTACCGACAGACAGCCATCTTGGATTTTGACAATTGAAGTTTGTTATCGCTATTTCTCCAGAAGGGATCTTTCTCAAATTTCATATGTAGGTTCCCCTTGGTCCCTCGTATTGCGTTTTGGGACCAATCCGAAAACAGCATGGCCGACAGACAGCCATTATCGCTTAATCTCAAATTTCATAAATATATTGCCCTTGTTTGAAAAGTACTAGAGGGATGTTTCTCAATTTACACAGATTAGTAAGAGGCAGGGAAAAAATAGAGAGAAAATCAATCTGACATGGAACCTATCAAGATTATTCAATGGTGATCGCCAAGATCCCTCTGGAATATCTTGTTATTTTTATGTTTCATGGATATTTGTTTCGCTTTATAAATTATGCACATATAGTGACATATATTTTTACTAAAAATTATATCGACATTAACGTACTGTATGGAATTGGCACAGGTTCTGCATTTTATTTAAAATCATCGTGCAGTCTTGCGTCCGGCCGTTCGTCAGTATTAAAGAAGCAAACACAGATTGCGTATTTTCGAGTGATATTTAAAAGTTTGGTGGCCCTTTTTTAAAATCGCTATTTTAAGCGATATATACATCATCAAATTTTCCTTGCTCCCAAGAAATTGCAAATTCAAATGAAAATTATCTTATAGTAAAGCTCACAAATGATAAACAATTAGACTCTTCGCAAAGGAAAGAGGACAGGCAATTTTTAGGATTACTTTTTGTCAAATTTGACACCGTAACTTTTTTTTTTAATTTACTTTCAAGATAAGAACATATGTCTTTTATTCACGTTAACCAATATGGCCAGAGGTTTCTGTCATGTTTTACCATACATAAAACCTTGGATGAATTAATCTAACTAGCATCGCTAGCTTTACACAGGATGTTGTATATGAATATAGTTATTTATACTGTTATAAATTTTCGCGTTTTGTTATGTTATATCTTCTAATAGCTTTTATCAGTATATATGTTATTCTAACAGTATTAAACGCTGTTAACGCAATTACTTTGCCATACTCGGCGCTTTATTATGTGTATAAATGTATGTACTGATAAATGTTATCCCAAATCATAGCATTATTAACCATCCAAATTAACATATTTTCATTCATATTTGCAATAATGAATTTATTTGTACCATCTTCAAAAGAGCGTTATATAAGCTTTTATAAGTGTAAATGGAGCTCGTTCAAACACACCCTAATATAGTGTAATCATCATAACAATAAATTAATATAGATGATATGAGGCCAGACAGACAGACTGGCCTGCTTGTATAATATGTGATAGTGTCATCTGAGGGATCCTGCAGGATAGAATATTGTTCAAACAACGATAATTCGTATTATTGACATGGTTTTGGGGTTCCCGTAGAGGTATACCATGTTAAGTAGCATATATCGTCAGGGGTATCGCAAAGTCTCGGAAGAGTATCCCTTTGGATTTCTAAGATAGTTGGATGCTAACGAAATTATTAGCGCAGACATCTTTGTGACTTAATTCCCTGCTGCCTTCAGGCTCCGCCACTCTCTCTTCGGAACAACTCTTTTCTTTTCGACTATGACCATGCTTACTTTATCGCGATCCCTTGCGTCTTTCCGTTTGTGATTTCAAATCAATGTCACTTATGTTATGCATGTTAGTTTATATAATTGATTTTAGATATATATATATATATGGTGTGATATGTCATGTTTAAAAAACTATATGTACATCCATGCATCATATTGTCATGTGTATAGCATACTAAAAAAATGAAATGATTGAACTGTTCGTTCTTTTTTTGTAAATGAATATCATTCAAATAAGACGGTATGTTATATTTTGAGCCTTCTCAATTTGCAATTTTTCGTGATGAGGACCCGTTTTTGGTATTGTACGAGTATGAGCAGACGACAGGTTTGTGTTATATCATATATTACGCTGAAACATATTTTTACTCAGCATCAGGATATAACATCATGCCTTACATGTATTTTCTATTTAATTCTCTCGTCCATTAGGTTGTATCCGCTGTTGCATGCTTCAGTTTATCTCAGCAAACACGGTTCGTCTTTACCGTCATCCATCTTTTTTTTTATCTTTTCGGAACCACGTTAAAGTTTTTCGCTTAGTGTCACTAGGTTCTCTCGGATCTTATCCATGATTGTATAGCGGCTCGGGGATCTCTCGTGCTTGATGTCTTTAGTGATTTCATTGTTTGGTATTCCATATATATTGCGCGCTGGAAGGTATGACATTCAGTGCGGATTTGATCGCACTCTAATAACGTAAGCACCTATAGCAGCAGACCGAGAGTAGGCAGTATAGCAGGATAGATAAACTTTGGAATGCAGGTGCTGCAGCAAAAGGAGAAGGTATAAAAAAACACGTTGGTGTCTACTTACAAAAGTAGTTTAAGCTAATTCATCTATAAATTATTAGTTTAGAGATGGTAGTTAAATAACTAGAGAGTTCAATATAAGGAGATACTAGGGGATATTAGGAGGTTTAAATGAAAGATCAAAGGTATGGCAGAAATTAATAGTTAAATGGAAATTGGAAGTCACTAAGATATATTTAGAGTTACTAGGATAAAATAGGGGTTACTAGGAGAAATAAAGAAAAAGTACTTAGTAATATACTCAATAAAACCTCATGTATTGTCTGTTTATATATACTAACATTGTCAGATCAAGGGAGACAATTCATCCGTTACCCCTCATATTGTATTACTTGTAAATAAGTCAATAAATCTCCATATTATATACAATGTTGTCTTTTTTTAGATGTTCGCAAAAAGCCACCATCAGATAAATCAGTTAACACTTTATACAATGCATCGTCAGGAAATATACTACATGACACATTTAAGGTCTTGAGTAAATGACGATCGGACATTGCACTTTAATTTCGCCAGAAAAATTGTATTGAAAATAACTACAAAGAATATTGAAAAGCATTGTTACTAAGTTACCGATAGATATCGTGGAAAATGTCAGCAATTTATATCGTGAAACCTCCAGAAATATACAAAAGATATTCAAGAAGTTACAGTCCCTCAATGAATGTGAAATTATACCAGTACGCCAGGTTTACATAGATAACGAGTTTGTGTCGGAACTAATTCTACACACTGATTGTTTGACGGACCTGCGGTTGGTGCTATTAAGAGTGAATATGAGCAAGCATCAACCAATTTTGACAAAGTGACAAGGTATCAAAGTGATTCTATAGAAATCAAGATGTCTTAAGATAGCCATGCAGACTCAGGGAGATATCACAATATTTCAAGAAATTAATTCATTACAAATTTCTGATAGTGCATTGATATTTTTTGGTTTTTAATGACATTTCATTTGACAATGAGAATTATTACATCTGTTAAGAATTTTGACCCTTGTAATACAAATTGTGCAATCAACTACCTATTTCAGATTTGAATGTCAGGTGATAAAATAATTGCTATTTTCTCCCGTAACACTTGCCAGTCAATTTTTCCTTTAGTTATTGTAATCATTCTATAGCATAAGGCATGGTATCTGTTCATTAGCTTCATTGAGAATGCAGACTGAAATAACGGACGATATAAGACTGGCCCTATTAAATTGAAGATTTTTAAAAGGACGAGTTATCTCCCCTGGAACTCTTTCGTGGAAGATACAAAAGTGTATCGTTGTATTGATAATTATGAAAAACATTAAAATATATGATTAGGAGTCATAGAAAAGTCAGGAATTTAATGAGGCATGTTTTATCGTATAATTTTGTGCTGTCTTCAACTGTGTATTGTTATTACCATCCTAATGGATATAAACTGCAACGAGGGAGTTTATAAGTGTTGGCGGAGATATAAGATAACTAGACATACTGCTTAATTATTAGACAGCTATATGTACAGAACACTTATTTGACAACTACAAGTACTGGTCACGTATTGGACAACTGTATAGGTCATTCATTAGCCAACTACATGTACAGGGCATTTATTAGACAAGTAGATGAACTAATCAATTATTTGACATTTAGTTATATGAACAGGACAATTATTGGACAGCAATATTTGCAGGTCACCTATTGGATATCTACATGTAAAGGACACCACTTATTGAACAGTTATATTTACAGGACACTTATTGGACAGCTACATGTACATTACACTTATTATACAGCTACATGTACAGGTCACTTATTGGACCGATAGATGTACAAGTCACTTATTGGATACAACATATACAAGTCACTTTTTGGGTTTTGGTTAGCTACATGTATATGTCACTTATTGGACAGCTACATGTGCAAATCACGTTTTGAACAGCTTCATGTGCAGGTCACTTATTGGACAACTTCATGTGCAGGTCACTTATTGGACAGCTATATGTACAGGTCACTTATTAGCCAGCTACATGTCCTGGTCTTTTATTGGACATCTTCATGTACAGGCGTATTATCGGGTGTCTTTTTGATGGGTAAACGGCAGATTTATAATAGGTACACATGCGATCAGAATCGCTAAAGCAATTCATCGATAAGAGCATCTAAACTGGAGTTGATAATAACATGGCTCATGATGCATTGCTCTATCTAGATGTGGAGTCATGAATTGCGTCGAATGATAAAAGCAGTATGGCCATTTCTTCAATTGAATGATATGCAATTCAAATATGGGATACTACATGAAGCACAGAACACTCCTACATGAAAACATATATGAACTTTGCATTTTGTCAGATCTTCATGAACGCGTCTAAGACGGTCCAAACGTGTTCATTTGTGGAGAAATGTACTCTAAGGATTTATACAAAAGATTTAAGATTTCCAGTCCTGCGTCATGAAACAGAAAAGCTAAGCTCAGTAGAAAGCACTTACAAATCTGTGTCTACATCTAACTCAATCCTTACCTGATACTTTCAAAAATAGAAAACTAGGTACGCATATAATCATATATAATCATCACTTCTAGATTTATTACCTAAGTCTAGACAATAAGTCGACAAGTCGTAGTAATCAAATTCCACCCAAGGGATTGAAATATTGAACCTTAAACAACATATTGACCAAGGAGTTTCAAAATGACAAAAGAAGCAAATACGATAGTTTGTATGTGGTATTGGTAACCTACGTAGTCCTACGTTTGCAAATAGGCATTAAAGTCCAAACATGTATACACACAAGAATATAGCGCCCTTCTTTTGCAAAATCGTGAGGAAACGTACGGTTTTGGGGAAAAGGCAACAATATCAATTCCTTATTATTTTGCGAAAACTAATTATAAGCATATTGATATTTACATGTCAGATTTCTTATATGCAAAGTAACACGTTACAATTTTGAATACATTAGGAACAGGAGATAAAAGAGTGAGAATATGCTCATTTTACATTCAGCGAAATTTTCTGAAGGTCATGACTATAACTTTTTTGCAGTCCATTCGTAAGTAAATGCTCAAAAAATATCTCCAAACACAATGAAATAAATTGCCAAAATAAAGTTATCAGGGAAAATCTGGTTTGCATTGAAATTTTGTAAATTGAACTGAAATAAGGTGTTTGTGTACCTGGTTTCATTAGTACACAGGGACTGACACTTACACTAATAACCAAGTAAAGTGAAATTTCCAAAAATTTGTGTTGGTTTACACATTAAACCACCTAGTCTGGAATCCTAAAAGGCTTCCTCGTCCATAAATCTTATTCACAATGTCAGTGTTGGTCTACATCGTAGTTTTAATTGTCCAAGTCAAAAATACCTAATACCTGCGAAATGACGTTTGAAAGCGATATCTACATTACTTGAGGTTTGAAAAACCTTTTGACCTTTGGCTGCAAATGCTTACTGATTTCAAAATGCATGTAGTATCCCCAATTGTATACTGGCTACGTCGGCTTATATCACCATGGTTCCCTGTGTAGTAAAACATCATTAAAATCACTTAAGGGATTAATGATGTCGAAGCTGTCATGCTTCACATCTTATAGTCACCATCTTCACTGAGGCTTCCACAGATGTAGCCAGATACTAGTGATATTTGGTATGTACCACAGTAGATTGTCCGAAGGTGCTAGACGTGTAACTTTGGTAACTTTGGAAAGTCACAATTACCTGCAGTCGCATCTGGTTTGACATATAGTGACTTGGCCTTTCCGGTAAGATCTGGTTGCTGTTGCTATTCTAACGAGTGCCTCGATGACATCAATTAATAGTTGGAGACAAGTTGTGTTTTGAATAGCAGCCATTGCTTGAAGCGTCCATAATATAACTCCACTACCATCTGGATTTATTTATGGATAAATCAATGTTAGTTTAAATGTCGTCATGTTGAGTCGGCCCAGGTTTTAGATCAGAATGCATCTTTGTTGTCAAATCAAGTGATTCCAAATATGGCAAAACATACTTAAACCATCAATCAACAATCAGTATCGCTTCCAGGAAATAGTCCTACTAAATCAAGAAGGCAACCATCAGGCAGGGCTATGGTTATGATCTTCAAACATTTCCGCTTTTCTGGCCAATTTTGATCAGAACTCTTAGGAATATAGATATACAGTGACGTGCCAAAAGTCTTTCACGTTTTTTAAATTTTGCTATATATCTCTATTTCCAATTTTATTTAAAGAATTTTCACGACTTTGTTGATAGATGGGTTATAGGGAACGTCTCGTTATTTGGTACAGAATTCAAGGTTTCTTCTCGTAATATTTAATTATATTTTCCGTTGTGCATTTCTGACAAGATTATCTACATTGATCATTTCTGTCCGACGCTATTTTTCTACATAACGCTATCAAAATGACGTCAAATGGAATTCCAAAAATTGGATGCTGTAAACAAAACGTAATGATTTCTCTAATCATGCACAACAACAATCGTTGAAAATATTATGAGATGAATCAGGAAACAATTTAATATAAGTACACAGAATTTTTTAAACAATTATCAATAAACAAAATGTAGAAAAATGACAAAATCTTGAAAGACTTTTGCTACGTCACAGTATGAACCGTATGTACAGTATGACAGCCGTCCACTTGCCAAAAAAATGCTTCGGAGAACACTGATGTGCTTTAGAACGTTTTCTCTTGAAATATGTTCACGTCGAAGAAACAACGGAACAACAGTTATGTGTAATACTTTTACTGTGGAATGAAATGTTTTCGATATATTGGCAACTTGCATGTTAAAAAGAGTTAAACACTGTTTCCATCTGTCTTCACTTTTACCCACAAAAGCAGCTGTGCATCCTCGTGGTGTGAATTGTAAATACTAGCGTCAATAGAGGAAAAGCAATGTGAAATAATTTCTTGGAACAGTGTTCTTTTCCAACCTGTCCACCATTAACAATCTGTGTCATCCAGAAATGAGAAACGCAGACTGAAGGAGGGCCCTTATTTCCTTATGTTTTAGCAGATTTCTTTGTTGTAATGCTTCACCTGAAGACAACGTTACAACCTGCACATTAACACACTTACTCATATTGTGAGAACGGTATTGTATTATGTGTTTACAGAATACGTCAATTTGGTTTGGTTTAGTTTAATTTGTTTAACGTGTTATCCACAGTTAAGGTCATTTAAGGACGGCCTCCCGTGCGTGTTGTGAGTGCGTATGTGTGTTTTGGGAGGCTGCGGTATGTTTGTGTGAAGTCTCCTTGTGGTAGGCCGGAACTTTTGCCGATTTATAGTGCTACCTCACTGGAGCATAGTGCCAAAGACTTAGTTTGGTTTGGTTTATTTTTTTAAACATCCTATTAACAGCTAAGGCAGCAGGTACCATTCTTACGCTGTTCAAAGCCGCAGAAGCTTCTAAACTATCAATAATATCTTCTTCCTCTTGATCAATAAGGCTGCCGAGTGTCTGGTGTTGATCAACATGCAAAATCCAGCTCCTTTCCTTCATCACTACATCCATACGTGTTTATAAAGATGTGCTGGGTCTACTTCTTCGCCGCTTCCCTGTCAAATATAAAACACTTCTCCATCAATGTAAATACTTCATTTTTCTGTAATACCAGCCAGTGTATTCGATTACAATGCAGTTGAGAACTACTTGAAATGTCAACAAGATGTTCACAAAATAATACCCTTATTCCAACACGTATACATAATACAATTAAGATTTGAGAGAACAGACTTAAGAGTGGTTGGAGTGGAGTGGAAGACCTGGACGATCAAGGGAGAAGACAGAGAATGTCAAAAATAATAGAGACAGAACTAGAACGGACATTCAAGAGGAATTAAAAAAAGACGGCAGAGCAGTGGGATAGCATTTAGAGAGGAAGAGAGAATGAGAGGTTTGGTAAATTCAAGACTGAAGAGGAGATTGGAGCATGAGAGAGCATGTACGTTGAGTTAGAGGAAAGCAATTAAAAAGGCGGTTTTAGTACTAGATCGTGTATCAAATTAATGTATTGAAATAGAAAGCAGAATGTCACCGTGGAGAAAAGTTGACGGACTTGGAGGGCGCATTACTTACGTCCCATTGCACTCGGAGGGAGCGTGAAGCGTGAATATGGGGAGGGATGAGAGCAGGAACATAAAGGACGCCAGGCGAGACGAAGGATCGTAGTTTACGTGTTCACTGCTGAAAACAGTGAGCCTGTGACGGTCTCCCATACAGTATGAAATTCGTATGTGATACATATGGCTTGGTCGATGCCTCCAGAATATCTCTTTTTGTGTTATTCGTCTGTTTTTTGTGTCAATGTTATGAGGGAGAAAACCGGGAACTGGCGACGGTGTCTGGTTGGTTTGAGTTTTTTGCGAGAACTAACTTGGAATTATCGAAATGGAGTTTAAATTAGCATTATGTTCTGTGGATGGACCCAACTATCTGTTCTTCATTGCAAAACTGTATCATATGTATGATATTCGGGGTTTATTTGACCGAGAAGTATTTTAAGTAATTTGCTTAACCTTTCCAGATTCGGTGCCCGATTACTGTCTTGGATAAACTGTATATAATTAAATAATCAACACAAAGACTGCTTAATTGAAATCATTTGACTTTTTAAAATGATAAAATCTTATTGTTTTTATGTTACATTATAACCTTTTCACATTTTTATGTTTTATAATTCCAACATCCTCATTATGCAAATTCAACATGAACTTGTATATTACAATATAAGAATTGAAAATAATAAATAAAATAATGGTCTAATTTGTTCGGTGGTAAATGTAAACTAAACGTATATACGGACTTTTACTGAGTTGTGTCCATCCACGATCGATATCAATGATGCGTGTTTATATAGCAATAAAATATAAACAAGAAAATGCTATCCGGAGTAAATCAAACGTTTGTCCGTTTGTCGTTTAATTTAAATATTTTTAATGTGCATATTGTTCCCTGTAACGTATTTCCTGCTCCTCGGCATGTCAATCAGGATAAATGTTAACTCTGTACTAGAATCGGATATTTTATGGTACAAGGTAAGTTTGAAGTACGCGATCATTATCTAAAACCACGATGAAGTTCCGTTTCCTATAATTAGGTCGACTGTGACAGAGACGTGTGTCATTTGCATGTGGGGCACACGCGACAGTCAATGACCTACTCATAGACCGGAACAAAATTCTGAACTTCATATCAAGTGAGTTGACCTACGACAGCAAAGGAGTTATGTATAACTTGTAATGTAGAATAATTTTCAAAATCGGTTTACTTTTCACTTTCTGAATTCCCTGTTATTAAGGTTTTCGATTTTATGCCGACTGCAATGTAAATGCTGTCGACAGTATCGTACGGTCCTGCAATACTTGTTGAGATTGACTTTAAACACAGACTGTCAACACACTGAATCTATTATTGTTACGCTCTAGATTAAAAAGTAGAAATGCATAGCATACTATTTACATAGAATGAGATATTTGCTTTTACGCTGTCTTTATCAGTATATCAATATGGATCACACAAGGCCGTGTGTTTGGGATTTAGGTTATTCTGGGATGTACTTTACTGAAAACTCAAGTAGTCGTTCCTATATTTTTATTTGTCACGCATTTCCAATGAATCAATATCATTGATGTTTCGTTGTTTATACGCAGAATGCTGCCTTCTCATTCATTTTTCATTTCCCATTCTCTCTGAAAAACATCTCCACACACAACGCGTCACCTAGCACTTGCCTTGATAAATTATAACGTAATTTTATTACTAGACTAAGAACGCAGATAGTCACAAAACAGATACAAAATCATTATTTACTTAAACGAAATAATAAAATTTGAACCAAAAACTCATCAAAATACTAAAACAGTGACATAATACTGTCGATAATATTTATTTTCAAGAATTTTGTGACAAAAACCTCCGTTTTTTATGAACAAATGATATTTTGAATGTGTGACTTATTTAGTCCATTCAAAATTGTTTAGCGTATAGAGTTTGATCATTTCCCTAATCCCGCCAAGATATCAAAGCTTTTACTATTTTTTGCAAAGTGTTTATTTTTGGTTTCGTTGTGAGTGTTGCCCCAATATCTTGTTGAATGATAGCGGATATAGCATACCACCCTGTGACACTCAACATACTTATGTTCACATGTGCCTTTTGTAATATGGAACAAACCGTAGAACGCATAAAAGTAATGCCGCCAAATGGAGGCCACGTCTTTAAATGACCATCACTGTTAATTATAACTAGGACGTTAAATAGATTTATTACATGACCGATAGTCACTAAACAAATCTTGCAATAACATATCCCATTCACCCCAATCTCATTTTTTGTTTTGTTTCTTGTTGTTGTTGTTTTTTTCTTTTTCCATTACTGTTTACATTCTATAAATGATCAAAATAACCTATATGTCCATGATTTGAAATATATTTTTAAATCGCTGCTATCCTATTCAAAAGATCGCGTATGACGGAGTTTTCAAACACCTAATACAATACCGTTCTCTCAATGAGAGTAGGTGTGTTAATATGCAGGTTGTAGAGTTGTCTTTAGGTGAGGCATTATAACCAGGAAATCGGCTAAAACATAAGGGAGTCGAAGTCTTCCTTTAGTCTGTGTGTCTCCTCTCTCGATGACGAAGATTATAAATCATAGACAGGTTGGAAAAGAACAAAAGAAATTATTTCACATTGCTTTTCCTCAATTGACGCTAGTATTTACATTTTACACCACAAGGATGCACTGCTGTTTTTGTGGGTAAAAGTGAAGACAGATGGAAACAGTGTTTTACTCTTTTTAACATGTCACTTTCCAGTATATTGACAACATTTCATTACACAGTAAAAACATTACACATAACTAGTGTTCTGTCGTTTCTTGGACGTAAACATCTTTCAAGAGAAAACACGTTTAAGAGCAAAATTCATTTAAATTTGCAATTTCTCGGAAGCAAGGAAAATTTTATGATGTTTATATCGCTTAAAATAGGGATTTTTAAAAAGGGCCGCCAAACTTCTCAAAAACCTCCAATATCACTCGAAAATATACAATCTGTGTTTGCTTCTTTAATACTGACGAAAGGCCGGATGCAAAATTCTAATTCCATACAATACGTTAATGTCGATATGATTTTTAATAAAATAAAATATGTTATTACATGTGCATAATTAAAACAGCGAAAAAATATCCATGAGAACATAAAAGAGGAAGCTTGGCGCTCACCATTGAATAATCTTTATAGTTCCATGTCAGATCTTCAGTACCTTCGGTAAAATAGCGATAACAAACTTCAATTGTTAAAATCCAAAACGGCTACCTGTCGGCCATGTCGTATTCAGATCGGTCACAAAATGTAATATGCATAACTAGGGACCATTGAAGTTTGTTATCGCTATTTCTCAGAAAATACGGAAGCGGTGTACTCTGCCAATTGGCTATCGAGATGCAATCTAAAGATTAGGTTGTTTTTAATATGTTATTTACTGATAAAGTTATTACAGCACAAGTGCAAAACTATTTTCCTTCTGTTAAATGTAAAGTATTTCAATAGTCTATCGAAGCTAACAATCTGTTGGTATATTTATTTATATTATCTGGAATTGCATACATGTATATATATGAATATGTTAATCATTAAACAAAACACTTCTACACAGTTGATTATCCTGAAATTAAGGTTTATTTGAATATAGATTCTATAGTATCGTTTGAAAGCGCAATGTCATAGCTATGTAGGGCTTCTTTCTTGTCGATTTTATTATGTACACAAATACACTTGGCTAGATCTATACAGACTTCAAACAAATGTATTATCATATGTTTTTTGATATAGTTGATATATAGTGATATTATAGATATTGTACGATTTCCATAAAAAAAACATAGGTAGATTGTTTTGTGATAATTTCATGAAAAACATTATTAATATAAGCTTAGGATATGGTGAATATCACTTTAAAGATCACTAATAATCTTGTTTTTTGTTATAAAGAAGAAAAGTATACTAAAATAATACAGTTTAATTAATAATATATAATTAAACAAATTTATTTTGGATTTTCGATCAATAGATTTGAGTAAAGGGCGAGTGTAAAGAGTGAAATAATGACCCGGATATCAAAGGTTAATTTAATGGCTGTTCAGTTATCTCTCAATTACAGATGGTCTTGCCATTAGTCAGTATAGGGGGATATAAATTTTATAGATGTCAGGGCACCGGTCTCGGTGGCCGTTTGTATATGTCAGATAAGGTTAACTGATGACCCCTCCGCGATAAGGGAGGCACAAATTATCTTCATGCCTATTGCATCTGATATTTGTTTAATTAATCATTTTCCATGTAAAGGTATATCGGGAGTATCCTGCATGAAGCTGATCAGTTCTCAGTAGATCTCGTAGCACTTGACACGTTCATGAGCAGCACTCTTATAACAACCGGTTTTTAGTATTAAATTTCCCCACCATCCACCCCTTTCACACCGCCCTATTTCAAATAATTCAGTATTTCAATTTTAAAGTAAGTTTACATTTAATAAAATAAGGTCTCTTATGTTGTATTAATACATGTGTTTACCGCTGACGGTGTATACGTATCTGTGGCTGATATACAGATACAAAGTTATACGCATACATTCAAAGTTGATATTTAATTATTACTTAATGCATTTGAAAGTTGAACGCTTTTGTGTTATATTACCACTTTTCTGCTGTCGAGTTTAACTCTTTCAGTACTTGATTATTGTGGAAAATCAGCAAGTGGATGGGACTTGAGTGTAACAACATTTTCTGTGAATTGGGTCCAATCATCAACCATATGAGATCTATGTATCTTGAGTGACTTTGAATTTTGGTGAAGGGAGGCAATTACATTACGGCATAAGGACTGGAACGCGGGTCAGCGGTTTTGTAATACTGTGTATTGGCTACGATCGCGATTGCTATACTGTTATGCTGCAGTCTTTATTTCAGGGCAGGATATGGCGGGCAGGCATATAATTATAATTTTTGTGTCATATCATTTAATTCTGGTGGTATTAAGTATACTAGACTGTGCTCTGGTCGGCCAATAGTCTTGCTATGGTTTACCCTGGGGGACTAAATCTTGCTAAGGAGGTATCCTAGGAGTTTCTGGCAGGCCAGTGCTAAGTCTAAACATAATAATCCTGATCTTGTAATGCTTGCCACGTGATATCCTGGGAGATAAAGGCAGGATTATGGTTTTCCCCAGGCTGGAGATGTTGGTTCCTCTTGCGAGAGGTGGTTTCGGATTTTTACAAGTGCGGGCAAAATCTGCTAGGTCAGAGGGCAAGGGGCTTTATGTCCGGGTACCTGCGGGTAGACATTTAGCATGGGTCCTTGCCTTTGCATGCACTTGTAATACTAAGTTTTGGCTGCGGCCATTGTCATACTGAATTCATAAATTGATAAGCCTGCTCGCCATATTCTGAGGTTGTATACGTTTCATATTAAATGAGGCTGCGGTCATTTAAATCCAAATTCATTGTTTGTTTTTTGTTATAAAGAAGAAAAGTATACTAAAATAATCAGATATATGATTATTAGTACCTACGGTAGAAATCGAACTTCCCATTCATTTATGTGTAATGTATCTTATATATTATATCTTTTATCATATATGTCATAATGAGATGCAAAGACTGGATGCATTCTATAGATAAAGGATATCCGATATGTTATTGAAGGACAATGTAAAGTTATTAAATCCCGAATCACGATATTGCTCCTGGGATAAGCAAATGTTGACGGACGACGAACGACATCAAATTTGCAAAATATCTTTTCATTATTTATGCAGCGCTAACAAACTCCAATTTTGATAATCGAAGAAGGACGCCCGTTGGCCAGTCGTTTCCTGGCAAGACTAAAACATAAATCTAGGGGACAAAGGACCTACCGATGGATTTTCAGAAAAAAAAAAATCCTTCTAGTGATTTACAAGAAAAAGCGATAACCAACTCCAAATCTCTTTATTATTTGCAAAAAATTGCTATTTAATTTTGAATAAAATGTTGAGCATTGGTCAGTTTGTGTACACTTCTCATTATATCATATGATATCATTCAATAAACGTATCCTATTTGTATTTATTGCAGCATACACATATTTTAGCTGACGATTACAGACATAACGATTTGGGGTCATTTAGAAAGCCGGCGGGCTCGCGGTTGGTTCGTAGCAGATTCCCATGGTGATCGCAGCGGTTCCACACGACGAACCCGCCGCGACAATCCTCGACATGGAGGAATTTTTTTTTTTTATTATATCTTTAATATCCTATATCCTGATCACCTCAGTCACTTTATAAAGCATAGTCATATACACTGTAATAGTCGTAACTCAATACTTCACTGTCACCTTCAAATGTTCTCGTAACTAGGTGTATGTATAATTTACTCTCTTATATACTTCATTAATTTGTTACAGGTATATGTTTACCTATTTATTAGTCGACGGTTTTCTGTGTTGATTAAAGAACTATTCAGGACACAAGAAATGTATTCAGGCTTTTCCCGACTTATCATTGGAAATTGGGATATTTCTTATTTAAAAAGCTACATTCCCAACAATTTAATTTTGCTAAGGTCTGTTCAAATATATATCATATGGGCGTCCATTATTAACGGTAATTTATCAACGTGATAACAAAATGCCCTCACTTTTAATTGTGATAGAATCTGTTAGATAAGTTCCACCGACAAACACCGAATCTTGTAGGATACTATCAATAATGCCTGAGCAAACTTCTACCAATCAGCATCCACTCCAAGACGGCAATAGTATGAGTAATCTTTAAATGTCACGTTGCTATACAAATCAGTTTGTATCGGTGTGGAATTTCTGTTAATTTTTTTCGAGAGGTTACTGCCTAAAAGTTCCATTTATATTATTTTTGAGTCAAAAAGCACACCGATTTCAGCAGCAATAAATATTTAATAGGACAGATATTTTATGTATATACATTTACAAGAAATGTCTGAAATAAAGCTTAAGGTGGACGAGTGTAGGACGAGGAACGGATACTGTAGGAAGTGTTTATGTAGGTAATAAAACAGCAAACTACAATAATAATTTATATACATAATCGAGATATCAACGCAAACACAGAAATGCGAAAACATGAATAATTTTCGATCTGCTATTTAAATTAGATTATACAGATCTATATGTCATCCATTTATCTTGTAGTGCCCAAAGTCACATTAATATCTGATGATATATAGAGTTAGTGCCGTTGAACCGTATCTGTTGACGACAAGAGTACTTGCCTACCCTGAATGAGTGTTGATTGTATTGAATGTACTAACACAACCAGTAATCCGCATTCTACTCGTGCTACGAGGGCCGTGATTGGAGTAGGAGTTCGAATGAAAATGTTGACAACACCGGGAAATGAAACATATGTTCGGCACATGATTTTGTATTCACGCATGCGCCCATTGACCAAAATAACGACAGAAATTAGGGGCTTGGACTATCTAAAGAAACGATAATAGCGACAGGATATCATGTTTGTCGTTCCGCCTATCGAATTCAGAATGCAGGTAGAACTGTCTCTACTCCCGACGTGTTTGTGTACCGTCATGACTAGAACTGTTGAAACTAAATCTACGATCTTTATCGGCATTGATTTTCGTTTACTGAAGTTGCAGTTTACCTCGCGACCAAGGCTGTTATGCGCGTGTATGTAAGTTCAGTTAAATCTCACATTAATACCAATTTGGCACGGCTCCAAATGATCATATTTAGCTGGGGCCTAACAGGTGTGGTTTACAAAAAGTTTGTCACACAGTTGAATTATTCAAGACGAAGCGACGTTGTTAACTTGTTTCGAATGAGTAAAATATGTTTTTTAACATGAAAGAAGCTCCTTAGTTACTAGTCAACCATTGGTAAACACAATCACACGGATAGCGTAATTTAAGCAAATACTGCAAGTTCGAATTCTCCGTACTGTGAACAACCCGTGTACACAGCCGGATACACGTGCACAGCAAGTTGGTGTCCATGAAACCCCGCCTAATTTAAGCGAAATGTCCAATGAGGACACGTTTTACTCTCAGAAGCCACGGTGTATTTGTATTCGATAATGTATTATTGATACCGTTCGCAATAGTGTTATACTTCCATCGTCCACCGTTAGGGTTCAACGGCTTTAAACGTTTTCATATTGACGGTACAGACAATATACAGCGAATATACAATTTGTTGATAAGATACACATATAACACGTAGCGACGACACGTATTGATGATAAGTTACACAGATAATATGTAACGACGACACGTATTGATGATAAGATACACAGATGATATGTAGCGACAACACATATTGATGATAAGATACACATATAACACGTAGCGACGACACGTATTGATGATAAGTTACACAGATAATATGTAGCGACGTCATATATTCGTAAGATTCACACATAATATTTAGCGACAACACATATTGATGATAAGATACACAGATGATATGTAGCGACTTCACATATTGATGATAAGATACACAGATGATATGTACCGACAACACATATTAATGACGTAGACATAGAATGGTTTTATATCATATATTTTGATATATATTTCTCTCGGTTCAACTACGACAGGAAATTCAAATCTATATCTTCGGATCACCAACACATTGTGTATATGATACATTGTGCTAATAAATATATATATAACTTAGCAACACAAATGACGAAGGAAGACAACTTTTTGACTCTTGTCCTGACCGGGCCTCGAACTCACGATCTACGGCACCCAATCGCCTAGCCAGAAATACCCGCAGCCTATACCGCTGCGCCACATCGGCGTTCTTAATTCTTAATATATTTTGATATATATATATATAGTGTATTCAATGAGCAATATTTGATGATAGCTGAACGAATCACTGTCAATTGGAGTATACAGTCTCATGAATACAATTTCGTTTTTTAACGACATATAGACAAATGCAACACAGAATGTAAATATATCCGTGTAGTCACTCTTCTGCACTTCAAAGAAGTGGGTGTTTTGCTTCAAGAATACCGAGTCAAATCTATTCTGTTACAAAATCAGGTTAAAAACAGGAATCATAGTGAACACGAACTTGATATTAAGGCTAAGTATATGCATTTAGCTTGTACAGTTTACATTCGTTGTTCAGAAGATAATACATGTATGAAAAAATTAAATAAGTGACAAATCTCTATAGCCAGGGTCCCCAGTATCCGTCATGAAGTTTGGGGTCAGCCCGATTGTCAACAGGTGGATATCTACAGGGTACAGCTGTGGAATTTGCTTGGTGTAGCTTTTTCATCATCAACATTGTGATCTTTGGAAGCTTCTCATGTAAGTCATCTCTCTCCTCTGGGTCTTTAATAATATCAAATAACCAAATATTCTTTTTAGGATTACCTGCGTCGATATCTGGACGGGGTTGAAAGGACGATCCAGGCGCTGGTATCCAGCTTCCGTTACCTAAAACAATAACTCTGTATTCACCCTAACATGTATTATAGTGTTGTAAGCCTGACCTGATACGATGTATATTTCATTGCATTTACAGGTAATGTTAAAGTCATGATTTTCGGTAAGATATAGATTTACAAATGTGGTCATTGTTGATGGTTTAGATATGCCAAAAAACCTATTTGATTTAAGGAGACAGATGCTTACAATTTAATTTATTTCTGCGAATTTTTTTTTTTTTTTTCAAATGTAGTTAATATTTAGCAAATTGAAACTTAAAAATTCGAACATTTAGATTTTATGTATGTACAGCTTAATGTCAAGCCAAAACCCAAACAACTTGTTTTTCTATTTAGGAATAATGATGCTTTCTGCACAATTAGACCAATCAACCCTTTCAAAATTATGTTCAATTTAACCGTCGAATGTCATTATAATCTGCTCGTTATGGGACCAATAGTGAGAACAAAGAGACGGACGGATGGACGGACGGACAAACACAGAGACGAGACAAAATATAATACTCCCAGTTACTTAAACAAAAACTAATAACCTATTACAAGGTTCATTTCGTGGCGTATACAAAATAACTACATGTACAACCAACACAATCGGTTAATATCGCTGGACCTACCAATAGTACATTGTTTAATACGTTTATTACATTATATTAAACTCTGTGTATATTAGGATACCAGTCAGATACGTGAATGACTTCCTTGGAAATTGTGCCTTTGTTCTTCAATTGTTTCCCGTTGACAAATCCGACACCACGCACTCCTCCTTCCCACAAGGAACTTTTCCAACCTCGTAAAGGCCAATTATTTCCGCCTAGGTCCACTCTGCCTCTATTGTCTAAAATATATTATTGTTAAAAAGCATGATTTTATTTCCAAACTAGCCAATTACAGCATTACCATTATATAAAATTAGTTCCCCAACAAAGACTGATACAGTTTTAACATATAAATGGTTTATGCTGTTATACAAACATCCAAGCATATCAATTTTTTAAGATGCATGTATAATAACACTTTTGAGATGTAACAAATAAATGAAGCCATATAAATTAATTGTCATCATCGAAGCAAGTTACATAGAATTTACATTGTAATTGAAACTAATTGACAATTAAATGTTTTACTCGCGACATTTCAGATACTGTAAACGTGGATATTTTCGTAAACTATACGCGTGGGGGTATTTTTTGAGATTGACCCACCTTCGTTTGTAGTTCGAGTATACTCAAATTAATATCAAAATAACAAACATGGGGGAAATTTTCGCGATCAAAAGGGATCCGCGTAATTGGGGATCCGCGTAATTGGCGCAAATTTCCCCCTCGCGTGAATTTCCACGTTTACAGTAAGCGAACATGAAATTAATTCCAGAAATTTCTACCTGTAGAGAAGACCAGAATTGTATCATCCCACATCCCTTTGGCTCGGAGTGCTGCTGTGATGTTCCCTACGGCTTCGTCCATTGCAGCCACCATGCCTATTAGACAATATAAAGTGTTCAAAGATATTAAAGTAATATATGTCAATGCGTCAATTTTGCTTTATTTCGTTAAATGTTATTTACTATCACATGTGTTTTCCATTCACAGAAATTCCATAATGGATCAATGTATAGAGAAAGTTCTAGAAGAACGTTTGGACGTGGCAGAGTTTGGTGAGTGATAAAACTGTTACAGACTACTTACCTGAATATATTGTCCGGTTGTAATCGGGCAAATGGGAATAGGGTTCTGAATATTGTGTAGGAACTTCAAGTGGGCCATGCACAGCTTGAAACTCCAAATAAAGAAACATCGGCTGTAGAAATGGAATAACAAAAAATTAACAATCGATCGAGAAAGTCAATGTGAATTTTATTCGAATTTGTAAATATAAAAGATGAAAAGAATGTCTAGACTCCAATGAACATGCTATAGGTCATTGGCGAATGTATTCACGGACCATATTAATTACCTACCGCTAACGGACTTCTATGAACTGTACCGTGGAAACATTCTCAAATTTCTTGGTTTCAAAAAAAAAAAGCTTGTGGAGTTGTTTTCCTAGATTAATAGCACTGACTTATTCAGTATTGAACTAGCACATCTAAAATCAACAGTTTATGAACTGTGAGCATATTACCCACTAAATCTTCGATGATAAACTCATTTACGATATTTGTTTTCTACTGTAACTGAGAAACGACATATTTACTGATGAAGTACTTGTGAATAATATGGTGTCATTATATAAGTCACCATGACCCCAGAGAAATTGAGCCTAATATTTTTTTTCTATGTTGACAATCAATTTCGTCATTTTTGTTTTTAATATTTCTCCACGTAAGAAATCATACTTTTTCGGAAATATTCCACCCCATAGGAATACGAAACTAACAATATTTTAGTATCAAAGCCATTTTTTAAACATTATTTTTCTTTGTAAAATTGATATTATTGAATTGTTTTATTCAATTTTGAAAGTATATTCGACACAAATGAGGTACAAATCGATCTTATCCAACGCATACCCCCCCCCTCAAAAAAAAAGCCATCCAAATCAAAATTGCTCAACACAAAAATAATTAATAAAAGGGAAAATGTAAACACCCAGCTGCCATTTTAAAGATTACCACGAAATAGAATCTGTGTTTTTTCTTTTTTTCTTTTTGTCCCTGTACTTTTTTGTTCTTGTTTATTTTTTGTGTTTTTTTGTTTTGTTTTTTTTTCAAAAATCCAAAGACGACATTGTTAAGGAATATCATTCAAAATATAATTATTTTGTGGCCTAGAATGCTTATACCTATCATTAAGTTTAGCTTCGGTAGAGTATTTTCCTTGGTGGAAATATGGTTAATAAGATATTCATTTCTTTGTACTAAAAAAATCCAGGTGTCATGCATTGTGTTAGCATATCAGTGGTTCTAAATGCTTAATCAACACTCTTCCAAGGTGTAAGTCCATTTTTAGTTGATGGGGATGTTAGATGTACGATCAATATAAATTGATCAAAAGTCGATGTTCCTGCAAGGTAAACATCTTTGCTATCAACTGACACACCGTCTTATGTATCGTTTAGCGTCAAATGCTGATATCAATTATTGAAATAATACAAATGCCACAGGTTGACCTAAACAACTATGGGACTACAGGACCACTACAAATCTTATATGACTGGACTTTCATGACTTATTTTCTTGGATGATGATAGCTCATGTTTTATTCAGCTTTCAAAATCTTCAAATACTAATCTTTAAATGTTAAGAGAATAAAAGTTAAAGGCTGTGCCGATACTTCGACTTCTGCATTGAAATGTACTATGTCTGAAAGTGACTGGTTCCTTAATCGGTGACATCTTCATGGTTTTGTCTGAGAACTGCTGATACAACCTTCTGGAGAGTGCGAACATAAATGTTCAGGATACATTGTGATGGCAGTATTTTTTTTTCAGTTTTGAAATCTTTTTTATTCATCCTTTTACATATAGTATACATACAGGTACATTATATTACATGGTATAATAATACAGACATATCATTACAGCGGTAAGATGTACAATACGTATCAAGTGATGAATAGAAAAAAAAAGGATTGGTTGGGTTTTTTTGGAATACAGAGACAAACAAACAAACAACCTTCCACTCACGCTTTCTCTCATTTTAATATATTGTGTTTAAAGGTATAAAAAAGAAAAACTTTTGACTTCCTTTTAAGTACATGTTATGATATGTGTGAAGAAGATCTGAAAAATTATTGGCAGTATTTTTTGGTTACCAATGTAAACAATAACGATCTTGATAATGCTTGATTTGAATCATTTACAAAGAAAACGTTAAGAAGATCAGACCATCAATGCAAGAGTTGTTTTTTTAGAATGAGACAATTAGCTTAAGCTATTGCGTTGCTATTTTATATTGATTAATGTTGATGCACACATGACAATTATTTCATAATTTTGATGAACTGACAACAGACAACAAATTGCTTATTGGACAAGGCATTACAACAAGCTAAATGGATACACTATCAAGTTCGAACGTGTCAATATACACAACGCATCATATTTTAAATATATAACAAATGATCAGTCCATATTAAAAAGAGCAATTATTTGGTAATTCAATCACTCTGTCCTCGGGACTTTAAACATGGCGTGTAAAACAAAAGCATGCGTGACTTGTTGATTTACCCTGATTTCTGCAGCATCTAAGGATTAAAACGATTTCTCAGTAAACTATGCAATCTTTCGTATATTTAAATGTTGTTTTGTCACATCTTACCTTTGTTGACGGGTAATTGTGGACAAGGTCTGCAACACGTCTGGCATACAAATGGGTTGAATATTCCATGGGAACTGGATTAATCGGTCCATTGTTATCCCGGAAGTCGTATCCACAGAAATCATATCAATACGTTTTATTGTAATGATCTGCTTGTCCTGCCAAGATCCCTGTTATGGGGAGAAGGAGACAAAACATACTCATTACGTAAAAGATAACCTAAGTTGAAGCCTATATACAATGTATAGAGAGCAAGGGAAACTTTTATGTGTAACGAATGTAACAATACTGAAATGACAATGTATAGGAACATTGACCTATATAATGGCAAGATCAAATATATTTTCTCTAAAATGTGCAAAGAAATGTGATAAAATATGCAATGTATGAGCTGAAACTTGTTTAATTGGACATCATGTAAGGTCATATATGTTTAATGTATATTCTTTATTTTTGCTTTTAATTCTGTTTTGATGGTATAAGTTTTTTTCAGAGAGTATTAAAAAGATGCAATGAAGTTTTAAAGTTCTGAAAGCTCCCATAATGATGGCCTGTCTTCTGGCTAGAGTTTACATTTTTTGTTTTTGTTTTTCAAGGAAGTCATGTACATGTATATACATTTATTTTTTAAAACATCCTTAACTGTGATAAATTTCTACATGAAAATGGTGTAAAATTCTGATAATACATGTGGTGTTAAACATTGTTATACCACAACATGCGCTGTATATCATTGTTATACCACAAGATGCGCTGTATATCATTGTTATACCTCAACATGCGCTGTATATCATTGTTATACCACAACATGCGCTGTATATCATTGTTATAATACAACATGCGCTGTACATCATTGTTATACCTCAACATGCGCTGTACATCATTGTTATACCTCAACATGCGCTGTAAATTATTGTTATAACATAGCATGCGCTGTAAATCAAAGTTATACCACAACATTTGCTACAAATCATTGCTATAAGATGCGGTTTATAGCACACACTATATTACCAAACATGCAGTGATTGAGGTCAACGCTAATGACGTAGAATCAAAGTTGAACTGAATCGCAAAACTAGGTTAGACACAGCTTTACTTTAAACCAATCGAATTAATGTAAATCATGAAATATTGGAGGGTTCATTGTCATTTCCTTTGTAGCTTTAAAGTTAAATGTAAATAATGTTAATATTTACATTTGTCTGGCATTGCCACTATATAGTCTGTTTGAGAGCTCTGGCATTGATGTACGTTTAAATACCATCCATCATGCGCTACACTTACCAGCGTATTCATCCAGGTTAATTAAGATTAACGACTAATTATTTTGTCTACATTATTTGTAAAAAATATGCCATTTGCGCATTACGTTGATAATAAAATGATTAACAAAATTGAGGTTTTTTCTAATTTTTATTTTTACTTTCCATGTACTATTTTGTTTGCCAAAAAACACGCGACCATGTTCCGGCTGTTCTAACGACTGACGAAAAATCTGCTGACTGTCGGTAAGGCGGAAATTATGAATTTTAAATATGAATTATAGTTTTTAAATAAAAAGTAAAAGGAATGTAAATATAAGCGTTGAACTGTTTTTGTATTGTATTTATGATATATTTGAAGGCCAGAGCTTTGCAAGCAAACAAATCATGATGTGCAAACGCACATTATGTTGTTTGCTTTGCAAAGCTCTGCCATTCAAATAGATCATAAATACCATACAAAAACAGTTAAATGCTTATACTTTAACTTATTTTCATAACAGCTCATTCTACACCCAACGTTATATCTCAATGCTTATACATAACGTCGTTTACAGCATACCGTAAAACGAATCGAATCCTCTGTTGTTCGGTAAGAATTCTTCTTTGTAAAAGCCGAGATGCCATTTGCCAATCATGTGTGTAGAATAGCCTGCTTCTCGTAGTTTTTCCGGAAGTGTAGGACTATCACGTGGTAGTGCATTCGGCATATTCCCCGCAATATGTTGTAACCCAGTGTGCGTTTTAAATGGAAGAAATCTATAGGCGTTTCAGCCAAAATCCATTCATTTTTCAAGGAACAATTTATCAATATTAATTGTTTTGCATGAAACTCTTGACGATTCCGATTTATTTATCGAACAGTGCCAATGAAAGTATATTTGTTTTCATTTTGAAAATATTCATTAGAAGTGACCTTGGTTGGAATGTTTTAAAAGACATTCCTTCTTTTGAATAAAGTGTGTGTCGCCAAAATGAAACTTAATGGGAAATGTGTATTTCCCCCCAAGTAGTAAAAGTAATCATCTTTAAATTGATACGGTAGTTTTACTCTCAAGGGATACCAAAGACCTTCGAGTATTAAATCATAGAAATTCTCAATTCGACCCGAATTATCACTAATAACCGCAAAAGCAGACGGTATATGTGTAGGAAACGTCATTTTTCTTTACATTTCGGCGTTACTTTCATTACTGGTAGGCACAAAAACTCATATAATGTTCATTCGGGCATAGATTTTATCAATAGAAATTTTGCACATTTCTAACGTCCGAACGAAGGAACGCCCCTTTAAAAATATATGTTTCATCATGTACAATAAACCTGATATCTGCCGGACATAAGTTGACTCCTCGATGGCGTACATATTGGCTAAACATAGTAGTTTTCTAGCCGTACTCCATCCTTCGCCAGCCGGTCTAAATGAGGTGTCTTTATTTCGGATCCATGATATCCAATATCGTTATATCCGTAATTGTTAGCAAATATGAAAAGTATGTGAGGGTCTTTTTGCTCTTACGACCTCTTGTTCAAAATTCTGCAACAAATAAACACGTAATTGATTATGTAGATACGAAATTTAATGATACAATGTGACATTGGTAAGATTACTGCACACAACCCCGGCCACGTTATATATTGCTTATGAATACCAACTAATAAAAATACTATATGAATAATATAATTGAATAGCAAATATCGCAAATATATAGTAAAGAGGTGTATTCACCCAGGAACAAGCAAGATCCTTTCTAGGAAAATCAGCTTGTAGCAGAGGGTGACCAGCTCTAGAAAAATCAAACATATGATATAAAGTATATCAGGCACTGCCAAATGACAGTCAACATTTGAATACTCTCTATTTACAATTTACTCTACATGGGCGTAGGTGGACCCTTGATTAAGTGTAATTACGAGCGCCGTAGGCGCGAGTCCGAAAGTTTTGGAAAGTTTTGAAGTTTTAAAATATTGATATGGAGTTCAAACAAAGTCCATGATCCGGCTTTTTCCCCCCAGTAAACTTAAATTTTCATTTCTGTTCCCGATGTGTTAGTGCCACATATGGTTCTACTATGTATACAAGGTGCATTTGACTTCATATTGATACATTTTTTTATGAAAAATTAAGTGGATTCACCTGCGTACCTGCGTACAGGCAGCTACGTGCCTGCTCTAAGTCATGTCACATCGGAAACTGTATCAACTTGCCAATGATGTATCTAGGTCTTTTCCTCTGAATAGACTTTGTGGGTTCACAAAACCATATATCTCACTCTTTGCTTCTCCTTCAAAGATAGTATGTGTAACAAACCTATATTTCTACCATAATCCTTCCCCGAAAAGACATTTTGTTTTCACTCGCCAATATCACATCCTCGTGATTTAACTTGAAAAAGTATATACTTTCACTTCTTACGCCATTTACTTTTTATATCTAAACACCTTTGATGTATCCACTACCAACAGAGGATGGTGGAGTACCCAGTACCTACCAGTGTTTGTTTAGCCCAAACAGGCAATACATTTGTCAAGTTGCTTCCTCTAAACCAGATGTACAATACCACCGTGAATACGCATATACAGAGCATGAATTTCCCGCCATTGTTTAGTTTCCAGATCACCATATCTGTAAATATTCAGAAAATAATGATAATCCCTAAAACTTGATTGATAAAATAGCTCTAATAATGTCGTTTCTTTGTTATCCTGATATTATCTAATGTCACTTGGATAAATATTCTGATAGTAAACAAGCAAACACCAACTTCATTGACTAAATTATTGTACATTTTAGCTGACATGTCCTCGTATTCAAATATTATATATTTGGAAGACATTCATTATATCCACTGTACGATGCACCTGTAATTAACAATTTAATTTCTTAAACATTTACTTATTTTTATTTTGAAAAGTATTTCTTCCAAACTATTGTATTTTTTCTCTCTCTTAATTCACTTCTGAGGCAGTTACGGGAAAATATTAAACTTAAGCGGAACGCTCACTAAAGGTGTGTTATTCCATCAGGACAATGCTGCTGTTCACAAGTCTGTCATTACCATGGCAGCCATTCACGCTTGTGGCTTTAAATTAATTGAGCATCCGCCTTATTCACTTGATCTCGATCAATCAGACTTTCATCTATTTCCAAAACTGAAAATAAGCTTTTTCAGGCACCCATTTTCAGTCCGGTGATAACGTCATACTTGCATTGGATAACGTTCTGAACAGCCAAGAAAAGGATTTCTTTAAAAGTGGCATTGAAGCCCTGAAACACAGCTGGCAAAAGTGTATAGATACTGAAGGGGATTATGTTGAAAATAATGTTTGTCCGGCAAAATTCGAATCCTTCAATATGAGGATCACAACATACATTGTATCAATAAGCCCTCGTATCAAGGAAAACACTTCACATGAAACGTGTCAGCAATCAACTATAATTAACACAGAGTGCATTATACCGTAGACGGATCAACGGTTCGACATATCACCTCCTACATATTGATGTATCCACAGTATACAAATCATTCATCCAATTCCACTTGATTTACTTACATGTCATTGCTTAGACGGACCGCTAATATCATCATCACTGAAAATATAGATCACCGAAAACGATAGATAAATGTAATCAACCACCGCATGACAGTCCCGTGACCTCAATGTAAAGATAAGACTTTTAAAATAGTATACAAAGTCATCATGGCTTATGCTGTGTTTGGTTTTATCATACATATTTTCTTAATCTCTTCTGCACTGTGTCAGACACAAAAACCTAATATCCTGTTCATCCTTGCTGATGACTATGGCTACAATGATATTGGTTACCATGGCGCCGACATCAGGACACCAAACCTTAACAAGCTGGCTGACGGGGGTGTTATACTGGAGAACTACTATGTCCAACCCTTGTCCACGCCGACACGTAGTCAGCTAATGTCTGGTCGCTATCAGGTACATATATAGACTACGTTGATACTGTTGTCGCCCTAACAGCTACTCACAACAATATCCTTTATACAGATAATACACATGCTAAGTTACAATGGCAGCATAAGAGACAATTTATTATTTTTCCTATTTCGTGATATCTCACAAAATTGTAAACCAATATTGTTTATGAACTATTTGTGCCAATTAATATATATAGAGCAAATGTCGATGCTTTATATGCATTTCAGTCAATCGATATGTTCCTCAATTGCGTTTGTTTATTTACAAAAAGTTTAGTTCATACCAGAAGGTGTGGTATCTTGTTCTATAATTTGCAGGTTTATTTGCGATTAACTACCAATATCTAAATCAACTGAACTAACCATATGTTTTCAATTAAATTCCAAATAACTAAAAGGTATTGACAGCTATGACCAGTGCAGATACATGCACGTGGACTTCTGGCCAATGCTTGTCAATATCTGTGTGGCATGTAGTTTATATAATATGTTCTTAATAATCAAATAATTGCTGTAATCATCTTTGTCAATAAAATTTGTTGAATTGAAAATCGAAAATTAGCTATATAGTAGGCATTGGCTTCATGATTTCAATACATATTCTGTCATATAAATACATACGTATCGTATGTAAGTTCGACTTAGATGGGATTAAAATGTCAATGCCATTGTTTTTTAAGACGTCATGATTCAATCATTGCCGTTTTATGTAATTGCATAATCATTCATATAGGTTAGTATTAGATAACATCCTGTTGATTTACTTATTTATTTATCATTGAAAATCCCCAAGAAATCCAAAGATATTAAAAAAACGATCAACGGTTGATAGGTTCGTGTTACCCCTGAAAGCAACGAAATATAAAACTCCACCAAAATAATAAGTCACTTCCATGAAAGAAAAAGAAATAAAGTTCAGTTCCATATGATATATAATGTCAATATTCGAGAATATAAGGTAGCAGTGAACAGTAAAAATGCCCAATTATGAAAAATATGGCACATGTTTTAAATATGTAACCATTGCCAGTTAACTCTACATATCACCTCTAATAAAGTATATATATTTGCAATCTATACAACATTTGCAATTTTAATACAGCTCTGAAGGATAAGTAAACTTATTTTTTCTATTTTTTTAATACCTTTAAAATAGCTTAAAAATTGCAAAATATTATGATTTTTGACCCAAAATGACACGATTCTCGACACATTTTTTTTGAAACCTATTTGAAATTAAATATCTCTATCCCAAAGACAGAATTAATCTTGTTTTGACATATGTTGTACATTAAGTTTTCCCGCAATCTTGCCTTGATTATGAGCCTCCATTTTTCGCTGTAGGCAAAACTAAATTTCCTGTGTAAACACACTTTCGGAAAATCCGGAAAATCACTCATGGCCACCATCTGTGGTGTGCTACCTAATACCTTACAACTTTGAATGATTTTCTTCCGTGAGAGTCGTTATATTACACATTATTATTAACAAACAATGGAAATGTCTTCTCAGATACATACTGGATTACAACACGGTGACATCACCAACGCCCAACCCAATGGTCTTCCTCTCAACAGTCCAACACTCGCTGATAAATTGAAAGAGGCTGGCTATTCCACGCATGCTGTGGGCAAATGGCATTTGGGCTTCTACAAGAAAGATTTCATGCCGATGAATAGAGGCTTCGATACCCACTACGGTTGGTGGCCTGTTTGCGAAAACATGACTCAATTTAGCATGAATTTATCAAAACCTGGGTCTATTAATATCACATTAATATCAAAATACAACCAGAAGTAAGCAATACAGACTTTTTTTTTAATTAAGTGTTTGGCAAGTAATGTTATAGAAATAAATTGAAAGCAATGACAATTATATCAAGATAAACGCTGTGTATACTGACACTTACCTCAACGGTAGTGCTGTGGCTTCATTGGAGTTATGCAAGTTGTTATCATAAAATCTAGTTCCATATTGGCCTGTTTGGTCTACAATATTGGCCCGATTTACCTGGATGATTGTTAGTATGACTCATGAAAAAATTATTAAGCTATGCTGAAAAAAACAACATTAATGGAGTTTTATCAACAGTCGCTTAAAGTAATGATAAATAATTTAGATATAGTATACGTAATTTTCTGCGTATTGCCCGCTCTGGGGTATAGCTCGCGGGAAGTAGATTAAGGCATTTTCTATGCCTTTGTAAAATATATTCCAGATACCCCGCACTTGCAGATTGCCCGCGGGTTATACGTGTACGTCGACAGCGACGAAGACCTGTCACTTGCCCAGATTACTCGACTAGACCTGGGCAATCAGGATTTTATTAAAAGTGCTTCTGAGCCATCGGACTTTGAAGGATGGTGACTTCGCGATTTACCGATGATGTTTTGAATGATGGAAATCATATACATATGATGGGAATATTGTGTTTATTTTGTAAATGTATCTATATTTAAATTTATCAATCATTTATTTTGTTTACAAATAGCGTAAATCTAACCTACATATGCATGGATATCAACGCATTGAAATCAGTTACTTCATCTGCTGTTTCAATACAAATGGAAACATTTAACAATGTATATAGCCCGCATTTTTTTTAAATTTGGTAAAAATATCCATAGATAGCCCGCATTGGCAGATAGCCCGCACTAGGCATCTTCTGGTGCATAAAAAATTGTATAGCCCGCGGACAATACGCAGGAAATTACGGTATGTATATTTATGCTATGTTTCTGCTGCTGGTTTTGATTTTCGATGTAGAAGATGCTTACTCTTCCGGAACACCTGGTCTTAATCTCCTTGAACTTTCTATCTTTCTATATTTTATGTTTGTATTTTGACCCCGTTTCGGGTATTTTCAGAAATATATGTATTTTTTGTTTCTGTATTGAAATACGACCCATAGACAATTAGTAATTCTGCTCCGAATGTTCATTTAGTATCGTGTATTATGATTTGTCGATCTTTCTTTTGTAATACCCGAAATTGTGTAATGACACCCTAAATATACCGCATAAAAACGCATCAATTTACAAATCAATGTCGTCAAAACTAGCCGCAGAGATTAATATGAATATATTTACTCAAATGACGGCAAAATGTTCCCGATGGAAGACAGATGTATTTCATTGACGACTTTCATTTTGTTTCGAAAGTGTATGAAACTATCGACATTTTACCGTGTAAAATCTAGGGGCACTAATACGCTTCAAATCCAAGATACATGTACTTCAAAGCCCTTGCCCACAAAAAAATGCCATTTACATGAAATGGGAAATGTAAAAATATATGCTGTTACAAAAACATAATTCATTCCTGGGTTATTAGGTTTGTAATTGGAGAGACAAATGTAAAGTTATATTCCTCCTCGGATTAGATTTTGATGCTGTACATCATTTAAAAAATCAAAAATATCGCTTTCAAAATGTTTATATGAACTATTTCAATAAAGAAGCAGCAAGTGTCTTATTTACCTCCGACAACAGTATATATAAGTAAACAGGTATCCGACTCATGGTATACGATGTCTATTTGTGTACATGGAAAAATTGGGGCTAAAAATGTATCTTTTTTTAGGATTTCTAACAGGCAGCGAAGATCATTATAACCATAGAGGATGTGCCTTGGTTTCAAAGGGAAAACCTGACGTTGTGCGGTACAGATTTCCGGGATGGATTTCAGCCTGTCAATAGCACTACAACCTACTCGACTGAACTCTATAGAGACCGGGTAGTGGAAATCATCAGCAAACACGACACAGCAAAGGTCTACTTCACAGAAATACCATCTGAACACAATATATTGTCATTTTATGTTTACAATCCTGATTTATAAATCGGTCATATAAAATTGACATACGAGCTCGTAATATTGTATACGATGTGTTGATGGTCATATAGTGTAATTGATGTGATGAAGTATATTTTAATTTTATCGGTAACTATAGTTGATGTAATACCTTTTCCAGCCTCTATTCCTGTACCTTGCACTGCAGGCCGTCCACACACCACTTCAGGTCCCAAAGAAATATCTTGAAAGTGTATCTTACCTATATGGTCCACGTAAAATATATGCAGGTGTGTTTACGTAATTTTTTACGAGTTGAAATTGTTTTGACCCATCGTCTTAGAATCTTCACATTGTTCTACAACCATTGTGTGACAGAAGCAATATAACTATTTTGCTGTTGAATTACGAAGGTGTGACGCCTGCGAAACATATAATTTGGAATCATATCTTTTTAGAGATTTTGAGAGATTTTTCCTTATCTTGGACAAGTCGCTGTTTTTAGTCGATACTCCAGGGCTTGTGCCAATTTTCCCGATTTCTGTGACAAAAACAGTTTCGTTTACTGACAAACAAAAAATTATTTTTTTCGAGAGAGACGTTGGTTAAAGGAGACCATACCGTGAAAGTATTATGGTCGATACCATGATACTATGATCTCATGTGAGCTTTTTTCATTCATTGTCCGATAAGTTAGCGTGTTCAGTGCTTCTTGAATACCTAATAGTGCTATTCTCACCACTCCAGTTCTCGTGTGCATTGCGGGTATCGTCGATGAAGCAGAAGATAGCGTTTACTCTGTTGGAGCACCTGGTCCTTCTTCTGTCTAGTAGGGTCTCTCTGTACATCTTGTTTTTCGCCATACAGTTCCCTTATAATGTCGGTATTCCCTGTGTTGTGTGTGAGACCGAATGAGTCGTCAAACTGAGGGGGAAACGCACTTGGGAAAAACCCTTGTAATATTTTAGTTTGCTCGTCTTTCTCACCTCCTATCAGGAAATCAAATCCTCGTTGTTTGCTTGGGAACGCTGTGTATTTCCCAAAAGGTCATTCCATAAAGTATCGTATAAACAACAATATGTTATCACATTTTATCCTAAAGGTATGGTAGTTGCTATGGATCAAGCCATTGGGGAAATTGTGTCGGCATTTCAAGTAAAGGGAATATGGAACAACACCCTTTTGATATTTTCTACTGGTATGTATACATAATCAAATCCCGCCTTTAACACATTTTACTTCAATGATTGAACTATCACATATATACAATCATTGTGGTATTTAACCTGTTAACATCGTAACCTTAATTTACTGTTGTACTTGCATGTTGATTAAAAGGAAGTTTTTCCCTAAACATTCAACTCACAATGCATCAGATCAGAGTCTTATCAAACAGCTTACCGTTACATTAAACCTTCGATGTCACAGATGATGTTTAAAGAAAAAAATTCGTTGGTAATAAATTCAATATAGTAAACAGTTGTATGTTTAAAAACTTTATGTTATCGACCATTCTTAAGACAATGGTGGACTTGTAAAGCACGGCGGAGGCAGTAATTGGCCACTACGAGGTTTCAAGGGCTCGCTTTGGGAAGGTGGAATCAGAGGCGTTGCATTCGCCCATGGTGACGTTCTAGGGCGGAGTCAAGTTGTCTCTAGAGATCTTATGCACGTCTCCGATTGGTATCCTACGCTCGTGGGTCTGGCCGGAGGTTCCCTTAATGGAACACAGCCATTGGATGGCATTGACCAATGGAAAATGCTAAGGTAGGACGTCTTGGTGTGTAAATGTTTTAAATTACTTATTTTGGTATGATACGATCTGTATGTGTTGCAAATGTCTTAAATAGCCTTAACTTCCATTGCTACATGCATAGGTGAAGCATGTATAAATATTTCAACTAAGAGATTATCATGTGGTAACGAACTCAACAAAATAAAACTATCCATGTGATAGTCTGACTTTCATTACAGATTATTTTCATAGACATCACAAGGGAAATCGTTGAACTGAGTTTCTTTGTCAAATGTTTAAAATTACCAACATTATAGACATTGTTTATAAAAGTCAATACCAATTAACTAATTCAGTCAGATATTCTTAGTCTTGTTTTTTTATATCGTTATGATTGCGTGAATTATAACAAACATCCACATGCAAAATTACTATACAGAAACTGGATAATAACAATACTCAATTAATTAGCGGAGGAAGCGCCAGTGCAAGAGAAATCCTTCTCCATAACATCGACCCTCTTACAGGCCCTATTGGGGAGCGGATGTATAACGATACCTTTGATACGAGAGTGAGAGCTGCACTACGATGGAGGCAATGGAAAGTCTTAACCGGAAATCCAGGTGAGGAGCACATTCTTCAGTACATTCGGCTAACTTAGCTGTTGTGTAAAGTATGATGAAGCAATAATTCAATGCATTGGGTCACTTATGGAGTTCTGTTCACTCATTTTGATAAGCATGATGATTCCATTTTCCCCCCATTTGTTAATTTTCCATTTCCAAACAGCAACATCCCTGCATCACCTACCTACGGTGTATATGGCTCAGTTAATTCAATATCCAAGGATTTTTCTCATTATAAGGATTTCCGTTTTAAATGTCGACTACTGAAGAAGGATGCAAGTTGATGAAGACAGTGGAAAAGTGGAAAAGTCATCGTGATCTCATGTAGAAATGCCGTTCCCTCGTGCAGTGTGAAATCAGACGCGTCTGATGTTTGTTGATATACCTAGTAGTTCCATTTCCACCAACTTTCATTTGAAATTGTGACTTAACCCGCATTAAACCTTAATTTGTATGACAGGTGTCGTCGATGAAGACGCTCACTCTCCCAGAATACCTGGTCTTAATCTTATTGTGCTTTTTCAGGAGTCTCCATGTAAATATATATTGTTTTGTTTAAATGTGCCCTCGTTTGGTCCATATTGAGTAAGAGTAACTGTTTCGTTGTTATGTCGGTATTTCTTGTTGTTGTTTTTTATGTTAATGCATGTCCTCTATATTTTAATATTTCTGTTAACATTTCTTTAATTTTTACCTTGCTCTCTGAATTGCCAAACGTTTGGTCACAAGCATCACTTACGAATCCTAGAAGGAGGAAACATTCCTTATTAAATTGCGCTATTATCATGGATGTACAATCGTTTGAGTAGTAGTTCGGTTTGATTCAAGACCAGGGTACTAGAGTGGTCTCACTTCGGATAATGGTCTGTGTCTGTGGTTTAAGGGTCTGTACAGTATAGACATGTTCACTATATAATTTATTTTGTTTCTCGTTTTTAGAAATTCTTTCAATATCTGACGATTTATTTGCTAGGTAATGGCAGCTGGGTTCCGGGAGATTGTTCCGGTCTAGAAACAAAGCGTGGAAGCGGTGGGGAACCAACAAAGAATCTGTGGTTATTCGACCTCAGCAAGGACCCTAACGAAATGGATGACTTATCTGACGTATACCCGGACATTACAAGGAAGTTATTGGGGATGCTGGAGGCAGCCAATAGAACTGCCGTGCCGTGTAGTTTCCCTGACCCAGATCCTGATTCTAATCCTACGAATTTTGATGGATTTTGGGGACCTTGGTTATTGTAGTAAGTGTATGGTTGGTCCAGTTACAACCCATTTACACGCACTACACTAAAAACATAAAAGATTTAAGTTAAAGAGTGAATGAGATATATGTTACACCAGCTTTGGTTTGAAACGTCGGCCATTGTTTTCGATGAAAATGAACATCTAACAAAATTGAATAATGTAGAAATTGTATATGCTTAGATACTATGATGTCAATTTGAGCTACATATAAAACAGTTGTGTATTTATCTTGTTCACACGGACTCGCAGACAATATCCACTTTTACTAAGTGGGAGTGGGTATACATGTAAAACAATGTCAGACATTTGACAAAATAAAGTCAGTTTTAAAGGTTTGATATTCTATTCTGTGACATTTATCCATCTCTTTAACGCTATATCGCTCCTTAAAGGTACATTCCTTCCTTTGAATTAAGTTTATGTCTCCAACATGAAACTTAATGGGAAATGTGTGCTTTCCCCAAATAATAAAAGTTATAATCTTTAAATTAATACGTCAGTTTACTCTCAAGGGAAACTAAAGTATTAAATCATAAAAAAAAAATTCTTAATTCGACCCGAAGTATCACTAATTATCCCAAAGACAGACGGTATTTGTGTACAAAACGTCATTTTTCTGTACATTTCGGCGTTACTTTCATTACTGGTAGGCACAAAAACTCATATAATCCTCTTTCGTGCATAGATTTTAACAACAGAATTTTTTCCACGTTTCTGATGCCCAAACGAAGGAATGCCCCTTTAACCCTTGGGATTGTCCTTCAACATGGATTTTAGTCCTAATTTTGTAAATGCTTCTTCTAAACGTTGGATGTTCCTTAAGTAACGGAGATGGCATTGAAGTTGTCATCGCTGGTGGCTTCATGGTATCCCTGATGACCAGCTCATTTTCCAATAGATCATCCGACAACATGTTGGTCTACCATTTGATATTTTACTTGGTTTTACTTAACAGAAAAAAATGAAAGCAAGATTAATGTGCTGACTGCCCTGCAAACACAGCTGACTAAAGAAAGGCGTATAATATGGTCAACGAAATTTATTGAAACGTATTTAACAATATGTAATCAAAATCTTATATAGTGAACGATAGAACGCATTCGCAGTTGTGTAAAGGTTCTGTTTCAATAAACATAATAGTACAATAGCTGATAGTACTTCTTTATATGTGTCGATATTATCGATAGCACCATATACATGTAATAATTAATGTAGTTGAATTCTTACGCAGAAACATGAATATAGTATCAACGTTATCCTGCCATCATGGTCCAAACACAACTTGTAAACAAATAATAGTTAAATCAAATCTCGCACCCATATATTCAGAAAACAAGCATCGATAAAATCTTTGTGAAAAACATGTATGAACAATTGTGAAAATATTTACCAATTTAAACAAACAGCTATTATCAATAATCAGCAATAAAACAGATTTAGGGCATGTACCAACAACACGAAAGTCCTGATCGGTATTTCTTTATCATACGATATATATACACGATCTGATAAAAAGCCTTTTAACACACTCATTAGTCAGATATCGAACCTGAAATAATATCTATATATTTATTTAAACTGACGAGTACTTAAAGGAGTCATTCGTGACGTTTCCCTTTTTGACCCTCTTGACTTGGCATGTCATTCGTGACGTTTCCCTTTTTGACCCCGTTTCCTGGGCGTGAAACATCACTTGTAAATCAACTTCATTACAATGCCCTACACACGTTAAATTTAGATAGCGGTTTAAATCACGTAAGGTTATAAAATCCCTTTCACGTAAGGTTATAAAATCCCTTTGGAATAAGAAACAAGAGGCCCAACGGGCCTTAACGGTCACCTGAGATTTGAAATATTTCAGTTAATTTAATTGACTCTTTTTGGCCCCATCCATCAGTCCTTTGGGTCAGTCAGGGCCAACATGTGCATATTAAGCTGTCATCCCTTGCTGATAATTTTAAGAAAGTTAAAATGAATTCCAATAGACATAAAACAAATGATTGTCAAAGATATGAATTCCCTATATAAACTATCGCAAAGTTTACCCTCTTCCAAGGGGCAAATGTGAAACCCCAGGGTCATGAAATTCACAATTCAAGTAAAACACCATAAAACCATTCCTTCTATGAAAAGTTTTTGATTCTATCTTATATAGGTATTGAGAATAAGATTTTGAAATTTCAGTCAATTTGACACTTTTTAGCCCCGCCCGTCAGCCCCTGGGGGTCAGTCAGGGCCAGCATATGTGTACTATCAAACTGTTATCCAACGCTGATGATGTTAACCAGGTTTGAATAAATTCAAATACAAATCCAACAAATAATAGCCAAAAATGTGATTTCCCTATATAAACTATAGTAAAGTTTACCCTCTCCCCAGGGGCAAAACGCGAGACCCCTGTGTCATTAAATTCACAATTTTGGTAAAGCACCATAAGACCCTTCCATCTATGGAAACTTTTTGATTCTACCAAATATGAGAGTAGAGAAAAAGATTTTTGAAATTTCAGTCAATTTGACCCTTTTTAGCCCCAGCCCATAAGCCCCTGGGGGTCAGTCAGGGCCAACATTTCCATACCATCAAAATGTTATCCTATGGTGATAATGTTGTCCAGGTTAGAATGAGTTCCAATACAAATCCAACAAATAATAGTCAAAAATGTGATTTCCCTATATAAACTATAGTAAAGTTAACCCCCTCCCCAGGGGGCAAACATGAAACCCCAGGGTAATAAAATTCACAATTTTGGTAAAGCACCATAAGGACCTTCCATCTATGTAGAGTTTTTGATTCTACCAAATAAGAGAGTAGAGAAGAAGATTTTTGAAATTTCAGTCAATTTGATACTTTTTAGCCCCGCCCATCAGCCCCTGGGGGTCAGTCAGGGCCAACATATGCATACTATCAAACAGTTATCCAGCACTGATAATATTAACCAGATAAGAAAAATTTCCAATACAAATCCAATAAATAATAGTCAAAAATGTGATTTCTCTATATAAACTATAGTAAAGTTTACCCCCTCCCCAGGGGCAAACGTGTGACCCCAGGGTCATGCAATTCACAATTTTGGTAAAGCACTACAAGACCCTTTCATCTATAAAGACTCCACCATATCTGAGAGTAGAGAAGAAGATTTTTGAAGTTTTAGTCAATTTGACCCTTTTTGGCCCCACCCCTCAGGCCCCTGGGGGGTGGGGACCATATAATTCACAATTTTGGTTGACCTTCAGCCATAGAAACTTTCTGCCAAATTTCATTGAATTTTGTTCAGTGGTTTTGGAGAAGAAGTCGAAAATGTAAAAAGTTTACGGACGCACGACGGACGACGACGGACAAAAGGCGATTAGAATAGGTCACTTGAGACTTCATCTCAGGTGACCTAAAAAGTTCATCAAATCGAAACTAGAATAGAAGCAAGAAATAAGTTATGACATGTGTTGTAAGGAAGGCATTCCTCTCACCTCTGTGGCAAGCCAAGTTGTCATTTATTCGCGAAGCAATGCTGATCAAGTATTTTACCAACTTATATAAGATATCTTATATGATTATGAGATATCTTATATGTTTTTAAGATATATCATTTAAAGTTTATAAGATATCTTATATAAGATATCTCATAAAAGATATGATATCTTATATCTTTTATAAGATATCTTATATTCTTTTATAAGATATCTTCTAAACTTTTCTTTATAAGATATCTTATATAATATATAAGATATCTCATAAAAGATATAAGATATCTTATAAAGAAAAGTTTATAAAGAACGAGACTCTCGTGAGACCGGCAAAACCTAAAAGTTCGAGAATGACTGCTCCCTCTGTAAGGTAACTTCCAATTTGTTGGAAGGCAAGCGGAACATACACAATTAACCCTCTGTCACGACCACGATCGGCTAGGTACGGAGCAGATGTCGTGTTCGTACAAACATGAATATATGGCAATTATAAATCTGTTTCAAACCATTCAGTTCATTATCTCAAATTTAAACCTCGTTCTTTATAAGATATCTTATAATCGAATTACATGTATATAAGATATCTTATATAATTTCCTTTATAAGATATCTTATATAATATATATATAAGATATCTCATAAAATATATAAGATATCTATCTAATTTTATGTATAAGATATCTTTTATGAGATATCTTATATTATATAAGATATCTTATAAAAAAAATATATAAGATATTTCATTTATTATATTAGATATCTTATAAAGTATATAAGATATCTTGTATAGTTTATAAGATATCTTATACACTTTGGTAAAATCCTGGATTAACGTTGCTTCGTGAATAAATGACAACTCGGCTTAATTGCTATACACCTCTGCAAATTCCGGTAGCCTACATAGGCTACCGGAATCTGGCGAGGTGAGCCGAATGGTAAGGAATGCTGTCAACTAGTTTGATGTTGGTAGCTATGCCAAGTTCAGTTAATTATATATCAATATTTTTAGACACTTTTTATATACACGTTAAGTGTAACTTGGTCATTCCTATTTCTGCATCATAAAAGCAATATAATTATGAATATTCATTCGACACATGCCACTCCAAAACGAGCATTCACACGATTATCAAAAACTTAATCATTGCACAAAAACAACCGTCCTGGCTTCAATTGAAAAAGGAACACATAAATTATAGAATAAACAGTATCTGAACACCATTTGTTTCGTTTCTATATTCGTTAACATGTGGTATTCGCTATCAAGTTATTCGACAAATAAGGTTTAAATGTCAGTAGTATTCAACCGGAATGTTCCAATAATGTGGCAATATTAAACAGTAGCCATTTATGATCAGAACAATAATATTTTCTTCAGGAATAGAAGTATTTTACAATAAGAACGGTAGTATTTACTGGAATTTGAAAAAAATGGTTCACTAATCTTTAAATAAAACAAGAGGCCCATGGGGCCTGTATCGCTCACCTTGTTGGATTTGACCAAATGTCAAAATAATGTTCATGTTCAATTTGTTCATACACATACTCTCTAAGGGACTGAAAGACCCTAGGGATTATTTTTACAACCTAATTGTGAAGAAACTAAGTCCCTTAGGGTGGGAAAAGACCCTTGGGCCTCTTAGACTCCGCCCCTCAGGCCCCTGGGTGTTCAGAGTAAAATTTATACAAACTCTAGATCTGTTCCCCTCCCCCCAAGGATGTTCCTGACCAAATATGGTTCTAATTCATTCATAACTTTATGACTTGTAGCGATTTAAAGACTTAATCTCTATTTCCCCTATTTGGCCCCGCCCCTCAGGCCCCTTGGGGTTCAGAGTAAAAATTTATACAAACTTGTTCCTGACCAAATTTGGTTCAAATTCATCCATAACTTTATGACTAGTAGCAATTTAAATGATTAACCCTATTTCCTCTATTTGGCCCCGCCCCTCAGGCCCCTGGGGGTTCAGAGTAAAAATGTATACAAACTCTGTTCCCCTTCTCCCGAGGATGTTCCTGACCAAATTTGGTTCTAATTCATTCATAACTTTATGACTACTAGCGATTTAAATGATTAACCCTATTTCCTCTATTTGGCCCCGCCCCTCAGGCCCCTGGGGGTTCAGAGTAAAAATGTATACAAACTCTGTTCCCCTTCTCCCAAGGATGTTCCTGACCAAATTTGGTTCTAATTCATTCATAACTTTATGACTAGTAGCGATTTAAAGGATTAACCCTATTTCCCCTATTGGGCCCCACACTTAAGGCCCCTTGGGGCCAGACCAACCGTTTATACAAAATTGGTTTCCCTTCACCCAAGGATGTTTCAGACCAAATATGGATCAAATCCCTTTATTCCTACGGAAGAAGAAGGATTTCAAAGAATTTGCTATCTTTCCCCTATTGGGCCCCACCCCTAAGGCCCCTGGGAGGCCGACCCACCGTTTATACAAAATTGGTTCCCCTTCACCCAAGGAAGCTTCAGACCAAACATGGATCAAATCCCTTTATTCCTGCAGAAGAAGAAGGATTTTAAAGAATATGCTATATTCCCCTATTGGGCCCCACCCCCCAAGCCCCTGGGAGGCCAGACCCACTGTTTATACAAAATTGGTTCCCCTTCACCCAAGGATGCTTCAGACCAAACATGGAACAAATCCCTTTATTCCTGCAGAAGAAGAAGGATTTTAAAGAATATGCTATATTCCCCTATTGGGCCCCACCCCCAAGCCCCTGGGGGGCCAGACCCACCGTTTATACAAAATTGGTTCCCCTTCACCCAAGGATGCTTCAGACCAAATATGAATCAAATCCCTTCATTTCTACAGAAGAAGAAGGATTTTAAAGAATTTGCTATATTTCCCCTATCGGGCCCCGCCCCTAAGGCCCGTGGGGGACCAGACCCACTGTTTATACAAAATTGGTTCCCCTTCACCCAAGGATGCTTCAGACCAAATATGAATCAAATCCCTTCATTTCTACAGAAGAAGAAGGATTTTAAAGAATTTGCTATATTTCCCCTATTGGGCCCCGCCCCTAAGGCCCCTGTGGGGGCCAGACCCACCGTTTATACAAAATTGGTTCCACTTCACCCAAGGATGCTTCAGATCAAATATGAATCAAATCCCTTCATTTCTACAGAAGAAGAAAGATTTTAAAGAATTTGCTATATTTCCCCTATTGGGCCCCGCCCCTAAGGCCCCTGGGGGACCAGACCCACTGTTTATACAAAATTGGTTCCCCTTCACCCAAGGATGCTTCAGACCAAATATGAATCAAATCCCTTCATTTCTACAGAAGAAGAAGGATTTTAAAGAATTTGCTATATTTCCCCTACTGGGCCCCGCCCCTAAGGCCCCTGGGAGGCCAGACCCACCGTTTATACAAAATTGGTTCCCCTTCACCCATGGATGCTTCAGACCAAATATGAATCAAATCCCTTGATTTCTACAGAAGAAGAAGGATTTTAAAGAATTTGCTATATTTCCCCTATCGGGCCCCGCCCCTAAGGCCCGTGGGGGACCAGACCCACTGTTTATACAAAATTGGTTCCCCTTCACCCAAGGATGCTTCAGACCAAATATGAATCAAATCCCTTCATTTCTACAGAAGAAGAAGGATTTTAAAGAATTTGCTATATTTCCCCTATTGGGCCCCGCCCCTAAGGCCCCTGTGGGGGCCAGACCAACCGTTTATACAAAATTGGTTCCCCTTCACCCAAGGATGCTTCAGATCAAATATGAATCAAATCCCTTCATTTCTACAGAAGAAGAAAGATTTTAAAGAATTTGCTATATTTCCCCTATTGGGCCCCGCCCCTAAGGCCCCTGGGGGACCAGACCCACTGTTTATACAAAATTGGTTCCCCTTCACCCAAGGATGCTTCAGACCAAATATGAATCAAATCCCTTCATTTCTACAGAAGAAGAAGGATTTTAAAGAATTTGCTATATTTCCCCTATTGGGCCCCGCCCCTAAGGCCACTGTGGGGGCCAGACCCACCGTTTATACAAAATTGGTTCCACTTCACCCAAGGATGCTTCAGATCAAATATGAATCAAATCCCTTCATTTCTACAGAAGAAGAAAGATTTTAAAGAATTTGCTATATTTCCCCTATTGGGCCCCGCCCCTAAGGCCCCTGGGGGACCAGACCCACTGTTTATACAAAATTGGTTCCCCTTCACCCAAGGATGCTTCAGACCAAATATGAATCAAATCCCTTCATTTCTACAGAAGAAGAAGGATTTTAAAGAATTTGCTATATTTCCCCTACTGGGCCCCGCCCCTAAGGCCCCTGGGAGGCCAGACCCACCGTTTATACAAAATTGGTTCCCCTTCACCCATGGATGCTTCAGACCAAATATGAATCAAATCCCTTGATTTCTACAGAAGAAGAAGGATTTTAAAGAATTTGCTATATTTCCCCTATCGGGCCCCGCCCCTAAGGCCCGTGGGGGACCAGACCCACTGTTTATACAAAATTGGTTCCCCTTCACCCAAGGATGCTTCAGACCAAATATGAATCAAATCCCTTCATTTCTACAGAAGAAGAAGGATTTTAAAGAATTTGCTATATTTCCCCTATTGGGCCCCGCCCCTAAGGCCCCTGTGGGGGCCAGACCCACCGTTTATACAAAATTGGTTCCCCTTCACCCAAGGATGCTTCAGATCAAATATGAATCAAATCCCTTCATTTCTACAGAAGAAGAAAGATTTTAAAGAATTTGCTATATTTCCCCTATTGGGCCCCGCCCCTAAGGCCCCTGGGAGGCCAGACCCACCGTTTATACAAAATTGGTTCCCCTTCACCCATGGATGCTTCAGACCAAATATGAATCAAATCCCTTCATTTCTACAGAAGAAGAAGGATTTTAAAGAATTTGCTATATTTCCCCTATTGGGCCCCGCCCCTAAGGCCCCTGGGGGGCCAGACCCACCGTTTATACAAAATTGGTTCCCCTTCACCCAAGGATGCTTCAGACCAAATATGAATCAAATCCCTTCATTTCTACAGAAGAAGAAGGATTTTAAAGAATTTGCTATATTTCCCCTATTGGGCCCCGCCCCTAAGGCCCCTGGGGGACCAGACCCACTGTTTATACAAAATTGGTTCTCCTTCACCCAAGGATGCTTCAGACCAAATATGAATCAAATCCCTTCATTTCTACAGAAGAAGAAGGATTTTAAAGAATTTGCTATATTTCCCCTATTGGGCCCCGCCCCTAAGGCCCCTGGGGGGCCAGACCCACCGTTTATACAAAATTGGTTCCCCTTCACCCAAGGATGCTTCAGACCAAATATGAATCAAATCCCTTCATTTCTACAGAAGAAGAAGGATTTTAAAGAATTTGCTATATTTCCCCTATTGGGCCCCGCCCCTAAGGCCCCTGGGGGGCCAGACCCACCGTTTATACAAAATTGGTTCCCCTTCACCCAAGGATGCTTCAGACCAAATTTGGTCAAAATCCACTGAGTAGTTTAGGACTAGTAGCGATTTAAAGGAAAAGTTGACGGACGGACGACGGACGACGGACCTTCGGGCCAGGTGAGCTAAAAATGAATAAAAACTTATTAGAGGAGGCAAAATCCAAAATGGACAAAATCTTATCTGCCATGAGAAATCAAAATATAAAATCTAATCCTACCTTGAGTAGCAGAAGACAAAAACAGTAATACTTATATTATTACTTATTAAATTATTATAACAAGAGGCCCAATCTGCCTGTATCTCTTGTCTGTGTTATTATTTATAATTAGTCATCTTAATTCATTACAAACATGCAGGAAAATTAGGAAACATATTTATATAAGTTGCTACAACTTAATGTTTCCACATCATATTCTTTTGTACTGTACTATGTGTTGTTATGAACTCAATGTTGAATTATGAATGAAATTAAGTTCATATTAACAAGGATAACTTTAGACCTGATTATTTAAACATCTAAAATAGACGTGCCATCTGGACTCTATACCATTCATTTTCACAAACTTACTTGAAAGCACTTCATCCCAGCATAATACTGGAATAATATTCAAACTTTTCCAATGGCATATCATACCTTAGAAATGGACAATATCTATCATTTAACAAAAAGCAAATGGCCCAATGGACCTGTATCACTCACCTGCTACAAGTTCAACTTTAAAAGTTGATGCGTGTTATTTATGCTGCTAAGCTTAATATGTCTTGATTTTGATATGGGAGGAGGCTACACTAGATGCAGCCTATCAACCCAGCAATTCCTGGTCCATATCATGAACCCAGCTCTCTTGCTTATTTAGATAAAAAAAATGTAAAACACATCCGACACATGTGACCTTGAATGTAAGCCAAGTATTATTGAACACAATTGGTACTCTTATGTCCAAGGATGCTGCTAAGTCCATTATCATCATCCTTAATATTCAGAAGAAATAGTTTCAAGTTCTGTGACTTTGAAAGTAGGTCAAGATGATTTATTTTTTTCAGATAATGAGTAAGTCTTAGCTAAACCTCTTCATTAATGCATGACAACTCTAAATTAATAAATCGTCACAAATTAATCAATATCAAACTTGCAACGTTATCCCAATTCAGTAATGCCTACAAAAGGAAGATATCGATAAAACCTTGTAACAGTTAATAAGTCAAATGAAATGAGAACACACAGCTGTTAACAATTACTAAACAATGAGGCCATCAACAAAATCAAATTCCTTTGGATGTTAAGTATACAAGATGTTTTAAGATTTGTAAAGGTCGATCAGAGAAACTTGAGCAGTTAATACAATTTCCATTTATCCAGGAAAACCTGGGCCAAATGTACATAATTAATTTCAAACTTGAACACAGACACGACATCATAAAAAAATCCAAATAACCATCAAAAAGACATCTGCCAATATAGCTTTAGCTGACATTTGATATTTGAACTTAAAAAAATCACAATAAACCTAAATAAACATTTCACATTTACCATGATCAAACTCTTGTTTCCTTCCAACTCCATATTTGCTGGGCTAACATAAATGTAAATACTGGTGAAATCTTCATTTGTTTATTTTGATTTGTTTTATTTCAAAGCCTATTCCAACAAAAGCCAAGGTCATAGTCAGAGATCCACTTTTTCTTTTAACTTTGGACCCAAATGACCTTGACCTTTAATCCAGTGAGGGGCTGTGATAGCTCAGTTGGTTAGATTGTTGGCCACATAACCTCAAGTGAAGATCTCAGGTGAGTGGTTCAATACTCTCAACCCGTGGCTGCTTGTGGTTCTTGAGAAGCTAAGAAACAGTCACTTCAGAAAGACACTTAATCCTATTTTTTCTGGATGGTATGTGACAGGCCTCTCCTATATTGTACTTTGAGGGAGCCACTTAAACTACTAAAAGAAGTCTGCTCCTCAACATAACACTATCTGTTCATTAGATGTTAATTAAATCCAACAAACAAACTATAATCTAGTAAACTTGATCTTTCTTCAATTAACTTAATTACCCTTTAATTCAGACCAATTGTTCATTAGTGAATAAAAATAAACTTGACATTGACCTTACGCTCTTGGACCCCATAAATAAGAAATATTCTTTCATCTCATTTATGAAAGACTGATTCAAATGCTAATGGCTTTTTCAAAATATGATAATTTGATTATTGACAAAGTGTGATTATTACACATAACAGAATAAATTACTATATATGTTGGAATGTTGAACACCATACTGAACCCGATTTGTTACAGACTAGAAGTAAACACATGGTGAGGTAGACTAACAGATTAAACTATTACATTAGTAAACTTGGTCAAAATGCTGATCATTGTTATGTACAGGTCGGTGCATCTGTGGCTGGTGGGGGCGATGACCTTGTTGAACGCCTCTTCGAGGTGGAGCTAGGTATTCAAACATGGATGTTGTGTGCTTTGATAAAGTTTTGGCCAGGTCAATTGGTTCAGGCTCTGTCCAGAAGAAATCATGGTTAAGGGCCGTGTTAGCATCATACCTCTTTGAGGGGTCAAGTACCAAAAGTTTGTCAATGAGGTCAAGAGCATATTGGTCTTTAACATAAGCTTTGAGTCTTTCCTTGACTTTGCGTTTTTGACCAGTAGGTAGTTCCATCTGAGCGAAGAGATCGTATTTATCCACATTTGGCCAGACATCAGTGGTAATAGAGCCACACAACTGGCAGATCAGGAACATCTGATTTTGTTCAGTCTTTCCTTGCATGATTGGTGTGCGTGTCCATAGTTCAGCCATAATGCATCCTGCACCCCACAGGTCTATGATTGGTCCATAGTTTCTTTCCCCAAGCAACAACTCTGGAGGTCGGTACCACAACGTCACCACACGATTTGTGTATTTGTTCTTGTTACTACGCTGAGGTTGACTCCATGCACGAGCGAGGCCAAAATCTGCCAGCTTTAACACACCATGTTTAGTTATGAGTATGTTTGCAGCCTTTAAGTCTCTGTGTAAAATCTTGTTCTCATGAATGAAGTATAGACCATTTAATAACTGCTGCATAATCTTTTTTATTTCTCCCAGACTGAATCGGACATGTGTGTTGCTGAGGAGTCCTGCCAAGTCATGCTCAGCAAAATCTGACACCATGTAGAAAGTGCTCATCCCTCTGTTGTAAGGAGTGGCTGAATTAAGAAATATACAGAGAATTTCATTAATTTGATTACTAGGAACAAGACTGAAGTCCCATGGGCCTGTATTGCTCAACTGCTCCTTTGCTCAGCTGATAATGACATTATTTAAAGCTTCTAATGCCACTTTGAAGTTTTCTAGGTCATTTGTGCAGATACTAAGCCGATTACCACTATATTAAAAAAACAAAGTAGGCTAGATTTTTCATTTAAATGAATTTTATTCTAAAACTTCTCATCAGGTTTCTGTCATTGGAAAATCATTGCAACAAACTTGCAATCCTAACACCCCAATAGTCCCAATATCAATTTTCTAGTAAGGTAGCTTGGTTATTGAAAAAAAAACTGTTTGAAAAAAATCAAGTCTATTTGACCTCTGTGATCTTGAATGTAGGTCAAGGTCATTTGAACAAACTTGTTAGCTTTTTGCCCCTGCATGCATCAGGCCAAATATCAGGTCCCTGGGCTTCTTGCTTATTGAGAAGATGTTGATTAATGACTTTAGCCTTTTCGACCCCTGTGACTTGATTGAAGGTCAAGGTTTTTCATTTGAGCATGCTTCAGGTACAATATCAGATTACTGAGCTGTTTATACAACATTAGCTCTCCTTGGCCCAATGATGCTCCAGACCAAATATCATAAAAATGAATTCAGTCATTCAGGACTAATAGGGATTTAAAAGATTTACCTTAATTACCCTATTGGGCCCTGCCCGCCTGCCCCAAGGGAGTTACACCCTACGTTTATACAACATAAGTTCTCATTTGCTAATAATGCTCCAGAACAATTTTCATCAAAATCCATTCAGGCTTTGAGGACAATTGTGGATTGAAAGGATTTACCTCTATTTGCCCCCGCCCTGCCTGCACCAAGGCAGCCACACTCTCCGTTTATACAACATTAGATCTCCTTTGCCAAATAATGTGCCAAACCAAATCTCATCAAAATCCATTCAGGTGTTCAGGAGAAGTAGGGATTTGAAAGAAAACTTGAAGGATGACGGACTCTGTGCCATGGCATAAGTTCATGCAGGCCTAATCAGGCCAGTGAGCTATAAACAGAGGAAAAATAGGAAAGAAAGTAAAAGGAAGATCTACAGTGTTACGATGGGGCAGCAGATCTATCATGGTTTCTGATTCAATCTCCAGTAATCTTCTATATAAATCATACTCACCTCTCGTTCTGCATATTTCTACCAAATTCAGGACATTTTCATGATGCAGCAGCTGTAGTATTTTTATTTCTCTTAAAGCAGTAATTGGAAACTGAAATGAAACAGAAATTAACGCAACACCTTTAATTTATACAGGAATCAATACACTAGAATTTCAAAACCCCATCTGAACCGTAATAGCCATTTTATACTTTTTTGTGTGTGGGATGAAAGCATCACCAAGCTCAATGGACATAATATGAAAAAAAATTATCTGTGATAAAAGGAGATATGCATATTTGTTAAAAGCAGTACACAGAACTGAATGAAGATGGGATCTTTGTAAAATAGAGAAAATGTCAGTCATACATGGAACCAAAAACAAGAGGTCCAGAGGGTCTGCATCACTTACCTGATATTTCAGTAATCATGGCAAAATATTTTAAGTTATATTAAATTTTTTTTTTTTTTTTTTTTTCTAATTTGTAGCAGATCCCTGATAATACTCAATCTTAATCTCAATCCTTAAGGGACCCATACCCTCCATTTATACAACATTAGATTTCCTTAGCCCAATAATGCTTCAGGCAAAGTTTCATCAAAATCAATTTAGTCATTTAGGACTAGTAGGAATTTAAAGGATTTACCTCCATTTCCCCCATTGGGCCCCGCCCTTATGGCATCAGGGGGTCCGAATCATCATTTATGCAAAATCTGTTCCCCTTTCATCATGGATATTCTTACCATATCTGGCTAAAATCAATTCAGTACTTTATGACTTCATGAGCTATCTAAAAGACTCACATCTATTTCCCCTATTTGGCCCTGCCCCTCTGGCACCAGGGGGGTCAGTGTCACCATTTATGCAAAATCTGTTTCCATTCAGCTAAAAATGTTTCTGACCAAATTTGGTTCAAGCCATTCATAACTTGATGGACTATATATAGCTAGTAGCGATTTAAAGGAATTACTATCTATTTCCCTTATTGGGCCTCGCCCCTCGATTGCCTATGGAGGTCAGTGTCACCATTTATGCAAAATCTGTTACCCTTCCATCAAGGATATTTCTGACCATATTTGAATAAAATCATTTCAGTACTTTATGACTATTAGTGATTTAAGACTAACGTCTATTTCCCCTATTGGGCCCTGCCCCTCTGGCCCAATGTGGGTCAGTGTCACCATTTATGCAAAATCTATTCTCCTTACCCCAAGGATGTTTCTGACCAAAGAGTTAAAATCCATTCATAACTACATGTATATGACTAGTAGCAACTTAAAGGTATAACCTCTATTTCCCATATCAGGCCCCACCCCTCTGGCCCATTGTATGTCAGATTCATCATTTATACAAAATCTGTTCACCTTACCCCAAGGATGTTTCTGACCAATTTGGGTTCAAAATTAAATCTATCAATAACCTTATGACTTGTAGCGATTGAAAGAAATTACCTCTATTACCCCTATTGGGCCCGCCCCTCTGGCCCTTTAGGGGTTAGAATTGTCATTAATGCAAAATCTGTTCCCCTTCCCCAAAGGATCTTTCTGACCGAATTTGGTTAAAATCCATTCAGTATTTTATGACAAGTAGCGTTTTAAAGAAGATGTTGACGTATGACGGGACGACGGACGGACAGATTGACGGATGCCAGACACCACAATATGGCATAAGCTTCATTAAGAGCTAATAATGCGGGGAAGCAAAGTTCATACTCTTACAACAGTCAAAGTTTCTGTGATGGTATTTCATATCTGAATCATATATGTGTATATATATATAAATACCCATTACATACAGTGTGATATCTCATTATGACAGATACCATCCAAATAACTTATTGAAAATCCATTTACTCACACAGCTGGGACCAAGTTGGAGATTTCCGTTATGACTTTTTTTTTTTTTTTTAAACTATATAACATAGAAATAGCATATGTATATACATGTACTAGAATTACTTACCCCTTCTTTCTCATTTTCCATCAAAATTTTCTTCATAGCTACTAGTCTTCTACTTTTCCTATCTATCGCTTTGAACACCTCCCTATAATGAGAACTGGATTGTTAATTTTTATTGTAATATTTACAGATGCACACTTAACTTATTCTTACAAGTATATCCACCACATTTTCTTTTCTTAAAGGTATTGTAGTTACCTTTGACAGGATTTTTAATGTTATCATTAATTCTGAGCACAATTAAAGACCAAGGTGAACCTACATTTGAAATTTGAGAAACATCCTTTCAGTACTTCTCAAGAAATAGCAATAACAGTCTTTAATAGTCAAAATCCTGTCAGCCATTTTGTTTCACTATCAGACTCAAAATGAATGGTCACAACTAGGGATCAAAGGGTACCTATATGTGAAGTTACTGAGAAGTATGCTTCCAGTATTTTTCAAGATATATCAATAACGAGTTTCAACTGTTAAAATTCAAGATGGCCACCTATCAGCCATTTTGTTTATGCAATCAGACTCAGACTTTTGGAGAGGATCGACTTATATAGGCTTGCCTGTTGCCCAATCCATTTGTTAACAATAACATTGTTGAAACGAAATCAAATTGAATTTGGCACTGAAAGAGGCCTAATGGGCCTATATTTCTCACCTGCTTCCAATGACCCTTTGGAAGCTGATCTAGGTCTTTTATGCATATATTAATCTGATTTCCACTTTAATCAAATATCAGTATGCTAGCTACCTTTTTTGTATATCCATTTCAACAAATGGTTATCCAGAAATGGTTGTTTAAAGATTTTAACATATTCTACCCCTGCAACCTTTATTGCAGGACAAGGCCATTCATTTATATAACAAGGGCCCAATGGGCCCGAATCGCTCACCTGCAATGCAGTGATCTTTTCATATATGGATTCATGCAGTTATTTGAAAGCATGCTACAGGACCAATATAATGTCTCCACACTTTGCCTATTCAGAAGTCATTTAAAGATTTAAGCATACTTGATTGACGTGACCTTGAATGCGAGTCAGGGTCATTCATTTGAACAAACTTGGTAGCCCTTCACCCAGCATGATACAGGCCAAATATTAGGTCTCTGGGACTCTTGGTTATTGAGAAGTTGTTTAATTATTTCTGCCTTTTGACCACTTTTTTTACCTTGAATGAAGGTCAAGGTCATTCATTTGAACAAAGTTGGTAGCACTTCACCCCAGCATGCTACAGACCCAATATCAACTCCCTGGGACTCTTGGCTATTGAGAAGAAGTCGTTCAAAGATTTTAGCCTTTTTGACTCCTGTGACCTTGAATGAAGATCAAGGTCATTCATTTGAACAATCTTGGGAGCCCTTCACCCCAGCATGCTACAGGCCAAATACTAGGTCTCTAGGATTTTCGGTTATTGAGAAGAAGTCGTTTAAAGATTTTAGCCTTTTTGAGTCCTGTGACCTTGAATGAAGGTCAAGGTCATTCATTTGAACAAACTTGGTAGCCCTTCAGCCCAGCATGCTACAGACCCAATATCAACTCCCTTGGGCTCTTGGCTATTGAGAAGAAGTCGTTTAAAGATTTTAGCTTTTTTGACCCCTGTGACCTTGAATGAAGGTCAACTTTATTCATTTGAACAAACTTGGTAGCCCTTCACCCCAGCATGCTACAAGCCCAATATTAGGTCTCTGGGCCTTTTGGTTATTGAGAAGAAGTTGCTTGAATGGAAAAGTTGACGCCGGACGGACGGACGCCGGACGGACGGACGGCAGACACTGCGCCACGGCATAAGCTCACTTGCCCTTTGGGCAGGTGAGCTAAAAATTGCACCACTTCAGCTCAGGATTTTATAGGCCAATATCAGGTTTCTGGCCAACTTTGTTATTAAGAAGGCTTGTTCATAGTTTTCAGCATATTTGACCCTGTGACCTAGAATGTAAGTCAAGGTCATTACTTGGAAGATCTTCATCCCAGCATGCTACATGCCCATAACAAGTTTCTGGGCCTTTTGGTTATTAAAAACCTTATTTTAAACCTTTTAGTATATTTGACCCCTGTGACCTGGAATGCAAGTCCAGATCATTCATTTGAACAAATTGATAGCCCTTCATCTCAGCAGGCTACAGGCCAAATATTAGATTCCTGGACCTCTTGGTTTTGAGAAGAAGACTCACTAAAAGTATTTAACATACCTGTATCTGACCCCTGTGACTTTTATTGTAGGTCAGTCATTACTTACTACAGGCCCATAATTACAGGTCCCTGTGCCTTTTGGTTATTGAGAAAACTTTTTGAGATTTTAGCATACTTGACCCCAGCAATGACCTTAAATGTTTCTCAAAGTTAATTGTTTGAACAAATTTGTTAGTCTTTCACTACATCATTTTGCAATCAATAACAGGTCCCTAGGCCTCTTGGTTATTGAGAAATTGTTTAAAGATTTTGTACATTTTGAACCCTGCGACCTCAGATGAAGGTCAAGGTCATTCATTAGAACAAAAATGGCAGATATTTACCTCAGCATGCTACAGGCCCGATATCAGGTCTCTGGGCATCTTGATTATTAAAATGTCATTTAAAGATTTCAGCATATTTGAACCTTATGACCTTGAATATAGGTCAAGCTCATTCATTTAAAACAAGAGATCCCAGAGGGATCTTGGCGCCCACCATTGAGTGATCTTTATAGGTTCCATGTCAGATTGATCTTTTCTCTACTTTTCCCTTTCTCTAAGTCTTACTAATCTGTGTAAATTCAGAAACAGCCCTCTAGTACTTTTCAAACAAGGGGAACCTATATATAAAATTTTAGATTTAGCGATAATGGCTGTCTGTCGGCCATGTTGTTTTCGGGTTGGTCCCAAAATGCAATACCAGGGACCAAGGGGAACCTACATATGAAATTTGAGAAAGATCTCTTCAGCACTTTCTGAGAAATAACGATAACAAACATCAATTGTCAAAATCCAAGATGGCTGCCTGTTGGCCATGTTGTCTTTCCATTGGTCTCAAAATGCAATATGCATAACTAGGAACCAAGGGAAACCTATATATGAAATTTGAGAAAGATCCCTTCAGTACTTTCTGAGAAATAGCGATAACAAACTTCAATTGTCAAAATCCAAGATGGCTGCCTGTCGGCCATGTTGTTTTCCGATTGGTCTCAAAATGCAATATGCATAACAAGGCACCAAGAGGAACCTACATATGAAATTTGAGAAAAATCCCTTCAGTGCTTTCTGAGCAATAGCGATAACAAACTTCAATTGTCAAAATCCAAGATGGCTGCCTGTCGGCCATGTTGTTTATCGATTGGTCTCAATCTGATGATGGTGGGCTAAAAATTTAGTTGCCTTTCACCTCAGCAGGCTAGTCTAAATATTAGATCCCTTGGGGCCTGGTTGTTGAGAAGATTTGTTAAAGTTTTCAACATATTTAACCCCTGTGACCTTTAATAAAGGTCAAACTCATTACTTAGTAGCCCTTCACCCGAGCTTTCTGCAGGCTTATATCAGGCCCCGGGGCCTTTTAGTTATTGAAAAAACTTGTTTAAAAGATTTTAGCATATCTGACCCTTGTGACCATAAATGTAGGTCAATGTCATTCATTTAAAGAAACTTGGCAGCCTTTTACTGCAGCATGATGCAAGCTTAGTAATTAACAGATCCTTGAGGTCCTTGGTTATTGAGGTGAAGTCATTTAAAAATTTTGAGAAATTTGAACGGTGACCTTGAATGTAACTCATGTCATTCATTTAACCCCTGTGATCTGAAAGTTAGGCCATTCATCTGACCAAACTTGATAGCACATCACCATGTAACAAGCCAAATATCAGATCCTTGTCCTCTTGGTTATTGAGAGGTTGTTCAAAATTAGGACCTCTTTTTACACTGCAGCATATATATTTGACCTCTGTACATGTGCTCTTGAATGTAGGTCAATATTATTCATCTGAACAAACTTGGTAGCCTTTCACCCAAGCATGCTACATGATACCGGTAAGTCTTTTAAAATAATATGCATGTACCATTTGTCGATGATCTCTGGTGGTGCTGTCAGGCTAATGTAATGTATGTACATTATTTTTTTAAAAAAACTTTTAATTTTTTAATATTGCCCTTCCCTTGAATGGTATAGGGCCAAAGTCAAGAAAAATTCTTTTAAAAAACCAAAATTTTGTTACCCCCTTCAATTAAATTTCAGAAAAAAGGTTTTTACAGGCCCCAAAATTAGACCCTGGCCTTTTGGTTTTGAGAAGAAGACTCACTAAAAGTATTTAACATACCTGTATCTGACCCCTGTGACTTTTATTGTAGGTCAGTCATTACTTACTACAGGCCCATAATTACAGGTCCCTGTGCCTTTTGGTTATTGAGAAAACTTTTTGAGATTTTAGCATACTTGACCCCAGCAATGACCTTAAATGTTGCTCAAAGTTAAATTGTTTGAACAAATTTGTTAGTCTTTCACTACATCATTTTGCAATCAATAACAGGTCCCTAGGCCTCTTGGTTATTGAGAAATTGTTTAAAGATTTTGTACATTTTGAACCCTGCGACCTCAGATGAAGGTCAAGGTCATTCATTAGAACAACAAGAGGCCCAGAGGGCCTGTATCGCTCACCTGGATTTTATGATATATGAAACAAGAATGATGATTAAGTATATTTGTCACTGGTATTGCTATGTCAATATATCATAGGCATTTTATATGGGTACGTGAGGTTTTTATGCCAAAAAATGACTTTTGGCGCAACCCCTTAGGGATACTACCACACAAATGTGAGTGATATCCATTGCTTAGTTTCAGAAAAGAAGTTGTTTATACCCATTGACCCCTTTTGACCCCGCCCTCTGCACCCGGGGGGTCAGTTCCTTCCTTTATAAAATTTTGAATCCTTACCCAAAAGAATGCTACCTGTCAAATATGAGCTGTTTCAGAGAAGAAGTTGTCCATATCAATTTAGCCAAATTGACCCCTTTTGGCCCCACCCCTCAGCCCCATGGTGGGGTCAACCCTAAAATTTGTACAATTTTGAATCCCCACTCCATGACCATGCTACCATACAAATGTGAGTGATATCCATTGATTAGTTTCAGAGAAGTTGTTTATGTCAAATCTGCCAAAATGACCCCTTTTGGCCCCGCCTCTCAGCCCCAAGGGAGGTCGGCCCCACTATTTGTACAATTTTGAATCCTGACCCCAAAGGTATGCTCACAGTCAAATATGAGCAATATCTATTGCTTGGTTTCAGAAGAGAAGTTGTTCATATCAATTTAGCCAAATTGACCCCTCTTGGCCCCGCCCCTCAGGCCCCCAATAGTGATGCTACCAGGCAAATATGAGCAATATCTATTGCTCGGTTTCAGAGAAGAAGTCGTTTATATCAATATAGCCCAATTGACCACATTTGGCCCCGCCCATCAGGCCCCTGGGGGGTCAGTCCAATAATTTGTACAATTTTGAATCCCCACCCAATAGTGATGGTACCAGGCAAATATGAGCAATATCCATTGCTCAGTTTCAGAGAAGTTGTTTATATCAATATAGCCCAATTGAACACATTTGGCCCCGCCCCTCAGGCCCCCAGGGGGTCAGCCCCACCATTTGTACAATTTTGAATCCTCACCCCATAGTGATGCTACCAGGCAAATAGGAGCGATATCCTTTGCATGGTTTCAGAGAAGAAGTCGTTTATATTAATAGAGCCAAATTGACCCCTTTTGGCCCGCCCCTCAGACCCCTGGGGGGTCAGCCCCACCATTTGTACAATTTTGAGTTCACATCCCATAGGGATGCTTCTGACAAAATTTGGTCAAATTCTGATCAGTGGTTATGAAGAAGAAGTCAATTGTTGACGGACGGACGGACGGACGGACGGACCACGGACGCAGGGCGATTTGAATAGCCCACCATATGATGATGTTGGGCTAAAAATGCTGTCATTATTAATGTAGCAATTTAAATCTATGTTCATGTTTATCAATATAAAACTTTTCCATGTTAAACTAAACCTCATAATCCCTTATGGATTAATCTTCATTAATTTCTGTCAAATCTGCTCAGTTACACCAAAAATTCATATAAGTAAAGTATGTAATAAACATCTATAATAGAATGGGAATCTGCAACCCTGCACTTGCCGAGTATTATCCCATGATGACAAAGCAGTAAAACATGGGGTTGTTTATCAAATCTTGATAAGTTTCACTGCCAATTTTTTGTGACTTTTCACGTTTAATCTATCTTTATCTTTTGTAAATTGTAGATGATGTTGTGATTTTACCAAATCCTTTCATTTTCCTTTCCAGCAGCAACCGATATATAATGTACATCATGATTAATTTTTGGCTTCTGATTTGTGGCTTGTCAGTCTGCCATTCTTCAAAACAAACCAGTTTGTGCATGCATGCATGACATATTTTCAGCGGTTCATTACCATATAGAGAATGGAGCACCATTTTACGTAATCAGTGGTTAGTTTCCCAGTTATAATTGCAATTATGAAGAACTATACCTTATTATTACATTATATCATCATAGGATATTCTATCATTTAACCTTTTATCATTTTAATTTTGTCATAAGTCATATGTTAAGAAAACAAAGATGCTTTAATTAATGAACCTATATCAACAAGCTTATATCAACATAATAACTTACAACAGTGAATGCAGTACATGTACAATCTTACTTCAAAATGTCTGGTTAATTACACCAACCGAAAATTCTCCTTGTGCATTATCCTGAAACATATACTTATATTTATATAGTACACCAACTGTGGTGTAGTTTTGTGCCTGAAAATAGCCAAAATCACTCTAACATTTACTTTTTTAAATCATCCAAGTCACATTTATCTAGCCATGAAACATCATACATATGCAACAAGAGGCCCAATGGGCCTGTATCGCTCACCTGGCTCTACAGCAAATTTGCAGTTGATTGAGGTCATTTCTACAGATACTATGCTGATAACCAATTTATTCAAATATCAGAGTAAGATAGGTTTATTCATGTCAATAAATATTCTAGTCCTTCATTCCAGCATACTATTGGCCTAATATCAGGTCTTGGTGACTCTTGGCTATGGCAAGATTTAAAAATATTTCATCCCTGTGACCTTGAATGTAGGTCAATGTCATTCAGTTGAACAAACTTGGTAGCCCTACACCCCAGCATGCTACAGACAGGCCCAACCTCAAGTCCCTGGGCATCTTCAGGCTTCAAAGTTGAGAGAAATTTACTCGCATATGCGAGTAAATATTCCAAAAGGCGAGCTAAAATTAATGGTATATATCGCCATCTGGCGAGTAAAAAATTCTTGAACATTTCCGGATATTTTTTTACAATCGACCGGAAATCAATATTTTAGAATAAACCTATTTGCATCAGAGTCAGAAAAGCGCTTAGAACAGTATAATTCGCCATCTTCATTCAAGCGTCTAAATGACCCACTGAGCTACCGTGTGAGCAAAATGGCGTTAAAAAGGTCAGGGTAGACGCCGCCGACATCTTTCGGTTAAGTCCAAAATGACAGATTCACCAGCAGATCCAGATGCAGGAAAAGAAGCAGAACCCAAAGCATCTACCGTTAGCTATATATATATATAGCAGCACTGGTAATTAACGTCATTTGTTTCATCATAGCTCAACGACTAAGGTTTGACGAATGCAAAATTTTGTAAAATATGTGAAGGAGTACATCAATGGCAGGTAAAACTGACTTTGTATCGGGTAGCACATCTTTCAAAAGAGAAATCCGTGTGTGGCATGGAAACAGCAAACGACACAAAGACATACATGATGCTGTTATCGCTTCTAAGGCAAGTGGCAGAGTCAAACAAAATTTTGAAAGACAACGTAAACAGTGTGATGCAAAATATACACAAAGTTTGTGACTGCATATACCATAGTACAGGAGCCGGGCTGCCCAAACAACATTCAGTGGGACTTTGATGAATAAAAATGACAAAATACAGAAATATGATTTTTTGTTTTTAATACTTGTACCTCTGTTTATACATCACACCATGATTGGTGTAATGTTATTTTTGATTTTAAAAAAAGTCACTTAAATGAAACATATCTAGTACATACTAGTAATATCTCAAATTAAATTATTGCTGGGAATTCGAAGAGCATGTGGCGAGTAAAATTCAGAGGTCACTCGCCACATGGCTAGTAATTCCTAAATGCCACTTTGAGGCCTGATCTTGGTTATTGAGAAGAAGTCGTTTGAAGATTATAGCCTATTTGACCTATGTGACCTTGAATGAAGGTCAAGGTCATTTATTTGAACAAACTTGGTAGCCCTTCACCCCAGCATGCTACAGGTCTAATATCAAGTCTCTTGGTTATTGAGAAGAAGTTGTTTGAAGATTATAGCCTATTTGACCCATGTGACCTTGAATGAAGGTCAAGGTCATTCATTTGAACAAACTTGGTAGCCCTTCACCCAAGCATGCTACAGACCAAATATCAAATCCCTGGGCCTCTTGGTTATTGAGAATAAGTCGTTTGAAGATTATAGCCTATTTGACCCATGTGACCTTGAATGAAGGTCAAGGTCATTTATTTGAGCAAACTTGGTAGCCCTTCACCCTAGCATGCTAAAGGCCAAAAATCAAGTCCCTGGGATTCTTGGTTATTGAGAAGAAGTCTTTAGAAGATTATAGCCTATTTGACCCATGTGACCTTGAATGAAGGTCAAGGTCATTTATTTGAACAAACTTGGTATCCCTTCACCCCAGCATGTTACAGGCCCAATATCAAGTCCCTGAGCCTCTTGGTTATTGAGAAGAAGTCGTTGGAAGATTATAGCCTATTTGACCCATGTGACCTAGAATGAAGGTCAAGGTCATTTATTTGAACAAACTTGGTAGCCCTTCACCCCAGCAAGCTACAGGCCCAATATCAAGTCCCTGGGCATCTTGGTTATTGAGAAGAAGTCGTTTGAAGATTATAGCCTTTTTGACCCATGTGACCTTGAATTAAGGTCAAGGTCATTTATTTGAACAGACTTGGCAGCCCTTCACTCCAGTATGCTACAGGCCAAATATCAAGTCCCTGTGTCTCTTGGTTATTGAGAAGAAGTTGTTTGAAGATTATAGCCTATTTGACCCATGTGACCTTGAATGAAGGTCAAGGTCATTCATTTGAACAAACTTGGTAGCCCTTCACCCAAGCATGCTAAAGGCCAAAAATCAAGTCCCTGGGCCTCTTGGTTATTGAGAAGAAGTCGTTGGAAAATAATAGCCTATTTGACCCATGTGACCTTGAATGAAGGTCAAGGTCATTCATTTGAACAAACTTGGTAGCCCTTCACCCCAGCATGCTACAGGCCCAATATCAAGTCCCTGGGCATCTTGGTTATTGAGAAGAAGTCGTTTGAAGATTATAGCCTTTTTGACCCATGTGACCTTCAATGAAGGTCAAGGTCATTTATTTGACCAAACTTGGTAGCCCTTCATCCCAGCATGCTACAGGTCCAATATCAAGTCCCTGTGTCTCTTGGTTATTGAGAAGAAGTTGTTTAAATGAAAAGTTGACGCCGGACGGACGGACGGACGACGGAAGCCGCACCACGGCATAAGCTCACTTGCCCTTTGGGCAGGTGAGCTAAAAATGAAAATTATTTGCACATTGGAAAGTACTAAAAATTGATGCAATACTTCTGGTAGAGTAACATTAGGTTTCTAGCTAGTAATTAAAATAATGACCTGGTCGTAAATTAAATCGCAATTAAAAATATATTTCAAATTTCACTGTTTAATTGATTTCGACTATTTTTAGGAACAAATCCTTACTCCAACTGGCGTATAATATGTAAATTTGCGAATCATGCGCAAGTTAATTTGCGGTTTTCCCAACCTGTACATGTGTTGAACTTCGGAGTACAGCAGCTGTACAGTGTCAGAGTGTTGTTCCTAGAATCTATAATCTTTTTAAGTGAAGTGATAAAAAAATATAATTCCATTCAAGTTATCTATACGGTTTTAAAGTTACTATATCATATATAGTTTAAATACAAGTAACGTAATATAATCCATGCTCGTGTTTCATAATACCAAATTTATTTTTGAGAAATTGCGTACCCGAAAGTACCTTGTCCAATTTTCGTCAGTTTCTCGTATTTACTCTCTTCAGGAATGAATTCAAAGTTAAAGTCCTCATATTTTATGGTAGTTGACCCATTGGAAACACGTGGAGAATTATTCTGTTTTGTTGTCGTGGAACTAGAAGGAACCGGCACATGGGGAAGGCACGGCGTCTGCTCCATGATTTTTACGCCGGAACTGTGCAATCCATATATGACGTCATCGTTATATGCTATCTGTCGCTTAAGTCAATATTTTTTTCTTATTTTAATTCTCGACAACTCAATTAGAATAAATAAACAGACAAACAACATGACACGTTTTTGAAATGCATTATATTACTGTCATTGCCATTTTTCAGATTAAATAAATCGCGTATTATACATATTATAGTTTGTAATGTTGAAGCGACATGCAAGGAATGGCGGAAGTGACGTTAAACGCACTCTACTTTCTGAGAGTGCGAAAGTGAAGATAGGGAAAGATGCCGAAAGTTGTTTCTCGTAGTGTTGTTTGCACCGATACTAAAGATCAAGAAGAATATCAAGGCGAAAAACCTCTTTATGTATACTACTGCCTCTGCGGGCAAATCTCCCTCATTTTAGGTAAATTATTAGTCTTAGATCTAGCAAGAAAAAAACGTACAAATTACAATCTACATGTGAGTCTACTACTCCTATACGTATATGAGGTCTTATTCCACCTGATTACATTGGTGGATATGTTACATGACAGCCTGTCAAAAGTTTCCTGTCGTGTAAACCTCTAATGTTATTGGAGTAATAGTCTACTAGAACTATAACTGCCTCTGCGGGCAAATCCCCCTCATTTTAGGTAAATTATTAGTCTTAGATCTAGCTAGAAAAAAAACGTACAAATTAAACAATATACATGTGAGCATATAGTACTACTCCTATACGTATAAGAGGTCTTAGTCCGCCTGATTGCATTGGCGAATCTGCTACACGGCGCCTGTCAAAAGTTTCTCGCCGTGTTGAACCTCTAACATTGTTGGAGTAATAGTCTACTAGAACGAATATCCATACCCTGCCTACACTGCTCTTCATCTGTCAGAAATTACCCGTCCGTCGTCCAGAGCTACGTTATCGCAGCTAATAGTCTACATCACATGCATATATTGGTACATGTATTTCTTTCTAGTTTTATAATAATAATAAGACTAGGCATGTCCCTGTGATTGTTGTATATGTATATCATCATCCTTGCATATGGACATGTCGATAATGATTCTTAATGGGAGTTTTTTTTTTACATTTATCTTGTTTTCACCACAATTTTATATCGTATACAACTCATTTAGGAAATTTTAGAATGACATAAGTTAATGCGGCATAATAATTTGATTGTAAACTTTGTATATTAAATGAAAAATTGGTATTATTGATCTCACCAAAAAGCAATGTTTGTTTATTTAATGTAAATGATATAAATAAAGCTTCCAACAACAAATCTAGACTTTGAATAAGATTTTGTACTTGATCACATTCCCGACATAAAAGTTCAATAGTTTCTCTTTCAGAGTTACATATAAAGTTTGCAAAGAGGACTATCTGCTAGCTGGGCTTTAAAAAGAAATGAATTAGTGGTTAAAATATAGTGGGGAAGCTCTAAAATGAAGCCTTGAAGTTTGGAATTTTCAGTACTTTTATGATTAAAAGGTGGTGCCTATATATTTAGCCAGTCATCATCATTGATATTAAAAAGTCCTCCCCATTTTTCTTTGCCTTTGGCTGTTGGAGGGTTTTTTAACGAATCGTAAAATACTTTTGAATCTTTAGTCTGTTTAAAAGATATAGCCATGTTAACAGGTAAGACAGGATGTGTTAGTTTGTACTTTTCTTTTTCATAATTCTGTAAACATTCCTTATTGCTAAAAAAAAAAGTGCTTTCATATCAACTGAGCTATCTAGTCTATGCCACCTTCAATATTCAACAGGTTACTTAAGTTTTATAATTTCTTATGGAAGATATAAACATGAAGGTCTAAATAGGTATTTTTCTGGTATTAATTAATTAAGGTCTTCATATATATAGCTTCATCAGCCTAATTTTATCACAAAACACTTAGACAAGACATGTCCCTGTCTGTGGCTCGCATCCATACACATGTGGATTAATGTTGCACATTCTGTTGCTATACATTTTTGTATGGCCAAATGAAATTATAATTGTGTTTCCCCTTTCCCGACCTACCCTGGGTTTTTTCTGCTGACCCTAAAACATTTTATGATATTTTGAGTTGTAAATCCTAAATTAGTTAATCACAGATGATCTGTAAATAATTGCCAGTCAAAGTCACGTCTTCTGGTCCAGATATTTGGACACTTGCTTGTTTGTGGTACATTAAAGAGATTTGAAGATCCAACACCACCTGTTATGAATTACTACTCTGAGGTTTGGTGGTGAGGGGTGTCTGTACCACCTGTCCATGGTATCTTAGGAAAACTGTATGGAAGTGAACCGCCAGTCTTCAGGGATTCATTTGATATTGTCAATGCATTCTGTGAACACCACTCCATTACTAGTAAAACACACTTGATACAACTGTCAATGAAATTGAATTTCATTTCATCAAAAGTGTTTTTCACATGGAATTTAATGTACCAGGGTAACAGTTATGAATAAAACAAAGAGTTGTGAATGTTGATGCTGTGTACGTAGTCATTATTATATCACAGATCAAGATATGGATTACCTTTAAACAAAAAATAAATGTTTTGGTCAGGAAAAAAATAAAATAAAATATGTTTCCTACCTACCTACCGTTTTTTTTGGAGCCGAAATGGGAAACACAACTATAACTTGATTTGGCCTAATTGATACAACTAATGTATTCTAATTATGTCACACGAAGTAGTATTTACAGGTCCTGCGTTGTGTCTGCACTGTTTGAGTCTACTTCTCCATATTTCTGGGTTTTTCTGTACTTTTGTTAGTTTAAATGTGTTTATATTGATAAGTTGCAATTAAACACCAACAAACAATATCTTGTATGGATGTAGATTAACAAAAAAGGCAAGTTACGCATCAAATTTCAACTTTTGTTAGGTTTTACCAGTGTTGTGTCTTGTAGGATTAATTGAAAACATTCTACACAGTAAGTTTTTTTTTAATTAATCTGCAAATAATTGATTTGATTAACCAATATACATGTGTACATAATATATGGTTTGTGTTTTGTTTGGTTATATTAGGTATTGCAAAACTGAGATTATACCATAAGCTAGGACATGTATAATCCCTTTATAGTCTCCTATAGTGATATTAAAGAATAACCAGAATGATTTTCAATATTAAGTTTGAAAATACACCATTTCAAAACACAAAAAGTAGAGAAATTCTGAACGCCGTAGCGACTTTCATTTTAGAGAAGTCTCATTTTTCTAGAAATATATCACCTGTAGCCCTGACAGCGATAACCCAGTTTTGATGTCCCAGATATTTAGGGAACGAGTGGAATAGATCGAGATGTATATCAATTTTTCTTTCTGGGTATACTTTAAACTAGTAATACACAATCTCTGACTTTAAGAAAAAACATATTTGGTTAATGACAGATATTTGTGTCTTTTGTTGCAGATTGTCCTATGGACAAGCTTCCAATGAGAAGGAGGGATAATGCCAGAGTGATCGATAGCCAGAAACATGCACATAAGTTAACTTGTGATCCTGATGATATTATTTATCTCAAAAGGTGGCTATTATCATTGCAAATTTTACACTTCAATAGGATTAAGCTTTGGCAATCCAATGAATTAATATAATATTTCCCACGAATTTTCCAATCAGAATAGAAATAAGCAGCTTTGATATTCTGATTTTATCAGTGATTAGAACTTGTGTACATGTGTAGTAGTGATCAGTATGTATACTTCATAAGATCAGAGGTTTTTTTTAAAGTTTGAGTTAACATGGACCTACAGTACATGTATGCTCTAGATCACATCTTAAACATCATACAATATATATAACTGTCTTTGGATTGTGATATTGCAGATACTTTTGTCAAAAGTTATTTGACTTTAATCATCAATACATATCTGTACATATAACATTCCATTGATTCCATCAGACCAAAGTCTGTACAACAATTATTACTAAAAGTGTTTGATTTATATTCTTTTTCATCTCTTAATTCACAATTTCAAAGATTTATGTCACTGTTACTATAAATAGAAAAATTGTTACCTTCAATCATTCAAACTTAAATACTCTTTGCTGTAAACCAGCAAGTACCTTCAGAATCTGTGAAATGGAAAAAAACTTAAGTTATAGGATTTGTTCGAATGATTTGAATCATTTAGTTAATTACGTAGTATACAGTCTAAATATAAGAAATGTTACATTTCTTCTCTAAATATGTACTCAGATGGTAAAGCGTGTTACTGGTATCCATGATTACGTCTCGGTTACTTCAGAACATTTAAAGTGATAAGGAAAATAATCTACCATGTTATTTATTATACATTGTGTTTTCCACCATTTTGAATGTTCAAATTCTTATTATATTATTTATCTTCAGACCAGAAGGCATTGAAAAACAGTATAGACAGAAATGTAAAAGGTAAATGCATTAATATGAGGTTCTGAAAGTTATGGTACATATACCGTCCGGGTACTTGTAATTATACATATTTTATTTACTATTTTTTTTTAAATAATGTTTTTTTTTTAAATATTTTTTTAATGCAAATAACGTAAACAATCATATAGCGCCCATTTTGAGTACCTACCTGACGATCTACATAGTATATAAGAGGGGCCAAAACCCAACTCCGCCTATATGAATACTCTGGTTATTTGCATATTTTGTCATGGAAAAAGGGCTATGCAAATAAACGGGTTGCTCTGTATATGATTTTACAATTATAAGTATTGACCTTATATCTAATTGGCTAATGTAAAGTTTCTTTATTTTTGTTTCTACTTATAGATTAAAACCACTAAATACTTTGTCTTTTATTGAAATGCTTATATACATCATGGATATTGATCTATTATAATTTCATTAAAAATGTTTGATATATCACCTCCGGTAGATGTGGGCTCTGGTTATACTATCATCACCAAGGAAACAGCAAGGTGATGTTTATTGTGGACGGAGCGCTGAAGAGGGATGCAAAGAAAACGGATGTATACAGTCAAATTTCTGAACCAAAGAAGGTAGGCTGGAGATTGGTGAATGTCCCGTAATATTTTAATACCCAAATTTAAACATAGCTTTGTTATATAATAGGCTATGATATAGTTTTCAATTTTTTCCACTTTCATTTTAATATTAAGAAATTTACAATAGGGTGTTAACATAAATTTTATTTTAAATTTCCAGCACAATTTTTTTTTTTTTTCAAACTTTTCTTTATTATTTGTTTTAATATCTATTACAGAAAATTTGATATTTATTTCATATTTCTTTGTAGGTGACTCTTACCAAACACACAAAGAATATGGGCAAATTCAGCTCTGTGACAGTGTCAACCGTTGATGAAGAAGAAGAGGAAATTGAAGCAGTAAGTTGTCAATGTCAGGTTGAAAACACATTTTTTGTGGGATCCTATTTATATACTGTAACTAACTGTAAGTCACAATTTTAATACATGTACATGTATACTGTAACATTCAAATTGTAGCAGTAATATTATTTTGCCATTTTCAAGCTTAACATATTGCTGCTCTAAATCATGATAGAAGTTTATAATCAAGGTTTTGTTACCTGTATATATTTTTATATTAGGTACTGTACTGTATACATCAATTTGGCAACATTCACAGAGATTTTGCTACATTTGGTCAATAAATACGTTTATTTATTCATCCTCTGTCAAAAGTTTGTTCTTAGGTTGATATAACCATGTACTGACCTCCTCAAAATGCTATACAGTGTAGTTGTGTAACATGTAGCACAAAAACAGATACCTTACAAATATTGTGTTAATGCATGTATACAAACTAATGTCTAAATATGCTGATATAATTATCTGTTTATTGCTAAAGTTTCAGAAGTGTACTATAGCATGAAATTTTAAACCTGCAAACCTATTCCGACTGGTACAACTTAAATGTCACTCCCACAAAATTGACATTATATTTTTTATACAATATAGATATGTTTGATGCCCCATTTAATTTGCAATTAATCAATGCACCGATCTGTTAAAGTTTGCTAGTAGTAAATATGCTAACAAATAAGATTTGAGTAATCCCACAGGCTTCAAAAATCTGTTTCTGGTTTATTGATTGCCCTTTTGATTTGTAAATTTTAATTATGTCACCCAAGGAAAGTTTGGAGACATATCAATTTTTTTTCCATTTCTTTCCAACGTCAATACCCATCCTTACCTCCACTACTGGTCAATACCTACTTTCAACATTGACGGAACTTTACATGAGTGTTTGTGTATGACCAGTGATGGGCAAGAGTATTTTTGTTTTTCGATTGGCCATCCATCCATCCGGTCAGCCAAACGGAGGCCACTAATTGGTGGAAATTAAAATATTGTCTGATTTTGATGAAATTTGGTTGATAGGTAAAGTATGACAATACAAACGCTGTTGCGATATTAACTTCTTTATTTACGACTGAGTGGTCGTTTGTGGGACATACATGTATGTAACAGTGCCCGTTACAGATAGAACTGGTTTCATATTGATTTTTATGTCTGCAGAAAGAAATAGCAGATTCCTATGCAGCCAACGCCAGAGTGATTGAGAAACAGCTGATTAGGAAGGGCATGACCAAACGCAAGATGATGGAAGAGGTGAGGAGTCCATGTATTTAGTAATATCTCAAATCCATTGATAATATAAAAGGAAATAGAATCAACGATATTCATTTACTGTATGATCATCTAATTTACACATTCTGTATTTACTTTTATCTATCATTACATCTCTTTGGCTCCAAACAGACAGTTTCAAATTTTGATTGAGCTTAATCTTGAAATGTGTACTGCTCAATGTTCTTTGTCTTTATGCTATATGAGTCTTGTATTATTTTTTTTAAATGCCTTGTACAAATGGAAAATAAAATTAAAAGATGAATGAGAAAAAAGAATTTCACATATTAAATACAAATTAAATATTTTACATGAAATTTTGTAACTACAATGTCTGTTAATATAAAAATTTGACTTTCCTAAGGAATTTTGTCACAGATATGTAAATGTATTGATGCCAGTGTCAATATAAAGTAAATATTTGTGTATTGCTTTCAATATTTTAAACAGTGATAACAACACCATTATTGTTTTGCACATATCAGGCTGAGGAAGCAAAGAAGAAACCTAAAGGAACATTGATTGATAAGTGATGAGATACGCAAATGGCCTTCAGTATCCCTCAAGGGACCATCTAATTAAAGACAGATCGCATTCAATATGCTTCTTACCAGGACCCACTAGGGACCACCAAATTAAAGACTGACTGCATTAGGTATGCTTCTAATCAGGACCAACCAGGGACTGCCGGATTAAATACGGATTGCATTCAATATGCTATTACCAGGACCAACCAGGGACCGCTGGATTAAAGACTAATTGCATTCAGTATTCTTCTAACCAGGACCCCCCCAGGGACCTCCAAATTGAAGACAGACAAAATTCATTATGTACTGGTTGTTGGGTTTGCATTTAAAACTTTAGTTCAGTGAGTTCGGCAGAACAGAAATAATGGCTTAGCTGTGAGAAACCAGATAATTGCTTGTGAAAATCAAGATGCACATAAGAGGAACTCGACTACACTTATGTTATGGCTACCGGGCTGTATGAACAGTGATAATAATAAGACATTGCAGCTTTTTCCCTGCAGTCTTGTGAACAGGAAGTGGTGGTAGTATAAAACAGGACTACATCTTAAGATTCTATGGAGGACCATTTTGGTCAGAAATTCTACTTTCTTCTGTTAATGCTGAATGGCCCTTAAGTGTCTACCTACCTACATACACATTAAACATCTCTTGTATAATTTTGTTATAACAAAGAAGCACAAATGATGAATAAAGAGAAATTTAAGCTCACCTGACCCAAAACAAACAAAAATATGAAAAGGGTGTCCACACAACATGACTACTGAGTATGTAAGTGTTTGTAAGGATGAAATGGCGGTATGAACATATTTGTAAGTTGAGGCACCTGGTAAGATTGTTTAGTGGTTGTTGCTTGTATGCATTGTATGTGTGAGAGATTTTGGTGTCCGAATAAAGTAAAAACAATGCTTCATGATTTTATTTTACACTTTTATTCATATTTCATGAGCCTTTTATAATGAAGTCTCTACACTCTTATACTATGGTGTAATATCTATCATTTTCTGATATCTTCTGTTCCTAAAATGACTTCTACAGAACAAGAAGCCACAAGAGCATGACAAAGTCACTTTATAAATAATTATGTGATAATAAAAGGGTTTCTAGATTAAATTATTATTAATGTGCATGTTATTAAAGCCAATTCTCCTTAAGGATTTGTTCAAGAATACAAGATTTCTATCCTAATGTCCTTACCATTATTTTATTACATTGTGAAGTTCAGTTGGAAAAATTATGCCTGACACATATATGTTACTTGTCCTTTTTGTGTCCCCTTCAAATGGTGACATATAGGTATTACTATGTCGGCGGCGTCGGCGTCTGCACAACGGTTTCCATACAATAACTTGAGTTCCCTTTGGCCAATCAAACTCAAACTTCATACAGTGCTTCCTTACCAAAAGTACTTGCTTGGGATTGCTTTTCAGGTTCAAAGGTCAAGGTCACTTTCTATTAATAGAAAATTGGTTTCAATGCAATAACTCGAGTTACCTTAGGCTAATCAAACGCAAACTTCATACAGTGCTTCCTTACCAAAGTGCTTGCTTGGGATCGCTTTTCAGGTTCAAAGTTCAAAGGTCAAGGTCACTTTCTACTAATAGAAAATTGGTTTCCATGCAATAACTCGAGTTACCTTAGGTTAATCAAACTCAAACTTCATACAGTGCTTCCTTACCAAAAGTGCTTGCTTGGGATTGCTTTTCAGGTTCAAAGGTCAAGGTCACTTTCTATTAATAGAAAATTGGTTTCAATGCAATAACTCGAGTTACCTTAGGCTAATCAAACTCAAACTTCACACAGTGCTTCCTTACCAAAAGTGCTTGCTAGGGATTGCTTTTCAGGTTCAAAGGTCAAGGTCATTGATAGTATTAAAAGAAAATTGGTTTCCGTGCAATAACACGAGTTCCCTTCAGCCAATCAAACTCAAACTTCATGCAGTGCTTCCTTACCAAAAGTGCTTGCTTAGGATTGCTTTTCAAGGTCAAATGTCCTTGCTATTATAAATAGAAAATAGGTTTGCTTGCGATAACTTGAGATCCCTTGGACCAATCAAATTTAATGCATTGCTTTCTTCAAGGAAGTGCTTGCTTATTTTAAAATTCAAATCCTAGCTTGCTGTGCATGGGACACATCCACTTCCGTGGAATTCTTGTTTGGGACAATGTCTGAATTAAATATCAACATGAAGAGTTGGAAATGTTGTATAGCCCTCTCTCTTCCTAGACCTAAATAGCCTTTATTGATGTTCAAGGGCCTATGAGTTAATTAAATTTGAATAGATATAACAGATCAAGCTCTTCCAGGGGATGGGGGTACCCAGTAAATAATAATAGAAACATTTTTTCCCTATTGTTAGGTCATCTGACCAGAAGGGTCAGGATAACCTATAGTCATGATGCTTCGTCTGTATGAGTGCCGTCTGCCATGTGCCTTGCGTAAACTTTTCACATTTCAAACTTCTCCTCAAATACCAATAGTGGGATTGAGCTGAAACTTGCCAGAAATGATCCTGAGATGGTCCTGACCAAGTGTTGTTATTTTTCAGGTTGGTCAGAAATCCAAGATGGCCACAAGTTCCATATATAGTAATCACTCTGTCTGTTTGTCCCTCCACAAATTGTGGTAACTTTAGTACTTTTGACTGATTTTTACAAAATTTGTTCAAGATGCTAAGTTTACAAAAACACATAATGAGGACATAACTCAAGGTCAAAGGGCAAGGTCATGAGGTGCAAATGTCAAGATCATATTTTGTTTGCATCATTTCACTACGAACATTTTTGATGGCGATGATGAAGCAAAATTGGTCGGAATTGGTTGACCCACCAAATGTCAAGGTCAGAATTCAAGGTCACGCAATTAAAATTCAATGTCAAATTTTGTGTCTTTTCACAGATGAAAATTTTGTTCAGACACAACGAAGCAATGTTGGCCAGAATTAAATGATGACCAAACTGACCAAATGCCAGGGTCACTTGGTCAGAAGTCAGTTTCAAATCTTTTTACTACAACATTATTACAAAGAAACCTCGATTGGAATAAAACAATGAGTTAAATGACTAAAGGTTCGAGGTCAATGTCAAATTTCGTATTTTCACAGATGAACATTTTGTTATGACGTGATGAAACAAAGCTGGCCGGCTTTAGATAAGAATGCAGCTGACCACAGTCACTGGGTCAAAGGTCAAGATCAGTTTGGTTTAAAGGTCATGGACATAACTGTGACCCTCGCTCTAAGTGGGAAAGGTAATTAAGTTTTAAATAAAACAAAACTAACTAATGAATATTATACTAGTATTTTCATTTCAGTTAGCCCAGCAAATATGGAGGTGGATGGAAACAAGGGTCATACCATAGGACGTGTATAATGTACATGTATATTTTGCATCCTTGCGATAGTTTTTGAAGTCAACATCAGACCTCAACGTCAGCAATATGGGCATATGGCTTCTTGATGATTCTGGGGTATAATTACCGCAGAATAAGTTCCTTGCAGATCAGTAAGTGTTCTGATGTTGATGTTGCAGGTTTAAAGTCTCGATTTAGGTTACAACCTCTACTCGTGACTCTAGGTTAGAACATTAGTCCGGGGTGACTGTTAGATGTTGTCAGTTGGTGCTCCCCTCCTCCTTTCTCAACGCAGGCTTGGGACCAGATATGGTGGAGTTTCAGTAAGTGTTCTCACCATGGAGGAGTTTTTGGAGTGCGCAGGAGGTGTGTTCCCTTGTATTAGGAGCCGCGGCTCCGCCATGTGTCAGACACTGAAGGGCAAGTGTAATACTTGCAGTATTACATTGAAATTGAACTGTTGGCTATATTGTTCCCTTCAATATACAATTTGCTAGTAAAATGTTTTGAATATTTTATACTTAGACCGAATGAACTGTAGATTTGGTCACTTGACAGCTAATTTGATTCCCAGCAACTTTGCTTCATAATGTCATAACGAAATGTTAGCCAATTAAGACATTTATTTGACCTTGACCTTGGTTAGACGAAACCTTGTTTGATTCTGTCCAACTATGTTCCTAGTGACATAGTGTTGGAGGATGTTAAATTTGGCTTTGATATTTGATTCTATAATATTAATAATTGGTCAATTGAAACCGTGTTTGATTTTGACTGGCTTCTCTTCATAATGTCATAACAAAATGTTAACTAGATATGAGATGTAAATCCTACCTTGAACTTTGACCTAACAACATTGAACATTGCCAGTTGATACCTTGTTAAATCAAATCGCCCTGCGTCCGTGGTCCGTGGTCCGTCCGTCCGTCCCTCCGTCCGTCCGTAAACAATTCTTGTTATCGCTATTTCTGAGAAAGTACTGAAGGGATCTTTCTCAAATTTCATATGTAGGTTCCCTTTGGTCCCTAGTTATGCATATTGCATTTTGGGACCGATCGGAAAACAACATGGCCGACAGGCAGCCATCTTGGATTTTGACCATTGAAGTTTGTTATCGCTATTTCTGAGAAAGCACTGAAGAGATCTTTCTCAAATTTCATATGTAGGCTCCCCTTGGTGCCTAGTTATGCATATCACATTTTGGGACCGATCGGAAAACAACATGGCCGATAGGCAGCCATCTTGGATTTTGACAATTGCAGTTTGTTATCGCTATTTCTGAGAAAGCACTGAAGAGATCTTTCTCAAATTTCATATGTAGGTTCCCCTTGGTGCCTAGTTATGCATATCGCATTTTGGGACCGATCGGCAAACAACATGGCCGACAGGCAGCCATCTTGGATTTTGACAATTGAAGTTTGTTATTGCTATTTCTGAGAAAGCACTGAAGCGATCTTTCTCAAATTTCATATGTAGGTTCCCCTTGGTGCCTTGTTATGCATATCGCATTTTGGGACCGATCGGAAAACAACATGGCCGACAGACAGCCATCTTGGATTTTGACAATTGAAGTTTGTTATCGCTATTTCTGAGAAAGCACTGAAGAGATCTTTCTCAAATTTCATATGTAGGCTCCCCTTGGTGCCTAGTTATGCATATCGCATTTTGGGACCGATCGGAAAACAACATGGCCGACAGGCAGCCATCTTGGATTTTGACAATTGAAGTTTGTTATTGCTATTTCTGAGAAAGCACTGAAGCGATCTTTCTCAAATTTCATATGTAGGTTCCCCTTGGTGCCTTGTTATGCATATCGCATTTTGGGACCGATCGGAAAACAACATGGCCGACAGACAGCCATCTTGGATTTTGACAATTGAAGTTTGTTATCGCTATTTCTGAGAAAGCACTGAAGAGATCTTTCTCAAATTTCATATGTATGCTCCCCTTGGTGCTTAGTTATGCATATCGCATTTTGGGACCGATCAGAAAACAACATGGCCGACAGGCAGCCATCTTGGATTTTGACCATTGAAGTTTGTTATCGCTATTTCTAAGAACGTACTTAAGGGATCTTTCTCAAATTTCATATGTAGGTTCCCCTTGGTGCCTAGTTAAGCATATCACATTTTGGGACCGAACGGAAACAACTTGGCCGACAGGCGGCCATCTTGGATTTTGACAATTGCAATTTGTTATCACTATTTCTAAGAAAGTACTGAAGGAATCCTTCTCAAATTTCATATGCAAAGGTTGCCCTTGGTCCCTAGTTAAGCATATCACATTTTGGGACTGATCGGAAAACAACATGGTCGACAGGCAGCCATCTTGGATTTTGATCATTGAAGTTTGTTAACGCTATTTCTGAGAAAGTACTGAAGGGATCCTCAAATTTCATATGAAGATTTCCCTTGGTCTGTTGCTATGCATATTGCATTTTGGGACCGATCGGATAACAATATGGCTGACAGGCAGCCATCTTGGATATTGACAGGTGAAGTTTGTTATCGCTATTTCTGAGAAAGTGAGAAAGAGATCTTTCTCAAATTTTATTTGTAGGTTCCCCTTGATCTGTTGTTATGTATATTGCATTTTGGAACCGTTCGTAAACAACATGGCCGACAGGCAGCCATCTTGGATTTTGACCGTTGAAGATTTTTATTGCTATTTCTGAGAAAGTACTTAAGGGATCTTTGTCAAATTTCATATGTCGTTTGCCCTTGGTCCCTAGTTATGCATATTGCATTTTGGGACGGATTGGAAAAGAACATGGCCGACAGCCAGCCATCTTGGATTTTGACAATTGAAGTTTGTTATCGCTATTACTGAGAAAATGCTGAAGGGATCCTTCTCAAATTTCATATGTAGATTCCCCTTGGTCCGTCGTATTGCATTTTTGGACCAATCTGAAAACATTGTCGACAGACAACCATTATCGCTAAATCTTAGATTTCATATATAAGTTTCCCTTGTTTAAAAAGCACTGGAGGGATGTTTCTCAATTGATACAGATTAGTAAGAGGAAGGGGAAAAAAGAGAAAAGATCAATATGACATGGAACCTATGAAGATCATTCAATGGTGGGCGCCAAGATCCCTCTGGGATCTCTTGTTTTATTGTGATCAACTTTGTTTCGTAATGTCATAATAAAATATGAAGCAGTTCAGATACAAACTCTGACCTCGACCTTTGATCTGATGACCTTAACCTTCGATCAGTTGACTTCTTGTATTGTGGCGTACTTCACTGAAAAATATGATGGAGAAGGGAGATGTACGGCAAGCCAAGTTGTCATTTATTTGCTGAGCAATGATGATCCAGTATTTTAAAAATTATATAAGATATCTTATATGTTTAAGAGAGATCTTATTTAAAGTTTATAAGATAACTTACATAAATGTATATAACATTTAAGATTTCAGATATCTTATATATTTTAAAAGATATCATATAAACTCTTCTTAATAAGATATCATATATTATATAAGATCATAAAAAATATCGGATATCTTATATCTTATCAGATATCATATATCTTATCAGATATCTTATAAACTTTTCTTTATAAGATATCTTATAAATTATATAAGATATCTCATAAAAGATATAAGATATCTTATAAAGGAAAGTTTGTAAGATCTGTTATAAAGAACGAGACTCTCGTGAGACCGGCAAAACCTAAAAGTTCGAGAATGACTGCTCCCTCTGTAAGGTAACTTCCGTTTTGTTGGAAGGCACGCGGAACATACACAATCAACCCTCTGTCGCGACCACGATCAGCTAGGCACGGAGCAGATGTCGTGGTCGAGCAAACATGAATTTTTTATTTATTTATTTATGGGTTTTACGTCCGCTATTACGGCCTTATGGCCTTTCAGCTGACGAGAACAGATAGGAAATTGAGTAGAGTGGGTACAGCAAACATGAATTTCAAACCTTTATATATGGCAAGCCACGTTGTCATTTATTCACGGAGCAATGTTGATCCAGGATTTTTGCAAAATAAGATATCTTATATAATTATAACTTAAAGTTATTTAAACGTTATAAGGTATCTTATATAATAAATGAGATATCTTATATAATCGAATAATCTATCTTATAAAAGATATAAGATGTCTTGTTTATTATATACGATATCTTATAAACTTTAAATAAGATATCTTATCAACATAAGATATTTTAAAAACCTAAGATATCTCATAAACATATAAGATATCTCATAAATATATGAGATATCTTATATAATTTGGTAAAATACTGGATCAACATTGCTCCGTGAATAAATGACAACTTGGGTTGCCATATTTATATGTAGTTTCAGTTTCATCTAGGCTCCTTCATCGAGTGGAGGAGAGTTCATTATCTCAAATTCAAATTGTTTGTTTCAAAAATCGAATTACATCAGATATTCTTTATAAGATATCTTCTACTTTTATGATATATCTTGTATATTATATAAGATATCTTATAAAGAAAAGTATATAAGATATCTCATTTATTATATAAGATATCCTGTAAAGTAAATAAGATATCTTATAAAGTTTATAAGATACCTTATATAATCGTATAAGATATCTTATATAATTTGGTAAAATCCTGGATCAACGTTGCTCCATGAGTAAATGACAACTTGACTTGCCATATAGAGATGATGACACCATCTCTGGAAAGAGTTACACAGACAGGTTATAGGTCATCCCTGCAATAAGCTGACCACTTTTGTGAAATAAATTTGTTATATATATATTAATATTTTTCATTATCTTAATTCCTAGTCCTGTTGCAGATGTTTTAACACTTACATTACTGTCAAATACGATCCCGCCAGTTGCCTAGGAAGCCCATGTTATTTCCCTATAGACTTGGGATTACAATCTTTTCTTGAGGACAAAGAATTGTGGATAAAGATTTATCTGCATTCTGCATTAGATTTACCTCATATTTCTATAGCTGATAGTAATTATATTTCTGATTCGGGACATTCAAATAGGCTGATCAATTTATTAGCATTATGGATTTTCTAGGTTTTTTATATTACACTTGTATGTTTGTAATGTTTTTCAATGTGAATTATTTCAGAATAAGACATGTTCCTTGCTTTCTCTACCTAAAATGTTAACATATTTTACTTAATTCGATACTCGGATGTCGCAGATGTCGACAGCTGAGGGAAATGAACAACACAGGTTTCGAGGAATCGATTTAGGTTGACGAGGACCATGGTCAAATTTTATGATCTCATATTATTTCCTCATGCGATATGAAGTCAAATCCTTGTTGATATTCTAGTGGTTTCGCTGTCAATAGGCTCACGGATCACTATATTGTTTAAACCATTTCCCCTGTTTAAAAGAAGAAATCACCGTTTAAAGAGTATGCTTTCTAGATATAGTCGCTTTAATAAACAATCATAAATAATTGTTGTTTGTATAATTGTAATTATCTAATCGTCAGTTCCGGCATATGGATTTATTTTTATCTTTTGATGCAGTTATTTATTGCCATTAGATTATTTTCTTGAGTGACGTCGCTTGCATGATGACTCACTCCTCTGGGCATTTCATAAAAGTGTAATATACATCCCTCATTACCTATTCTACTAATGTTGCGTCAGGAATGAATTTGTTCAATGTTCCCGTCAGAATTAATTAAAGTAAGCATTTCAAAGACACGTACACGTGGAAAGGCTGAATGAAACTTTGACCCGTTTAAAATATTATATAATATTCAAAGTTATGTCCTTTGTTCCCTAACCACGAACAGGTTCTGGCACGGTATAACAAGAGATAAGTTAATATTAGTATATATATATATATGTGTGTAAGTTGTTGTGTTTTGTTGAAGAGACAGATTTGTAGGATATAAACATAGCAGAAATTCCGATCTCCGTGGGATGCTACGCATAAACGATTGTTTAGCTTGAACTAAAGAATGATATATTACTTTTGTCATCCGGCCAACGCACTCATCTTTTGACGGTAAGTGTAAAAGAACATTTGACGATATATTGGCGTAAAAAGGACTACTTCTGCTTATTAAAGTCTATTTTCATAAAAAAAAAAATACCGTGTAATATAATTACTGACATATGAAGCTGCAATTCTACCTAAAATAAGACTTGTAATTTCCACTCCTCTACGATACTCTACGATACAAGTATACTTGCATTGCAGTGTATCGTAGAGGAGTGGAAATTACAAGTCTTATTTTAATTAGATTGTATGAAGCTGTAGCTATATTTCTACGGCATACCATCGGTACGTAGCCGAGTTTGTTTGCAAACATTGACAATTTCTTTTCATACCCCTATGAAACTATAAAACATTGACATCAATGCTTATGATTATTTTCTGAAAATGTATTTCAAATTTAAAACACGTTTTATGTACAATTTTACTTATTTGATAAGGGATTCTTTTGACGAATCAATGCGCAAAACGTCAATGAACGTACTGTGACGTCATGTTTTCTTGTCATTTTCGTTTGTTTAGTGGTGGTTTACAAAGAAAATTCAACCAATCAGAAAGCTGCATTCTGCATGCAAACAATGGAAAATTTATTATTTTACATTGATTATTGTGAATATTTGCATCAGTGCTGAATTGTCATATTTGCATCATTGCTGAGTTGCCAGACTATTAGTAAATTAACATTGTTTAAGTTTCAGTATCACAAGACAAACAACATATAATATCTTTGTCTGTTCTTGATGAGATGTTCCATAAAAATGTCAGCTTCATTTTTTGTGAATGATGTTTCCGACAGATGTCAAATTTATGTGCCGTTTTCTGTATCTGTGACAAAATAATTCCATTTTTATCCTATCCTGTAGAAAATATGTCGGATGTATTTAAGAAAATTTACTTAGAGCAGGCTAATTTATTCATCCAAATAGCGTCTGTATGAATTAGATAACTGAATTAAGTCTGTCGTAAACACCGCACTGAATTGACCTCTTTCCATATGTCAATACAGTTGATAGGAGCGTATCTAGGGATGAAATTTTATAAAGGAATAGCTCTATTCCTAAATATGAAAATAAATTGGAGAAACTTCTTGCCGTCAATAAATAAGTTGTTTTTTTATTTAATCGAGATTTCTCTATCCCATAAAAGTGATTTTAAGAACTTTAAACATGGTTATGTTGTTATCGCATTAAAAGGATTATTTCAAATATTTTCTTACTTGTCTATAGTACATAAACTCTTCTTAAACCAAAAATATCCTGTTCTTGCCCGATATCATGAAATAGTTTTGTTTTCTTCACTTGAAATTGAATCGGAGCTCTTGTAACTTAAAACTGATGCAATTAGAGAATGTCTCGAAACTCAAAACAACCAGAAAATGAGAGAGAACACAAAAACACCGGACTATATGCTTACGTCAGTAATTCAACAATTATGAAAGTAAAATTTACAAAGCCCATACCAATCAGAACCGGTCTTTTAAAACCAGGATATTAATTGACGATTAGACGATATGATTGGATGTATAAATTATTCGCCAACCCCACGTGTTTCAATTTTTTTTTTTTTTTTTTTTTTTGAGAAGCGTATAAACAGGACCACTAATAACCTTTCGAAGGGATAATATTTCGTCTTTCAAATCATAACAGAGGTTCATGCTATACATGCATTTTCCATAACAAGAATATGTCTAAATGGGAGTTTCTAGATTGTCCACCGCGTTGCAGTTATATTCCCTTTCATATAAATATAACACTAACATTTTGCATGCAAATGTACATGATCAACATTTTAATACGTTGAGCTTTTAGGAGAGGGAAGTTATTGAAATTTATTTACCCTTAAATTCCTTGTTGAAATATCAATGCTCTTGTGTTTTTCAGCGACGGAATGAACAAAAAATAAGAAATATTTCAATAAGTGAGATGCAACGGAAAAGTTTATAGAAGATTGCAGCACACCAGTTACGTGCCTGTTTACGTCCGTCCGTTCATTATATCTGCTGTACCGTTCACCAGTCGCGCCCTCTGTACGTCCGTCTGTCCATTATATCTGCTGTACCACTCACAAGTCACGTGCCTGTGTACGTCCGTCTGTCCACTATATCTGCTGTACCGCTCACAAGTCACGTCCCCGTGTACGACCGTCTGTCCATTATATCTGCTGTACCACTCACAAGTCACGTGCCTGTGTACGTCCGTCTGTCCACTATATCTGCTGTACCGCTCACAAGTCACGTCCCCGTGTACGACCGTCTGTCCATTATATCTGCTGTACCACTCACAAGTCAGGTGCCTGTGCACGTCCGTCTGTCCACTATATCTGCTGTACCGCTCACAAGTCACGTCCCCGTGTACGTCCGTCTGTCCATTATATCTGCTGTACCGCTCACGTCCCCGTGTACGTCCGTCTGTCCATTATATATGCTGTACCGCTCACAAGTCACTTGCCTGTGTACGTCCGTCTGTCCATTGTATCTGCTGTACCGCTCACAAGTCACGTGCCTGTGTACGTCCGTCTGTCCATTATATCTGCTGTACCGTTCACCAGTCACGTGCCTGTGTACGTCCGTCTGTCCATTATATCTGCTTTACGGCTCATCAGTCGCGTCCCCGTGTGCATCCGTTTGTCCGTTACAATCTTAAAGCAATACTTCGATTCTATTTATTGAAAAATATACTGGAAGAGGCAATCAATATTTCATTTGTTTGTTTGTTTTTGTTTAACGTCCTATTAACAGCCAGGGTCATTTAAGGACGTGCCAGGTTTTGGAGGTGGAGGAAAGCCGGAGTACCCGGAGAAAAACCACCGGCCTACGGTCAGTACCTGGCAACTGCCCCACGTAGGTTTCGAACTCGCAACCCAGAGGTGGAGGGCTAGTGTTAAAGTGTCGGGACACCTTAACCACTCGGCCACCGCGGCCCCTATTTCAATATTTCAACAATTATTTGAGATAAGCTTTCCCTATCCCTGGAATATCGTCATTTTCTTTGTGATACGCAGATTGAGGATTCCGTTCAACTACAATTAGGGGATAATTTTAGTATTAGCAAATCATAGCATGTTTGTGATGGAAAGTTTAAAGACAGGATATCACCACATTATCGTATAACAGAGTTTATGTTTTAAACAAGCTCACCATGTCACGCTCAGCCGATGTTGATGGCGTATGGAGTAGGCTAGGACCATTTGGCAAGTACCAATTCAAACAAATGGCACTGACGATCCTAGCTGCCCTTCCAATGGCGTTCCATATCGTTTCGGTTGTTTTCATCGGTAAGTAACAGCCAAAGACATAATTAGTTTCGTATAAAATCAAACTTAAATGTACAGTTTATCTTCATAAATATGCATTAAGACATTTCATAGCGATTCAACAATTCTCCAAAAATAACTCATTAGAAATTGCTGATAAAAGCTGTATATACATACAAATAACTCATTAAAAATTGATGATGAAAGCGATATATACATACAAATAACTCATTAGAAATTGCTGATAAAAGCTGTATATACATACAAATAACTCATTAGAAATTGATGATAAAAGCGGTATATACATACAAATAACTCATTAGAAATTGCTGATAAAAGCTGTATATACATACAAATAACTCATTAGAAATTGCTGATGAAAGTGGTATATACATACAAATAGCTCATTGTCTTCATCAAGACATATTATCCATTATATATGTATATACGTATATTTATTTATCATATGATCGTTCAATTATGCAGTTAATTCGCCCGAATAATAATTTTGCATGTCATTAGTGTTATATTCCCTCGAACGTTTTCATAAGCCACGTATATGCATAGCAAACAGTACAAAGAAAGACTAACTGCTCTGAATGTTTATTTAATATAAAGCTCTCCCAACACCAAGAAGAAAACAAAATCAAAACAAAACAAAAATAACAACGCAGAATGTAGGTTGTTACTCTTTATTGTCCCATCAACATATACAGCTGTATAAGAATATAACATGATGCATAACTACTGTAAATGTACTTATTTTAGCGCAGTCAAATTTTAGCGCAAACACAGAAAACTGTAAAATATGATTTATTAGCGTGGACGTGAATTAGCGCAGTCGTCCCGACTACGCTAAAAAAAATCCGGAAAATATTTCAGTTCTAAAATTAGGCACCGACAATAAAAAGTATTTATTAAAAATGCATTATTTTTTCATTTAAGGATATACTCCGGAGCACAAATGTTCCATTGGTATGCAGGATCTTCCAATTGGTGCAGACAATAATAGCATACACGATTTCATCAACGCAACGTCCGAGACTTGCGGTATCCAATGGCAACGCAATATCGAAGGACATCTGATTACGGAGAAAACAGGTTGTTTATATGGCGTCAATTACTCCGTGCCAAAAACCGACACATTTGTGACAGAGGTCAGTACGTATGTCCTTGCAAAATTTGATATCTTGTAAATGCACATTTTCATTGCTGACGCCGGAAAAATTAGAAAATTTCATTAAAATGTGGAAAAAATGTGGTGAGTTCTGAGTAGAAGGGAAGTGGGAGGGAACAAATAATTCAGTCTCAAAAATCGTAAGAATCTATTTTAATCTTCGAGGGGCTATACTTGTCGACAAAGCGTCTTACATTTCAATGTTCTGCTCAGGGTAAATCTAGCACTTTCTATAAATTTCCGCTGAATTGTTTACAAAATAGGTTGGTAAGAAATATAAATAAAATATGCATGCAGCAAACGACCGCCATTATTTTGTATTCTACCATGTTTGCTATGCAACGCCAGTTTTGATTGGTTTAAAACCATGTATTATTTTCCAATAACCCACGCTCGTGCCAATAATACACGCTCGTGAGTCACAGCTGTTACAATTTTATATACCTAATATTCACTCGTTTTATAAAAGGTTACTATAGCCGAGTGGGCTAATGGGTTAGTCTTTCAGTAAGTTTTTATCACGACGCAAGTTCGAATCCTACGGAGGCCCCCCCCCCCCCCCCCCTTTTTTTTTTATCCTTTTTTTTTTAATATTCAAAATCAATGCCATATGATAGATGCTCAGTACTGTATTGCCTGTATATTTCATCAACAGATAATGCAATACTCAAGAAATAAATTACAAGGTTTTCTCGGGGTTTCCTTGCTGTTTTTCTATTAGAAAGAGGTCGATCTCAGAACTAAACAGTACATGGTAGAATAGAAATAATCAACTTTGACTCGTGTATTGTTGCAGGATATACAACTCGGACTCGGATATTTTGCAATTTTAATTAATAATTAATTTAATTAATTAATTAATTGCAAAATATCCTCGTCCTCGTTGTATATCCTGCAACAATACACGAATCATCGTTAATTATTTCTTAAATAACCAACAGATTTTCTGATTGGATCGTATACTAAATCCGCGTCATTATCAAAAGCAATATATCCACAAGTGTTAAAGCTTTGTCAAATCAAAACTGTCTGATACATAATTATCTATTTACATTTCATGATATTGGCATTCGTTTTTGTTTGTCAGTGGGACCTTGTATGTGAGAGGGATGCCATTGGACGAATATCCCAGTCCCTAGTCCTCGGCGGGATGTTTCTTGGTGCCCTTGCCGCGCCATTGGCTGACAAATACGGCAGAAAACCAGTCCACGTGGCCTTTAATGTTGGCTTACTTGTCGTAACCTTCGCCATGGCGTTTGTAAAGAGTGTGCCGGCGTTTCTAGTACTGCGTTTCTTTGTTGGAACTTTTCAGCAAGTACGAATATAAGCACACTTTTTTTTCAAATCTAGATCAAGTACTGATAGGTGGATGCCAATTTGGGCTTCCTGGTGTCTGTCAATGATAAACTTCATTTTGTGTATTTTAATACATTGAGACTAGGTGGTAACGATATGATATAAAATCAAAGCCAAACGGAGACCATTTCGAATCTTTCTTCATAATTTTGATGCATCGTGCGATTTCAAATCTGAGGAAAATAACTATGATTGAAAATTAGTCTTTTGTCGAAAAGAAGGTCACGCTGTCCTAATTCTATGACTGCTACTATGTCAACGATAAAGTTTATTTTGTTTTTAAATGAACGTCAGAAAATATATTTTAAATATTGCACAAATGATACTTGCACTCAACAGCAGTGCAAAAAGCTACACTAGCCACTCTGGTGAACTGGCATATATCAGCTTCATTGTCCAATTTGAAAACGAGAACCTTGGAAAAATTAATTAATTATGCTTGTCAGGAATCAATGGCGCATTTTCACCTCGGTAACATTTCACCAGAGAAGAAATCGTTCAAAGCCGCAATACAATATTTACAAGAAAGATGTTTACCTCTAGTGAAGATGTAGTTATACTCGTTGATGATGGGATACATATATTAAAGTATGTTTAAAAAAATCTCCAGTAATTATACTTTCCAGTGACACTATTTTTCAAAGGACGTCCTCTCTCGAATCCATTGTCTTTTGTGATGATATATTTTTGCCATATTTAGCAAAGGGTCGAAATAATGATGTCAATATTGCTAAACACATGTTGACAACAAATACACAGAACATTAATGATGGGTTTCAAGAGGATGACTTGTTGTTGACAGAGGCTTCCGAAACGTTACCGAATTTTTGAATGACACAGGCATTGAGACAGGATATAGGAAGCAACATACATATAGCGAGGCAAGCCAAAAACTAAGTAATGTTGGTTGTTGAGTCACCCATGGGTAAATTTAATCAGTGGAATACCTTCGGAAATATTGTGCGTAACAGTCGTATTCCTGTTTTAGGGGACTTTTAAAGTGTGTGTGTAATATGCAATGTTTTTCGCCAACCACTTGCCTCTAATTCTCCCAATGACCATGTAATTGCTGAGAGCACTTCGAAAAAGCCCCAAATGATTTGCAACCTAAAGTTGGAAGTAAAGGCTTGGCAAGGAAACAAGCCATATAGGAAAATCTTGAGGAGATCCGCTTGCCTCATTTCCCTATAATGACATAATTTGAGTTAAGACATCTTACGATGGGGATCCATCAGATGAAACAGGCTACGTCATATACTTTGGAGCATTTGTCTGAAAATTGCCAGTATGAACTAATGACATGCAGGGAAAAGTCTGACCCAATAAAGGTTCAAATTCGTTCTCGATAAATTGCATCAAAAAATCTACAGCCAGTGGATTGAATATTCTTCAGGATTGAACTTCTGCTGCTATCTATGAGAATTTTTTTATTATTATTTCTATTAACACTGCGAAGCGCAGACGACCGTCCATGTTTGTTGTTGACATCTCGACTTGAATTGTAGTCATTCAGAAAATCAGCTGCCCAGTCAAAACTAGTTTTTACTGTTGATCACGTGTGGCCGCATTGCCAAATAAAAACACGTGCATATGATAATGAAAAATATATATACAGTAGATTTATACATTACACATTGTACGTCATAGTATACAGTATACGTCATACAATACACATTGTATACCATACGGTGTACGTTATTTGCTATGTATATTTTATGTGTTATACTGCATACTTTATGTGATATTCGTTATTAAATATGTTTTACATGTTTACCTACAGGGCATGCTGATAACAGTAGTGACGTTTTGGCTGGAACTTCTGCACCGTGATTCCCGGGAAAATGTCGGGATTGTAAACGCCTTTATGTGGGCTAGTTCTGTCAACGTTCTCACTTTAGTGGCTTATTTGCTTCGAAACTACGACTGGAGAATCCTTCAACTAGCTTTGTCTGTTTTCTCAGTTTTTAGTGTGGCAGAGATTTTGTAAGTACCAATTAATTAAACTTTAAATGAACTTAAGCAAACCTCCGTAATTGAGCTGTCAACAAAACCTGACAATGCCGTAAAGGATCTTCAACCTTGTGTTAATGCTATAAATATATTTGGGGATGAAGACAGGTAGCTTTCTTGTAAGGAAAGGATAAAGTATCCAATGGGTAACTAAGGATGGGTAGAGTTTAAAGGGAACAAGCCTCTTACAATTAATATACTTTTGAAAGAATCCAAATGCCGGTTATAATAATATTGCCAGGTGTTAAATATTATATTGAAAGTTTAAATATTGCTTGGTAAGATGATAACATTCTGAATGATAATGTATCGATGATTAATCCCAATCATTTCTTACGAGAAAAAGAGAGGAATTGTAATATTTGTATACAATTACAATTGTCTTACTTTTCTCAGCCTGATGGATGAGTCTCTTCGGTGGCTTCTTGCAAACAAGAAAATTACGCAGTGTCAATCACTTATGGAGAAAGTACGGAAACAAAACAAACGACATGCAGATGCACTACAGGAAACTGATCAGGGAGAAACCGATGTGTCCATTATTCCGGATGTAGAACTAATGACATCGTTACATGGTGACATTTCACCGGATCATGGTACTGAAGAGGAACACTGGTCTCTACTAGTGACAGACCGACTTCTCAGAAAACATTCATTCATTACCTGGGGTGTTTGGTGAGTGTTAATTTAAACATCTTTATCGTTCGATTAAAATTGCATAAACTTTTGAAATAATAGGAAATAATGTATGTTTTTGGAACATTAAAATTTTGTTTTGGGAACGAAAAATTAATAACAAATGTTCATACCTGTTTGAATAGGATTTTTGTAGCCTTTTGATTTAAACATATTTTATTGCCTTTTCATAGCAAGGGGATTCTATAGCTTGGTTTACTAACGTCTTTGCAATAGTTATAGGGCCGACTAAGATAGTGTACAAAAGTGATGAGATTATTTTTTGACCATGCATATAAGTTTTAAAGAGGCTCCTGACACTGCAATGTCATTATGACACTCTCTCGGTAACAGTATACTGATAATATGTTACCAAGTAACCAATCAAGTATAGAGATGTACAAATTTTAGTGCATTTTGTGATTCTTGTGCAGAGTAAGACAAACGACACATCGTTCATTTTAGTGAACGTTTAATACAAAGACTAAAAAAGCTGTACATTACCGAAATACGTTGATATGTTGCTGCATATACATGTACATTGTTTCTAAATGCTATTGGGGGGAGGGGTCGTGTATTATATTCTCATATATGTGAATATTTCACCCTCTTTGGGGTGCGACAAGGGATCTTAACCCGAGCAGAAGATTCTTAAGTTGCCAAACATACTATACTGTTTTGTTAAAAGGGTAGCTAACAACCTCACCTACTACGGGATTGTGATGATGACGCCAAGTTTTGCTGGGGGCCGCTACCTTAGTTTCTTCCTCGGAAGCATTTCGGAAATGGTTGGCAATTGTATATTGTTGATTTTCATTAAAAAGTAAGTTGCATGCGAAAATATAAGTTATCATGCAATCTGCGGCTTTTTACCCAGTGAATTGTTTGCACTACGTCACTAGTGTAAGATACCTTCGAACGTTTTTGATTGGCTGTATGAGTAATATATTGCATAAAATAACATATGGACAATGATGTTATGTTGTGAATTAAAAATGATACATGAAAATTCCTGCCTCTATTTGAGTTTGACCTCCACAGTTTTGGACCCTTTAAGAATGAAAGTCGTCAAAGTTCTTTGGTAAAATGTATATCAAATATGTTTTCATTTAAAATGTAATTTCATGAAACTCGTATCGAGGATTAAATTATGATCGCCATTGTAAGCATAAATAAAAACAAAAATCGAAAACTGATACAGAAATATATTTTATTGTCAAAAATGAAAAATTAATAAGAGACAAGTTCTTACAACTTCTCCATCAATACAACATATACAATTAAATTTACATCACGTTACATATATTATTCGTATATACAGAAGTAATTCTACTAAGAAAAAAACAACTGTTGTATTCTGTTTAAATGAATCTTGAAAGTGATCGAAGGAGAAATTAGGTTAGACACACGAAAGGGAGGTAGAGTACACATTTGATGCCGATTTAAAGGGTTCGTTTAATTATATATCAAAACGCTGTGTTGCATATAAAATATTTAAACTGTATCAATGTTTGATCCATACGAATATCTGTCACAATTTCACCAAAAACACTTCTAGATTGAATTCTACATGTAAATCATGCAATGTATTAAAGAAAACTCGCCGCGATTAACGAAATTTCAACATATAAGAAAGGAAGTAGTCTCCACACAAATTCCTACTCTAAATATATCTGACCGTAAATCCTGTTTGAATCACCTCTATGTTAAGGAATGAAGTGTCATAGATAAACTGAAGCACATTTATTGTAAATATTATAAAATGTACGCATTATGGCTGCTCTTCCCTTCTCTGGTTGAGTGATTTCCAACCAGTTTCAAAGTATGGCGACTCGACCATTTGTAGAGTAACTCATAAATGACGATGCGAATCAGTGACCTTGGTAAGTTCATCGTGGCATACCAAGTTTGGATTGTTTTCATGACGGACTGCTTTAGTCTTTGCAAGATTTTGTTGCATTTTACATTGTAAATCGTGATCCAACCATCCAAGGAAGATTCCTGAAAAAAATGAATCGTCTTCAAAATATTTAGTGTGTCAATGTATTCAGAGGATTAAAACAAGGTAATCTAAAAAAGATTTGGTGAAAATAAGTGAATTAGTAAAAAAAATAGTGAAATGCTTCACTTTACCATGGCCATAGTAAAGTGAAGCGTCCCGCCCACCCTAAATTTCCTGACATTTTTAGTGTGTTAATGTGATCAGAGGAATAAAACAAGGTCATTGATATAAACAAAATAGCAGGTACCCAGGTACAGAACCATGGGGAAACCATGCTTAAACTGTTTTTAGGATCAGACGCTATTGCTGTATAATACGGATTGCTGTCTGTTACTTAGATAATTTGACTATCAGGACAGTGTTTCACCCCCTATTCCATACTGACGAAGTCTATATGCCAGACCTTGTAAAATGCGTTTGACAAGTTACAGAACTCAATACCAGAATATCCGCTTCTATCAGCAGCAGTAACAATATTATGGTACAGTTCTATCAACTGATTAAAGGTATCATTCTTCCTTATTTTAGGACATGACTCATTTCATCTTTAATTGTTGAAATTTGTTACCGCAGTTTCTCGGAGAGTTCTGGATTGGTCTTTCTTAGATAGCTGATTTAGAGAAAAGGAGCGGGGAAAATGATAAAATGAGCAAAAGATCAGTCTCCATCAATTCTAATGAAGATCATTAATAGCAAGATCCTTCTTTGATATTTTCATTGCAATCACGTAACGAAATGTTTCCCATGTACATGATGGGCCACATTTTTGCTTTTTTTCTTTGATCAGGATCGCACACTTCAAGTTTTCAATACATCGCATTCATGTCACTTTTCTTGAACGTACGATTTTCACTTTATTCATGTCATCATATCATAACATTCAGTTTTACATCTGACTGAATTTTGGTGTCATCGTTCAAGGTTTAATATCAAACATCGCACTTGATTGCATTAAATGTAAATAGTTTAATTATGCACAAGATATCTCATTAATCACAGGACAGATTTTGTCTATATTCATACCACAACCGCACACCATTAAGTTCTATATATACCTGATCAGATTTTGATGGTCATCGGTCAAGGTCAAAGGTCACACGTTTCCCTTCCAAGTCTCTTATTTTAGATACAAAATAGTCTATATAGGAATTAGAAAGTTTCTGAAGCCATCTGCAAACATTTTCGTCATGCTCCTGTTGTTGCCGTCTGTCATCATTTTCATTTCGGTAGTCTTCTTTTTTTGTAAATTCCTCATTTTTGGAAATCATAAAACAATATAATATATACCTTTAGAGGTTATTGGATATTTAAAGCTTCATATGTTATATACATGTACCATTGCAGATTTTCGCGCAAAACGACCATCATTACTTTCCAGTCAGTAGGCAGTGTAGCGCTTCTGCTTACTATCCTTACCAACCAATTTAACAGTAAGTGAAACTATCTAAGATATTTCATTTCGATACTATTTACCGAGAAACTTTCGATTTTTTTCTATAGGAAGATGGAGTACATGTTTATCACAATGTAGAGAACTTTTCACTTCAAGACGTAAATCCATATGCATGTATTTCATTCCTGAACAGAATTCGTCCATGCTCCTTAAACGTTCAATGTCAACTTGTGTGAATGAAAATAATGTATAAACTGCCATAAGAATGTTTCATATATATGAAGTTAAGTCCTTGCGAAGGATAGATATAAGAAAAACAAATCAAAGCCTTTGCGGTAAATCTTTGTTTTTGTTTTATTTTTCTTATAGATGATTATATCAAAAAAGAAAAAAAAATAAGAAAATAATGTTTGATGTGAAATACTAATTCATTTTTGTGTCCTTGGGTAATATTGTCCTTGCCACAAATTTTACAGTCGTATCAATAAATGTTACCAACAAATAGCTGCAATGGATGCAATACAGGCATCATGTATGTTTTGAAGTCTTGAATCGAATAAGCTTTTATTTCCCAAACATAAATCTATGATAGGAAGATGTTCAGTCGTACAATCAGAAACGGCAAGTTTACATTAACGAGACTTTAAAATTGATGCTCACTTCAGATTCTGTTATACTTGCATATCATTGTTAACTGGGGAAAACGTTTGCATATTGACAGGTGATGTATTCAAGATGGTGGAAGTGATGTTGTTTGCCGTCAGCCGCGGGGCAATAGCAAACTCATTCGGTGTTGTCTATCTGTACACTCCAGAGCTATTCCCGACGAATCTCAGGTACCAAACGTATTATGATTTATCAAATTCGGGGCTATGTTACTTCCCCTTCAGGAGAATGACATTTCTTTCGACCTATCCGCAGAAGTTGCTTGTTTTTTTGTTGTTTTTTTTTTTTTATTGAATTCTATGTGTTAAAAATTAGTCTGTAAGGTTCTAGATTTTTTTTTCACTTTGAACAGTAAAATACAATGCACAACGGAGATCACAGCTACTATTTGTGAAAACAAAAGTAAAGAATGAACCTGATCTTCTTTACAGTCCTCGAAGTAGCATTAAGTAATTCTTCATTTCCAGGAACGCCGGTCTTGGAGTAGCTTCAGCAGCTGGCAGGATATCCGGGGTGATAGCACCATTCAGCTTATATATGGTAAGTTTGTTTTACAAGGAAACTTTCAAATTATCGTATCCTCGATACTTCATGGGTAAGTTTCGCTTTCTGCATCCCAGAAAAAAAAACATCTTCGACAATCCAGTATTTTTAAAAATTCACTTTCGCCCTCTGCACCACCTGAAAACGTATTCAATACGGCATACTGTAGCTTATATTCACTTTTGCTATTTGCACCCCTGGAAACATCCTCGACACTCCTTAGCTTATATTCACGTTCGCTCTCTGCAGAAAGAGCGAAGGTGAACGTAACCCTTCCATTATCGAGGATGTTGTCGATTCTAAATGATCAGCTTTATTTCTATTTAATAACAAAGAACATACAAGATCATGACTCGAGCATTAATCGGGTTCGTACCAGTTGTAGCAAATAGGTATTGTAGCATTTAATGAGGCGAGTTCCCAAGATTACGGCCGTCGCTCGCTTTAAACAGAAAAAAAAAATCCCTGCTTACAACGTAACGGATGTTAAACTAATACCTCAGTAGTTCCTGTCGAATACAGAGATGTTATTTATCAAATTGAATCGCAAATGGAGAGTCCCTGTCTTGTTTTTAACAAAAAATACATTTGGATGACAAATAAAGAATCATAGTTCCGCCATTTGGGATACAAGTGGTACGTTTGGGGGGGAAAAGATATCAACGGTTCGGTTCTGTTGGTACAGCGCGTTCAATTATCAGTACAGCAGATTCGTGCAGGTACAGCTCGTTCGAACCCGATAAAGGAACGCACGGGTGGATAGTATCTATAGGGGAAAATACATTAGCCACTATTAGGATTAGGTGCTAATATTTTTCTATAAACACCAACTAGAAGCAGACGCCTTTGGTATAACTTCAGTCGTCAGATTCATATTACGCTAATTTATTCAAACGTTTATGTATTTTGCAGATGGAGGCGGCACAATGGCTGCCATCGTTAATATTTGGTTCATTGTGTCTGATATTCTGCTTCCTGATACAGTACCTACCGGAAACAAAGGGAAAAGAACTACCACAGAAGATTGATGAAATCTGGGAATGGTACAAAATGGACAGGTGTAAAACATAAGATAATAACAGCATTATAAAATACACTGTGTGAGGAAATAGAATGAAGAGTGGAAATACAACCACGTTATCCTAACATCATGCTTGGACTCCTTGGTTGTAGAAAATCAGTCCCCGAGACTTGCCGAAAATCAATTATTAACTTTCAAGCAGATTATGTGACGGCCGTCATGATACCAATAGAAGTTTAAATTCCCGGTGTACACTTCCCGTGTAGGAATACAAATGTACATACAATGTAACTAACAGAGCGCGAGTACAAAATTTAGTGTGGATCGTTCTTATTTTTACTTTTTGTGAATTACATGTAGTTTTAATAAACTATGATTCAAATTAGAACAATATGTGAATTAAGATGTTAATGTTTAAAATCTCTCAAGGAAATGGAATCAGAATATGATGTTATTGTGGAACTAAATTATATATATACGTTCCCGCAAAACAGGAATACGCTATAATATATAGTTTCGTCAATGAATGTAGATATTAAACAATGATTGCCTTTTGATAAGGTCGATACATGCTTCGACCGAATTTGTTTATGTTATGCTTGTGTGAAAGATATTTGATATTGTTGGACAAAGGAAAGCAATTCATTTTTTTTTTTTTTTTTTTTTGTATCTGTAATCTAATTTTCGAAACACAAAGTTGGATTTTTTTGACAAAAACTTTCAGCCCGAAAGGTCGATATCATTTTTAATGGAGTCATGTGACCTTATTTCAGCCAATCAAAATTGTTGAAAGACATCGTTTCAATTTTTTTTTCTTTTTCTGTTTTGATAATTTCGGGTACATAGACAGCATACATATATTGAAAATGAATATTACTAAAATCAGATAATAGCAGATGAATTGAAGTATGTCTGTATATGACCCTGACTGTTCATATGACGTTAAACAAAACCAAAAGAATATGAATACATTCATAGTTGATGAATGTATTGTGAAAGTGTTACGGCCGATATCGTGTACTGCGATATGTTATTTAATTACGATTGGCTTCAAGATCCTATCGATATTACAGTGGATTGTCTATTAACTCCATTCACAATTCTGTGTTACAACAAGCTACCTGTAGTTCCAATTTTGATTTTTTTAATTTTGTTACGAATTCGAGAAATGGTAAGATCGTTTTGATGTTCCGGTAACATGTTGATTTTTAACTTCATTACAAATCCTTGATTGGTTAAACGAATGTTGTACTCTTTCCCCCGAGATTTTAATTCCTTACGTTACAAATTCTGCGATTGGTTAGATGAGCATTATATCATAAAATGTTGATTTTTAATTTTATCACAAATTCTGTGATTGGTGAAATGATTGTCATACCCTTTTACCCCATACTTTAATTTATAACGGTTACAAATTTTGTTCTGTGATGTGTTAGGTGAGCGTTTAACCATAACATGTTGATTTCTCACTTTGTTATCAATTCTTTGATTGGTAAGATGAGGATTATACCATAAATAATTAAGTTTTCTTTGTTTTCATGGTAAATACTCAAATGTGATTGGTCGAAAAATTCTTTTCATTCTTCTATGAAAAAAATTCCGAGAATGGCGCGAAAAATGTGACGTCACAATACGACAATTGACGTTGCGTATTGATTTGAGAAAAAGAATCACATTTAAAACCAGTAAAATTGTACATAAAACATGTTTTAAATTAGAAAATCATTTTCAAAAATTAATTATAAGCGTTGATGTCATTTCTTTTTTTAGTTTCATCGGGGTATGAAACAAATTTTGTTTGCAAACTTCTGTAATAATCCGCTACGCGGATTCATACAGTTTGCAAACAAAATTTGTTTCATACCCCGATGAAACTTAAAAAGAAATGACATCAATGCTTAAATAAAAAAAAGATAAAAAAAAAAATCATTTAACCAATCACAGAAATTGTAACAAAGTTAGAAATCAACATTCTATGGTAGCACGCTCAGCTTACCAATCACAGAATGTGTAACAAATCTCGAAATTAAGATTTCATGTTAATAGTATAAAATTAATCCAATCACAGATTTTTTTATATATATATTTAAGCATTGATGTCATTTTTTTTAGTTTCATCGGGGTATGAATTAAATTTTGTTTGCAAACTGTATGAATCCGCGTAGCGGATTCTTACAGAGGTTTGCAAACAAAATTTGTTTCATACCCCGATGAAACTAAAAAATAATTGACATCAACGCTTACAATTAATTTTTGAAAATGATTTTCTAATTTAAAACATGTTTTATGTACAATTTTACTGGTTTTAAATGTGATTCTTTTTCTCAAATCAATATGCAACGTCAATTGTCGTATTGTGACGTCACATTTTTCGCGCCATTCTCGGAATTTCTTTCATAGAAGAATGAAAAGAATTTTTCGACCAATCAGATTTGAGGATTTACCATGAAAACAAAGAAAACTTAATTATTAACTTGTTAACGGAATTTACCATTTACACAGGCTTATCAATTGTAGTGTGTGTACTAATAGTTAATGTATCTTGTATGTGTTCATATAAACATCAGAGATATGTATGTTCAGTAAGAGCAGAACTTCTCACAAAAAGAAAGTTTACACGATGGGTAATTAAATGTACAATAGTGGAGATAAACGTCTTCGTCACATAGTGCTTTTATAATTTTGATGATGTGAAGAATTCTCACATACCCATTTCCAAAGGACTAAATGATGCGGCCCTATAAGTCATGAAAACCTAAAATCGTATACTCATGGTTACACGCAGCACGTTATAACGAAGCCTTAAACAGATGATATAAACCAGTTCGAAATACAGTATGTTGGCATATTTTAGCGAAGTAGTTTTTTCCTTCTATAGTGTCTAAGAAAATCTTGTCATCCTCAGTCTACCGAAAAAAACGCTATTGTTTCCTAAGTTCAAATGTCTAATGTTGGATTAACTTGAAGATGAATTTACCACTGTGAAGTCCCAGAAAAATGGGCAGAAGTTTTATTTCTAATGTTATAGGAATTTGAGATCATGGGTACATTTAATTTGGACATACACAAACCTCTCATTGTATTTCAAAACACAAAATATATAAGTATTGATTTAATACTTAAATGGTGCTGAGGTTTTGTATGTACTGTATGAATATAAAATCTCATTCATCACACCAATTTTATTACAAATATTAAAACAAAATAATTTTGTACAATTTCCGAACATATCAAGAAAAATAAGCATTACACCATCGATGTAGGATTAGATTGTCACCATGTTAAAATGTCAAATAATTTTGTTCTAAAAAAATATAAATATACTGTATACATATATAATTCAACGCTGTTCACTGTCTACATATATAATTCAACCCTATTCACCGTCTACAAATGTAATTCAAGCCCTGGCTGTACGTGTTTATATGGTTAGTCCCATTCAACACAAAAAATACCTGGTATATTTGCTTCCCATTTTAAAGTCCATCAAATATAAAAAATACCTTTAATTATATGACTTGAATAACACACTGATTAAGTTTTTATCAATGCGAAATATAGAAATAATACATTGTATGTATCAGTAATGACATTTTGAAAAACCATTATGAAATTATAAAAACATAAAGAATGTCTTAAAATATTGAGAATCCTCAATTTAAATTAGTACCCATTATTACAATCGCCCATGCTTAAAAAACACGAATTTACAACATCATTACAATCTCCCATGCTTAAAAAACACAAATTTACAACATCATTACAATCTCCCATGCTTTAAAAGCACGATTTGATATTATCCATTAGTCAAAACTACTACACTATTCATTTTTTTATATAATCAGGAACTTCATTATCACAAATAAGAGATGTTGTAGAACAGCATAGCATGTCTCGAAATGTTCGTCAATAAATGATTAGAATATATAAATTTGTATTGACAGCATAAAATTGTTAAGTAAAAACATGTAAAAAAAGCTGTTTCTTTTGTCCAAAATAATTCAGTTCAATTCCAGAATGTGATAGTCTAAACTTCACAGGGACCCTAATGTCAACCATATATCAGTACCAAGTACAATCATAAAGTGATGTTTTAATGCCTTTCAACACTTGCACCAAAATATGTCAAAAAGGCCCCCCCCCCCCCCCCCCCCAAAAAAAAAAAAAATCTCTAGGAGGGGATAACATAACTATTTATGGACCCTAATAGCTAATATCAATGCCTTTCAACACTTCCACCAAAATGTTAATATTAGAAAACAAGCGCCGACGCCGACGTGACATTAGCTCTCCCTCTTCTTCAAAGAAAGGAGCTAAAAAAAAGTACATCATATGTACGGAAGTACACGTTCATAGGACAAGACATTAGTTTAGAGCAAATTTAGTAAGGTCAGTATAAAATAAATTAGGCAAACACTTAGTTGTGTAAAATTCAATAATCACACACCTCTTTATTCTTATACCACTCACTGGTGTTTTTAGAAATGGTTAAAGTCATAGGTTATAATATATTCACGTGAAAAACTTTTTTCTTTTTTTTTTTATTAACCCTACATTATTTGTTTTTGATGTCATAAGCATAATAAGGGAGATATTGACGTTTGTTCTCCATTATTTTCATTCCAATAATACATGTAATTACCTTCTGATTTTCAACATACAAAAATTGCATTTCTTGTATAATATCTATGGCAAAAGAAAACTTCATACCTTTTTAATTGCTCCTTAAAAAGGTTAAATCAATTAAAACAGGCGATGTTGTTGTTTGTAAACATTGCAGATCAGATACATGTACATTTAAAAACAGTCAGAAACCATATCTATGGTCGAACCAATCAACCTATAATCAAAGAAAACTAGCTATTACCGACATTTATATATTGACCTTGGCCGTTTTTGGAACTCTTCTTGTCCATCAAAATACTTCAGTATTGTTTTCGTTTAACAAATAATATATATTTACATGTAACGAACGATATATACTTTATCTATTTAGACAAATTTCAGTGACAAGACACAATTGCCAAAGAATTACAAATAGAATCAACATGAGAGATAACAACAGTTTGGATAAAGAATAAATTATATTTTATGATTGATATTTAAATTGTAAAAAACCCCTTACGATGGGATGGATGTTGGGTTAGATCATCTTATTCAAGTGCGTGATGTTGGTAACAAAAAGATGATCTTATTCAAGTGCGTGATGTTGGTAACAAAAAGTATGTTTTTAACAACTTTTCAAATGTAAATTATAAACAGAAAAAAATAACAGTACCAAAAAACTGTAAAGAATGTAATCTAAGTGTCATTATCAGTTTCAGTTTTCTAACTTGAGATATTTTCTAAATAAAATAATGTGTTGTAAATGTCATCAGATTTTCAACAATCGGGACACCAACAGCATTTATCAATAATCATAAAAATTAAAACTTATGAATTGTATAACTATAAGAAGATCAATACTATAAAACTTTTTTAAATCTTGTAGTGTAGAATATATTAAAGTATAAATAAAGTATAAAAAAAATATGAGGAATGTTACATTAAAAAATAAATATAAAAAACTTTTTTCGTAATCTGCCTCATAATTATAATGTATTTGTTTACAAATATACACTTCGCTATATCTCTGTGACATATATAAGAATGACATTCATTCAGTATCCATAAAGAGTACAGATAGAGATTTTCTAACATATACAAAAAAGGCCATTTTACAAGAGATATATTTCTCTATAAGACAAACAAGTACGTACTACATTTGGAGAGGCTGAAAATAATGACAAAATAACTCACTAATTGCATTTATCATAGACACTTTTTTTTATCAATAATGGATGTTTGACTAGGTCAATATTGTGTTAAACCGACCTGGTGAAATCAAATATTGACCAAAGACTGAGTTCCATATAACACCATATTACTTCATCAAAGGTCCTCCATTTTTATGTTACATATGAAACTTGTTTGCAAAACAGTAGAATTGCATTATATTTAATTTGATAACAGGAAATTTACATTGGGGGCATTGTAACATCACCATGATTATGACGCCATAGACGCAATACTGACAGTGTTTCTTTACACAGAAACATCAGGTTAACATTTCAAAATAATGGTCTCCACGTGACCATATTTTCTCCAATGATATTTAAGTAAAATGAAGCCATAGGTATCTAATATACATGTATATGCTGAGCTTTAACAGGCATTTTTGTTATGAAACATTGCTAGTTATGCAAAAGCAATACCATCATGGGATCCACTTATATCCTATATTTCTCATATCTGCTGTTAACAATTGAACAAACAAACAAATATTCTACTTTCAATGAAACCTTGTCCAAATCAGACATCTAAAAATCCTTACTGATACATCAGTAAAAATTAATATACCAGATTATCGTCGCCATTGACCATACCAGTCATCCAATCAACCCTCAGAACTAAGGTCTCAGACCATCAGGTTGATACAAGGTGAACCACCCTCAGATCCCATGACCACCAGTTTGATATGAAGTAATCCTCCCTCAGACCTCCTGACCATCAGTTTGATATCAGGTTTATATTAGGGAATCCTCCCTCAGACCTCCTGACCATCAGTTTGATATCAGGTTGATATGAGGGAATCCTCCCTCAGGCCTTCAGACCATCAGGTTTATATCGGGTTGATATGAGGTAATCAACATTGGGGCCTCCAGACCATCAAGTTGATATCAGCGTTGATATCAGGTAATCAACCCTGGGCCCTTTAGACCATCAGACCATCAGGTTTATATCTGAGTTGATATGAGGTAATCAACATTGGGGCCTCCAGACCATCAGGTTTATATCTGAGTTGATATGAGGTAATTAACATTGGGGCCTCCAGACCATCAGGTTGATATCAGCATTGATATCAGGTAATCAACCCTGGGGCCTCCAGACCATCAGGTTTACATCCGAGTTGATAAGAGGTAATCAACCCTGGGCCCTTTAGACCATCAGACCATCAGGTTTATATCCGAGTTGATATGAGGTTATCAACCCTGGGGCCTTCAGACCATCAGGTTTATATCTGAGTTGATATGAGGTAATTAACATTGGGGCCTCCAGACCATCAGGTTGATATCAGCATTGATATCAGGTAATCAACCCTGGGGCCTCCAGACCATCAGGTTTATATCTGAGTTGATATGAGGTAATTAACATTGGGGCCTCCAGACCATCAGGTTTATATCAGGGTTGATATGAGGTAATGAGCCCTGGGGCCTTCAGACCATCAGGTTTAATCGGGTATAGACACATCAGGTTATATGTACCGAGGTATCAGAATTTCA